>NC_079163.1:74581946-75781946 GCF_947563725.1 Argiope bruennichi | reverse complement strand
TAACAGCAGATAATATTAGTTACAGATACACAAAAACAACTTTTTTTTTTAAATGCATTGTCAATGACTTGTTGATAATATTCATTTTGTTCTAAATCTAGGTACATGTAACCTAAAAAATTGCCAACAGACAATTATTTTGCATCATGATCACTGTTCTTTTTTCTTTCCTGATTTTCTTATAAAAAAAAGATAGAAAAATCATATCTTTTTTGAAATCAATCATTCACTCAGCAACAATAAATTATTCTTCATCTTAAGCTAACCTAAAGGATTGTCAATTAAAGAAAGCTGAATAAAGAAGGAAGCAGCAATTATAGAATGGAATGACCAAATCTTACCGCTTATTAAATAACCAAGTAAAATTTTTGGTTAGGTCTTGCATTTGTTCACAGAAACTAAGATTTAAATCCAATAACATTTACAACCAAATATTTCATTTTTTAAAAATCTAATGTAACCTTTATAAGTGAAAAATGCTGTCTACAGGCATATAGTTTCAAACCAATTTTTTTTTTTCATAAAAAATACACATTCCAGAAATAATCGATCAACAATGGTAAAAACAACATTGATTATATGAGTAGAATTTTTAAGATTTTTTTTGGTAAATGTTCACCACGATGTGACATTAAAATGGGTGGGATTTCTTTTGAATAATGAATTATAATAATAATAATTTTGAATAATAATAAACTTCCAGAATAATGAATTGCTTAAAAAAAGAAGAAAAAATTACTGAAATCTGTTGCTAAATATTTTTGAATGTCTTTAAAGGATATATCGATCATATGCATACAATCCTTCCTTACGTAAAAAAATCGAAAATGTACGAAAAGCCTTCAGTTATATTTTGAACAAAATTTAGATTTGTTGTGTTTTACAACAACACTCCCCCCCCCCGGGGGGAACCTCGAAATGAGGATGAGATGCTTCCGGCATGGTGGTTGGATCTCGCCACCCTGGAGGATACACGAAAGGGTGGGGATCTGACTCCTCCCATCGATGACGGGGCGTTCTTCCTTAAGGAAGAGTTCTACCTTGACCGGTGATAGTCCTTAGGTCTCAACCAGTGTTGCTGTTGCGCCGGTCAGATCACCCAAGTTTTTCCTTGTGCCTTCAGACGGATCGGAGTAGTCAACCCATGATTTACAACAATACTTTTTTATTTAGGTGCTGCAATATATACTCTATATAATTAACCCTCCCCGTATAATTGACCTTCTGACTTTCAATATTCTATAGTGACAAAATAGAATAGTTTTCGATGACTTAAAGATAATATTCGGTAGAATTATATTTTAGAAATTATTTGCAATTCATTTAATACATTTTTTTAAAATTTCTTTAGCAGTATTAATCTGATTTGATTAAATATTGAGATAATCGTAAAATAATAATGGATGGTATTATGATCACCGCTTTTTTGGGATATTTTTATCACTATAATAATAGTGATGTTTGTTATTTGAAATATCTACTGTTATAAATTGATGATGCATAAGTGATTGAAAAAGTCAAGAACAATATCATGGATTCTCGCTAAATTGAGAGAAGGCCCAGAAAAGTTTTTAAGTTATAATCATATTTTCCATACATAAGCACATATATGTATATTTTAATTTCTGGAATGGTGGAAGTTGAAATAACACAAATTATTTCTACAAATTGTTCTTTTAAATAATAAATATGTATATCCAAATCGAGTTTAAGTTTTAAATAAAGTGTGACAAAAATGATGTTACTTATCGAAAAAAAAAATTAAACTAGAATATTTTTATAATCTAAAATTTCGCGATTTCTGAGAAATCACATTATCTCGTTCCGATTTCGATGAAGAAAGCAAATAGTGGTAAAGTTTATACAGATATAGTTTATCATCTACATTAAATACCACGTGTACATGCGCGACTCTGAAAGGACAGAACAGACTTATTAGGCTTTTTCCTTTCTTTTATTTAGGACAAGTGGAAACATTACTCCATCTGATTCAGTAAATTAGGTCAATGACGCTGACTACAAGACTACAGTATAAAAATAAAAAGCTAGATTACTTTAGATTAAGAAAAAAACTCAAAATAAAAATTGAGATTTTTTTTCAATAACAAATAAAATAATGAAATGTTCTAAAAGGAATTTAAATGACTTGCGATATTAAATTTCGTACCATTTACATTATTAAATTTTTCCCACTACTTTAAAGTTCGTAAAATATTCCACGTTCCATACCATGATAGACTGCACAAGGCAAATTCGAAAAACAATAGATTTATTAGTTTTCAAATAGTTAGTTTTATATATAAAACAAATAAATGCAATTCCTTTATGTTAAAATAAATAATATCTTCTTTAATTATTTACTAATTTAACATTTTTAGCAAACTGTTCAAGGTTTATGTAAAGAAATCATTAAGGTATTATTTTTACTAATAAAACTAATTTCGTCTGATATTCCAGATAAATTTCTTTCTTTTTGTATTTTCTAAAAGATGCTTGCAATTTACGATTTCTTAGCTAATCGTGTAAATTATAGAACTCTCATTCTAAAGAATATTATATCTGTCGTAAATACCTATAAAAATATTCGTATTGAGGATTTTACAATTTTATAATTTTTTGAATACCTACCATAACTTTATTTTTATATTCAAGTTTATAATAATGTGTTCACAATAAAATTAACGCTATTTTGCGAATGTAATTCAGCTTATTATGAAATGGCGCATGTTTTTCTGGATATTTATAGGATTTCGACACATATAAGAATATCTGAGATATTAAAAGGTGTTCTAGTAATAAAATACTTCTTTTAATCAATTACAGATTTTACTATCGAAAATGAGAATTCTGTAACTCAATACAAGAGTCAGACACATTATTATATGTGAAGGAAGGAGTTGAAAGACCAATTTCTCGGCTGCCCACAATTTCATTCATCAGGATATTTCAGCAGCTATATTATATATATCATATTTTAGCAGAAGTGTGGCCGAATAGAGGAAACTTTTGAAAATTTTAAAACTAATTTATTTCACTACGGGAGGCATAATTTACGAACAAAGAATAAGTGCTAAGAAATCGTCAGTCTACATTGCGACACAATAGCAAAAGAGACCAAAATTTTTCCCTTCACTGGTTTTACTATGAGATTTTGATAGGGATTTAGGATAGTGAATCTTGGGAATTTTTAAAAGAATGTTGTAGGCATTAATAATTTTTATGCCTTCACTTGGAGAGTGAGAAAATGCTGAAGTGGGTTATTTTATAGACCACGTGTAGAATTAATTAAATAAAAAAGATAATTAATTAGGATATAAATTATATATATAAGCATTATTTTATGTGAAGCAGAATGTAGTTTCGAAGACAGTGAAGAGACTTTCAATTTCGTGACGTCGTTTTATTTCATCTTGGAGAAGCAGGCATTATTTACAAGCAGGAGCGACGAGCAACACACACAGCACAGAAAGAAATGAGGAAAAAGCTCTTGAAGATTTTATCCCTGGTCTTATATAACCTGAGATTTTGATAGGGAAAATATTTCTTTACAGTGCTAATATATTATTAAGATTTCGATAGGGATTTTTGCTACACGCATCGACAAGGCAGGGGAAACACAGGGAAGTTTTAAAAAGAATGTGCTTATAGGACATTTTTCTAGCCCTTCACGCTGTGTGTTGGAAAGTTAGACTTTTAGCCGATTCAGCAATTTTACAAAGCTTCTCTTGAATTAATTAAGTAGAGATAGTGGAATTGGATCAAGAAATAAGAGAATATTTTAGAATGAAGTTACTATGGGCTAAATTAAGATAAAACCTTGGAAATTAATTAAATTGAAATTAGAGTTTAAAATAGCATTACATATATAATGTTTGAATATCAGTCTTTGATTATTTGAAAATACCTACTGAAAATTACAAACAGCAATTTGATTTTTTACATAAAAAAAGATCATTTCATAGGTAAACACTGATATTGAAGGTATATCTATCAAAAATATCAGACATGTGTATCAGGTACAACAAATTTAGCCCCCAAAAATATATAATCAGTCTACATGTTTATCTACTACAGAGCAGATAATTCCGAATAAATAAAGATTTCTTTTATCAAAGTTTGTAGATATAGACAAGAAAATAATTAAATAAAAAAATATGTTATCACAACAATAAAACAATGTACAGCAAATGTTACTGATTATGCAATAAAATTAACGGTAAGAGATTTCAAGCAAATGCGAATACAACAGAAAATAAGAATTAAATAAATTAAAAACTCAATAAATTTAATATGTTTCGTTTCCTAATAATATCAAAAATTGAATATAATAAGGCTGAATGATTTGATGAAAATGCATTTCAAATCATAGTAAAAATATACCTAATAATAAAAACAATAGGGGAAAGTGACAGAATTTTGCAATTTTGTGATGGATTTTCAAGTTATTTTTCAATGCTAATTATTTTCAAAAGAGGATGAGGTCAAGTTGACCTTATCAGATTATAAATTTGGCTGCATTGCTAATTTATTGAGTGCAGTGATGCCACCATGTATATGCCTAATATGCAAACCTTTATATCACTATTAAGATATTAACACATATTTTATTTTAAATAGCGGTCTTGGGAAGGAAAAAACTAAATTTCTATAGACGAACCTGGTTAATATAAAATGATTCATATTCTTACTAACGATTATCAGAATTCATAATTCTTCTATTCTTCCAATATTATGTTATTTTACTTTACAAATGGTGAAAAAAATAGCTATTAAATTAAAACTAATCATTACAATCAGATTGAAACAAATAGAGATATATTAATCGAAAAAAAATGCACATTACCAGATTCAAAATATTTAAAAAAATCTGAAAGGAAATAAAAGAATTAACTTTCCATGGTCCCGTACAGTGAAAATATAAAGAATCATATATTCATAATAATGAACATATAATTGAAAAATGAATAATTCATTATTCATAAAAATAAACAATAAATAATTCAGTATAATATAAAATAATAAAAATTTCAAATCACCGCTCACTGGTCTTAAATACAACCTCGCACAAAATAAATGTAAATAAAACGTGAAGTTTACGATCCCTCAATTGATTTTTATTTATGCTTAACTTAATTCATATACACAAAAAATCAATCCTATCTGAGATGCTAGACGCAAAGACCTCAAAATAGGAGTTGAGTTTTCATAACAGTAGGGATATTTTTAACTCTACCCAGCGTTACAGACGGCGAGGGACAATTATATGTGCTGACTTTTCAATGCAATTTTTCTTATTTCTCAAAATGAATAACTTTTTATGCTTTTTAATAAAGGCTGATCGTAGATATTACAAACTACAAGAGTTTGAGAATATCAAACTTAGAGATGGAAATAACAGGATTAAATCATCCTCAAGAGCTCCCAGTTTTGTTCTGGAAAAAGTGTGCTTTATGGCCCAAAACTTTATATAAGAGAACTATATTATATATATACAGCATTAAGAGTATCTAATTAAAATAAATTTTAAACTTAAAACCAACATATTCAATAATTACATCAATATACAGTAACATATACGCAATTAATATGAAAATGACTCGTATTTTATTCTTATTTTTTGCCCACCAAATGTTGATTCTACGTAATTAATTATGAAAGTTATTGACAGTGTTATCAGTCCAGTTTATGAAAAAAAAAAAAAAAACACATCCGAAGATGAGTAATAATACCGCAGATTTATAACTTTTTATCAATGTTTTTTAAAAATTTAGTTGCATTGGTTTTTTTTTTCTCTATTCAAGAGTAATTGCTTTGTAAAACACCAAAATCAATATGAATATCAAAATTTAATGTTATTTTGTAATGAAGTGTCAATTTTTATAACAACTACTTAATATTGCGTTTATTATGGAATAGATTTTCCCGCTTTTCCCGGATGATTAATGATTTTAAAAAAATATCGAAATAAATAAGTCATGGCTATACATTACAAACTTCAAATAGCGTTTTATTATTATTATTATTATTTTTACTTCTAAAAAATTTTGCCATTTAGCAGTACAAAATTTCCAATGTGTAAATTTTTCAGAACATTATGTCTTGCAGTTCTTTTAAAATGCTTTAACGCGATGTTGAAATCATTCTCAAAATTTGCAATCTGATAAAAGGAAAAGAATTTTAATAACTTTAGATCAAGATCGCAAAGACTGTTCAAAAGAATTTCAAAGGAATGGCATTTACAAGGACACAATTTTAAAATTTAATCTGATGATAAAATGTGCTAGGATATATTACAACGCAATACTTATAAATTGCGTTAACAGCACTTTCATCGCATTTTAATATGGGATAAATAATATGGAAATTATTAATAATAAAATAATATTATAATACAATAAGATAATTAATAATGAGTGGAAATTATTAATATTATCTATAATTTTTTTAACAACTTGAAAAATTTGAAAAACAGAAATACTGAAGAGGGTGGTTTTCTTCTGAAGCAAAACTAAGTTTTCCAAACTCCCGTAACAATTAAGTTAACTCCCGTAACTTAACTCCCGTTAAGTTAACTCTCGTAACAATTAAGTCCCGTAAAATTAATACGTTTTTCATTTTAAATTCACTCATATTACCACAAATTTTGATTCAACGAAATTATAAAAATAGCCGAGACTCTTTGATAGCATCAAGAAATTGTAGCATTTAAATATATTTAGATTGCTAGAAACCATTATTCCTGAGGACACGATGACATTATAATCTGAATAATGGTTCTACAATTCATACAGATTTTAATAATTTTAAAAAGTTTTAGGAAAAATGTAGAGAAATAATGATTTCCTAATTTTAATGAGTTGTACAATTGACTGATAATATAACGCAATATCCCAGCACACTCTCCAAATTCATTGATTCAGCGAAATCACAAAAAAATAGCCGACGCGTGTATAGTATCAAGAAATTGTAGCATTTAAATACATTTAGGTTGCTAGAAACCATTGTTTCTGAGCACACGATGACATTATAATCTGTATATCTGACTGATAATATAACGCAATATCCCAACACACTCTCCAAATTCACTGATTCAGCGAAATCACAAAAATAGTCGAAATTCTAAAATCTAAATTCTTTTTAATATTTTTAGGAACAATTTAGACAAATAATGATTTCCTAATTTTTAAGATAAAACTTCGCCTGATATGAGTTGGTATAACTGTCTGATAATATAACTCAATATCCCAGCACACTCTCCAAATAAATAGAAATTCTACTGAGAAAACCAGACATACAAAGGGTATTTGAAATATTTGATGCTCTATCATTGTCAAAAAAATTTCAATGAAATTGAAGTTATGTTTCTATATGAATAGTTGAAAAATTTACGACATATGCAATCCTCTTAACTTGCTTTTCTGAAAATAAATCACAAGCTATTTTCTGAGGCTGCAGTGAAAAATGTTCAACTTCTCTCAGCTAACGCGTGTATTAAATGAAGACGATTTATCAAAAGTTACATAAAGTTGCAGATTTATATAATATCAGATAACAGACGTTCTTTCAAAAATAATAGCGAATAATCTTAAAAACATTTATTTCGTTATATTTGAATCTCGTACCATGATAATATACAGGTGGTTATAATTAAAGTTCAACTTTGAAATGATTATAAAACTACTGGACCAAATGTTATCAAACTTGGAAATAGTTTAAAGGAGGTCATGGAAATTTCTTTTCTGCCAAAAAAAAAAAAAAGTTCAAAAACTCATCACTAGAGGGAAATGGTGCTGTATGCAAAATTGCTAAGAAAAATACGACATGAAGACACCGGTTTCAAATCTGTTTAATCGTTTCTGAAACGTGTTACAAAGCATGTTCAATACGTTTTATCTCAAAAGCACTGTTTATGGTGATAATCTAAGCAATTTGGCGAACTGGAAGATGCGATACACTGACATGTGCATAACATTCCTCCTGATATGCTAAAAGCTACTGTTGGAAATGCAGTAATGCGATTTAACTTGCTTTCAGAAAATGGCGAGTCCACATTGAACATGCTTTGTAACACGTTTCAGAAGCGATTAAACACATTTTAAACCGATGTCTTCATGTCCTATTTTGCTTAACAATATTGCATACAGCGTCATTTATCCCTTGGTGGCGAGTTTTTTTTTTTTTTTTTCTTTCTTTTGGCGGAAAAGAAATTTTCATGGCCTTCCTTAAACTATTACTAAGTTTGATAACATTTGATCCAGTAGTTCCTTTTATGATCATTTCAAAGTGGAACTCTAATTATAACCACCCTGTATTTCCAATCGTTAAAAACTTACCAGTAAGTAATTTGTAAGTATTGTGAAGAATGAATCAGGAAAATTTTGACACTTGAGATCATTAAAAATGCAAAGTATTCATAAATGTTAACCAAAAGATTATATTAAATTCAAAATGTTAATATTCGGAACCCTCTGACAATTTATTCACCGTTTATGACAGAATATTTACTTTCGTCATCAAGTATATTTAGTGATATAAAAATAAAAATTCACGTATTTTATTCGGAAAATTAAACTTGGATAACCGGTTCAATTCATAACCAATAAAAAAGTATTATTTCAGTCTATATATCTTATTTTAAAAGCATCTTTAGTGCGCTGATATATTTCTAACCCATAAAAATCTGTAACTGAAGTAGTATTACAGAGAAGTTGCGTCATTTGAGATCATTAAAAGAATAATGTAACCATAAATATTTACCAAAAGAATTATTCTGAATTCTAAATTTGTATACAAAACCTCTTAACAAATTATTTATGGTTGAAGAGTGGATATTTACTTGCGTCATCACGCCTATTAAATTGATGTTAAAATAAAAGGCTATTTCGTTCTGATATTAAATTTGAAAGAACCGGTTCAGTTCATAACTAATAAAATAATTTTTGCGTTCATATATCTTATTTTAAAAATATCTTTAAATGAATTAGTTTTCCAAATTAGAAATTCTAAACAATTAAACTCAAGTATGTAAAATGAAAAATTTAGTTTAGTTATATTAACGTCCCATTTTAAAGCAACAGTAGGGCAATTTTGGAACGGACCTCGTAATTTTGACTGCAATCAGATGACGAGGATGACACCTGAGCTGGCACCCCCCTCCACACACCAGCGGGAGCACGTTTGGCCCGGACGTGCACCAGACCCGCATACACGACGGTTCTTCGGTGGAATCGGGTTCCAAACCTGAAAATCTCCGGTTCCAAAGCCAAGACCTTGCCACCAGGCCCTGGTAAAATGAAGAAATACAAAAAGCTGTTTAAATAAAGTTACAGACCAACACATCATTTGAAATGAGGCAGTTTGGCATTCTGTCCTTTAAATAACCCCCTTTTATAAGAACAATTGAATATTTTTTAAATTGAAAAGATGAATGACATTAAACTGGTTGTTCTTTTTAAAACCGTATCGCTTAATTTTTATATATCTTTTATTGTTACATTTTCCTGAAAGCTGCTCGCATATTTTTTTAAAAAATTGTAATGGAAATATGGTTTAGAACAGTTTTACTTTTTATAGTAATTATTTGCTCAGACTTATCTGTTATTAGAAATTTTCTTAAATTACAGTAAGCCGTTACTAAATAAACAAAGGATAGGAAGATATACTTTTGCTCTTTCAAATGAGAAACATCACTGCTGTTTTATTCAAGAATGCTGTAACCGCCGTGGAATTACAATAAATATGGTTGATAATAAACGAAAGATAAATTAAAATTTGCAATCTATTGAAAAAAGAATTCAAAATACGTCTCCAACAAAGAAGTACAATTCTGCATATATTTTTAAAACAAGATCTTTACTTTTAAAAGAAAATTCACCAGCCTCAAAGAATGTTGCTAAATCATTAAATTTCTCGGTTTCAAATGTAAATATGAATTTGAATTCTTATAAAAACAGTAGCACATTGACCAGAGTAGTAATACTCCGTCTAGATGAACCAAATAGTCTTATATCTAAATACACTATTGATGTCTCGGGGGGGGGGGAGAGAGAAATATAGAGCAGGTATTATCCAATACTATTTAACTCACATTTCAGTTAAATCACCATACGTTTCATTTATGATTTAGTTTAGTTTATATTAATCCGTTTTAAAGCAACACCAAGGCTATTTTGAGACCTCACGACATTTAAGCTGGCACCCCTCTCTCCAAGCTCCCATACCACAACAGCGGGAGAGCGTTTCACCTTGACTGATTTAACATGAACCAGACCCGCTTACACTACGGTTCTTCGGCAGAATCGGGTCTCAAACTTGACTCCCTCCGGTTCCGAAGCCGAGACCTTACCACCAGGGCCCCACGGCCCCCGTTTCACTTATGTATTTCACTTAGTTTGATTGTTGAAAAAAGCTATCAACAATCATACACCTACAGCTATTAATGGACTATGAAAAGAACAGAGGTATGGGAAAAATTACTTCGTTTAATATTATAAAAAAAATATTATTTTCATGGAAATCAAAATATTAAATAATGGTTAAAAACAAGAGCAATAAAGCAAAATGGGCAATCACAAAACTTAAAGCTGAAGTATTTTATGCATAAACCTGATTTATACGAAATCAAAATGGTTCAGCTTTTGTGTAAGCATTTAAGTTTTTCTCTGGTCCAATTAAAAAATTACATAATATTAAAAAGCCTCAAATATCTCAGTTTCAGGACGCATTATAGGCTTAATTTCAAATAAAGTGGAATTAATAACATAAGCAATAAGCACTTTTACTAGTTTTTACAAAAAAGATCATTTACAGATCGAAGTTAAAGGATACAATGGCATTTACAAAGTTACCAAATAGCTAAGTGGTATAGGTATCAATATCCTTGCCATCTTTGAGTCAAAAAATAAAAGCCAAGTTAATATATAATATGTATTTTAGAAATGTGATAGCCTGGTGACAGAGTCTTGGTTTTAATACAACAAATGAAGAACTGGTTCGAATGAATATCTGTGCTTGTGAGACTGATTACTGTTAATAATCGTGTCATCAAGACACGAATATTATTACATTGATGTGGTATGAAATATCGTCATCTGATCATGACTAAAAATTAGACCTCATCACATTATCTATTAGGGCATCAGAATTTATTCCGAGATTGAATATTTTTGTATTCCGTTAATAAGCTTTTTAGTAAGAAATTTTTAAAAAATTTAATTTGCTTTAAACTATGTATTTTAAAAGTGAATGTGTGTCATTATCATCTGTGATAATAATACATTTCTATAATGTCATTGAGCGAACTGCAAAAGTCTATGAAATGAATTTTCCCCTCACTTACCTTTAATATAATAAAAATATCTATTTTCCAATAGGAAACGAGGATTTTGTGTTAGAATTTTAACTTTAAATCAAAGATTTGAGGGGGAAAAAAACACGCCTTTTCAAACCTGATATGCGAGCACTATTTTACACGAAAAAAATCGGACACCTTAATAACCTTCAAGTAACCTTAAAGCAAGACGTAGATCTAATATTGAATATATAGCCATCAATCTCATCCAAATTGCAAAACATATATATTCTGTATCCACCCCCTCCCCCCATAATATTTTTTCAATCTTGCTCTCTACTGACACACTATGCTTCACCCCTACCTAAAAAATAAAGGCAAAATTAAAAATTAATCTTTAAAATGAGTTTTCCTTTCTACATTTTGAAAATGCAAGAACAATACTTTGTCCTGCCTTTTTTTTGGTTAAATATTCGTCAAAAAATTTACGAACTAACAGAATTTAATACAAATCAATAGAAATCTGAAATTCTCATATCCATCAAATAGTTCGGAAGTAGTCGGAACAGGACTTAAAAGAATAGAGTTTTTTCCCCCTCTCCTAAAAGCTGTTCGTAACTTTTAAAAATTAATAGCTTTATAAATTTTATTAGATTTATTGAGACTCAATTTTTTTGATAAAACGGGAGAATTTCTGTAAACGATTTTTTACCAAGCGTTTTGGGGCTTCTGTTTTTGTCATACCTATAAGCAGTATTAGGGGTTCTAACCCTTTGAAACTGCGGAAATTTTCAAAATCACTATTTATATGCGGCATTTGCAAATTAGTTTAGGTGTTTTTCAAACAAAGCAGACTGTTAAAGCATACTACTTAATAATAAAAATCTGCAAAAGTAAAAGATAAACACACTAAACCGCAAAAAACGCGGGTTGCAATAGAAAATAGACAGACTGCCAACCCGCGGAAATCGCGGGATAAGCAGTTGGAGGGGTACATAACCACAGCTAAAATTACAAAATAAATATTATTAAAAAGGTTTGAAATTTTTAAACTAAAAATGGCATTTATAGCTTAATAAAATTAATAATTAACGATAATTAAAATTATTTATTATTAAAATAAATAATTTTAAACTAACGATATAAACAGGAGAAAAAAAAGGTCTGCATTATTTATATAGTAATAGAACATAACCTAAACATTTGTTGAAAAATTAGATTTTTAAATATATAATGCCAAAGTAAAATATCTGATAAATACAAAAAAGAAAGGCATGACTGAGGTATCTTGCGTCTGCTGCTTTCAAAACAAAATTTTTGTCATGAGTAAAATTAAAATTTTGGCGAACCTTCCTCCTAGACCGAAATGTCATTTAAAGGTCGTCTTGTAGTGTGCAGATAAGGGACATCGGTATAAAAACGAAACTGCTTCGGCATCTACAGCTGAGTAAATCAAAGTAGTTACACTATTCTAGTTAAAACGCTTAACTGTTGCAGCCAAGCTAAAAGCATTAAGTAGATGAAATAAAATTTATGATTCTATTTTTGTACCGCCAAGGCATCCGTGTGGTAATAATTTCTGGAGGCAGAAAAATGCAACATATAAAGTCAGAAATTTCGATTTTTCTCATTTAATCCTTTATCAATGCATAAAGTTGTCTTAGGAAATAATTTTTTTATAAAACTTATAAAATTTTCTAATAAAATTTTGCTCGCTATTTTTTTAAAGAAAATTTTTCCAATTTTAAAGAAATATACACTAACAATTAAAGTTTTTTTTTTTTCGGGACTAGAAAAGTTCGCCTTCAGAGCTCCAAAAATCACAATATCAATCTTACAATCGGTTTTATTAGATTTTTCAAAAATTGCACAACATTTTTTATATCGATTTACATATTTAAAATAAATAGAAAAGCCAAAGAATAAGTCACCCAGCCCGAACCCTTTTTCGAAAAACTTTATTTCATATGAAAGCTCAAGACCCCTATTACGTCATCAGTGGTCGTCTGTCTTCCACCACCCTTTAAAGAGAAATCTCAACAACGCTACTTCTCCACGCAGTTTCTATGGGTGGAAAACCGCGACAGCGTTCTTCAGTTATATCGCTGTACCGATATAACCTATTTTTAATTCGATCATGAATGGCCACCTTCCCACCACTCTCCATTTTTGAGAGAATTTTCAAAAATATTACTTCACTGTACTAAACTTCTAAGGGTAAAAACTTGACAGTCTCCCAATCTCAACTATTGCACCGATTTCGCCAATGTTTATATCATACGAAATCTCGTGACAGTTAGATACGTTATCAAGGATGGCCTGCTACCTTCCTCTCACCATTTTCGAGAAATATTGAAAATAAAATTTATATCTCCTGCTTCAATAACTGGACCTAATTTTCCAATTTTATGCAATATTTAATTTCAACATATGGCAAGCATAACACCATCAGAATATTTTCTTACCTTGTAAATATAATTTAAAGCGGTACTTATTCTAACAAGATGCAGTTCATTGAAGTGCTTCGAATTGAATTAATTCGATAAAATTAATACTATCAATATAACTAAACTATTATCATTATGGCAGATGAACAGCTCATCGCTAAAGGCTGCTAGTAATATGTAAATGCAAAATTTATAACACCTCGATATAGATGCACAGTCATCGACATAACAAAAACATCCAAAATCATAAGTCTAACAATTATAGTTTCCTAATAAACCTAATAATTATTGTTTCGTTAATCTGTATGATATTTAAGTGTTTTTCTATTTACAATAATAAATGGAATCCTAAACCGTTGATTAATTACGTTTAATGGCACAAGAACCAGTCTATGTTAGGCCGTGAAAAAAAATGAAAGTGAAAAAGTTAACAACCTGTTATAATCTCAGGAACCATTAAGATCACAGGATAGTAATGAGGATGAAATGATTTTAATGATGGTGAAACTAAACTCTGCTTTAAAATTGATAAAAAAATATAGCAGCGGTGTTTCCATAAAAAATTGATTTTATTTTCGTTTCAATTTAAAAGAAAAGGATCAAAGAAATAAAAAAATAGACATTTTCAAAAAGATACAATGAAATCAAAAGATTAGTAAGGTATTCATTTCAATCACCTAAGTGCATTTCTTCAGAGGTCTGAAAATATGAATAATTCATCACTTTTGGCCCTATCATTATTTAAATTATACATATATTTTTTAAATCGACTTTGACGTGAAATTTGATTTTCGGTTTTTGAATTTTCACTGACATAAATATAGCTATGTAACTGTTCCACAAATGACAAATATAGCTAATTAAAACTAATGATATAAATATAGCCGATAAATATGCCTTTCGAAACATGGTAGAAATATTACATGCAGATTCAAAATACTTACTGTTATCCCATTCTTGCACAATTACCGATACAACAAATTATCAAGGGAACTAACCGTTAGAGCACCAAAAGAATTACGAGAACAGCGAAGAATTCCATTGCAGAAAATTTTTAAAGAAAGAATTCAGACGATTTGGTAAAGTAAGAATGCAGACGATTTGGTAAAGTAAGAATGCAGACGATTTGGTAAAGTAAGAATGCAGACGATTTGGTAAAGTAAGAATGCAGACGATTTGGTAAAGTAAGAATTCAGACGATTTTTTAAAGCGCATACTGACAATTAAAAATTCCAAAGTATAAATATTTTCTGTTCGTATTCACATTAAAAATAAAATTGCAGTGTGTTATTAGTTGTAAAAAAAAACTTTTAATTATAATATAAAGCAAAATTAAAATCTTTAATCTATACTATTTTTTACTATTTTTAATTTAACATTTTTCATAAAATAGTTGTAGTTCATGTACAACTCAACCATTATAAAGAGTAGTAAACAAAACAGCATTAGGGTTGCTAGAAGAGTGTGGGTTGCCATGTGGGCGATAAACTCGGGGGCACACTAATCTTCACTTCATCCCTAAAAGCAAATTTAACTTCTGAAATCTTCTTAGGGATTAAAATAACGTAGTAACGATCTTTTATTGGCAATGATCGAGGAGGAAATAAAATGTAAACAGTTTTGAAAAATTCAAATTTCATGCAATTCATTCTGATTATAATAAATTTGTTAGTTTTAGCGAATGTAATCGATATATGTTTTCCAGATTCCATTTGTCATTAATTTTTTTTAGCTCCGTACCAATTATCTAGGCATCCAATTAAGTGAATAAATAATCTGGATAATCCTATCTGATATGATCCTATTTTATTTCGATTTCCCTCCCATACCGCAGGTAAAAAATTAAATCGAAAGACCTCTGAAAGAAAGCAAGCATCCCTATCCTTGAAATTTCTGATTCCGGGTTACCGAAACTGAACCAAAAAAGATCTGTGTCCTTAAAACTAGTCGGCCTCCAGAGGTAAACAACGGTCATGGCAAAACAAATCTTCAAATTGTGAGAACAGTAGTTAAAAGAACATGAAGGGGCAGGGGAAATATAGTCAGAAATTAAATTCATCTGACTGCTGATATTTCATTGCCACGTATCTTGTCCTCGATCAGAACATGTTCATTCAAGGATGAATCTCTTTCTTTCAATAAGCTTGTACATGTAATTCCACATATGAACTTCTTTCAGGACAAAAAGAAATTTTGAGGAAAAATTAATTGTTTTTCAAGGATATTTTCTCGTGTGAAAAATGAACACTTTAATAAGATTGATTTTGTTAAAAACATTGCATTTAAAACTTTAAATATTTCGATGTATTGGTTGTATCAAAAAATATACACGTTAATGAGAAATTTTATACTAGCTAATGAATAAATAAAAATTCTGATATTAACTATGAAACAATTAAACTCATTTAATATCCTTAATTTCAATATAATCTAATTATTAGATCTGAATAATAAAAATTATGGGTTTTTATCATTTTACACATTCAAGAGTAGTTTTAATTCAATCGCATAAAAGATTTCAAAGTACTTTCTCCCTAGCAACATCAACCTTCTTTCATTCATAGAAACTAAGCTTTGATTTGGATATCTTCAATTATACATTAATCAAAAAAATTAAGGTTTGAAAAAAAATACTAAAAATACACATTTAGAAAATAAACAGGTAAATACAAAGTTTATAATAAATTTCGTTCTTACCTTTGTTAAAAAATTAAAAAAAAAATTGTCAAAAATCAACAATTAGCACTAAATTATACATACAGTCAATTCTTTTGTAAACACTTTTGATACATTTCCATTCTAGAAAAAATATATACTACTTTTAGATTCTGTTTGCTTGACTATGGGAGAAACGTCCAACTAGAACATTGTGAAGAAGAAATATTTTGTTAAATCTTTTCTTGGGAACTGACTTCACATTCAAAAAACAGAATGAGTAAATCATTTTTTACATAAATAGATATAAAATATTATATCAGATGAAACAATTTTAGAAAATGTCATCTAATCAAATCACTTGAATCTAATCAAATCACAAATATAGATAGAAGATTATATCAACTGAAACAATTTTGGAAAATGTCATCTCATCGAATCACTTGAGTTAACATGTAACTATAATACAGCAAATATTATTGATAGGCTTGGATCCACCTAAAAGAAAAGATATACGGACAAAATTGCTCTTCTCAGTAAAAGACAACGCTTGGACGATATTTCGAGATTCTACTCTTCGTGAAAAAAACAAAGGTCAAAAGACTTTACGTCAATGACAAATTAGAAGCGCTCCAACGCAGCATCTGAATATTAAAACAACAACATACTAACTCTGTATTCATTATTTAGATGCATTAAATTTAAGCTTAACAAGGCCTATCAGGAATTAATCAAACCATTTGGAATTGAACCCCAATAACGAAGATTTGGGATTTCATCCTTTAGTAATCCATATGACAGTGTCAAACTTGCACCAAGCTCACTTAAATAGTAGATACTCGAATCCACGATCTTACTCCTCTATTGGCAGACTCTGATTTCATCGATGAACATTTCGCAAAAGTACAACATTCTATTTCCTTCGTTTCATATTCATCAGAGAATTATGCATCTCGAGCCTCCCGCCTTTGGACACATTCACCACTCTCGAACATTTCCACAGTGATCTCATAGTCACCATTCCAAATGGCGCAAAATGATGAAAATGAAAGAAAACTCAAACTTTCACTCCACACCACTCAAATTTTGATGGATTTTCCCATTGGCAATCGGATTTGCGCAGCAGTAGAGTATTCGTAAATGACCTGGGTCCGCGATGCTCTTGTGATAAGGTCTCGGCTTCGGATTCAAAACCAAACTCTACCGAACCGTCATGTAAGTGATGGCCCTGGTGCACGTTTAATCATTCGGGGCCAAACGTCTACAGAAGTTTGGAGAGGAAGTGCCAGCTCAATTGTCGTCATTATCATCTGACCACGGCTCAAAATTACAAGTTCCATACCAAAATAGCCCTTGTGTTGCTTCTAAACGGGACGTTAAAATAAGTTCGTGAAAACCGTTTTAGCATGAGTCAAGCCCCCATATACGAGGTTTCTTTGAAGAACTCGAACTCGTGATTCAGCCAGCTCCGTTATATAAATATTTAATGGAAAACAGCCAAAGCATAAACCTTACTTACTATATATATTCAGTGAGTATGCCATAAGTTATTTTTCAAAATAATGGGACCTCAAATTTTTCCAAAATTCAAAATCCAAAAAGATCAAGCAAAGTTTGAAATACAAATCTAATAAGTCAAATTCGGTTTTTATGTTTTTCAATTAATTCTTCAAACGCTAAGAATGCTTTCGGATAAATATACTGCATGATAAAAAAAAAATCCCTTAAGAATCTATTTACTGCCAAATTAAATTCTAGTAATCGTATCGCAAAATCCGTGGTTTGTCACTTTGGTGGTAATTAGCCATGGCAGTGTAAGGGAATCATGACATAGTCATCACAAATAAGAGGTGCCCACTACTGAATGGCTCGACGATTGTCCAGGATACCGACCGTCTTGTGAATTGCTTAGCTTTAAGAAGCATCCCTTATTGCGAACAAATAATTAAGCAAAAACATTACATTAAAATTTTCACATGCAATGACTTCTCAAACTCATGCAGCGAATTAAAGAATTTTTAACATTGAAATCTATTATTAATTCTATCGGTAGTTTATTTAAATTACTAAATTCAGTTTGACAAGCTTTGATTGTCCAGATTTTCTTTAGGATCTAATATGAAATAAAGCAACAATAAATATCTCAAACAGGATATGTCATATAACTAGGAGACCAAATAAATTCATAGACCAGGAAAGTTAGTAAATATGCAAAAGGAAAAAGCAATGTAATAATACGAAAAAACGTACGAATGTGTGATTCGTAATTTAAGTATTTAAGCGTCTATCGATTTAAACAAAAATTAATAAGATCTGTCAATCCTAAATGGTACAAGGTTTCAGAAAGACGTCCGCAAGACAAAAATAAAGCAATTTCGCTTGCTTTATTTATTCTTCTCCTGGATACTTATATGTTTATGACTATATTTATTTGCACTAGAGAAAACACACATCGTAACTTTGTATTCAAGCCTTGAGGATTTTATTTTTCCTTTCTTAAGAACATATAAAGCTGCATTTATTTCAGAAGCTATTATAATAAGAATCGTTTTATAAATAGCTGTTTGAAACTTTATGCCTCTGTTTTTATCCACAAACAAGCGAGGTTAAGTTACCTGTTTAAATAAGATACCGGATATACCAGGAAATAAGATACCTGGGTCAACAATATGACCAATCACAAATGATAATTGATTATATATATAATCTAAAAGTTACTGCCACTGATAATAAAAACAAGATATAGATGTAAATTTGTTATTTTGAATTACATAAAAAGAAGGTATATAATTTATAAACATTTTCAAAACTATTTTTTGAAAAATGATATGTAATAAAATGGGTAATAGATTTTATACATATACAATAAAATTCCAATTATCCAATTTAAATGGCGATCGAATTGTTTCGGATAGTTAAATAAAGCTAAGAAATTAAGTAAAATAGAAGAGAAAAAAAAAACGCTTTTATTCATGAAATTAAATTTTAAAACAATAATACTGTAAAAATTACATAAAAAAGAAATTATAAACTAGTTTCTGATGGTTCATTACATAAATATTTGTGCATTAACGTTATATAAGTACAATTCTATACGTATATCCCTATTTTAGTTGCTAAAACTTAGCTCCTCTTATTGGCATTTATTGGGAAACGATACGCTTTTTCGTTCTGTTGGGAAAGCTACTACATTTTCTCCCAATTTCGAAACTTTTAGTATTTTTTTCCTCCCAAAATTGATTCGTATGATTGGAATTTTATTGTAGTTATTTAAATTTTTAAATATATCTCACAACTAGGATTGTGAGTCCTTTGTCATTCGTTAGCAATAAACTAGAATAAAACGAGCTTAATTATAATAGTTCTCATTTTAATTAAATAAAAAAATTTGACGAAAATTACTAACCTGATATGTATAAATCCAAAAATATCTCTAAAATGTTGCTTTTTCGCGAAATTTTTCACTAACATCAGAGGGAAATGGCTGAAACAAGTCATTACAAAATATCAAAATATGTATTTATGATTCAATTATTATTTTTTTTTGTCGAAGTCTGCACAATGGAGGGAAATAATTGGTTAAACAAAAGCACGAACACGATCGTAACAACATCCAGACATTTTCTAAATCCCTGCTAAAGGAAGTTCTACCAATTTCCTCGTCACTCTAAGGGTAGTTAATGACAAGAGATTACTGAAGTATTTAGAAATGCTTTTCAGCAAGCTAATAATAATTCGATCAGCTACATCGCGATAGCTTAATTATGTTGTTGACATAATATAAAGAGTGATAATTCATCAATCAGAACTGTAGTGTTCCCTGGAATTATTTTCCAAAACTTTTCTTATCGTCTTTTCTATGATAATTAATTAACTTTTCTATTATGAAAGTTAGATGATCTATAAAAATAAATAATCGGAAGAAATGATTCAAAAAGATTGATACACAAGAGATGGAGCTGCAGACCTGACAGCACATAAAAGCATCGAAAATTATCTAATGCGCGGTGCATAGTGATACGCTTGAGTAAACTTACCCTCCTCGAAATTTAAGTTAAAAGATCTTCAATCATTGTGACATAAGATTAGCCCTTAACTGGGGAGGTGAAATTTTAGGACTTTACTGGGGAGGTGCGGTCTACGAGACCGCATTTCATTTACACTCAAATTAAATTTTCTAACGAATATATTAGTATGAAAAACTGCTAATATATTTTGCAGATATTTTTCTTGATATATAGATATGTTTTAGAAATTTTTCAAAATATATTATCATTGAAAAAAAATAAATGCGTTGGAACATACATTTTCTTCTCAAATTACATGTTACAATAAATAATATTCTTGAAAAAACATATTACTTTTTAAATCATATTTATTTTTACAGTATATGAAGGTGTATAGAAGGCAATATAATGTAAAATTCAACAATTATATGAAAAATAAAAAAATTGACAATGGGTAAAATTGGCCCTTTTTTATCGGCTTGTATGACTTTCATAGCACGGTTTTCTAGGGCATTTTAAACATACAGGTTAAGAATTAGAATAAAAATCAACCTATAAATTCTGTATATATATCTCTTGGTATATTAATATATTTTATAAATTTTTCAAAATACATTATCACTAGAAAATTTATTATGTTTGAACATACATATCAGAATCAGCTGTATGCGAACTTTCATCGAAAAACTCTTCTATACAATTATCCTTATCACTAGAATCACTTTCTGCTTCATTTAAAAGTGTCAGGAGCACTGCTTCATAATAGTATCAGTAAATTGGATGTTATTTCGTGGCCCAGGTTTTAGCGTCATCTGCTAAGTCTTGTTTATCACTGGAACACTAACAGGGAAGTGCGGTCTTAGAGACCGCACTAAAAGACATAACTGAATTATTTTAAAAAGCATCCGCTGCAATCGGTTGAAAAAGTGCATGTGTATTGAAGGTCACAAAACCGGAAGCTACAGAGTCAATCCATTCAACTGAGCTAAAAATAGAATAGGGGTGACCGAAAATCCATCGCTAGCGGTCTCACAGACCGCACGTCCCCAGTTAAGGGTTAGATCATAACATGCAAAAATTAAAAACACATAAATAAGTTATACATGCAAGTTAATTTTTTAAAAAATGGTGATGATAGTATAAAGAAATTAAACTCTAAAAAAATTATAAAATTGATAGCGGTTGAAGTGAAGATTAGTGTGCAGATCTGATGTTGCAGAAAGAAAGGACTGAATCCGCATCATATTAAAAGGTCTGTACTGTTCCTGTTATCCACACAGTCCTTATGTACAAAGTGCTAGCCAAGCTACTAGATTCCCGCTCCCATTGCTAGCGAAGCCATAGGAGTTTTTTTTTTTTTTTTTTTTTTTTTTTAAGTTAAAAAATTCTGCCAGATTCAAACAGATGCGAAAGGCATCGCATGCTGTAACTTTTGCTCTGCACCCAAAAGACTGTCTGATAAAAACAATACTTATCAATAAAAAAAAAATCATAATTATATTGTGGAAAGTGGTAACCGTAACTGTTCCGCAGAAGTGTTTGTTTACTTTGTCTGCCATCTTTATTGGCGGCTTGACATCCTTGGCGCAGCAAGGGGCACACTAAACTTCACTTTTACTTTGATAACTGTACTTGTTCGCTTTCGTTCATTCCAAGTCTAATCTGCAAGATGATTTAGAAATTTTTTTGAATAGTTCGTAGTTTCTATGATTGACGACTAATAACGTAGATTTTGTTTGATATATTAGGTATAAGTTGATACTGATACCGATTGCATCTGATATTTCTACTTGATACTTTTATACCTGATACAGCCAGAAAACGCTTCTTCGCCCGTCGAAATGAAACCGGGTCCTCGCAACTGACATTACGGTTAATTTGACACCCGATTTTGGTGTATCAGGAGCAGACTGATACTCGAATGTACACACCACTTTTACCTGATAATTTTATATTTGATACCTTCCGTAGCCAACCGTTTTGCTGTCAATAGATATTAAAACACTATCTGCTAAAAAAATATTAGCATCGAAGATTCTTACTTTTGCCCAAATTGCTCATTACTTGTAACATCGGTTGTTAGTTTAAATTTATATTTTATTTATTTTCAAAACATTCTAAAATAAAAAGAAGGACTTTTATAAAACTTAAAGAATGATAGCAAGATTTAAATTTTATTTTTTAGTATTCCGTCCTGCATTTATTAAGAAAATATTTATATTTTTGGTATTAAAAATATAAGCATTTTTTTAAGGATATTTTTTAAATCGTTATATTCTGAAAGTTATATACATGTTCAACATTTAATTTAATTGATTTGATTTCAGTTAATTTATTAATGATATTTCTGTTGTTTGAGTTACTTAGTTGTTTTGAATTAAAAAAATTTTTAAAGCAAAATACATTTATTTGTTTATTGAACATCTTATCGGTCTTGCATATTTAATAAATGCAAGTATTAAAATATACTTAATGCAAGAAAAGATAAACAAAATTGATAAACAAATGCGTTAGAAATACTTTTATTCAATGTGTTGGTGAGAAATAATATATATGGGTAGTTAGAAAACATAACAAGCATATAGTGTTGCCGAGCTAGAACGGCGTACTGGAGTTAAGTGATAGCGCATCTATCCGATATCTTTTTTCTTGTTGATAGAAGTATCATTTTGACATTCTATACCATGTTGATATAAGTACCACTCTGATGCTGTGTATCAAGTTGATATATTAGTTTTGACCCAGTTCTAGCGGAAAGATATAGCTGATACAAATAAGAATATCATTCCAAATTGGGATTTCACTTTTTCGAAAGAGGCGAAAATAATGTGATGTTAATTTTGGTTTTGACAGTGATTGACGGGCTGTTGAGAAGAGGAAAGGAAAGACTTTGTTGATATAGTATAGGAGAAACGAGAATTCTTCATTGATATGTACACCATTACATGGGGACAGGGACAATTACGGCTCATTACAATGCTCATAGCATTGTCGAGGCAGGACGGCAAACTAGAATATAACGACTTAAATCGTTTTATGAAATTGATGTAACGTCACCAATTGAAAACAAATGAGGTAGAGGAGATTTCCATTTAGCATTAAACAAATCTAAAAACAGATACTAAGTACCTGATACTCTTAACCTGTCAGTTTTATGTATCTGATACTTTTGTATACTTAAAGTATATGGTTAATAATCATTCAATCCTATAATAATGCCAAATAGAATGAATTCTTCATCTGCGAACTTTTTTTTTCTATATTAAACATGATCTATATTGAATCACTGTTTATATGTAATTCTTGCGAATAAATCAAAATAAATTAGGAGAATGTCTATCAGTTTTGTGTATCTAAAACTTTTGAGTACCTAATACAATTATCACATTTTTGTGATTCCAGTGATATTGTATAATAACACCAAATAGGATGAATTCTTAAATCTAAAAACTTTTCTTTTTCCTTTCTGTATAAAACGTGTTCTATTTTAAATCGCTGTTTATATGTAATTCTGCGAATAAATCAAAACCTAAAAAAATTAGTTCAATGATTTTTTAAGAAGTTAATTAAATACAACGATTTAATAAGTCATTGCATTTTGTTACTCATATAAACATTTCGCCTGAATCAGAATAATTCATATTATATATATTTATACTCGACCTGCATCCACTTGTCATTAGTGGCTTAGTATGGTTAAATGGAAGACATTGCATGGTATAATTTTTTGTCCCTTTATTATTGTTGACTTCAAAAAATAATACAAATGCTTTTATGTTTTGTCTCCTTGGCACACAGAAACTTCCGCTTTTTATACTTTCGTTGAGCCCCCCAATTAAGCCTCTAGTTTGCATATACATAGAAAAAGGTATTTTTTTTTTCGTAAAATGCATTAAAATTTATAAGACGAAAATTCAAAGATTTTTTTTCCATTGTTAGAATGGTAAAACAGTTGGTTTAGGATTTATTCACTGCTTTTAAGTGAGAAAAAGTATAGTCTAAAGAAATATAATAGAAGGAAATCTTTTGATAAAAGATGTAGATTAAATAAATAAAAACATAGAAAGATAAATTAAAAAAATAATTATAGTAAATAAGTCAAATAAAAATAATATATAATAATAACTAATGAATGTTGAAAAAGTGGAAAAAGAATTCGACAGTATCAATTTTGTACAGTATTTATTTCTAACATTTAATCATGAATATTAATGATAAGCGTTCAGCTCTTCCTAATAAAATGTAACATTTTTTATAAAATAAATGTGAATTCTTAAGTAGCTAAAACTGAAAGGGGGGGGGGGGTAGAAAGAAAAAAGAAAAAGAGGGGAAAAAACCATCAATGGCATTTGATTTTTTAACATCTGAAATAAGAAATATACCGTTTCTCCCAAAGATGGCGCCACGAATCAAACAGTGTAAATTGAGTAATGTCTGAATCCGAAACACATAATAAAAAAAAGTATTAATAGATATCAGATTCTTATAAATCAGCTGGAAGATATTATACTGAAGGGGGGAGGAAAAAAGGAGGAATAAAAACCATTAATAGCATTTGATTTTTAAACATCTGAAATAAGAAATATAACCGTTTCTCCCAAAGATGGCGCCACGATTCAAACAGTGCAAATTGAGTAATGTCTGAATCCGAAACACATAATAAAAAAAAAGTGTTAGTAGTTACCAGATTCTTATAAATCAGCTGGAAGATATTATAGATTTAAATACTATCACTTCTATAATTTTAAATATGACTAATTTTATTCATTCAATCTTGATGAGATAGTAGATAATACCATTCACTTTTTAACTGGCTTAACTCCCAGCAATTCTTTTAAAATCTTAATTTTTTTATAAGGGAATAATTTTTGAAATGGTTGCTACAGGAAAAACTGAGGGGAGGGATCATTGATTACTAACACTGTAAGCTGATTATGGATAATCGCATACCACAGTAAGAAAAAGAAAAGAAAGGGAGAATAAAAAGACGTGCGTCGGCCGGGAGTCGAACCCGGGTCAACTGCTTGGAAGGCAGCTATGCTAACCGTTATACCACCGACGCTTCGAATATCGATCCAATATTACAGGTAAAATAAAGTTTTTTATTACCTGTTTCCGTGGAAAATTATGTATGCGATAATAGAAATTCTCAAGAGCAAACAGTTGTGTATATGAGTGCATTTTCGATTGAAAGAAAAAATTAAGAAGAATGTCAGTTCCAAAAGGAGAGTAATTATTCATGTCATCCATCATCTTGTATTTTAATGCCATACCTTTTTTCTTCCTGTAATGGGTTGATATTATAAGTATGTATCATGTGAGTACACATTAACTGCATTAGGTTATAGGAGCAAATATAGGATTGGTGAGATACAGGACTGGATTATCAAATAGGCAACTAACTGTTCAGGGGCTCTGGGCCCTCCCCCCTCTCTCGATATTTCCAAAATAATTTAAATTTGCACTTTCTTTGAATTTACAAAGGCCACATATTCGAACTTATTCAAATTACTTTTTATTTCCCAAAATATTTTTTAGAAATTTTGAATGACATTCTAAAGGCATTTCTAATTACCTTTATTTAAGTAATTTTAAGCTGCATTTTTTAAAGGTGCGTTCCTTAAAAACGCAAAAAAAAAAAAAAAAAAAAAAAAAAAAAAAAAGACGCATTTATAATTTTAAAAACAATGCATCGCTTATGATTTTTTAAAAAAATGCCCGATCCTACAATTAGATAATATTTAGATTCGCTAAAAATAGTCTTTTTATTATTATTATTATTATTATTCTGCATAAAATTACTCTTAAACTTTACTTTTATATAAGACAACCAACTCTCTTTAAATTATTCGCACTTTAATATTCACTATTTCACTTACTCAAACTTTGGAACTTACAAGTACTTATTAGAAATTAAATTAAAATCAATAACGCATTATCTGGTTTGAAAGCAGGCGAAGGAGAAAAACGGGTCCCCGATACTTGAACTGTCTAAGAACTCCTTGAGTGCTTAATCCAAACCTGATGAGACATCTTTTTCTGAAGTTTCCTTTGTCTACTAACAAATTATTTGTTCATAATGAACAACACGTGCAGTCACTCCAGGAAGTATGCATGGCAGTACAATAGCGATCTTTTTTTTTTCTTTCTTTTTCTTTTTTGAGAGGGAGTAATAAATAATTATTTATTTCAATAACATACACACACACATTTTATTCAAAAATAACAAAACATTGCAAAAATAAAATTTCATTTGATTAAAGTTAACGAGTTTAATTTTAAACAGCTTGTCTTGAACATGTAAGTAGAGACGAAAAGAGAAAAAACGGGAAATTTATAAACACTAACAATGTTTTAAGTAGTTTCTGGCCTTACTGTTTTTTCCATTCGTCACAGAATTAAATGTTGAGTGATAGAACATGGCATTTTCTGCCACCCCTCAAGAACTATATTGAGATTAGTTTTAATTTCGATTCTGCATTGCCAAATTTTAGCAGATAATCCTATAAATAGTCAATGATCTCTAGTGGCTTGGAAGGATTTGTTTAAGGTCAATCGCCAGTTCGTCAGAACTACGAAAGCTATACGTAATTCTTAGTCTACGTTAAAGAGTTATATACTTTATTTTGCACTGGCTGTCTTTGGCAACCAGCTGATTCACCAAGATTATCTGTGCCATTTCCAATTAAATCTCTTGTACTTGACTTAAAGTTCATGATTCCCACAAGAAAATATTTTTAAATATCCGATTGTAATAATTACAATTCGATGTTTACGATTGTAATGATTAATTACAATTAACAAATTGTAATTACTATACTTTACAATTCACTGAAAAACAATAAATTGTAAAGCCAAGTTATTTTAATAGCCTTATATTTGTTCTGTTCATTGTATATATGAACAATCCTAATAGAGTAAGTTCTCTCACGTAATAATTCTTTTAAAATCATAATTGTTCGAATAATCTAATTTTTAGTTTTCGATGAAATTTCCTTTTTACATGTGAATTTCACAGATGTTAAACAGAATTTTTCTTCCTTAGCATTCAACAATGGAAAAGAATCATGAAATTAAATATTTGACAGAACAATGAAAACGGTTTAAACTTCATTTCAACAATAACGCTAGGGTTTGACGGTTTTTCAAACCCGGTTTTTTAAAGTAAATTTGTTACGTTTGAAAACCGGTTTCCCGGAAAGCCTCTTCTTCAATAAAAACAAACAAATATTTTGAATTTTATCGGTTGGGACCGATTCGTCTAGCAGCTAAAGGCTTAGGGCGACGAGATGCCAATTTATTAACAAGTGAAGGTATATTTGAATTTCTGTTAAATGAACTAAAAAATTTAATCACTGAAATAAGTTTCAAATTATTATATGCTTTAGAAGAACGAATTCAAAAAAGAAGACAAGTAGAATTAGCAACTTTTTTACTGTATTTGCAAAATCCACAAAACATTTCTAGTTCAGGGAAGAAATCTAATGCTTTATTTAGCTTCAAAAACCGAAATCATCAAGTTATCCGGAAAGATATTGTCTAGTATATTTCCGAATTCTTACGTGGAAGCCGATTCTGATGATGAGCAAACCGAAGAAACTACTCATCAGTGTAATGCGTTTTTAAAGGAAGCCATGGAAAAATCAATTCATAAGTTTCTTCAAGACCCTAAAGGAAAACTTACAAATCCTGAGACACTGAAAGCTGAATTTTCATTATTTGAGGCAACGAATAAAAGAACCCAAAACTTAGATTTGTTATTTGATGCCATGAAAACTATAAAATCAAGCTCAGTAGCTAGTGAACGAGTATTTTCAATTTCAGACAATATTGTCTCCAAAATAAGCACAAGACGTAGCCACCGTTCAGTGGATATTTTATGTTTTTTAAAATCCAATTTTCTTAGGAGAAATTAAAATTAGTGAAAATAATAGAAATATTATTTGAAATTTTTGTTTGAGTTTTCGTTGTTTTGTGCAAGTAATATATATATATATGAATCCTTCATTTTTTTTTTTTATATTTTGACATTGATAATGATTTTGTTTTTGTTATTTTATATAAAATAAATATTTTTCCCTACTCTTTTTTTTTCTTTTCCTTTTACAAATCTGAAATAATATTACTAGATGTTGCAGCTCCTAGTCTTATGAACAAGTTCACCCGCTAGTAAATCACAATTCAGAATTACTAGCTAACATTTATGAGTGTGTACCATTTTTAAATAAATCCACTATTTTATAATTTTGTGGAAAAAGAGAATTCAATAAATGTTTAGTTTTATCCCTTCAAGATGGCGCATCTGTTAGCTGTGTGCAATCCGCCTCGAATGAATTAAATAGAAAATCGTAAGTATTCACCATTTCCATATATGAGAGAATCGTTTTCATATAAGCTAAAATAATGGCAAAAACAAAAAAAAGACACAGCAGGGACATTAGTATAAAAATATATTTGTTCTTTCAGAAAACAGGAAATGAATGACATTTCTCACAAAGTACAATTTTTACTGCTCTGTAATATTACAATTAAGCAAAACAGAATAACAAATTATAAGTAGTTTTATAAAAACAAAAATCATTTAAGGCAATTAAATTAATTCTACATTCATATATTCAGATTCCAAAATAAGTGCAAAAAAATGTATAATAATTCCAGATGTGTATTATATTATAATATATATCCACATTGATCTTTTAAACACAAAATAATAAGTATATGAAAAATTCTTAAGTTCACGTTATTTAATGACAATATCCTCTTTTTGATAAGAGCACAACTGAGATTTCTGTCACAAATATTATGAAATAAATTTAAAAAATTGTATGAACTATATATAATATAAGACTACAGAAAATTTCCTATCTATCGGGCGGATTAAGATAAAACAAACCACAATAACAAATTATAAAGTTTTATAAAAACAAAAATTATTTAAGACCACTGAATCAGCACTATATTCATCTATTCAAATTCAAATTAAGTGTAAAAAAATGCATAATAATTCTAGATGTGTATTACATTACAATATAACCCAAATCTGATTGTTGAAACAAAAAATAAACATACGAAAAGTTCGCATTATTTGATGACTCTTTGCTCTTTTTGATTACAGCATAACTGTTATAAAACTAATTTTAAAACTATAAGAGCTATTAAGAAATTGCACAAATTATTCCAACTTTCGGGCGGATTAAGACACTTCTTAAAAAGAAAACAATAAAAAATATTTCCAACACTTTTGTATATATATAACATAATAACATATATAATATAATAACTTTGGCATATATAATACAATAACTTAAACTGAGCATTGGTAAGACTTGCCAATTTAAAATAATTAAATTAATTCACTAATTACAATGTGGACTCTGAATACGAAAGCTTTTAATTCAGATACTTCAACTAAACAATAAAAAAATTTTAATAATTGATTTTCATTAAAATTTTAAGTTTAAATTCATTTTTAAAAAATTCATATCTTTCTTGCACTTATTCATATTCTGTTTAAATAGCTATGGTTAGAATAAATACGCCGTGCAGAATCGAATTAATATATCTCAGCTGTAAGAAATACTATACGTTAATTATTTTTGTTATGTAGAAACAAGTCCTTCGATATATCATGCTGTTTTAATGGTACAACTAGTTAACAAAAAACAATATAAGAATAGTTGGAAACAAAAATTAAATTGAAAACATGGAAAAACATGTAACTGGAAATATATAAAACTGATTTTAGAAAAATAATGTAAGAATAGTGGAATCGAGAATAGGAAAAACAACCCATCATTCTAAATCAAGCGAATAATGGGTCTCTTTTACTACCACTATATTCCGACTTTTGCAATAAATCACGCCATAATTTAGTGTATTTTAATGAGTTGAGCTTGAAGAAGCATAAATGTGAATATAATAAAGATCAAGACACAGCGAAAAAATGCAATTCATATTTATTTATTTTTTTACCATTTTTTTAGATATATAAATAAACCCATATTGTTATGAATTTTTGAAGTCCACCGAGGCTTTATTTTTTGTTGCATCTACAAGAAAAAAAAAAGAAAAAGAAAGCTAATTTTTACATTGGTGATTATTTTCACAGATGATAATAAGCAACAGTAATCGCTTCAGAAAAATAAAATGTCTCTTGATGGCAAATAAATTATATCTATAGGCTTCGATTTTTAGGGGATTCTCTAACACAATAAAAATAAGCACAAAAACAAGAGAATATGAATATAAATCATATCATGCTTTCTTCAAGTAACTGATTTAAGAAAAATTGTCACGGCTTAAGCAGTTTGATGAGTAGATATCTAAATAAAGTCCTTCAACTCATCAGTGGACAATACTTCTCATAATATCGTTTTTTCAACGATGGACAAGATTTTCCTATGTTAAAAAAATTCATGGAATGTGGCAATAAATATTCTTAGCTTTTGAAACCTGCATATTCATTTTTCATTGCAATTGAAACGAATTTTATTACAACACATAAGGAAAACTTTTCCAAGTAACTTTCACTGAAAATGGTACCATGTTTTTCAGACTTTTTTCATCCAGCACATTTCTCAATTTAATAGAAGTTCGCCTTTTATGTTCTTCCATATTTTGAGGAAGATGCACACATAAAAATTTATCTATTTAATGTGGAATTTGGTTTAAGTCCTCCTATTCATCCATGGTCTGCACTTTATATAAAATCGTTTCCTGAAAGATGAGTACACAAGAGTGTCACCTGTAAATAATAATAATAGTAATGCTGAAATGTGGTAATAAGAATACTTTGCTTTTGAAAACTGTATATTCATTGTCCTTTGTTATCCTACGAATTTTAAAATATGTATGCATAGAAAAGTTTCATCTTGAGACTTTTCTTTTGGGATATACCACTAATTAGTGGAAACTAAGTTTTCAGCAAGTTTCTTTTCAGAAAAAAATACCTAGAAGGAATATAATTGGTGGTAAACAAGATTAAAATGGAAATCTTTTATATTAAACTGTGCAAACGAGCGAGACGTCACAGCATGAATTATTACATTTTGATTTCATCTAAATAAATTATAAGTATCTGTATACGATTAATATCTGCAAACATCAGTTGTAAATATTCCCAAAACCGAAAGTAAATTTCAGTTATTAAAAGTTTATTTTAATGTATTATAGCAACTAATAAAGCATAGGTGGTATCGGACTTTCTACAACTTATTTTTGATATTCTCAGAACTTATTTGTTTTTTATTGCAATATATAATATTTACAAACAAAAATGCAATATTATAAGGATTCGAGGCATTTTGAAGTTTTATTTGATTTAAGCTCTTTCATAATACTATCACAATAAGAACTCATCAAGAATTCACGTAAGGATGTCACACATGTACTAGCAATTCATTGCGATCATTAACCAATTATGCAGATCATAAGATTATTTTGCATACATATATATCGTTACATATTAACAATCACTCAGGAAAAATTTACAATAGTACTGACTTCTATTAACAATAGAAATGCATGTATATAGAAATATGATTTTAAAATAATATTAAACTTTATAACATATATTTATTGAATAAATTGGATAACTATACATATACTTATTTTAGAAAAAATTTTCCCTTTTCTGTGAATAAAAATATTTTCAAAAATGTAAAAAAAAAAAAAAAAAATTACACATTTTTTTTTGTTCTATCAATCAGTTATATCAAGATACTAACTCTAGATGATCCAGTTACAAGAACTTTGCAATACATATAACATACTTATTGGTAAGGAATGAATGCTATCAGAAAAACTGGCCTTGAAAAATTGTCAAATAATAAAATGTTTTGACAACAAAAAACAATTATCTGGAATATCGGACGCCTGCACAATAATTAATAAAATCGAATGGATTATACAAGTAAAAGACCTACATGTGTCATATAACAAATTTAAATCTTTCTGGCTTGTCGGACCATGAACAAATATGAAAGTTCCTTTACAAATCAAACAATGCAATATAGTATCTATTACAAGGAAATAATCAGGTTGGACATTTCATTTTTCGGACGTCTTCTAGTCTAAATCATATATTAAAGCAATTTTACAAGTTATCCATTATTATTTTCATATTTTCAGAACGATATTGATATAAAAAGTAAATGGGGCCTGCTCCTATGTTTTAAACCAGTATAATCAAGTAAAAGATGTTTCGGATTCAGATAAATTGGAGAACAGAAGCTTAGAACATTCAAGATACCGCAGAAAATAAATCAATTTTAGCATATGATTATTCAGATATCTGGGGAATGTATTTGGCTGATAGAACGTGGCAATTTAACTTAAAAAAATAATAGCCAAGGGATAAACAATACAGAAAAATATGTACACTTTTTTCACCTTTTCACACACTATACAATAAGTAAAACAATAATTGTTAGAACATTGCTTATAGCACTATATTATAAAAATGTTCAGGAATGCTAAAGCATTATGAATCAATGTATATTGATACAAAAAATCCCTGCATATACAAAGAGTAATTAATATAATCACCTGAATAAATGAATTCATCTAAATGGAGAAAATGTGTGGGTAAATTATAAAATAATTTAAAAATGGGTAAATTGTAAAATAATTTATTATACACAAATATAAATATAGAATAATTGGAAGAAAGTGAACTATAATGGATGGATAAGGATGCAAATCTAAATCCAAAGAAGAAAAATATAATAATAATCTTATTTCGGATTATCAGCTAAACTAATGAATAAGACTGGTTATGAAAAATTAACCGAAATAGCCAAGCCTGACAAATTCTGAATCTGTAAATTTGAAAGGCGTTGCAGAACAAAAAAGATGAAATACTTGTTAACAGAACTTGATGTTATTACAATAAATGTTAGAAGTTCACACCGTAACACACCACATTTGAAACAGAGGAAACAAATATATCCTCAGTTGTCAGTAATTAATCAGCACTCAAATAATTTTAGATTAAATTTTATTTCAGACTTTTATGTATTAATAGAGAAAAATGTCTCTCGTTGATCTGAAAGTTTCATCGTAAATAATCATTCGACCATTATATATTAAGAAACTGAGCAAAGTACAAAAATTAATAACTTCAGGTTATTTAAATAGTATGGCACAAAATAATATTTTATATGAAACTTAAGTAGAATATTTAAGTTTGAACGATCTTAATTCAAGTCCTTTAGGAATTTGGAAAAGGGCCAATAAGAGATTTGGCACTTGAAACTATCTAAATTATAAACCTAAAACAAAATTTCATCAGGACTATAATAAATATACTACTTTGAATCCTTAATCCAAGAAATAGAGCTCATTTTGTACTTTCTTAACTCTTGCCCAATCTTCTAAAATCAAAGTAATAATTGTCTCATAAGCAGTAGCAAAATTTTTTCAGCACTGTATCTGATATGCAGTCAGATTGTTTACCATATTCATTGATTCGACTGATATCATCAATAACTTCACACTCCCCACTTTCTACCAATTCACAAAGAACTGTTGCTTCAAAAATAGCTTTGCTTGGCGACGCAGACACAATAATCAGATAATTTACAAAGTCTAGTAATTTCTGATTAGTTGTTTCACTACCATTTCGGTTCGATAACAGCCCAGTGGCAGTTACTCTGGCATCCAGAATCTGTTTGAGAGTTAAAACGGCACATTTGTCTTCATGGAGACTTAACCACTTGTTAATAGTCTGTATCACAGTTTCTGCAGCTATTCTTACAGCAGATTCATCTTTAGATATCGGCTTGGATACTTGGCAGGTACACCAGTGGGGCGTGATTCCTGCATCCGAACACGTTCTGGTGATTGGTACCTCTCGAAATAAACTAATTCCTGGTTTCAATTTTGAATCCCACTGAGTATCACCCGACATCAAGCTCGCTAAGTGACATATAGTTGAATGTACATCGAAAGGAGTTGTTAATCTTTTAGTATTAGTGATTAAATTCTTTTGGATAATCTGATGCTCATTAAGAAACCATCTGGGCAATATTATGTGCATAAAAGGCATTCGTTCTTCATATTGCCCAATACGTGTTTTTCGTATTTTGCCATATCTTATGCCATGATCGCTAAAAAATACTAACATTGTATTGTTCAAAATGTTGCTTTCATGTAAATATTTCAATAGCTGATAAGTTGGTTCATCAGCATAACCTGCAAAATTGAAGACGTCATGCGTCAACCTAGCGAGGAATAGGAAAGCAAAAAAGGGTCTGTTTTGACCCATTGTATCTGTAAAGCTTTTTAAATAATCATAAACAACTTCCATTTCCATTTTACTTCCAAAGCATTGTCCTTTGCTATTTGCCCTTAAATCGGAATTTTCAACGGCCAAAGCAAAAGGTCTGTAATAGTAATCAGTAGGCGGAGACTTAAAACCATTTCTAAAGTAATTGAAAGTTGCAATTTCCGGAGCATCTTCAGCTAGCAGAGTTCTGTAACCTAATTTAGAAAATATTTTCCACGAAAATTCCACATCATCAAAAAACATACTTCGATTGTGAGTTTCATCATAGTAGTGTTGATAATAGTGTCCAGTCAACAAAGGCACTAGATTTGGAAAAGTGTTATCGCCAACTTTGGTGTATCCTTCCATCGTTATTGGGGATAAGAACCTTGACAAATATTCCTGACTTTTTGGAAAGTGGCGTATGAAATTCAGGCGTGATATGGAATCTATTCCTAAAAATATAACATTCAATGGTTTTTGTACTTTAATTTTAATATTTCTATCAACACATCTTTTTTCAACATCAGTATTCAGAGGTGTAAGAGGTAGGAACTCAACAAAGTCGTCGAATTCATTACCAATTTTGCAAGTCGTTTTCATGAAATTGATTTCCATAGGCTGATCAAATACGAGAACTTTTGGGGCTTTTAAAGAAATACTATTATCTACTTCTTCGTTACTTCCCGTCGCATTCCGTAGTATTTCTTGATAAGTACAAGAAACGTTTTGTGGGTCCACTTCATAGTAATATTGGAGTAAAGCATCTTCAACAGATATCACACCATTAGGCAATATTCTCAGGAAAGAAGGTCTACCAGAGCATTTATAAGGGGTAATTACTTTCTCAAATAAGCTTTTGACCGAATCATCCCAAGGATTCCAGGCAGGTATTTGGCAGCCAGGTGTATCGATCAAGAAATTAGTCACTGCGTCATCAGCTAAGAACTGGTACGATACCTTGTCATCTAAGTTAAATCGATAGTAGATTATAAAGATGCCACAGAAGACAAAACACATAAAAAACAATGGATAGCGGTGGATGAAGTGCCTTTTTAATCTCATACTGGGCCCTGAAAATAAAGAAAAATTTTACGTCATTGCGCAGTTAAAAATAGCAAGTGTGAATAAATAATAAATATAAAATATCCATAATTAAATTATTTTTTAATATATTTGATACAAAAGAAAAGAAGTAACTGTTTAAATATTTTAAATTATCATCACATCTTTAAACGCTTTAATGGTCTACCTAGGTTTATAATGATGGTATGTTTCCTTTGTTAGTAATGAAAGATTCTTTTTCAAATCATACAAGCATGAACTATCACTTCAATAATTTATTGATCATTCTAGAACTATGTAATTAATTCCAATACTCGAATCGAAAATCTTCTGCACTTTGTTCTAAAATATAAATGCAAGATAATATTTATATACTTCTCAACAAATGACTGTCCTGTATTGTTTGTCATCACATTAGAAAAGAAAAAGGAGGATTCATTCTATAAAAAATATTAACTCCTTTCACAGTTTTAAAATGCCTCTCCGGATGCCAAATCATACACTGATCTTTAATGTGAAGATAGACTATTTTAGATAAAAGCTAGGTACATAAACAAACGCTGTTAAGTCCCTATATATTTAATCAGTTGCAGTAAAATGCATTTCTCATTTAAGATTAAATATGGGGAAGAAAATGGCATTATTTAAAATTATCATTCGGTAGTGACTTTTTGATTAAAAAAAAAATCTACATGGAACTGTAATGAGAGCGAACATCCTCAGAAATTTCAATCTTGTTCAGACGCTGACTACAAATATTTTAATATCGATTTCCTAGGCTGAAAAATAGACATAATTTTTGACAACCTTCCTTGCTCAGACACTACGAAATAAATGAATGTTTGGATTTATACTTGACCCTGAATGAAACCCAGACGCTGTCTACCAGAAGATAAACATATGAACCGTCCGAAAGTAGCAGCGTTTATTATAAATCAAGTCGTTTTGTCGCTATCTTTTTTATGATGACATATCTATTTACTTTCTCTTTTATAGTGCAACTATGGTATCAATGAATTGCTGCAATTTATTCTGTAAACATTGGTCGATACCAAAACAGCATAATCGTATTATAAAATTCTAAGTGAAAAGTGAAGTGTTTATGTGTGAAAAAAAAAAAAAAAAAAAAAGAATATTTTCTTCACTATTAGAAGTCTCTGAATGGAAGGAAAATCACACCAAAAGAAAAAGAAAATCGAATATTGAAACACAGTAACATGCCGAAAATTCACGTCATTCTGATAGATTCATGGGAAAAAGAAAATTTTCACCGGAACAAGAATCACAAAATTACGTTTAAGACCATTTAAAAAAAAATCTTTTTATAATTCAGACTTTTTTTACGAAATTTTAAAATACAGAATTTGATTTCTCCTGAAAACTATTATAAAAAATTAAAGATAAAACAATGTATTTCCAATTAACACTTCTCAGGTTTTAGGATAATATGCTGAAAATATTCTAAGGATTTCATTAGTATTTGAAATTGGATTCTTTTAAAGTGAAGCTGAAATAATAGCAAATTCGAAATAGATTCCGAATGGTATAATGTGTTAAAAAAATTTAATTGGTTTCAAAAATTAATTAAAAATATTTGCTAGAAATTTAATCGGTTTTGCATTCACTAGAAAAAGGGGAGAAGTTTAAACTTGTTTCTCTAAAATTACAACGGAAACAATAATGGCAATCTGTACTAGCTCTTTGTAAGGTTTTATGATTTTCTTGTTAAATTATTGGACACTTCTCCAATAATTTGACTATTATAACTAATAAAATAATTTATTGCTGATATACGTTCTACACATTTAATTCGAAATCTTTCTACAGTTATTCAAGCATTTGTTCACTCGAAGCTAAAACATAAATATCCATAAATAGCGTTATTAACATTGTTGGATATATAATAATGCAACCAAACACAAAATTTTTTACTCTTCTTCTTGATTTTTTACTGTTATACTCCCAAATGAAGGCGGGTGGGGATAATAGTAAGCCAGTATTGCATTCCATTCCAGCCATCATACTTTCATCATTTTTTGAACTAACTCGTAGCCTCCACAAAAAATAAAAACAAATCTTTTACTTAGACAGAAAATCATAAAAACGCTGCACTACCACAAACGAAATGATGCTTTGAAAAATCGATCAAAATTGGATATCTTCTTCAAAATTGATTTGAAAAATAATCCTAATAAATTCAATGGTTTTACTGAATATTAATTTTTTTTATAAGCGGGAAAGTCTAGTCATTATTTTTAAAAATTATTTGGATATTTAATTTTACATGTTAAAGTGAAATAGCTTTTTAAACTTGGTAAATCTACGACAAAATTTATTCACTATCGAAACCAGTCTATATAGAAGAGCGATTATCGTGTATACAAAGACTGACAGATTAAAGGTTCAAGGTGGATTGAGATTGAAGACAACCTATTTCCAAATATGACAAACTTTTTTTAACATTAGAGGAATTGAGCATATTATTTGGATACCTGAAGATGAAAAAATCAACCAACAATATACTACTAGTTTCCTTGCTACGCTACCTAAAAAGACAAAGACAAAACAACCAAATAAGAGCGAAAAGAAATCATGACTTCTTTACCTGCACAATATTCCTTTACTGTTTAATGTCTTTAGATCAAGCCCGTGTTTCCTTCAATCCTAAACATCTGATCTCATCTTGGATTATTTATTTTATTCCTTATGGTCAAGTCAGTACTAAAAGCAACTAGAATTCCGTGAAAGCAAAAGCGCGTGAGGTGAGGAAAGACTGGCTATTCAGGAAATCGTCTGAAGCACTGCTTCGTACAGCGGAAAATACGTATACAGCGAGGAAGGAATCGAGGTGCCATTGAAGGTGATATAAAAACCAGAAAATATTAAAAATAAAAAGTTTTAAACCAACAGATGGGTTATTTTAGGCTATATTCAGTAGGGGGGCTTTTAAAATAATTTTTTTTTAACGCTGCTTGATTTCTAAGACGCAAACCCACTTCTATTTTAACGTATGAATTGCACGGAGCTTTAATTTTTTCCAGCCTTCTCAAAAATCTAATTAGTACATTTAATTAATTCAGCACAGTTAATTAAATGTTTATTTTCACGAAAACATGCAGTAAGCTTTTCTATTAAATGTTCTCCTTCGAGGACAACTCAGTTCTATCTCCACCACCGCCACCAAATTTCTGTTACGCAACAGCGAGAAAACGTCTGACCCCCTATGGATTTTTTTTTACACGTGGCGTTTACATTTTTTTTATGGCGTACACGTGGCGAATATTCCGGAATATTCGAAGCCGCGACTTCCCAGTATTCTGACACCGCGGCCTTCAACAATAAAATTAAACATATAAATAAGGGCAAGAAAAGGCATAATAAACAAATAAAGAAATAGATAATTGCAGATGGATGCTGGATTAAAAGAAAATTATGATTCATTCTCTCGCTACTCTGTAATTTTTATATGCAGAGAAAAAGTTAACGAATAGAGGAACGTCTTGTGAGAACACAAGACGGTAAGTATTAAAAAGAAATTCAAGAGAATAGATGACATGTAAGAATGCAAAATCTTTTTAATAGTTATCAAAGTTTAAAACAAACAAAAAACAATAACAACAATGAATATGAATTCACGAAAGCATTTAATTGGGAAAACATATTTAAGAATTCCCGCATCTTATATATATATATATATATATATATATATATATATATATATATATATATATAAAAAAAAGACCACAGCTTAAAAGAGAATCAAAAAATAATGAAACAGAGACAAATGTGAGTGTGTGTGTGTGGGGGGGGGGAAGCGAAAATGATATATTTTTTCAAGTTACTGGGGATGAAAAAAAAAAAAAAAGAATTTATTCCAAAAACGAATGCATTAATTATAAAAATTTATTTATTATAAAGGAAACGAAAAATCCTTCCATAAAAAGAATCAATTATTTTCGATCTTATTTTTGTTGAAAGGGGAAAAAATTCTACTGCTGAAATTAAAAATCTGATGATTTTGTCATTCATTTTAATTCTTTTTTCATGGACTTTCAATTATGAATTAAAAAATTCTATCACAGCATCACTTAGATATACAATACATTTTAAAATCATTTAATTATTAAAACTTTATATACATTTTTTTAACTTCTTAGATATTTGAAGTTCCTTTGGATTTCACATTTTAAATGTGCAAACATATCAATTTCATCTGACGTTTTATTTTCCCTCCTCATTAAATATTTGAAAGATGAGTAGTAGATAATTAAACAAGAAATTTTCTTCCAAGCGGTTTGTTTTTTTAGGACGAAAAAAAGAGAAGACATAGTTGACTTTTTATTTTATTATAACTTTTATTATTTTTGATCCAGTGGTTTCGCTTTTCTCAAAAGTACATTGCCCTTGCTTGGTATGTTTTAAAGCATTTGATATAAAATGGAACAGCGTCGCATATTTAAAAACGTTAACGTGAATCAATATAACGAAAAGCAGTTTTTATAGCATAAGTTTATTATTTCACAAAACAGTAGTTTTTATCTTAATTATTTTCCACATTTTAATCTTGAGATCAATTGCTTCTGAAACACAGTATCAGGTGTTATCTCTGGTCCGGAATCAAGATTTAATTATTAATTAATAATTAAATTCCGAAAATATTAATAAAGCTCATTCTATCATCCAGAAATCCCATCAAAAAGTGAGTGAAGAAGAGATTACGAAGTCAATCTTTACAAGCATGAAACAACTGAAGTTAAATTAAAGTGTTTAAAAATAGGATTGTGACACAGACGTTAAAATAATTGAATAAAACAAGGACCACTGATCTGAAAAATGTGATCAAATCTCATAAAAATATAATATGCAAGACAAGAAAATGAACAATGGATTCAATAAGTAAAACCAAAAATATATATTAGAAGATATGCACTTAACGGATTTCGCTGGATTCCTGGATGTTGCATCTGCTGATCAATTAAAATATAATCTTAAAGAGGAACAAAATTGTATCTTTGCTATTAAGTTTTTTGTTTCAAGAATTTAAATAATGATTTTAATGGGCTCAGGAAATACCGAGAAAATGCTGACGGTAAAATATTAGTGTGGGTAAAAAAGAATGAGAACAAAGAGAATATTAAGAGATGGTTAAAAGGTTCCAATTTTATTAATGTTATAAAAGAACATTCAAAAATCCTGTCATTCGAAAATAAAAATTTAAAAAAAAATCGTTTTCATAATAGGATAGAAGAAATTTTACATCATCAGCTCTTGAATTATTTGGAAGAATTTTTGCTTTAGGGCATGATTTATGAGTGACGTTTAAAAATGTATTTTCTTTATATATAAACATATAAGAAGGACTAAAATTTACTTAATGGACGACCTCAAGAGCGAAGATGTTGCTAAGCTCAATTCAAAACATTTACAGCTGCATTATCTAATTTAACATTTATGACGGGTTTCTGGGAAGTGTGCAATTTTTTAATGACAATGAAATTGCAATCTTCTCAATGAAAACAATTAAAATTAGGTAAATAAATAATGATAAACCAGAGTGAAATATAAAAATTGTAACGCAATTCCGATCTTATTACCTGACAGGGATCTCGACCTATAAGGGATACATTGCTATGAATTTTTTCACACAATTTCTAAAATTCGGAATGTGACTATGTTCGGATGAATTTTTTGAAAAACATTCGAAAATTGTTATATTTTTGAATATTTGTATAAAACAGATTGAAAAAACATCCATGAAACCAAAATATACCAGTTAAATGCCAAAGGTATTTTAAAAATTGTACAAAAGAGTTTTTTTTTTTCTGGGGGGGGGGGGCTAAAATGAGGTATGAAGCAAAAAATCTTCTAGTTTAGAGGTTTATCAAATGATTTACTTAAAATTTTGCAGATAGTTTAAGGAATATATTATCTAGTTCCTGGCCTAAAGAAACACGGAATTTTCCATTTTTTTCCCATTGTGAAGCACTAAAATAACTATAAAATATTCAAAACGAATAGATTACATATTCTCTAGCTCAGGAACAGCAGAAAATACTCAGAAATTATTGTGTCAAATTTGAACAAAAAATATGCATTAGATTTTAATTTATGAAGTTTTTTGTAAGAAAATTCTATCATATTCTGTATTTGAGAAAATAGCATCCAAAGATTAAATTAGTATTAAAACATTTGCAAAGGCAAATATAAAAATCAGCATAACTTCCCACAAAATAGACTTAGAAACAAAATTCTAGCGGTTTGATAAAGAAACATGTTCAAACATTAAGAATATTAAATTTAAAAAACAAATTCATAGCTTTGCAAAAAATAGACTTTTTAACGTAGTCACATACTTTAATGCATATAATTTTTCAATATTCGCGTATATAATTTTCAATAGAATCTGCAGCATTGATGGTAAAAGTAAAGCAGATGTTTAGTATTCAAAATCACTAACACTACTACTAGGTGAAAGTTTTATTTTTGAGGGTAACTAGAAAAAAAATCATACACTTGCAAAATGGGGGTAAGTGGAAAAGATGTGGGGGGGACGCTTTTCCATTTTCGCCTTTTGCAAATATCGGAAGTTCAATGGGTACAACACCCTTCGATTTCGCGTGAGGTAAAAGAATCAATTCATAGGTAAGTTCAGTTAATGCATTACGATCCCGACGTCAAAGGATAAAGATAAAAATCAGCAAGACGAGGTCATTTCGTGAGGATGATGCAACTACATTGCTGAATCGACGGGAGATACGTTTTGGGCCCAATCCAAATACGCTGTACAGACTTCTTACTGCACCTGCAGTCATTTAGCCGAAAGTCGCCAAAAATCTTTTTTTCACTTACTTGTTAAGCCACTATAAATTTAAGATCGCATTTTTTTTTTTGTATATATTTCAGATTTAGGGCGCTTGCTCATTTATTCTGTGATATTTGTAAGAGGTTTATTTATTCAGTAAATAATGTTTCGTGCGATGTCTTCTATATACCAATGAATCGTTAAATATTTATGTGTGGAGTCGAAATGTCATTCTCACTTTTGAGAATAGGTGATAAATATCTGTTGGTCTTAAATGCTAACTTGATAAATGTGCAAAATGAGATTGACCTTATGCGATCACATATCTGAATCAAGTGCATATGAAAGAAAGATTTTAACAAAAATAAATTATGAATTATTGTTGATCAGTTAGTACCCTTCTACAGGAATTTCATTATACAGCAGCAATAATTTCTAACAATAATAAAAATTCGTTTTGAAAACTTCGATTTTCTAAACACATCTTGCTAATTTCTTTGTTAACTGTCACAGTTTCAGTATGCAGATTAAATATAAAAAGCAATTTAAGAGAATTTGTAAGTTTAATAATAAACGGAGTACAAGCCATGTTGTTAATTCCCAATTAAAATTTTTCAGTGGTTTTTATGAATCCAATAAATAAAATTTTAAAACTTATTTATAATTTTAACATTTAATGACAGTCAAAATAACAAATAAAAAATGTAGAATTATATTATTGTCATGTCAAATGATATTTTCTGCTTATTGTGCAAATTTAATTAAGAATAATGGCTCATAATAATGCACTTTTTAATCCTACGGGCGATGACAAATCGTAAGATCTTTTCTAAAATAAAGATATTTCAACACTTTTTACGACATTCAAAAACGAGGCCATGAAAGAAAAAAAGAAAAGACAGCACAAAATAAGATGAACGCTTCAAAATATTAAGCGAGAATTATTTTATGCGTTGGAAGATTCTTTTATACGCTGGAAGATTTCATTTATTCCGTGTTTAAATGGATTTTGTTCTTTTAAGACAAGATGAACCCTACACTATACAAGGATGAATAATAAAAAAATAATTATGGGTAATTTTGAAAAGGGGGAGTTTTACGAGAAAATTTATGACTTTCTAGAGAAATTACTAACCCATTCTAAAGCAAAGAATTATTGGCATAACAATAGAAAGGAGCAGAAAAAAAAATCAATCTTTTTAATATTTGTAGAATTTAATCTCATCTTACAGATTGATAGGAAATTTAAATAGGATTGCTTTGTTACATAAAATATTAATTTGAAGTAAAAAAAAGTTATTTTGAGCGTCGAAATTTTTACAAATGAAGAACTTTCAAAAAAACAACATTGTAAGTTACTGAAAAGAGGTTTTATGACCAATTATACTATATATTTGAAATTTTCTTTAAAATAATAATTTTAAAATCCGGCACTATTTACAGGAAGCATAATTCATAAAACAGAAACAAGTATTACTGATTTTTAAAACAAATCATTAGTAAACGCTTCCCAATCTTCCTAACTAGCGTCCTAATTTCAACCGTAGAAAAATGACGAGAACAGCACTAAAATTAATACCACAGTCTGTAAACTTTCACGACGCATCAACGCCCCAGGTCATTTAAAGTTCCAGAATTAGAAAACGTATTTCCACTGAAAATCATTATTTTAATCGGCACTTATAGATGCTAAATCCAAATTCTATCAAAATATTCTTACCTTGATGAGAGATCGAAGCTTAGAGAGTATAATGCAAATCACATATCCTATTACCCATCTGACTGAGATTCAAAATGACGAGGGTGTACCTTCCACTGCAGTCGGTTATGTATTAAATGGAGTTTTTTTTTTTACATAATAGAAATGAACAACTCAATTAATTGGAAACTTCAGTGGTGCAACTCAATGGAATTTTGTAGAAACGATCATAAAACTGCTTCTTAATGATTGTGCAATCATTTCTAAGAAATGTTACATAAAATTGTATGTGGAGGTAAAGCGATTTAACTGAAAGTGACATACTTCCTAAATATATCTTAGAAAGAATTCTTACTTTAATAAAGACTTAAACAATATATGTGATTTATTAAAGATTTAAATAATATATGTCTCATGTTAATAAAATAACTATATTAATAATGTGGTGAAATTTGAAAAAAACAATACATATTATTTAGTATAATCATTTTTCTCTTTCAAAATTATGAATTTGAAGAAGTAAATAAATATACTTTATATATGCTGCGATTTTTTTTTAATCATGTGCGCTGTTTCTTTATAAATGTTTGTGTAAGATTTTTTTTTGAAAAGTCTTAACTAGAGTACATTTTTTTTTTCCTTTCTTTCTTTCCCACGTCTTTTCCTACTAGAAACAAAAATACTATAAAAATCAGCAAAGGCAATTATCAGCAAAAATAACATAAATAGTTCATACTTTGGACATTTCTTGATCGAAAGAAGTTGAAGGATTAAGTTGTAGGCGCTAGATAAATCTATTTTTAGACACTAATCTATCATATTAGATGCAATATTGGATACTTTTGAGTATAAAAACAAATTTCTTTTAATCCGTAGAAACTTAAGAAAGTCGCATTTTTTCTTTCCTTCTCAATTTTAAATAAAAGTTTTTCTTCTTTTCTTTCTTTTCTCTTCTCTTCTTTTCTTTTTTCCATACAAATAAATTTTTGTATGGAATTAATTATTTCCATACAAATAAATTTTTGAATAATAGCTTCCTAAGCACCAAATCAGAGCATGGATATGTTCAGGACTTCTAAGAGTTAAATGAAACGACTTTTAATTTCTATAGCAAAACTTAAATTTAAAGCGATAATTTGATGTTATTTAAAAAAAACATTTCTGTATACTTTTAGAATCATTTATTAGCAAAATATCATTTTGAAGTAAGTTCTGTAAGCTATTTCCGGCTGAAAGCCATGGGTGATTAAGATACGGATTCCGACAGTTTTTTTTGTTGTTTTTTTTACAGAATTTACGTCATCTGTGTTGAAAAACTTAATTAAATTTATCAATTAACTGGTAATTATGATAAATATTTAAATTATGAACAGTGAGTGAAATAATAAAATAAACGAGGTGAAAAAAGCAAACAAATTTACAATCTTCTAACACATAAGAAGGTAAGGGAAAAATGGATTACAAAATTCTATCTGTAAAAAAAAAAAAAATAAAAAGTGGTGCAAATTAAAAGTATATAAAACCGCAATCGTTCTCAAATAAAAACTAATGCTAACTGGATTCGTAGACACATTTAACCCTTTAAAGGGTCATTTTTTTCTAGTCATATTATGTTAAAATATTTTGAGGCTTGAAATTAGAATAAGAAAAGGGGTCCATTTAGCTTATTAGATAAATTTAATTTGATTAATTAATAATTAAGTAACAAATCAAGACACATCATTTTGTGTAAGATAAAGAACTGAAGCATCTAAGTTTCTGTCTTTCTAAAAAAATTTGTCAGAACTTATACCAACCTACATAATTTCATACAAAAATTGATAAATTTGGTGGGAAGCATACTTCCCACGGCCCTAGAAAGGGTTAAGTTAATAAACTTATTAATAAAATTAAATGTAGGTTAAGTTAATAAACTTATTAATAAAATTAAATGTAATCAGCAAACTATTACCTCTTAGTGGATATTCCGTAAAGCGAGAGTAATAATGTATAACTAAGCAGAAAATCTTTTTCCCACATGAATTTATTTAATATACAAAGGAAACGAAAGACGACGATCGTAAGATGTTTTTCAAATAAAAATGAAATTTGCCGTGGGAGAATAAGATGAATCAGCTGACCACGACTTTGAACCATCAACTTTTCATGGAAGATATTATTTCCCGAGAGTGGGAGAAAAATGGCTAAAATTCAAGCTTCGGAATTTCAGTTGAAAGTTTGCATTTGATCACAGATTTATTCTTCAAAGAATGGTTGAATTAAAATAGTTGGCATGTATTAATTTTATTTAGAATTGATTTATACTGAAATAATAAACAGCAGTAAGTACTACAGAGATATCAGCAAATATGTCATGTTGTTTAGACTCTTCGACTTATTTTTATTTCAAATCGTATGTTTTTAATGTGGACCATATCACTCGACACCTTAAATTTTTTGCAAAAAAATCGACAAATTTTATAATATTAATTTATAAAAAGAATTTTATATATAATCTGTAAAATTAGGTAAATTTGCTTAATATAATGAACTTGGTACACACTGAATGGGACAAACAAGGCTGAAAATGTCTAGCATTTGCTATCATTCAAAAAGATAGTAAAATCAGTACCTAACAGAGGCGGCGGGGAGGCAAGACAAAGCCGACAGGGGGGCAAGCACAATATCTCTCATTTGGCTTCAAAATAACTCATAATAATTAATTTTACAATTAATTAAAGAAAATCAAGTATTATTTAACTTCTTTTTTATTCAGATGCTGATCCTTTCTTTCATTGTTAAATGTTAAAACTTTACAAAGGAATTTGTAAAAAAATGTTCTCAGTTTCTTTTAATGACCATCAAAAAATTGTCAATATTCGAGTCTATTTCTTTATAAGACTGTTGAGATTTAATTTCTCTGAGATCTAAAATTAGAAAAAATATGTTATATTCCTTTCTAGATTGTAGTATATAGATAGAAACACAGATTACGCCAGGATGACGCGTCATGCTAAATGAACAAATGCATGCTCTTATTTTATATCAGAAGCTATATAAAATATGGTATGGTATGGTATTTTGAGATTTAGTGGAGCAAGAGTCAAATATGGCTATACTGCACCAAACAAATGGTAAAAATATGTCAAGTACAATCCAGTCATACAATTTAAAATTCCTGTGATGAAATGAAAGACAAAAAATGAATAGTAACAGTATTCTTAAAAATGCAAATTACATCCCAGAAAGGGAATTTTTCCAAAAATGTTAAAAGATAAAAATATCAATGAAATTTAAAAAGTGAAAATGCAACTCTCATAATATAAAAACAGGTACTATAAATTACAAAAACAAGTGAAAAGAAATCATTGTAACCTTTTTATTCGATGTTTTTTCAAGTATTTGTTATGAATAGGTGTAATTGAAGGGTCATTGTAAAATTTTTTAGGATCAACCCATTGAATCATACATTTTTGGGGACTTGGTCTAAAAACAGTTTTATCAACTGTGAAGAAATCAGTAGAGGGTTCTGGAGCAGGAGGGGTTTCATCAATTGTTTAGTGAGGGTTGTATTCAATAGCCTTATCCGATTCTATTTCGGCGTCAGTGTTTTGGTTGGGCTTATCTGTGGACCTGGTTTCAAGCTCAGAGTTGGTTTCATCCATTTTATCAGCTGATTTGGAATTTATGGTCTGCGAAGAGCTAAAATTAGAGACTGGCATAGATTGGGAGACTTGTCGAGGTTAAGTCTTCCAGAATTTAGAATTCGATATATTTCCAGAATTTTGATCTTTTTTATATTTTTTCTTATATGTAACAGTTTTAAATTTATGCAGGTCCTATGGTATTTCACTAGATGGGACATTAGTAGTTTCACGTTCATAACCAGTTGGCTGAGGAACATCAGTTTCACCAAATGCTGGATCAAATGTAAGTTTCGAAAAATTCGTTTTTTTACAAACTGGAGACATTTTACTTTCCGTTTTTTTTTTTTTTTTTTTTTTTTTAGTTCTCTCTTTATATTTTGATTTTTCTTAAGATCCTTTGCAGTTCGTGAAGGAAGGTTTTGAATATTAACGGGAATACAGGGATTAGTATATGGATGTGATTTATTAGTTGTTAAAGATTGTAACATTGTAAGCGGAGAACAAACAACTCGAGTTAATTTTTCATCTGTATGGGTACAACCAGAAATAGTATTTTTGACAACTTGTGAGTATGGTAACGAAGTTGATGTATTAGAAGGTTGAGGATACACAAGTTTCCTTGCCTCAGAATATGATAAATTTTTAGTTACTTTGCACCCGTAATCACTTAGAGAAATGTGGGCCCTTGAGGAGAGTTATATAAAATAAATGTTCAAAGAAAAAGTTTTATAAAAGAAATTTTTTCAGAAATCTAAAATAATAAATAAAAAACATTCGATGTTTTCCCCAAAAATCGATTTTTCAACGTAGTTGACCTATTTAAAATATTTGCAGCAACGAGCAGGAATTCAGATACATGTCGAATCCGAGGATTTTAGTGCACAACAAAAATACAACAAATTACATTTAATACAAAAAAAATTACTATAGTTCTGACACGATCAATATAGAATGCGGAAAAGATACAATGATGTCGTTTCTTAAGAATACTGGGGAAAATATTTTGTAAATATATGTACAAACTTACTGTTTTATGCAAGATATGAAAAATATTCCCATGAAAAATGGACTGCTTAAACATTAGATCCCCATGTATTTATTTTTCAATATATATTTAGGCTTAAAAAACCAGTGAATTTTATTAAGAAACAATTAGATCTTGAATATGAATTCTCCTATCTTCATTTTTAGGCATGCTTCTTATGGTTAAGTACTTTTTTAATTCAAAGCTATTGCAAGCTAATATTTTCCTCCAAAAAAGTGAGTTTTATCCCCTCAATTGCATTCATTGGTTTTTCTTAACCCCTTCGTATACAATGACGAGTCTGCTTCGCTATGGAATTACTAAATTTTTAACTTTAAATCTGCAATTAAGGAAAAGTATTAAGTAACTTAAAATGCAAAAATCACTTGAAACCGCATCATTACCTCAAATGCCCTTATATTGTTCTAGGGATTAAAATAATAATTATCTAAAATAAGATCTGCTATCTAATTAGGTAATTAAGTAAATTCCTATGTCAAGGGATTAATGTTAAATATGAATATTCGATGAATAACAATTTTAATCATCCTTTTATCAAGACATATTTATATAAAATCTATTAAAAATTTAGAAACATCTGAAATCATATAGTTTTTGCTGCGAATAGTAATTGAAAGAAAAAAAAAAGATACGTTCCCCGATTACATAGTCATAATATTGAATGCAGAGTTTGAATAATTGAAGTATTCAACAAATTTAGTGCGTACTTGGTTAAGCACTTTTAGTGCAGCTAAAAAGCTACGATACAACATATATTATATATATATATATATATATAATTTGTCGTCAGTTGTAGTTCATAATACTTCTTTAGTGTAATAATTGTAGCTTGATAAATTAGATTGCGAAAGGAAACAGATATTTTACTGCAAATAAACTTAATTTGCAATTGTACAATTTACTTACTTCAGTAATTTATAATGAAGCCAGATAATTTCGCTACAGTAAAGTAACTTTTTTTTTAGCATGCATATGCACAACGTGTCAAAAAAAAAAAGTGTTTGATTAAATTTAATTTAACCATTAACTAGATTTTAGTCAGGCAATTCTCATAGTGAAATGAATAAAATAAATTTACCGATTCGTTACCGAAGAAATAACAATTAGATGAATAAGACGGCGATTAACTTTAGAAATTGAATTTGAATGATGAATTCTGGAAAACAACTCTATCGTCCTATTTATGATATTTATTTATGCCCTATTATAATATAAAAGCTTCAATTTCTCTAATAATTCCACTGGCAGGTAATCGAAGTGTTCGATGAAAATAATTTTTTCCCATAATCTATGATAAAATCTTAGCCGAAGGGAAAAAGATTAGCCGAGAAAAACGTGACGTCTTATTCACTTGCCAGCTTATTGATTATTCTTCTAAATATAATATAAAGTATATGCTGAATGAACATTATAACATTTAAATCAGATGACTAAGAATTTGGACTTAACGTCGGCGACATCCATCGCATTGAAGTCTGGGTCGACCAATCAAAATTTTTTGGCAAAATGCGACATATTTTATGTTTTATTCACATGTCACCTTGTCGATTATATTGCCAAAAGTAATGAAAATTAAAAGCTTGATGAACGACATTTGAATCAAATGTCTGAAAATCTGCAGGTATAGTCTTTGACATTCATCACATTCAGTTCACATAAAATTCACGGGTTTTTTTTGGGGGGGGGAGGGGTTGTAATTATTAGTGATAGTGTTATCTGGATGTTGGATTCATAAGTTCAATATGAGAATTACGCAGGGGTGTTTGTGGGACCCCAAAAAATCCCCTGAAACTTTTACGGACTTACAACCGACATTTTGGCATTTCGAGAAGGGGGGGGGGGGAGAAATGAAAAATTACAATTATGAAGTATTGAATGACCTAATTATAAAAGTTCAATGAAATACTTTTTTGCAAAATTAATAACCATTAATTTTGCAAAATTAAGACCTTTGAACCCAGGTCACGTGATCGCACATCTGGTCGAACGAAGTCTCTCCCTTTTTTTTTCTGCCGCGCCTACTTGCCGAAAAGAATCCAGAAGAGAATGTCCGAGAACCGGGGGAATGAGTCATAACTCGCAATAAGGAAAGAACAAAAAAGAAGTTTTTTCCCCCTTTTCACGCATTTATCACTGCCTTTGGAGAAAGAAAGGAAGAGTTTTGACCACACACACTGACCTTGCGTTTTCTGCTTTCAAAGCAAACAAAATTACCCAGATCAAAATAAATAATTCATTATTATTCCTACTTCCTTTTGAACGACGATCCCCGGAATTTCCGGGTATCGAAGTTCAAAATCCCCGGAATTCCGGGGTTTCCCCGGAGCACAAACACCCCTGGAATTACGATAAATTCTGGTGATTTATATTACGGGCAGGAAATTTTGATAATTATATTTTTTTCTGAGACCCATGATTTAAGCGTTGAGTGAATACGAACAAGTAATCTCTTTCCAATAAATAATAATAATAAAAACAATGGTGCGTGACACGAGACGATCACAAAATTGCAATTTTTTTTATTGAATAGTGCTTTAGAAACGATTTCATAACATAAAAACAATCATCGCTGTTCTACCGATATAAACAATGATAGACGGAATAATCTTTTTTCTTTTATCTTTGCAAATTACATTGGAGCATCGCAAACTTCTACATTTAAGTATTTGATTCAAGCCTACTTTTATATACTTCAATAAACTTTACTTTCAATTCTTTATTATTTTCGTATAAGAAAACTTAATAAAAGAAAGAGTGGCACTGGTGATGTTTTTGGAGAGTGATGGCTTTGTCTAGAATATTTATATTTTAAATTGGATTTTGGGTCGAAAAGAAGGGCGATTTTTAATGTTATTGTTTCGGACCCTGCAATAAATCCTCGGCAAGATTCGAATCGGTTTATTAGGGCCGTTGTGAGATGTAGCTCAGGTTTGACTTCAATTAATACCTTCGTTCTTACTAAAGGCAAAAAAAAAAAAAAAAAAAAAATACACTGTAAATCGTCAGCTTACAAAATAAAAACTAAAAAATATTTTTAAATAAGCTTTTTTAGAGTAGAATAAAATAAAAAACAAATTAAAACTCTGAAAAAATAAATTTATAAAAGCGTAAGAAGTTGTAAGATATTCTCTAAATAAATTTAAATTTTAATCAGGTGTATAATATATTTTTTAATTTTCAATGAATATTTAGAAATTTTTCTTTTTACGATATTTATTGTGGCTTAATATCCTCACAATATTGTTTTCAATGCATATCATTGTTTTACAGTACGATTTAAATTTCCATATTTTCACTTTAAAAAAATCGATCTCTACTTTATTTTAAAGAAGTAAAAGCACATTTAAGAAAGTTATTTTAATTATTTTTCACGTTCTAATATTTTATTTATAATTACAATTATTACAGAATTTTATTATTTTTAAAATATTCTCTACCAGATGAAACAGCTCATGTGGAATAAAAATTTAATTAACTTCGATTAACAAATAATTAAATTCTGGAAATTTAAAACTGTGTATCGTTTCGGGAACATACAACTACACTAGCTTCGCAGGAAACGAGAAAAAAATAATCGATTAAATTATTCAGTTTTTACCAAGTTCCAGAGTTTGATAGATAACACTTAGCTGAAAAAGCGTCCAGATTGTCCAAAAAGTAACAAGATGTATGCGATGATGGATTGTCTTAATGAATTATAAAGTCGCATTTCAGATTTGCGTGTTGTAATTCATTTGTAGATTAATTTACGGGTTAGTAATCTATGCTTTACTTAGTTGTTTCTGATGATTTCTTCGAGGGTTCCAAGTTTGAAAACCGATTCCACTAAAGAACCGTCGTATAAGCGGCACTGAGGCAATTGACACCTGTAGAAGAAAAACAATCCACTGCTAATGTGAGCTGAAATCTTGGGGGGGGGGGTTGCTCGTTCAGGCCTCGTCCTCGTCATTTGGCCCTGCCCAAATTATCAACTCCATACCAAAATAGTTCCATGTTGCTTCGAAACGGGATTTAACTGCAATTAAACTAAACAATGTTTTCTTCATACATTGAGTTTTTAACAAATTTTTACAAAGATTCATGAATAAATTCTATCGCTATATGCGTTTTCCTTTTCCAGTTTTCTTTAAAAAAAAAAGTTTAAATAGAAAGCATATCAGGAATTTTAGCATTTCTGTGGAAGTTTTAGATTAAAATTCTTTTAGTTTTATCATATATTGTATGAAAAATTAGATTCCATACCTTTTTCAACAGCACCTATACTAATTCAAATAACGTAATATATAAATCTTCATGTCATTTAGAGTATTTTTCTCTTGGAAGAATATGTCGACATTTAACAGATTATAAATTAACTTTAAAGTAAAAATTAGAGTTGCCAAACAATGAATATCTTCTGTAATGAAAGCTAATATTTATTCTAAAAAGTCACCTATGGTTGTGATAGCCTAATGGTGAAATCTCAACTTCGAAATAGAAAGTTGCAAGTTCGAAACACAATATCACCTAAATTCCGCACTATATATGGGATTTTTCATGCTAAATCTTATGTTTAAAGGTCGTACTTTTCGCTGGTGTGATGCTGAAGTTTAGAGAAGAGGGTACCGATTAAAGTCGTCCTCATGATCTGACTACGGTTCAAAATGAAAAGCTTATATAAATAAACGTAACTAAAAAATCAGTAGAAAAATTTTCATTAAAACTTGCTTCTACCATAGTTGCAGAATTAAATAAACCCACGAATAGGAATTAGTCTAGTCTAATTCAAGTCTAGTTTCTAATTCTGATTGTAAAGAATCCTATTTCATCTACAATTATGCTTTCTTAAAGTTAGTGTACAATATAATAACTAGATTACTTTACCTTTATTTATAGTGACTTAAAGTCTATCACCAAAATCATCAAGGTCGTAACATGTTCGTGTTTAAATAATGACTTAGCGAGAATCGATTTCATTGTTATATTTAACCAGAGAAGAACATGTTTGAAGAATTACTTTTGGTATTTTTCGCTCACCTGCCTGAATGTAATGAAAGAAACACAAGGGAACTTTCTTCATTATATTACATTTCTGATTGCAGACACGCTATTTCTTGGACCAGAGTATAATTTGTCTGCTCATACAATAGGATAGGGGAGGGCAGAATTGATTTACTGCTGTATCTAATCCACTAAACTTTAACATTGCTGGTGAGTCAGTTGAAAAATTAAACTTTCCCTCATAACTAGAATTGCGATTAATTTGGTTTAGTAAAAAACAAAGCAAGCTTCGTACATTTAAAATGCACTTCTGTAAATTTTGAATCTTCCTATTGTTTTTTGACATATTTTTCATTGTTTAACAATCGTGCAAGTACACTAAAATACATCATTTTGTATCGTGGAGATGAGACCAAAAAGTGAAATAAGCACTTATTTTTTAAAAAAAATATATTTTAAAAATTATTTGTTTAATTTTACATGTTAAAGTGAAATAGCTTTTTTAACTTGGTAAATCTACGACAAAATTTATTCACTATCGAAACCTGTCTATATAGAAGAGTGATTATGTATACAAATACTGACAGATTAAAAGGTTCAAGGTGGATTGAGATTGAAGACAACCTATATCCTGGCTTTTCAAATATGACAAACCTTTTTTGACATTAGAGGAATTGAGCATATTATTTGGATACCTGAAGACGAAAAAGTCAACCAACAATATAGTACTAGTTTCCTTGCTACGCTAACTAAAAAGACAAAGAGAAAAAACCAAATAAGAGCGAAAAGAAATCATGACTTCTTTACCAGCACAATATTCCTTTACTGTTTAATGTCTTTAGATCAAGCCCGTGTTTCCTTCAATCCTAAACATCTGATCTCATCTTGGGTGATTTATTTTATTTCTTATGATCAAGTGAGTGCTAAAAGCAACTAGATTTTCGTGAAAGCAAAAGCGTTTGAGGTGATGAAAGACTGGCTATTCAGGAAATCGCCTGAAGCACTGCTTCGAACAGCGGAAAATACGTATACAGCGAGGAAGGAATCGAGGTGCCATTGAAGGTGATGTCAAAACTGGAAAATATTAAAAATAAAAAGTTTTAAAGCAACAGATGGGTTACATTCTAGGTTTATTCCTTGTACATATGTGAGATAAATACAATTATTCGAGGCTTTTAAAATAAATTCTTTTTAACGCTGCTTGATTTCTAAAACGCAAACCCACATTCTATTTTAACGTATGAGTTGCCCGGAGCTTTAATTTTTTCCAGCCTTCTCAAAAATCTAATTAGTACATTTAATTAATTCAGCACAGGTAATTAAATGTTCATTCTCACGAAAAAATGCAGTCGGCTTTTCTATTGCATGTTCTCCTTCGAGGACAAAACCTCAGCTCTATCTCCACAACCGCCACCAAATTTCTGTTACGCAACAGCGGGAAAACGTCTGACCCCTTATGGATTTTTTTTACACGTGGCGTTTACAATTTTTTTTATGGCGTACACGTGGCGAATATTCCAGAATATTCCAAGCCGCGACTTCCCAATTATTAAGCGGATATCCTGACACCGCGGCCTTCAACAATAAAATTAAACATATAAATAAGGGCAAGAAAAGACATAATAAACAAATAAAGAAATAGATAATTGCAGATGGATGCTGGATTAAAATAAAATTATGATTCATTCTCTCTGTAATTTTTATATGTAAACAAAAAGTTAATGAATAGAGGAACGTCTTGTGAGAATACAAGACGGTTAAGTATTAAACAGAAATTCAAGACAATACATCTAGATAGATGGACAATCTTTCCATTGTTTTTGACATGTTTTCCATTGTTTACTCTTTTATTAAACTTGATTTGACCCCGTAGGAGTCCCAAGCTAGCGATTTCTTAATCGGCTCTTATGAACTACTTTTCAGGACAACTCAGTACTTTCACGTTAACCACAATATAAAACATGTCTCAAGGTTAAAAGCAAAATGCACTGTTATCGTTTACCAATAATAATTAAGTAATAATTTCCTCGTGTTTATTAAAGAAGGGAATTTGTTGCCTATTTTTCACACACACACTGATGTAGAGTTTTACATTTTTGCTCAGTTTTCTGTGGCTTTCAAAACTTGATAATTATCGTATAATCGTCTCACTTATTTAAATTTTGATTCCATTCAAGTTTACTTGAAAAAATTAATCACCTGTAGGCGAAACGAAAAAAATAAAAAAGGATTTCAAGAATTTTGAATAATAATTCAAAAACTAAAACGTCGAAAATAAGTAAATTAAAGAAAATTTCCACACATTAGGAGACATCTACATTATAAAAGAGTATTTTTAAAAGTTGCTTTTATTTATTAAATTGATTTCATAGAATCTGATCGATATATTTATTTCGAATATTATTTATTTTTAATTATTTGTTAATACGTGGAATTTTCGTTTCAGTTATAAAAAGTATTTGGTTTGAATTGAATACATTCACATAAAATTCCTAATGTCATCGCCAAGAGCTGAAGAATTAGTTCGAACTGAAAAATTGCAATTTTTAATACATGGCATGCAAATACCTTATTTAATTTTTCCGCTTTAAATGTTTATCAATCATATTTGGGACATAAAATCAATAACTTAATATATTGTCTTATTAATGGATATAAGAATCTCCAGTCTGAACCTCCATTCAAAAGAAATTTGGACGCTAAATCTGAAGCGGGACAGTGGGGAATTCATAATAATATTCTAGTGTTGGGTAACAAGGAAATCGAGTTTTAATTATTCATAGTAATAACCAGGTTAAGCCATTATAGCGTTGCGTATAAACAATTATTAACCCTTCAAGCGCGAGTGATTTTTAATATGATGAAGAATCGATAATGAGTGATAGCTCCGATAATAGCTTTATCTAATAGTGAGATTTGTCCCCTCAAGTTCAGATACTAACCTCATTCAGTTCCTAGGCTGTGTAGTAATTCTAATTATAAAACCAGCCTTAATTTGTCAAGCAACGGCCTATTTCGACTACATGGTGACCAAGAAGTCAACTTTTACTACTTTAGGGCTTGAATCGAACCGAGAAAGACGGTGAAATATTTCGATTCAAATAAAAAATGACGCAAAATGAGCCAGAACAATAAGAAGGTTTTGTTATTCTTTGTTTGTTTGTTTTGTTTAAATTGAAGTTGGAGGAGGAGATTTTTTTTTTTTTACTAACGCTGTCCCTCTCTTCCAAATACATTTCAAAAGAAATTTCGATGCACTTTGGTCAAACATGTTCGGGCCAGTCGTCTGGAGTCAGTTCTTCAATCTTCCAGCCTTCTTTTGAACTGATACACTAAATTTTCGAACTTCAAACATTCGGTCTTCACAATATTCTGTCATACATTATTATTTTTAATACAAAGTAAATATACTTAAATCATTTCAATTCTTTTTATAAGAAAATTTGAACTATTTAATCATTCTAAATCAGTGTATAATACATTAAGGAAGTTATGCAATTTCAGTTCTTACTGAATAAGTTATCTTTCATTTTACTTTAGATTACCGATCATTTAAAAACTGCGCCAGATGCTAATGATCACAGATTTCTCAAATTCTGACAACAGAAACCAAACTATTCTTCTGTTCACCCTGTTTCAACACAAGAACACAAGGAAAAATCATCGGTGCAAATTTTATGATTATAGAATCTGTAAACGCGATAAGCTTTCAAAACGTGTTCGCTTACAATGATTTGTCTGACGTGTGCATCAAACTGAATGTGCATTTACCGAATTGTTTTACTGACATGTGTATTACTGAATATTTAGTATTTCAACTTACAGTTAAGTAATTTAAAATCTAAGAATCACTTGAAAATGCTTCAATATCTCAAATGCCCGTTATATAAAGATTGAAATAACAATAAATGTTCCAAATAGGATGTCATCTAATTAGGTTAAATAAATTCATAGGTCAAGGGGTTAAGGCGGAAAAAAAAAATCAGAAATTTGAACTAAGAGTTCGTTGTCAAAAGGAGGGGGGGGGGGTTAAAACTTAATTAATGGTAAACCAGTTATTTTTTTACACATGGCAAATGAGCAATCCATAGAATAACTTAAGGTTATGTTTTAAGAAAGTAAAATCTTATTACAGTATTGGGGGGGGGGATAAATACAAAAATTTCATATTCTCCAAAACATTTAAAAACAAGTTCAAATAATCATTATTATAGGGATATCAGTATAGAGGAAGGTATTGTACCTTAGGACAATCTCTAAAATTATATACATATATATTTCATTAGGTAAAGTTCAAAATTGTACAGTTCTAACTCTATTACAGACAATCATTTCAAAAATAAAATGTAAAAAGTTTTAAATTCATTTTATGTTATTTAAAAAGGGCTTAATAGTTTATTTTCCCCACAATCTTGCAAGTATACTAAAATACATCATTTTGTATCATGGAGATAAGGTCAAAAAGTGAAATAAGCACTTATTTAATATATATATATATATTTCGCATCCTTTTTACTTACCAAATACAGTAATTATCATTATCGGCAGTTTTGGTATTTTTCACAACCCAAAGAATATATTAGCTTTTTGATTTCCTAAACAAATTTTTTAAAAATCGTAAAAAAAAAAAAATGTCTACATATAATAATTTTTATTCAGTGATGTGTTTTAAAAACAAATTCAATATTTCATGCAAACCCTGTTGTATCTTGAAGAGTAGCATATTATTTGTCCCAAACTATATCAGGGTGCCTCCATGAAAAATTAATGCAGAACACTGAGGTTAACTGCGCAGTAGAATTAATCTTATCTTTACATAAAACAAATTTCAGAGTTATAAATGCTTAAATGTAAATTAACCTTTACATGAAACACAAACAGCAGTAAAAAATATAAAAATTAAGATGACAAAAATTGTACTTGCCATAAAGCAGTTTTAATTTTTCGTAACAGAAATTACAAAACACGCGATAATAATACCAAGTTTTCTGACACTCACTCGTCCGTGGTTCGACAAACAACTGCAGTAGGGTAAGATTGAGAGTTCTGGGATAGAATGACCTCTGATCCCGGCTGAAATGGATGATAGGGAAGCCACTTCCCTGGAACCCACCCCTCCCTCCCCAGCCCCTTCGAAGACAGATAAGGCTTATCTTTCTTTTCGGACTTTGAAGATTTTGATTTTCTGATTTTTGGAACTTTTTCAGAATAAAATGTCTACTAATTATTTTTTGTTACTTCTCGAATTTAAATTCTGCTTTTCAGGAGTACGTTTGGATTTTATTCATTTAATGAAAATCTTAGATTAATTATCATGTAAGCTGTTTTATTGATTATATAAGGCATTCTTTTCCTTGATTTTTATTTATTTTAATAATCTGATAAAATTTGAATTCAATAGAACCGAATAGAAATATTATTCAATAGAATAGAAATTTTAAACAATAAAATTTCATCATTTTTTTCATAATTTGTTTTAAAGAAAATGTTTATATATATGAAATGGGTAAAATAATATATATTCCTCTAATTTATTAGCTTTGATTAATTTTTTTTAATCTGATTCAAATTCAGTCTTCATACTGAATATAAATTTTCCAATGACGAAGATGAGGATGGAATATTCCTTCAATAAAATATAGAAGTGATCTTTTAAAAAATTCTTTTAATGGTTAAGCATTTTTTAGATATTGAAATTCAACCCAAAATATCAATTTTCTAAAGATATAGAAACAACAAAGAATGAAACTAATTTAAAATTGATATCTTTAGATGAAAAAATTGTTCGAAGCTGGAAAAATAGACTTTACGTTGACGTTTCAAAATTTAATTTTTTTTAAAGCTTAAAATTGTCTTAATTATTTTATCAAATAAATCTTAAAAATGATACCTCTCGCATTTTAATTTCTTAAATGAAGATTAATGTACTATCCTATATATAAGTCTGCCTTCAATAATAATATCAATCATCGAAGTATATTGTATGTATATGTAATGCTTATATTAATCAAGACTCACAGAGACTGTCTCTCGAAATGTTTTGATAAAAGGAGTTGTATTTTATCTCGCGCACATAGCTCTCTGCGTTGAAAGATGGCGTTGAATATTTTATCGTAAAAATTTAGTGAATCTTCGACAGTACATCCTATTTAACCTTGATCATTGCAATCAACCAATAATTCTTCATTAATCCGTTGAAGGATATTTTTGAATCTAAAATTTTCCGTCTATTGACTGATTTCTGTTTACTGTTCGATATCGCTGCTTATTTTATCTTTTAGAGCTGAATCATATGGCAAAGATGCCATCGTAGCTAATATATATGTTTAATTCAATATATAAGGGGAAAAGTGTAGTTTAGTGCGACCCTTGCTGCGTCAATGAAGATGGCATTCAAAATAAACACTACTGCGAAACCGTTACGGTTACCACTTTCTGCATTAAAATTATGATCTTTACTGATAAGTATTGTAATTTTTATTTTAATCTGCGATTCATTTAATCTGTATCTGAAATTTTATTAAAAAAATTTTTAACCTTTGGGATCACTATCGCTGATTATCTTAACAATTTTGAAATAAAGAAGTTTTTCAAACCAGCTGTGCCGGTCTGTTGTGCAAAGAGCAAAATTTAGAGTACGTGATGCCTTTCGGCATCTAAAGAAAGCACCGAGCAAAATTTTTTAATAAAAAAAAAAAGCATCCTACGGCTTTGCAAGTAGCGGGAGCGGGAACCTAGTAGCTTATAGGGGACTGCTCATAATAGATGCAACTTAAACTTCAAAATTGCTGATCATATTCCTGTTCTAATTCATAATTTACGAAATTATGGCTTGCATTTGCTGATGCATGCAATAGGAAAAGTTAAGGAGCGAAAAATCTGCTGCATCCACTAAAACAGTGAAAAATATATTTCATTTTCATTTGGATCTTTACGTTTTATAGACTCTTTTCAATTTTTAAATACTCCATTAGAAAAATTAGTACAAAATTTAAAACTTGATCAACTTCGTCTCTGCAATAGTTTTCTCAAAGCAAATTCTGAGCTGATTACTAGAAAAGGTTGCTATCCATATGATTATTTTAATACTTTTTCAAAATTTACTGAAACTTGCCTACCACCCAAATCAGCATTTTATAACAGCCTTTCAAGCGAAGATGTTTCGGACGAAGATTATGAATATGTTCAAAAGATCTGGGATGTTTCCAACATGCATACACTTGGAGATTTTCACGACATGTATAAGTTATGTTCTTCTCCTCGCAGATATATCTGAAAACTTCCGAAAAATTTGTTTGGACTATTAGAAGATCGACCCATGTCATCTTTACACTGCACTGAGGTTGGCATGCTTCAGAATGTCGGGTGTGAAATTGGAACTGCTTACCGACATTGACATGCATCTAGTTATTGAAAAGGGAATTAGTGGTGAAGTTGCAATGATTAGCCATCGCTTCGCCTCTGCCAATAACTCATATCTGCCGAATTATGATGCAAGCAGGCCAAATTCGTTCATGTATTGGGATGCCAATAACATGTACAGATGGGCAATGTCTCAAAATCTTCCTACTCATGATTTTTCCTGGGCTCATGAAGACGTGGACTTTATGAATATCTCCGAAAATTCCGATGTTGGCTATATCTTCGAAGTTGACTTGGAGCATCCTCATGAACTGAATTTGTCGTGTAAAGTCTTGTTTCGTTATATATCGCTGAAATGAGACATGGGGAATATTTTCAATCCACTGGCTGGCAAGGAACAGCGAGTCAGATGACGTTGACTTGCAACTTCTCAGATGGCATTGGGAGTCTATCGATATCATTAGACAGGGACTCCCATACAAAAGAAGAGAAGCTGACTCCGTTTTTGGTTGGGAAGATTCGGCCTTGGTTGTCAGTTCTAAATTTTCTGTTGTGAACGTTCAGTGCATTTCCAAAATCACTCACCACGATATACTTGTCTCCACCAAGATGATAGTGGTGGGAGGGATTGAGTCAAGAGTGAAACTGCTTTTAGTTGAAAGTATAGACACTTTCTTAGCAGGAGGAGTCGATGCAGATACATTAGAAGCACGTTTCATTTTGAAGAGAAGTTACTGTAGAGCGTTTCAAGAAAACACCTCAGAATGGTATCAAAGCAGATAGAATTGACTAAAGAAAGTAGGAAATTTATAAAGAACTATAAAAGATTGATAAAAACGTTTTAAAATATCATTGGCCTAACTTAATCATTTTCGACTTTCACTGGCTGAAAGCAATCGTGAATTATTTCATTATCAGAAAATTACGATCATGATGGAAAGCGATGTCGAATATTCTAGAAGTTCTTATGACGAAATTAATGATTTTTTTTGATAAATTCAACGGAATCTATGATTAGAATTATCTATATTAAGCAATGAGTTTCGTCAAATAAATACTAAATTAATCAATAACAGCCAAAAATGTACGACAAAACTTTTCTGATAAATTCTATGGAATTTATGATTAAAATTATCTCACAGTGAGTAAAGCCGACTAATCTCTGATTACACATTGAAAAATAAATTCTGATGAGGACATAAATGAGCATTTTCAAATCCAATATAGTATGATTTTTATCAATATATTTGAAACAAATGTTAACTTTGTAAGTCCTCATGGCTGCGTGGTTATAATCACAGATTTCTAACATTTAGTCATGAAGACTTTTAGATTCGAATCCAAGAGAATCTATCTGGTTAACAAAGTGTATATCAATAAAATTTTTAAATGAATCATAAACTATGGAGTTATAATTTGGTGTGGATTTAAATTTTTAAAAAATATATAAATCCTTGTGAGTTAAAGAAAGAAGAAAAAAATAAAGCCTGGAGGGAGAAAAAATGTACAATAACAAATAAGTTCCAATCAATGGAAATTAATTAGCGACAAAGTAAGATAATATTGAGTGGAGGGGAGGTGTAATTTAAATTTAATTTGTCTCCGACATAAATTCTCGAGTCCCTAGAAACATCGAATAAATTTTTCAGTCCGAAAAGAAAGATAAGTTTTGTCAATTATTTGTCTCCAAAGGGGTTGGGAGAGGAGGGATAGAAGGAAGAGGCCAGCCGGGGTCAACTGAGGTCATTCTGCCCCAGAACTCTCAAACTTACACTACTAACTGCAACATGCCATGATCTCTAACACACTAATGACAGAGGCAGTTTGTCTCAGTACTTTCCCTTATTATTTCAATACTTAGCATCTTTTCAAAACTTAAATATCATTTATTTATAAAATGCAGTTGGAATTTCGTTGCATAACCATTATTCACACACTTCTGAAAATGAAAAACTTTTGATGATTTCTAAGGTGATGTAACTAAGGTGATGACTTATCAAACACAAGAAACGCACACACACACACAAAAAAAGTACAAAACACAAATCTATAATATAAACCGATACAATTAAAATGATAATTCCAGCTCATTTAATCAGGCTGTTCAACAGAACGGTTAAGTCTAATATTTGTCTTTTTCAGGAATTAAAAATCTCAAGCGTTTAAGCCCACGAAACACTAAAAAAGACAAACTTTTAACCATTTCCAGTTGACAAGGTTAATCGTAATACATTGATATGATATTTCTGTAAAGGAGGGAAAAGGAACGAAGTCTTTTCTTTACTTTTAGCTTAAAAACAAATGTTTTCAAGAATTATCGACTAGCAAATTTTGGCAAGCCTTTCTGTCTGCTGCCCTACTTCAGATCTCACGTGGTTTAAGAAAGGGGAATCTAGTTACAAGGAGAGAGATAAATAGTATATAAATAGTTCAAGTAGTAAGTGCACTGATATGCGTGTGTGTCTTATATGCTGTTAATTTTTTAACTCTTGTGTAAGACATCCCAATTAAGTAATGTGTGAACTTAACGTCTTATAAATAATCTATAGTTGTGTTCAGATAGTTAGAAACATTTGGATGTCTAAAGTACTTGCATCCAATTGCATTACCATTTTTCGGTACTAATTACTAATGCACACAGAAAATATTGTAACCGCCAAAAAGATAGACCTCGATATCGTGATAAATCAGCGTTTCAGATCTTTCTGCATTCTTAAAAACTTGTTATCAAGGCTATTTGAGAACACGATAAAACAAAAACGGAACGATCTAGATGAATGAAATTTAGAATGTGGTCTTTAAATCAAAATTATAAGTCTGTAAAAAAAAATCACAAAATCTGTCAACGGGAAGCCTGTCCGTCTGCGTGCATGTGAACACAAAGACAAAAACGCAACTAGCTAAATGTATGATATTCAGCACAGTTTTATTGCTAGAATATATAGATTTTTACTAAAAAATACTTTACCAAATTCTTATAAGGGTTGAATATTTGTCGGTCTTATATATTTGCTTAGATTCTTTTTGTAGTCACCTACTTTAATTCTTTGTGTTTATTTTCAGTAGAAAGATTTTTTTTTTTTTCTTTTTAAGGTTGGGAAATCATTACAACTTAAATAACAGATAATATTCATTCTTCAAAAGGACAATTTGTATGTTCTTATTAATTTCCCACATATTTTTTATATTCTAATTCTTATATTCAAAGGATTTTTACGATTGAATAGGTCGTTTGCAATTAAACTGAGAAAAACTGAAAAAAACTTTTTTTTTCTCCCGTCTAGCAGCCAAAGACCACCTCGCAGGAGATGGGATAGTCAGACTGGGTCCTGGTTTAAGATATTATATATTATATAAAATCTTATTTTATTTTTTAATTTTTTTTTATTTAAATTCTCCGTCAAGGTCAAATTGCTATTATAGTCCCCCCCCCCAACATAAAAAGCGAACGTCGGAAAGTTTTGAGATATCATTTACAATGACAAAGATTCTTGTAGAAGGGTAAAAAAAAAAATTGGCTTAAAATTATTTCGAAGAAAAATGTCAATGCTACTGGACTCCTACGTAAACTTACCCGTATTTAAATAGCAATTTGTCCTCAAAAATTAGTAGATAAATTTTAAATCTGAATGAATTAATCATGAAAACAAGCCACTTCATTATGCTTCCCTACTATGTCTAAAATTTAAAAAAATTTCAGTTGCATAGTTCAGCACCTTAATTTTTTTATAAAGTAGAATATTAAAATAGAATAGTATAAAAGTTAATTTTCATTCTGAAATAAGTATACAAGTATAGATTTGTACGAAAAATTAGATTTATAACAATTTGTAAATTTTGATGTATAAGTATACTTACCACTAACTTTCAAATGATGAAATAAAATGTAGTTAACCTTTCTCGTTGTAAAGCCTACTTTAAATACACTTTTCAACTAACATCAAAAAGTTTATGAATAAATCGTAACCGAAGTCAATCGTAGATTTCTGGTTTCATAAGCGATTCCAATTTGTTAACCCTTTGACTACGGATTTCAACTACATATGGAACTCTCATGTCTCGTTAGTAATCAAGGGGATAATTCGACAGAAACTTGAAGTAGTTTATTAATAACACAGGAATTATTTCCCTTAAGAACTTGACATTCGGGTTTATTTAACAGCAAGCAACCAAAACATCACTTTATTAATATACACGTTTTAGAACTTTTTAACTTGTTTATTGTGTACAACATGTATTATGGAAATAAATGTTTTAAAAAATAACGTACACACGAAAGTCGATAATACCTTTTTTTCCGTTTATGTCCGACAAAATCCTGATATGTAATGAATGTCAGATTATTCTAAGAAGGAAACATGCCCACGAAAATTATTATCATAGTTTAATATAATCACACAACGCACCGATGATTTTCCTTTTAAAACATTGCTTCAACAAACACATTTTTCTATATGGAATGATTAAATTAAAAACATTTCCATATACATGCATATTTAAACTAACTTTATTTTATTAGAATCAAGCTTTTCGCAAACGTGAAAGTGATCATTTGTTTTAACACAATATTATGATCAATAAATAATCAAAACAATACGACAAATGTGATTTATCTTATTAACTCCAATTTTTTAAAATTATAACCAGATTTCAGATTTTGGTTCAAAAAATTAGAATTTATGCCATTAAAAGTTTAAGTAACGAAAATAATCAATGTTTTGAAAGTTATTTTTTTAAAAAGAATTTTTGAAGGATGACAAAAGAGAAGACTAAATGGAAGTATAAATATCATCCAGCAACAATATCAGGATATAGTAGACGTAAAAATTCATCTTCAGACGAAAATTTCTCAGGTGTAACTGAACGAATCGAATGAAACAATAATTCCAGAAAAAGGCGTCACCTCTTCAACGCAGTGAATAACAATTCTAATAAAATATCTCGAAGTTCATTTTGCAGTGTCTGTGACTCTTTTTTTTTAAAGTTCATCTCAGATAGTGACAATAGCCACACAGGCGATCTCCATAGTGGCAACTACATGCACATATTACATATAATCGTAATTTATATTTTATTATATTCTGTATTTGAAGTGTTGAATTTTTGTGCTGAGATATAATTGCTGCAACCAAAGAACATCCGACATAATATGCATCTCTAATCGTATCAAGTTCAAAACATTTTGAGCATCGGATTGACATTATCGAAATAAGCGTATCAACTCAAATAACATACGATTCAAATATTTTCTTAGTTTTCTTTGTGCAATCGAGATCCCCCCCCATTAGCAATAAATGGTTATAAACGAATAGTCTAAGCACAATTTATTTTGGGAAAAATTTCAGTTTTATAATCAAATTCGTGACAGCAAAGACGAATTTTCGGGAAAACAATATCACGTGGTCGTATTGCAGAAAAACTATAAGAGATTTAGAAATCCGAACCTTTTAAACGCAGTGTTTGTGGGCGAGATTTTATTCCTATATTTAATTTGACTAAGGTCAACAAGAATTCTAAAAATAAAAAATATTCCAAGAAAAAAATTAGAAAACATTCCACAGAGTGATATTAACACTATATCATATGCAAGTAAAAAACTGACTTTATTTAAAAAAAATAGTATTAAAGAAAGATTTAAAATTTATGACGGTGGTTACTTCTCATCTTTCCGTCTTTTTTCTCCAGATGATATGAAAGTAGCGAATCAAAATTGATTAAAATAAATTTAATGCCAGTATTAAAAGGTCCATTTATTTAAAAAATGTACTGCGAAATGTGAATCAAGTTTGAAATCTGTCATTCATTGTACTTCTGAACTAAAAACAATGCAGTAAATAATGCTCAAATAGAGTCAATTAGAGTAATTGGGTGCGAATTTTGCAGAAGTTTTATATTTAAAATGCTTTTTCTTTCATTTAAAGAAAAGTAAATCGATAATCTATGCAAGTGTATAATCATGTTTTGGCAGGTTTGTTAAACGATGCTTTTTTCTTCAAATTAATTTATTAATAAAGCGATCTTAGTTAAAGCAATGTTTTATAATTACGCAGGTTAGTTCAAAATTACCCTAGAAAATATAAAGAATCGGGAACATGATTATATTTTGGCTTCTGATCAAAGTAACGAATTGATTTGAATATATTTGTAATGATAAAAAAACTGAACTTATTCCTTTAGAATTTATTTTGCCCTCAGTTTCCAAATACCCCCAATACTGTTTTACCCCCTGTTTTTTTTAAAAAATAAAAATAAATTAAAAACTCATAACTATTTAATATCTTCAATTTGAGGTAATTTGTAATAATTTTTTTCCCCGAGAAAGGAACCTTTATAAAAACAGAAATGACTGATCATTATGAAACACAAGATGAAAATATACAAAATTTTGAAACTTTAAACTTACTTATATGATCTAGAAATAAAAAATAGAACTGTCATTTCAAATAGAACGTACAATCTCCAATTCAACTCATTTTTCTCCGACATTTACATTACCTAAAATATTCTATTCAGCGGCAGGGTCTGATAGTATAAATGCTTTTCTAACTTTCATTGATTGTGAACTACTATTAATCATCAAAAATAATGTTTGATTTAGTTAGATTGCAGCTAGTCAAACCTGTCACATTCAGCTCTCCACCATCAACTCCATTATTTCCACAGACGAATGAATAATTGTCATTCATTCAGGTACCTTCAACATAATCGATCAAAATATACATATTTTTTGAAAAATCAACCATGGATGATTTCAGATGTTACTTATTAAAAGAGGTTGCATTTTTATTTTCATTTGCAGAACAGTGTAATAAATTAGATTTTCATATAAAATATCTGTTCCGATCAAATCCACCTCTTAAAAAGCAGAATGTTTTTTTATAGGACACGTCATATTTTCAAAAAAAAAAGTGATCCTATTCTACCAATTTAAAACCATTTCAATGAATATAAAAATAATTTTGGAAGAGTAAAATTATTATTCGATTGGATACGTCAAAAACTAAAGACAATTCCAGGCATCACATCAAAAAGATCAGTCTCTATTCCTTTCGCACTATATTAATATTTTTTTACGTCGAGGTTCCTAGCAATCAATTTATAATTGCGTCCATGAAAGATCAACAATATGTTTTATTAATGGAATCTTAAAACAAATGCGTTAAGATTCGTACTTAGGGAGAATCAGAACTGACATTTAGTACCTTAAATGAAGTTGGATAGTGAAATGGGCATCGAGTTTTCGCAGTGAGTTTAGACAATACAACGTATCTGCAAGGCCACATTTAGTTGTATTAAAGTAATACGAAATAAACTCTTTAAAGACAATAATAATAGATATAAACAATCGAAATTTTGAATAATCACGGAATATTTTGCCACAATAAATCTGAAAATTAGACATCCCATAAAAATATCAATTCACTAACCATTATCACATACGCTATGCACATTCAAGTTGAAGTCCCCTTCCGCCATCACAGCTCGGAATTTTGAAGAGGGAACGCCCCAGGTGCGAACCTCGTCATTTGATCATGATTCAAAAACATGAGGACCAATCAAAATAGCTTTCTTATATCTCCCAAACGGGATATTAATATAACTAAATCAAAGCGATAGAAAACTCATGTCCATAAGTTTCATTCGTTCTAATATGCAAAAATTATATTCGGAGCAATATGGGAGCTCTTGATATATATGAGATTATTTCGCAAGATCCTTTACAAAAGACTCGATGAAAGTAATCAGAAGATAAGAAAGAAAAACTTGAGAAAAATCAATCATCATGCTTAATAAAATTATTCACTAACAATAATAACATCAATAAATATATTAACAATGTCACAATTATAAATAATTATATTCGCTAGATATACGTACTTATTTCTGCATTTTCCGCTTTTATGCGAACATAATTGAATTAATATTTGCTTTTATTCCTAGACGCATAATTTAATTTTATATGATACATCTTAACTATTCCCACGAAATCTAATCGAATACTGCCCTCACACGCCTGATATCTCAAAAATCCCCGGCATTTTTACATCCTTTTTGTTTACGTAGGAAGTCGGAAAGGAAGGAATTTCAAGGTCATATCATATACTTCCTTTTTCAACTAAGCTATAATTGAATATCCAGTTTCTGATGAAAAGCAATCTATGGCTCTGTTTTAATAGAATCGACGTCGTAACAATTCCAAAATAATCATGAATGACGTAAAATCGGTTCAATGAATAAAAAAGCGAATTTTCTTACGTTATGGAGTATTTTTTAATGAAGACATTTTAATGTAGAAAGGTAGGAAAGGCAAAATTAACAATAAAAATAAAGTAAAACTTATTTAGTTCGTCGTTCAAGGGATCACTTCAAAATGCTATACAGAGGAGAGCAATGTACTATAGAATCTCGGCGATTAACTATTCAATGCGTACAGCCTAATGATATAAGTTAGTCTTTTATTATGATTCCTAGACTCATTTTATAAATCATTATGTTTTTAATACCATATAAAGATGAATAAATTTTCAAATATTTTGATATTTTAATATGGAAATTTAATTAATTTTGAGTTTTTAAATGATAATAAAATGCAATTCTCATTGTTGAATACATTGCAATATTTTGGAAAATTTTATTATAATTAACGTAAATCAAAAATTACTAATCTATTAAATAACTGTCCTGGATTTTCTTTTTCTCTCTTTCAAGGGAAGTTTAGAAGGAAATATTCAAATTTTAAGATTGTTACATAGTTTGATTTTGAATTCTAATTGAATCACCATGCGAAATTGTCACCGTCTCTATATATTTAAAAATACCACTGATTCTTAAAGCATTTTGAATAGATATTGCAATGATTTCTGAATTGTCTTCACAATTCTAATTGGTTTCATCTTCGTTTAGACTGTCGTTAATCAGATATTCAACCGCAGACATTTTAGATCTTCTGTCTTCAGATTTGAGAATACATGTCACGTAATAACTATACATAATCACACAGCACGGTATGTCGATGTTTTTGTTGTTGTATTTTTTTCATGTTACTATACCGAGGAGAATTTGGGAATTGGTGAGAAATATGAGAGGAGAAAATGAATAAAATGTATTGCTATGGTCAGTTCGTAAAAAGCTGAATGTTAACTTAAAGGTCTATTAATTTTATTACAATTTCTGTAATTTTGCTATTTGTTCTTTAGTTTCGGGGCTTAGTTTTGCAGTGTGCATTATCATAAAAAAAAAAGAAAATATATGCAAACGATATTTTTTAATACCTAAATAAACTTTTTTTATGCGTATACGTCCTTCAAGATGATGCTGAAGATTATGGTGATGAATAGGAACTAAAAATGACATGTAGAAGCAATTTCACGAATTTTTATCTATTTTGCTGGGAATGTGTAATCCGAATAGAACGATTCTGATAAAATAAATCTTTTTACTCTAGAAAAGTGGAGTTCTTAACAACTAATACCATAATAAACACGTAGGAAGAAAATTTAAAAATTATTGAACAGTCCATTTTCGTCTCTTTTCTTTTTTTTTTTTAATGATATCTAAATTGTATGCGGAAGCAAAAAATATTTAATAATTTTATTAAATTTTTTCTTTGTCATATTTCTCACCAATTCGCAACTTTTTCTGCGATATAGCGACATTTTTTTAATTTTTACTATCCTAATTATTTTGTGCTTTTTCTCAAATATTTCCAGTCGTTTCTGTTCTGTGTAACTGATACATGAAAATACCTTTTAATCCGTTCTATTGTACGGAATTAAATACTGTAACCGTTTTCATTTGGAAGTTCAGAATAGGCGACAATCAAATATCTTCGATAGAATAAAGATGTTTTGAGTAACATCGAAATGGATATGGATGAAACGGGGCCTCGGCAAAATGACGCACTAACAAGAACGATGTTACTAACAAAAGTCTTACTTAAGAAATTTCTCTGTGACATGTCAGCTGGTGGGGTGTGGAAGTTTGGAGATGTGGATGCCAATTCATGTGTCGTCCTCGTCATCTGACCGAGGTTCAAAATTACGAGGTCTATCCCAAAACTGACCTAGTGTTGCTTAAAAACGGGGCGCCAATGCAACTAAACTAAACTAAATTAATCTCTGTGACATATAATAAAATACGTATCGTAAAGTCTTACCGAATTCTTAATTATGATACGAAAGACAGAAGACACGGTAAATTTTAAAATAAAACATTTATAAATAAACAATATTTTTAAAATAAAATTTTTAAAGTAAAAAAAAAAATTTTAAATAAAACATTTATAAATAAACAATATTTTTGAAATAAAATTTTTAAAGTAAACAAAAAATTTTAAAATAAATAAACAAAAATTTTTAAAATAAATAAACAAAAAATTTTAAAATAAATAAACAATATTTTTTAAATAAAACAAGCTATCTGAATTTGCTGAAATAAGCAAAGTTAAAGAATAAATGTCAAAAGTCCAGCAAAAAAATAATGAAAAATATTGCAAAAATAAAATATCGCCTTTTTTATGTTAACGCCCAAGACTTGCTGCGTCTAGACTCTATTTGTGTGTAATAATTTCATTCTGACAGCATTAATAAAATTTTCTTTCGACTTAAATTTAAACTTAACAACTCTTTTAACTTCCGAGAGCAGAAAGGTTTCCTATCCATCTCGGGATGTAATAGTGGTTAACTTTAAAACTGTATATTATTATTTTCTTAACAGGGTAGAAATATACGGACAGGTTAACTTGATCATAAGATTGCCGGTCACACTCGAAAGCGTTGAAGACAATAGAATACTGCTCAATAAAATTACCCCGTCGTAGAATTAATTTCCTGTAATTCAGGAATATCCGAACAAAGACGTCTACATTTACTCCGAAAATTCAAGATAGAGGGGAAAATATTCAAATTGTCATTTTATCTAAAAGATCGGTTAATCTCAATATGTCAAAAATTTAAGAATAATAAGATATTTTCATACAAGCATATGCACGTTCTTGCTGCAAATGGTGCTAAACAGCAGAATTATATATGTCATAGTAAAAATAATTGTCTGTAATTGGCACTAGCTCGGTAAATAACTTACCAATTACTTTAATTTTTTTAACTGGCAAATTATTGACATTTTATAGATGAAAACCTATGGATACATAAAATGATAGCTAGTGAGTAGTTACTAATAGGTTACAAAGCTAGCGCATCTTTTTATCAAATACAAGAATAAATTATAAAAATATATATATAATCCAATATTATTTACCTCTTTTAGATAAGAACTCGTCATACAAAGCTGACACAATTTAAGAAAATTATACGAAGGGAATTTGAAAAAAATTCCGAATAGTGAGTGATTATTGAGATTAACGCCAGAGACAGATCTCGTAATAGTAGTTTTAAGACTAATGTTAACACAGATCGGTCTTTATTCTCCACATTTAAGCATTAAACCAATAAGAAAACACTGCAGGCTTGTAAGATAAGTCGAATATATATCAACACCAGCTCAAGATACTGCATTAGAATCTTTTTAAGTTCTAGACACAATTCTGCGAACAAATAGACATTTAAAATATTATTTGAACTCGAAGAAATTATTATTTGAATTATTTGAAGAAATGTAAATTTATAGTGCGTTCTTTAAATTTAAAAGCATTAACAGGTAAACATAAACAATTTGGAGTGATTTGAGTAAATATAAATAAGAGTTTAAAAAACGAATTTTGCAGACAGCAGAGACATTATTAAAAAGGAATAGAATTCATTTTCAACATCAAAATACAAATGTCTGGCAAATCGCGACACAGATCGTTGCCAGACAAGAATAATCCTACGTCTAAACAATCGCAAAAGTAATTCTAAGGCTAAACAATCGTCTATGCCCTTCAAAAGTCTTTTTGTCAGTAAAAAGAAAAAGTTCAAAGAGGTAATAAAAATACAAAAAATAATGATAATCAATAACAAAATTTTCAAGCTTTACTGCTTTCAGAGACTTTTTCATGTTAAATAAATGGATAATCAAAATCAGGGATAAATCATATACAGAATTTTCAAATAACGTTGCTGTATGTTCTTTTTCCGGTTAATTAATCTGACTTCATGAGCCTGTAATCGATTTTTGCAATCCTTAATCAACAGAGAAGTAATAAATTTCTTATGAAATAAATTAATACTGAAAGACCTGCGGATGAGCTATAACAGCTGTGTGAATAATTATTTAATTTCTTTTTTTTTTTTTTTCTCAGTCGAAGATTGATGAATCCCATTCCTCGGAGAGAAATGGAATCCATTACTAAATCAAAGCAGAAACTTTTTTTGGCGATCTAGTGCAATTCTGGCAACCTGTTGTGTCATCATTACCGAATATTTATTACAAAAATAAAACGTATCTTGCGGTTAATTTCTGACATTGAAGAACTGTTCAGTTCTTTTTCATAATATGGGTAAAAATATGGGGGGGGGAACACTAAAAACCATGGGAAACCCATTCTTCATGTTAAAATAAAGAAGGTGTTTATAGGTTTTTCAAACTGAAAAGATTTCGCCATAGCTCTAGAAACGTGTCATTAACTTTTCTTCAAAATAAATCAAAGGCAATATTATAATTATTTTTTTTTTTACATATAATAAATAAGACAAGAATTTTTATTTAAAAAAATTAGACAACAAAATTTGGCTACATAATTTTTATACAATAAATTTCAAGATATAAAATATATAGGTACTATAATTTTGTTGCCAATAAATTTTTATTTGGTTTCGAGGAAATCATCACCTCAATTCTTTATTAAATATCATCGAAACAGCTCATCCTCAAAACATAAGCAACCAATGCAAAAAAAAAAAAAAAAAAAAAAAATGTATACCATTAATTCTTAACACGCATATAACCGTTAGGTATTTTATCTTCTAATTAAAAAGATCAGTAAAATTTAAAAAAAAAAAACCGAAGTGAAACAAAAAGAAATTATTAAAAAGATGTAAATTAACGAGTAAAGAATGGAATGGAAATTAAATTTTTATGAAAATAAAGTATTAATTTAGCAGTATATAGCGTATGAAAAGTGTGAAAAAATCTTTAACACTGGCAGTAATTCAAAGTGAATTTATTAACGAACTTCTGTTTGATAAAGCTGTAAATCTCAAATTTCAATGATTTGTCTACAAGTAATGATACAGTATATTATTTATAATAAGTGATTAATTTCATAAATAATTAAACATATAAATACATTTTAAATTATTTTTCAGTCCGGGAGCAGTTAAGTGATCTATAAAGTTGTAAAAATAAAAGAGAATAAATTCAATATTATTTAAAGATATGCTATCTAGTTTAGTTCTTACATCACAGCCTATTTAAACAATCGATATCATTTAGTCACTTGAGAATAAATGTTTTCTTCATTCTCCGACCAACTCGTCGTAGAGGTCATAATGTCTGAAAAGGGCAATGGCAAGGTCACGGTGATCATTTCTGTGGTTGGCTACGAAAAGTTGGATGGATTATTTGGGAAGGGGAAAAGTTAAGCAAATTTGGAAAGGAGAAAAAGTAAGGAAATTATTTATGGTCAGATGGCTATTTATTCGTTACTATATAGGAATAAATTTTGAAGGCATACAAATTTGATGAGAGGTTTTTCACCTAAGAATAAATTAAGTCGGTAGGTAAAAGAAATTTCCCATGCACAAGATAAAAAACAAATAACAAATCCTTCGAATTAAATGGAATCAGAATTTCGGATCCTATAACAAGCTTAATACATTGAATTTAGTAAACTTGATAAAAATGCTTCAGTATAGTTCGTTGTAATCATTAATAAATGGAAACTATGCCCATAAAAGTCGACACAATCCCAGTTGAATGTAAAATTAAAATCAAATAGGATCGAAAATTTCTAGATCTAGGTTTTTAGAGACTGGGGTTCAGATGTAAATCTCACCTCTTTTGTGGCAGTCAAACAGAGCACTAAATATCTAGACTGACGGCTGTTGTCCGTTATTAAATCCAATTTAAAAATTCGACTACAAATGCGGAAATCATGTAGCGTGAAAAATTTCTCGAAAATGTTTTTATTATCTAAATAGATTTCTCAAAAAATGGGTTAAGCACGGCATGGAAATTCAATGATCTAGATAACTTGATGAAGCTTCAATGCTATATGCATAACAAGCTATCCTCGTTGACGAGAAACGCAAGAATAATCGGTGCCCTTTGACAAAATAAAATAATAATTAGATTTATACTCTTCAGTCGAGCTCATGTGTGAAGTATTATGAAGGAGTGTGTGGGGGAGGGGGGGGGTTCTTATATCTGAATAACAGTATTGAGAGAAAAAAAAAGATCGAATAACTTTTACGGTGCGCAGTCTAACTGATCCACTGCAAGCTTGGATTTCTATGGCTTCTATACGCATGGATTGAAATGCGCGTTTATCTTTCTGCATATTACATCATCATCTAAAATACGGTGCATATATCTTTCAACGTAAAAAAACTTTCATTAATTAGAAAAAGAAAATTATATAAAAATCTCCTTTTAATACAGTTCTAGATATATTTTGAAAATCAATTAACTCCCTTAACTATAGGACCTAGCACCACTCGTACATCGAATTCTGACATTTTTAGATCAAGTATATATAGAATTTATAATTCATATGTGTATAGATGTTATAAGTCGATACAAATTAACAAGTAAATCATACATATCTCATTTTATGGAATTTTAATTGAATCAATAAAAAAAAATTCAAAAACAAAGAATTACCGAAGTAGAAGCAAACAAGATAATAAAATAAACAGATTAAATCATAAATGAATAGTTACAGAAATAAAATAAAATACTCCTAATCAGCTACATTACTTTTTTTTATCAAATTCCCACAATCATTAAAATTAGATAAAGTATTTTGAGGACTTATACCAATTAACTGACAAATTTAATTAATTAGATTAGAATAGACTAAGCAAATATTTTTACTTAATATGCGTCAAAAATATAATTTCCAGCTAAAATACAATCATAGTTGCACTTACTTGTTATATTATTTGCAGTACTAGTTCTATTACTTGCAGAGCATTGAAATATTCTGAAGTTTTATAATTGTAAACGAAATTGTTTTTCAATAAGGTGCAATTATACAATCGGAAACCATCTCTAAAAGGCACATTTTGAGATACAGATGGTTAAGAAAAAAATCACAGAAAAAGTTATGCGCTGTGATTTTTTAAATGAATAATTGCAATATAAGAAGCCATTTGTCCGACAGATTAGAGTTTAATTAATATTGTATGATAAATAGCAAACTTTAAGAACACTTTAAAATATTGAACTGAAATCCATAAAATAATATTTGGCTCCACATTGGATAACTGTGTCCAGTCATTCAATGAAAACCATATTAATGCTGATGAGCACGTTTTCATTTTCACTTTCGTTTTCATTTTCATTAGTCGCGCCTTATCTGACAGATACCTGAAAATTTCTTTTTCCAATAACTAAATAGCGCTATGTCTGAGAGAAAAATTTTTTTTGCTCTCTTCCTAGTTTGTTTTGGAGGGAATTTTAGTACCATTCCCGCGTTTCAACTGTGATATTCGAAAAGCCAACTGTTATAGATTATTTGTGAGATACAACGCGACCACTTTCGGAACTACTTTCACATTTTTTTTTTTTTTCCGCATTTTGTATTTTGTGTTTTTGAAATTAATATTAATACTTTTTATTTCTGTTTCAAAGTTCTCAATTTTACAGTGTTAAACTATATTGTATCTCCCAGATACAGCAGCATTATTAGCAGCCTGCCAATATCCACTGACATGCGCTTGAAAGAAATTGTGCCGAAGAAAAAATTATTTGAAAAAAAAAAAAGTTAATAACAGCAATGACAATGATAATTCTTCTCGTAAAAGGTGCAAGCTTTGCCAAAAACAGAAAAAAATACGCTTAGCTAGATATTCATGCAAAAATTGCGATTCAAACTTGTGTTTGTAGCACTGTGTATTTATTTGCTCTCAGGAATGTGGAAGTGAATCGAGCAGGGAAAATGTAGATTAAGCAAGAAGAAAATGTTTTTATAATCGGCTAAGCTATATTTACTGATAAAACTAATTGTTATCGATCATGAAACTTTGACTATTCCTTTTTGCATACTTAACTCTCATGAGTATTATAATACATTAATTCTTTTGTAAACAATAAAATATGTATGTAATATCAAAGAATTTGATTTATTGCTATTTCTTTCTACTTAAACAAATAATATTGATAAAAACACAATTTTATTTTAACATTAACTAACAGGTGTATCTGTTAGTTAAAGCGCGACCACATTTGTTTGAAAAAGGCACGCGACTAACGGAGTGTTAAACAGAAAGAAACGATGTGCAGTTTTAAATCACTCAACAAATTGTGTGACAGATACAGTCATTGGAATTGAAATAGCAATTGAATGAGATCATTTTGTGGATCAGTAACTAAAAGATTGAAAAAAAAAATGTTTTATTTCCACAAAACATTTGCATGTTCAGTGCAGTACTTAACTATGCATGTTCAATCTATTTCGTGACAAAGATAATGCAATTTTACTTATGCTGCTTCCATTTGCAATCACGTCAATGCTTCAATCAATTAATACAGAAAATAATGCGAAGCAAACTTCATTGAATGCAGCAAATATAAATAGGATTTCAAAATTAAACTGAAATGTTTTTGCTTTACTTAGAAAGGGAGGAAATCTCGTAAGATAATTTTTTTTTATCTCCTTATTTTTTCTTTTCCTTTGTTTTGTCTTTAAGGAGGTATCTATTATTCGATTCATCTTTAAATATGAAAAAAAAAAAAAAAAAATCTCGAGCATTTTGGAAATAAAAGGAATTTGTCAATAAACTAATCAAAGGGAATTAAAATAAATTTCAAAAAGTCAAAATCGAACGAAAAAATATTTAGATTACACAATATAAACAATCGGTTCTCCAATCGTCACATAAAAATCAATTAAAAAAAAAGAAATATATGTAAATAAGAAGCGAAGCACATCAGGGCTAATCCTTAATTCGTTTAATTTTCTGAGTAATTATGTCAAAAAATAAGTGTTATTAATTTTATTTCATAATCTAATTAAATTAATCTTTTCTTTCTTTGTTACATCGCAGTCATTTATTTTATTTTGAGTAATCTGGGAAACATAAACAGAATTAATAAATTTTAAAGTTAGAAATAAGACTAATTTAGTAGACATATAAAAACAAACTTCACATTAATTTTTAAAGCTTTTGTGTTCAATAAAACTGAAAAAAATATATTCAGTGCTACTTATAAATAAATGTTGAGACTATTCGAAAAAATTTCGGGTTTAATTAATATTTAAATTAAAAATGAAACAAATTGTACTAGGATAATTTTCCATCTTCTATACATCAGATTAATTTATTCGAAGAGAAACAAACTGAAGAAGAATATCCAATTAAACTACAAGCTGCATATCCAAAGTCCAAATTCAAATCAGCTAACAAAACAGTAAATCGGTTTCTAATGGACGATTTTTTTAATTGGTAAAGTATACCGAATGTAAATAATGATTTCAACCACGAAAATTTACAAAATATAACAATGTTTACAACCGGATGCGCCAAAGCTGTTTTAAGAAGATAAAGGCAATTTGCTAGCGCAATCCGATTTCCTTGACAAGGAAAAGAATAACTAAAAAATTATGAATGAACCAATCGAGTTTTTAGGCGCTCTTTCCTTCACGCAAGGAAGATACCGATTCCAAAGCAGTGTCTTCTTTACCGTTTTCCACTTTAGTTAGTTTTTTCATTTCATATTAATATAACTACATTAAAATTAAAATGCATCTATCAATAAAATAGCAATATTTGTTTTTAATTCAATGAATAATCATTACAGCTGATATTTAATAAATCGATAATAAAAATTTGATGTTGTGTATCCGCTTTACAAAATAAAAATAGGAAGCATAAATTCTGAGAATACAAATTATTTTGTTAAAAACTTCTCAAATGTAAAACACTCAATTTTTATATCGTGTAATTAGATCCAAAAATAGAACGACTATCTTCAAAAGTAAATATCAGAATCTGAATAAAACTTTTTTAAAGGAGTGTTCTCTAACTTTTCGAAAATCATAACAACACACAAGCCACTCTTTTCCTGAATTTAATCCCGAAGGGGAAAAAAAAAAAAAACATTAATACACAACATTAATCTTGCTTAGATCATCTTACAACAAAAATCTAATTCAGTTTTGAATAAACTTCACAAGAATGAATTCGAAATTCATTGAAACAATATAAAACGACTAAGCCACAAGCATAATGAATATTGGGTACATAACAGAAATCCAAATCTGAATAAAGATATTTTTGAATGCATAAATTCGCAATAAACTCATTTGTCTGTCAAACTAAACGTTTAGGTTTGCAATGGAATAATTGGAATTCTATTCAGCTGCAAACACTAAACATTTATACCTGAAACTAAATGTTCATAATTTTTCGGTATATATATATATGTATAATTTTTCGGTATATATATATGTATAATATTCGGTATATATTTCTTATGCATTACAGCCAAATCTCGGCAAAATATTTATATATTAATTGACACTATTTAATAAGCATATTTTCCATAAAATATACATCCCGATTTTTCATTCAAACATAACTATTAACATGTCATAATATTAGCCATTATAATCAAATCATTTATATTAATAATCCAAATTGCAGGTCTAGTGAACTTATTAACATTGAAGTGAAATTGTAACACAAGAGCTACTAAAAGGACACACCAAAATAACAGTTCTGATTATTCCCATATTAATTTTTTTTTATTATTGTTTAGAATATACTACATTAAGAAAGAAATTATTTTATTATTATTTCTATAGAAATAATATTAGAAAGATTTTTTAACTCATCAGCTTTCTTAAAAACCTTGACTAAATACATTCCAAAGAGGATTATTTTAAATATTCAATGCACTCAATAAAAAACAAAAGCAATAACATTTCATAGACACACAGTTTTACCTACACTATTATATTAACGACTTAAATTACAAACTGCCCTAGCAATTATTCAGTTCAACAACTTCAAATACACAGTCATAAAACTATACTAATATCAATTTTTTTTTTTTTTTTTAATTCATTGGACCAACTTCAAACTCTCCAAATACATGCATTCCAGTCACCGCTAGTGAAAACGATGAACAATAGAACGTGGGGCGAACCAGCATTTGCAGCTGTGGCGAATTCTAAAGGAATGTAAGCAGAATGCAAATATATATGAAAGATTACCTTGTTTTGAATCATTCACTTGGATGCCATGAAGTCGTCGTTTCTTGGATAATAGGTCTTGATGCACTGAGATAAACGTCATAATCTAACAAAAACATGGAAAACCTTCGCGCGTTTAGTCATCTCTGTGTCCTTCTCCATTTACAACCTTAGTCTCCCGCTTCCCAAAATCCATTCAAAATTTCCTCCTGCTGCCGGGTTACGGCTGGGTTGCAAGGGGGGGAAAGTCAACCCTTGGCGTGACGTCAAGGAGCGCCAAATAACGCCAAGAATTAATATACAAAATGGAAATTCTGCTTACATTGATATTTTTACCTTTTCGGAAAAGCCACGCCTTTAGTGAGTATTATTAAGTCAGTGCGTGCATTTTTATTCTAATTAAGAATGAGTATTCATTGTCCAGGCCATTTAAAGGCGAATAATTAGGTTTCTTTTTTCAGATTTTGTAAATATTTATATGCACTCAGTGTGAAAAAAAAATGTATCACTACTGGCTTCTAATATGAAAAGTGTTTGAAAGAGTGTTTATTTTTCATATTTACATTTAGAAAATTAACATTTGCATAAAATACTCCGAAATATCTGAAAGTTCAGTTCCAAGAAGTATTGCTGATCGATTAGTTGTCGTTTATACATAAATAAATATGTATTCTTGGGCCATTTTTGTATTTTTAGTAAACTGTACGGGTCTTTTTATTTATTTATTTGTATTAAACCAACAATACTCGAAGAGAATGAATAAGTCGAATTAAAAAAAATTGCGCGTTTTTTTTTTTTTTTTCCCTTCTTTCTTTTTTTTATTTTTTTTTTATTTAAGATGAATTCAGATTCAATTACTGAATTCTAAGAAGAAATCAAATATATTCATTTTAAACTGAAATACTATTTGTCAAACTTTTTTTTAATTCAAAAGAATGCTTTTTTTTTGTTTGTCTTTTATTTCTTTATATTTTTTATTTACGATGAATTCAGATTCAATTACTGAATTCTAAGAAGAAATCAAATATATTCACTTTAAACTGAAATGCTATTTGTCAAATTTTTTTTTTAATTCAAAAAAATTACTTTTTTTTCTTTATATTTTTTATTTACGATGAATTCCGATTCAATTACTGAATCCTAAGAAGAAATCAAATATATTCACTTTAAACTGAAATACTATTTGTCAAACGTTTTTTTAATTCAAAAAATTGCTTTTTTTTCTTTCTTTTCTTTATATTTTTTATTTACGATGAATTCAAATTCAATTACTAAATTCTAAGAAGAAACCAAATATATTCTTTTTAAACTGAAATACTATTTGTCAAACTTTCTTTAAATTCAAAAGTCAACTCAAAGAGAAAAGAATGCATGTAGGAAATTTACGAAACATATAAAGCCCTTAGATAAATTTTGTTGCCATACAAAAAATAAATAATAGTAATATTTCGCCCCATGTGAACTGAAGTGTTTAGAGGTTAACTTGATATAGCTGAGCAAATCGATACTGCATTTCAATATTTCTAGGGACAATATTTGAGAGTATCAGCTTTAAAAGTGAATTTATAATTTGTAAAAGATGAATTTACCAATTTACACGCTGTAAATTAGTAAAGTAAAATTACCATAGTAAATTTAGCCAATTTACTATACCTTTATTTACACGCTGTGTTTGTTGGTTATGGTAATTAAAATTCTTAAGCCTGGAAAATTTTAAGCTTTGAAAAATCATACGCAGCACTAAGGACGAAGAATGTAGGCTTGAAAGAATGATTTGCTAATGATCTGAATTTAAACAGTGATAATAATTGATTGCATAGTAAAAAATTAAACAAATGAAGAACTAAATTTAATTTCCTAAAAGAAAGGTTCATTAAAATCACGGAGTAAACACTGGCTTTGAAACAAGCGTGTATGTTATTTCAATTTTGAAACGGAATTTAAATACTGTTTATCCTAGATAATTGCATTATTAGAAATCTTTGATCATGGATGCATTATTAGTTTTAACTTCAAAGATATTAGTTCGAATATAATTTATGTAAATTTATGGCAGTCTTAAATCTATTATAATGAATAATATTCCTTTAAATTGTAAAAATAAATCCTCTCATTATTGACATCTGTGAATTAATTGGATATAAAGAACAAGAACAGTATGAGTTTCCTTTCTTTTCTATTTGCTCAAAAACTACCGAAATTTCAAAAATAGCTTAATGATTGCTGATTTTTTATTTTTTTTTAAAGTTAAAATGAGTTTTAAATTAAAATGTGTTTTTTGAGAACGAGCAGGAAATTACGACATTTTAACAAACTGGTCACTTTTAGAAATTGCTTACAATAATGCTCTTCTGACGAATCAAAAATATTTTTCGATAAATTCACATATTTTCTACATGTTTTGCATATATTCTACAATTGAATATGAAGAATTAAAGTATAAAATGACATTCACACTCTTTATTAATTTTATAAAATTTTTAATATAAATTCAGGATTTAAGGAATCCTAAATCCTTGACAATGAAAAATTTGAATTAAAAGTCAGTAAGGGTTAAAGTAGTCAAAGGGGGCAGACAATTGAAAATATTTTTCGAATTTCTTTAATAAAATATTTTTAATAGAAAATATCATAAAATCATACTTAATTTCATACGTATGAAAATATCATACGTTTAATTCAGCAAAAAAGTTTTCATCTAAAATCTCCAAAAAAAATTTCATAAAAAGTAAAGTAGACAGAAAAACAATTAATGATTTAAATATCATATCCTTATTATATTTTTTAAAAACTATTTCTTAATTAAAATTTACCGCTGTTGCTTTCATGTAACTCAACTGCGATTGAACCTACTTTTAAATTTTTTAAAAATTATTTATCTAATTTCTGTTACTGTAAATACTTTGGTTGAAGGTTGGTTCGGAAAATACAAAAGGAATATTTTTCGATATATATGTATAAGAAAGAGAGAAAAATTGTTTTGTTTAGAAATCAATCGTGGTAGCACAATGTTCTTTTCAATTATGGCATTTTTTATGCGCTTGTTTTCATATTCTTCATGACTACGTGTGAGGTCGAGGTGGCCTGGTGGTAAGGTCTCGGCTCGTGAGCCGTAGGGTTTCAGGTTTGAGATCCGATTCCACCGAAACAGTCGTGTAAGGGGGTATGTTGCACGTTAAATCTGTCAAGGCCAAACGTCCTTCCGCTGGTGTGGCGTGGCGTGGTGAGGGGGGTGCCAGCTCAAGTGTCGTCCTCGTCATCTGACCGCGGCTCAAAATTACGAGGTCCGTCCCAAATTAGCTCTAGTGTTGCTTAAAGCAGTACGTTAATATAACTAACTGTGCGTGAGAGGGATGTAAATGAGAGGGAGAGAGAGAGAGAGAGAGGAATATTAATACTCTCTCACCATGATAACTTTATATTTGTTATAATAAGATACATCAATGTACACATTTTTAACAAAAGGTACTCAATCAATTTAAGTATGCTGGAAAATAATTTAAATCACACTCTAAAACTGAAAGCTTACGTGGTATTTATCCTTCTAAACAAAGTACAGCGAAATTTTTTTTATTCAACGTGAGAATTAAACTTTAATTTCATATAAATAAGCTATCAAATGCTTGGATAAGAATATGTATTGTGACACCTTGCCATCAATGAATAATATGGTTATAAAATTATAGTTCAATAATAAAGAATATTCAATATTTCTATTCTAAAACCAATATCGAATTTTTATCATAGTTTTGATTACTGCAGTAGTTCTCAAACAGAATCGCGTTGGGGAATAAAGAGTATAATTTTAATACAGCTTCTTAGGTTGCGTCATTTTTACCGAATACTTATCGTAGCTTACAACCTTGGTCGAGAAAGATACTTTCCAAATAAGAATAATGATTATGGTAATGATGAAATATTCTTCTCAAATGAAAAGATCGATTATTTTGCATGGATTCAAGATCTATTTAATACCACTGCTTCATATGCATTTGTAACCGTAGAAGATAATCATGTTAAATTATCTTGTGACAATAATCATTAAAGCAAAAATTAGCATCGTTGAATCAACTTGTTTATGTCGATTAAATTAAATCTTGGTACTCAATTGTATTCACCCCTAAATGCTGCAGTTTAGAGAATTTATTAGAATAGATAAGAATTTATTAATATAGAGAATTAGAGAATTTGAGCTACTAGATAGAATGATTTCTTTGCGCGAAATCGGTTTTAGAAAAGTCTGAGTCCGATTTCACTGTTTGAGAAAACGTGAAGTATTCGGTGATATCATTCATTTCACCAAATGTATTTATTAAAATTTGTTCAAAATTTTTTATATAATCTAAAATGAATTTTGTCAAAACTATATAGAAATTATTATTATTACTTTGAAGAAAATACTGAGTTTTACACGCTGGACTTGGAATAAACTCAGGAATCGTCAATGGCGCCGAGAATTAAAAAAAAAATTATTATTGGTCTTTAGTCTATAGTGTAAAAGAAGTGATAAAAACTCAGAGAAAGGCCTTTACAATGTCCGGTCTTTTGATTTGCTACTTAAAATTTCTAAGAAAGGAAGGTTTTATGGTTGTTGGATACTACAAGACCACAATTACCAGTGAGCGAATGTAATTGATTTTTCTTTTCGTGTTCAAGGGCGTGGTTTCTGAATGAAAACAGGAGACATTTACTTTTGTTTTCATTCTGAAATAGGCGAAGGATCCCCCCCCCCCAAAAAAAAGGAAAGGAAAACGGTGTTACGTTTTAAATTAAGCTTTTAAAACTATCTAAAATTACTTTTAAAAGAGTATTCCTTAAAATTTAAAGTGATGTATTTATAGGATATTTCAATACATTAAAATGCCCAGTCCATAATATGAAGGTCATCATTTTTCCGAAAGATGTCATGCAGTGTATCTAAAGTACTCCGCCATTTCGGGGTTCAGCAGGACAATCTCGAATTTTCACTGTTTCACCCGAAATGAAAATTGTCCCAAATTTGAATCAAATGTCCAAATTGCTCCCTTTTGTACTTATCAATAATTAGCTTATATATGATAAAAATTTACTAAATTTAATTTTTTAAATATGCTTCAGAATAATTATGATTCCTAGCTTTTGTTAAGTATAAAAACAATAGAAAATGTGCTGTTAAGACTACTTTTTTTCAAATAATTAATAATTTCACTGTTTCTCAGTTTTTAGTTTATTTTTTATTTATTTACATAATTTTTTCCTTAAAATAGTCGTAAGGAACTCGTTAAGCCATTTCAAATATGCTTTCAAAATTATAACCAAATTTAAGAAAAATCTATTAGCCGATTCTTAGATACAAAAATTAATTTTTAAAAAAATCTCGAAGAAAATCGTTTGTGTTTCTTTAAATATTGAAATGAATTCAATATTCAATATATGAATTCAGAATTGATGAATTTCAATATTGAATATTCATCAATTCTGAAACATTTTACTTAAAAATATAAAAGGAACCTTTCTTTTTACTATTAAACTAGCTGATATAGCATCGAATTTTTGAGCAGAAGATCACAAGAAAAGAAAGGAAAAGAAAAGTTATATTTCAGTTTTCAAATAAGAAAGCATTTGAAAAAAGAAATTTGTATCAAAACTTTGTAATCAGTATTTTATTTTATCTAATCATCAAATAAAGCGCAATTCTTAAAAACAGAACCATATATTTATGCACAGCTTTGTATTTTAAAGATGTTTGAAATGAATTCCCGAAAGTTTCTAAATAAAATTCATATAATATCATTAATAATTTATTTAATTTGTCTCTTCTATTCTTTATTTCTTTCCAGGGTCAAATTTTAGCTCGTATGACTTTGTTATATATTGCTAGAAAATGACGAATAATATAAGCAAAATTCTTTTATGAATATTCATTAAAGTTGCAGTTTTTCAAAAATATTTTCCAATTGAAGGGCGCGTTTTATTCAAATCTAAAAACAATTTTAAGTAGAAAGAAATAGCAATAAATCAAATTCTTTGATATTACATACATATATTTTTTTTTTTTTTTACAAAAGAATTAATGTATTATAATACTCATGAGAGTTAAGTGTGCAAAGGGGAATAATCAGTTTCATGATCGATAACAATTAGTTTTATCAGTAAATATAGCTTAGTCGATAAAAAAATTTTTTTTTTCTTCTTCTTACTTAATCTACATTTTCCCTGTTCGATTAACTTCCACATTCCTGAGAGCAAATAAATACGCAATGCTATAAACACAAGTTTGAATCGCAATTTTTGCATGAATATCTAGTTAAGCGTCTTTTCTTCTGTTTTTGACAAAGCTTGCACCTTTTACGAGAAGAATTATCATTGTCATTGCTGTTATTAACTTCTTTTTTTTTTTCAGATAATTTTTTCTCCGGCACAATTTCTTTTAAGCGCACGGCAGTGGATATTGGCAGGCTGCTAATAATGCTGCTGTATCTTGGAGATACAATATAATTTAACACTGTAAAATTGAGAATTTTGAAACAGAAATAAAAAGTATTAATATTAATTTCTAAAACATAAAATACAAAATGCGAAAAAAAATGTGAAAGTAAGAAATACTTCCAAAAGTGGTCGCGTTGTATCTCACAGATAATGTATAACAGTTGCATTTTCGAATATCACAGTTGAACAGCGGGAATGGCACTAAAATTCCCTCTGAAACAAACTAGGAAGACATCAAAAAGGAATTTTCTCTCAGACATAGTGCCATCTAGTTATTGGAAAAAGAAGTAATCAGGTATCTGTCAGATAAGGCGCGACTAACGGAATGTTAAGTTGTCTTTATCTTGAATCTTTAATTCTCAGATTGATTTAGTCATCGTTCAAAATATCACTTTCGATTAAGAATAAAATAACATATGCTGATTTTAATTCTAGAAAGACAAAACAATGTCGCGCTTATTATTTTAAAATCTGATATGCAGGAAAAAAGAAACCTAATTGCAATATTATGACTGAAATGTATTTTACTGAATGATGGTTTTCGTCTTTTGAGGAAACAGAAAAAGTGAGAAAGAAAATTAAAAGCAAATGAGCGTATTTGCTTTCATGAATTAAAAAAAATAAAAAAATTTATATTTATATTTGTAAGGGTAATAAAAGTTTAAAAAATGTACCTTGATATTTTGTAGTTTAATGTAATCGAATGTCAGAATTTTAAAGAATGATCATTATGCATGGTGTTCTGTCTAATTGCGGCATAATAACTAATTTCTAAACTATTATAATTAAGTATGTACTTCTAGGTGAAAAAATATTTTAAAGTAAATAATTATGTTTTATGTTATTCGATTAAGAAAATGTTATGCTGAGAAAATATACAAAATCTAAATTTTTAATTTTTGAGCAGTCCCTTTATCCTGTTTGTCATATTTAATAAAATGTTCTTGACACACTAACATTTTAAACAAAAAAAAAATAAAAAATAGTTCTACTCTTAAATGATTAAAACAGATAGAGCTCTGAAACTTTGTATGTCATTATTTAAACGATTCTAATGGCTGCATTTCACAGTCTCAAAAATGTTCTTAAGGGGTCGTATTGAAATTAAAATTATGCATTAACATGAAATAAGATTTAGATTTCTTTCGATTACTTGATTTACAGAAGCATTTGCTGCTTTGATGAGAACTTAATATTTCATCATTTACTTAGAAGAGGTTAACATCTCCTATTTTTTAACAAAAGGCATAATTCTAGCCTATCCCCAAAATGTTGGGGGTGGGGGTATTATGATAACAGTTCAGAATTCAGTGCTCTTAAAATGAAGTCTAAATGTACATAAGAATATTAATAGTGAGATTTCGAATTTGAAGAAAGGTCTGCTGTGCCTAGTAGTATTTGCCTTTATCGAGAAAATACAATTGAATTCTAATCAAGTATATTCCATTCAAAATATTGAAAATCAAACATATAAATATTTTGTACAAAAGGAAACCAATAGAAACTTTTTTACTGAAAACATCTTCATCAAATAAAATTTGAGGACAAAAAATTGTCACTTTTTATCTCTAAATATTTATAGTGACATATGACTAATTAGGCACCAAGTAAGTTCTCTGAGAATGTTTGTTAGGCATTCTCGAGTGGAAGAGTGCTTTGATTAAACCATTCGTCTTCAATGATACTTTAACATCTGCTAAGACTACAGGTATCTTATGTGGAATATTATTTGTTTACATGGAGAAATCTGTTTTGTATCGGGATTTGTCAAGAATCTAACTTCAGAATGACTGAACTCCATTTCAAAATTCTTTTAAGCCAAGTATCTTTCTGAACAATATATTAATCGACAAGGAACCCCAAGTCTCCGAAATCGGGGGAATAGAGTGGCGAAAGTTGATGATTATTTCTAGAAATTATCTATAATTCGGTCAGCTTAAATCATAAAACTGAAATTTATTTTATTGTATGAGATAGGATGTCAAGAATTTTTTTTCTTCTAAATATGACCAATGAGAATGAAACGGGATAAAAATTTAGAATTCGTAATTTTTTAGCAGTCTATTGACTGAAACAATATAAATTATATTTCTTTACTTATTTAAAACATTTTTCCAATTGGAAGTATATGCCTATTTCTAACAGTTTAGAAATTAGATATTTTCCCGCAATTAGAATGAATATTCTATATATTATGCAAAATATATTTTAATCCCAGTACCTCAATAAATAATTTACTAGAAAGATCATATCTAGCAGACAGTAATATATAGTACACAATAATGTAGTTTTCAGATCTGAAAACTTCTGCAGTAACTTAATACGATAGCAATAGTATAAAATAAAACCAGTCCTATTCCATCTAGACGCAGACACATTTTTATTTATCATCAAGTTTTATGTGAAAGGGAAGTACACATAAAAGCATAAAATGTCTGCTATTTTCTGCTTTTCCTTACCTAATTTTGAAATAATGCCTACATCTAAAACAGTTTTGATCTCAAAATTAAATGACAAAGTACAGATTATAGTATAGTATAAGAGAAATACTATAGTAGCAATATAGTATTTCTCTTATACTATATATAGCATATACTTATATAGCATTAAGAGAATTACAGTCAAGACGCAATACAAAATAAAGATACGTTTAAAATGGAGTGAAAAATAAAAGTATAAAGGTGGAATTTTTAAGTTGTTAATTGTAACTAAAAACTGATTTAAATTTCTGCCATAATAATCGTTTGAAAACTTTGCGAACATATTCACCGACTATCATTTTAATGGCAACATTTTTATTTGCGAAAATTAAGAATAAAAGAGATTTACCTTATTAAACCAATGTAAAAGAATTTAATATAAATGTTTGTTATATTTATTCACTATATTTTTGTCGACTCAACGTTTTATTCATGAAAGAATGGTTCTTGTAAAATTTTGGTGTAAAAGTGAAGAATTGTAATTTTCATAAAAATTTACTTCAACATGTGAAACGTTGAAATGTTTAAATAGAAATATCATTTGAATATAGTAATTTTAACCCCCCCCCCCGCCCCATAAATGTTGTAAAAGACTGGTTTTAAAAAGTATTCTTTAAAATATTTAAATATTTGAATTAATTATTTTAATTTCTTTTCCAACAATTCAACTAGAAAAATATTTAAACTTCGATAAAAGTAGTTTAAATCAAATTGCAGTCAAAAATAACATTAATTCATTGTGGCTTTTCCGTCCAATCCTTGGATTTTGATTATGTATTTAATTGCTTTTTTTTTTTGCCGTGAAACGATTCCAGTTCATAACAAATAACTCTTTTGTTTTGAAAATATTAATCATCAGCTATACATGTTCCTCAATTTAACACTAAAATAACATGTTCTAACAAATATTGAACATTCAGTATATCATGTAGCTAAGTATTATAAATTTTTTAGAAAATTATTCGAAATTTTCTCTTTAATTTTTTTATAACTAATTTTAAGAAGAATTTCTGCAAAGAAATTTTCTAATTTATTATTAAACTTTTACTTTTTATGCTTTTTCTTGCATTCACACATTTAAGTTTATACGTTTTTTTATGAAAAAGTTAGGTATTTTCCATTTTATAACGCTTTTCATTCGATATATACTTCCTTTTTATTATTATTAAAATGCCGTGTTTCGCATTGTCTTTTTTAGTAGCCATAATTTTCTCTGAATGAACAAAGTTTTTGCATTTTTTTAAAGTTTCACATTACGAAGAATGGCCTTTTTTCAATTCATTTCCTTTAACAGTTGGAGAAAATTTTATTCTATCTGAATCAATTCTACGAATAATTTAACTGTTTATCTTGCGCGCTTCTTTCTTAAACACTTTTAAATCAAAATCTAGAAATGATGATAAAAAGATGATTAGATATCTAGTTTATTTTCTTTTTAAAAGTTTTATTTCCGCATCTCCCAATCATTAAAATTCCATTATCCTTTGTTAAAATACTCGATACAAAATGGAAGAATGGACGCAAATAATACCGATAATTAAACTTCCGAACGGAAAAGGAAGAAGCGTTATAAGCAAAACGATAACGACTGTGGCAAATGAAACTTTCATTTTCTATAGCATAACATGTTAACTGGAATTAGGAAAACGCATTGAGAAGATATAAGAAGTAAAAACATCTTACGAATGATCCACCCAGTTGGAATTGTTGGGGTCCGTGCAGTTGGTTGGGATGTCACAAGCTGCCGCATTGGAAACTTCCGATAAAACTTGATCAGTTAGGCGAAGTTGTAAAGAATAAAAGGCCCAGCAACAGAATAGATTCAAAGAGAGCAGACGGATGCCCAAACGCAGGGATATTTTGTGAAACGCGCAAATATGATTGGCAGCACATCTGTTTCAAAGAACATAATTCGTCATAGTTTGTAAAAGCTTAGGTTGCAGGCAAAAAGTCCCTGTCATTAACAAATTCCCACAGGGGTCCGAGGTTGTCATGACAACGGGGTGATATTCTGCCGTCTTCAAATATCATAATACATGCTTGCATGGTTTAAGCTAACGCTACAACACATTAATCGAATTCTAACCCAGCTGCTATATACTGATTGTCTATTATGAACTGTTGCATTCCCTATTATTAAGGCGTCACATTCGAGCATAATGTATACGCTGTCTCTAAAGGCAAACCATTCTAATTTTTTTTTCTATGACTTATGACCTCTAAGCACAACTACCATTTCTAAAACTAATAAAAAATGTTTGAACTCAGTTGGGTGCCATATATATGACGGTTCTTAGTTTCGAAACGAGCTCATGCTGCTAAGAATTCCGTACTATTAAGCATTTATTGATTCTCTGCCGTGTGATTATAAACAATGGATTATTTATCCTACAAGGTATGTACTGATGGAACTAAAATAGTGAATATGCAGCTGTTGAATGAACGAATAACTTTTTGTTTTACCCAAATCAATAGTGCGTTAATATTTGCTGAATACAAAGTTTTCTAGTACGAGTACTAATCTTTGGAAGCAATACATTTGCATTAAATAAATGACATAAAATAAAACTACGCTTTTTTAATATTTTTGAAATATTAATTGGCACGATTAAATCTAGCTCATGAATTGCTGTTGGAGGAATACTAATTATTTTTTTTAAAAAGTGCGGATTCAGTTAGGCAATTTTAATTATAATACACAAAATTTAAAAAAACACAGACAGAAACAAAAAGGAAGGCGGAAAACAGAAAAAAGAGGCCGGTTAAAAATATATTGAGCTTTAATTGACTGGAATTATTTCCTTTAGAATGGAATTTTGCAGAGAAAGCATTTTTGGTTTCAGCACGTAGAGAGTCAACATGGAAAAAAAGTAGTCTGCAACTCAGAAGCTCAAATTAAAGTGATGTCTGAGTTTGAGTAATTCAAAAATAATTATTTTTAAAATGCAGATAAATTAAAATTATTGCATACATGCATATGCAGTAATTTTTTTCTAGCCGTTATTCAATATTCAAACTAAATTCATTCCGATATCCCCCCCCACCTTTCTTATATAATCGCTTGAGTCGTACTTCAGCCCGAGCATTTCAAAAATGTTAAATTAACTAATTCAATTCTCCATTGTATTTTATTTAATAGAATTCCCTTTATTTTTGTTGCCCTCTTGATATGATCAGACTTTTGTTCTTTTTGGTATATCTTCCATGGAGGGTGGATAATGTAATTTATCGCACTATGTAAATAAAACAGCTTTTTTTAAAAATCGAAGAAATTTCATTCATTTTATTTACTAAATTAATTTTGCACGAGAGAATGCGTATTTAAATATTCCTTTAATGTCACAAAATATTAAATCAATAAATTATTAATTGTGAGTTTTTAATTAATTTTTTTTTCTTGAATTGTATGCATCCAATTATTGAACCAAATTATTTTTTTTTAATTTTACTACTTCTTTTACCTTAATTAAATAAGTTTTTCTCTTTATTTAATTTAATTATTTAATTAGATTTCAACCATCTCTTTTTTTTTCCTAATGAGCTCGTACAAAAATTTTCTACAAAATTTTCTATTTGTATTATATCTGATATTTTTGTTTGATTGAACAATATAAGAAAAAAACACAACACTTTCCTTGGGAGCATAAATGAGATTTGAATCAATCCAGATAAAAGAATCCATACTTTCGATCATATTTTGATTTCTTTAGCTCGTTTATAAACCGATAATGAATTTTACTTTTGAAAAAAAATCAATCCATCATAAATCATGATCAGTAAAGGAAACAACTGTGATTAGCTACTGCTCGCTTTCGAGAACATAAATTGCCATTACAACAACAAATAAATAAATTTATTATTATAATTATTTTCTACTTCTCTATACACAGATTAATATTAATATGCCAATAAACAGTCAATACTATCTGCATTGCCTTCAGTCATTTTATTTAAATGAAAAAGAAAGAATGAAATATTACAAAGATGTGTTCAGAGGTAAAATGTATTTCCTTACTAATAGTTTTTCTTCGTGGGACTTAACACATGGATAAATACAGTAACAAAAGCAAAGTTTCAAAATAGCGATAAAAAAGTTCTGCAAATGTACACTAAAAGTAAACTGAAGCTTACATACACTATTAGTTTTGGGACATAGTATTCTGAAAGAAATCTAAATATATGATTTCTAACAGAATTTTCCCAAGAACATTTGACATTTCAATATCCGTTTAAACAGAAATACCCATTTCATATTTTTTACTCTAACCTTGTAAATATTAGTTTAAAAAGTCTGTTATTGCGTACTAGTTTACAAACATTTTGACTTACTAGCTCTGCTCTCTCTATGAGTCAAAAAGAAATACCATCAAAAAGGATGCAAATATAAAGAAATTCGATATTCAAATGTATATTGGAAGAATATAGAAATGATTAAAAATTTGTTCTTTTGAAATGAATGCTGAAACTTAAGCTCTCCAAAAGTATTACTAAGGATATTGCATTCAGAGAATATAGATATAAAGAATGATAATCTCAAAAATTTTTGCCGAGTTATTAATTTCCTCTAATTATATCTTATTGATGAAATTAAGATCATTATAAATATTTCAAAACAAGCAAACACCTTCATGAAAAAGCAATTGCAGGTTTTGATAAAATGGAATAAATAAAATCTTCTGATTGACTTTACAAACAGTATTTTTAAATTAAACATCTGTATTTATGAATTATTTAAAATAGAAATTTTTTATAAAAAATAGATCTTTTGACGAAATTGTCAAATTTTGATTGGGTTTAATAAAAGAATGACCATTTTGATTTAAAATCACAAGGTTAAATTTTTAGTGACATTATTTGACACGAACTCAAAAATTCTAGTACAAGTGCTTCTGAAATTGCTTTCATCTTTATTAATTATCTCAAGACATGTGATTATATATATCGTTAGACAAAATTTTGATGTGTTCAAAATATTTGATAGTAGAAGCATGTTAAGAACAATATTGGTGATATTAACAATAAAATCATAGAAAGTGAAAAATACATTTTGTAATTTCTGATTTAAAAGTTTAAAAAAAAAATATTAAATGAGCTGGGAGTTTGACTTAATAGTATTTGTTAAAAATACTACTGCAGATTGATCAAATACTGCTGCAAAGTTTTTTTTAATGATTTTTCACAAACTAAGAACAATATTATAGCAAGTAATGTAGTGCTATATAACAACTTTTTTTATCTTTTACATTTATATATAGAACGGGAAAGTTTTTCGTTTTTTTTAACTTTATGAATGTTTTTTTAAACTTTTTTTTCGAAATAAATACATTTACGAATATTCGCCGTTATTTATCCAAAATTAAATCTAAATAAAGTTACCTGAATTATAAGTTTAATTTTTGAGTAGAGGCGCCTTTTCCTATTTGCTCAGGACACTGTTTTTTAATGTTGTGCATGCTACAGAAGTACACTTCCTTCGCTTGATGAAACACAAAAGTAAATCAATTGGTATCCCTTTGGTGATTACGCTAGGAGTAACCGCCTTTCTTAAAAGTAAAAATAAAGGCTTGATTTAAAATCTTGTTTTCATTTAGATGGTAGAATACAAAGGTAAACCTAGATAGATTCTGGAAGCACTTAAAATCGTGCATAGTGATATGAGGTATGGAAAAACCGTGATAGAATATTCGGCATAGTAGAAAACAATCCCATAATTCATATGCTTGTTTTGAAACGTCAAAAGCCATACTTCTAGATAAACAGTATATCTGCTTCAGGATACCATACTCATTTTTCATGCACATAATTGTTTTGTTTTTGGTAAATGCTTTCGGTTTTTTGAGAATTAACAAAAGAGAGAGTTAAATACTAGATATAAAGTATAAGAATAGGCATCGTTCTCTTTCTCACTTGCTCTGAAGTTTGAGAATGTTTTTAGTACCTTAAGATTTCTAATCCTGAAGATTTGAGCAAAACTTTAGCTAAGGAATTGTACATAACAAAATAAAATAAAATAATTTTCTCTCATTATTTCTGCATTTGCAGTTAATTCCAAAACATCTGTTCAACAATAAAAGTTAGTTTTTTTAAAGCTTTTTCATATGTGTAGTCTACTATTTATTTAATTATTTTCTTTGATGTATTGCTTGAAATCAGGGTTATTTAAAACAGTTTTTGAAATGAAAAATTCAGTATTCGATCTGTGCATGTTAACATATGTTTCAATATAAACTTTTATTATTATTATTTGGTTTTGACAAATGTGACTAACTTACCGATAAAAGGAAGAAAGAAAAAGCTATGTAATCTTCGAATTCAGCTAGATAAAAAAATCCTTTTATTTTTTAGATAGTTCGGAAAAGCACTTTGAATTCAGTTACATAGTTCAAAAGAGTTTCTTTAAAAAAATGGTGAAATTTTTAAATCGGACGGGAAGGGAATCGGATTCGGATATGAATTATTATAAATTACTAGCTTAAATCATATAGAACTCTATTACTAGACCATACTACGACTTTGATTTTAGTTTTCTTAGATGACCGATGATGAATCTAGCTTATGCATGCAATTGCTATTATTCAACCTCGCAAAATTTCTGATTCTGTGTTTCATATACTAATTTCCTTTGTTTTCTTTGGATTTACTAATCCAAAACTGTTTGTCTGTCATGAATTGCATTTAAAGCCAGTAAAACATTCAATGCTGATGTGCATAAAAAAGTTTTTTGTAAGTAATGAAAACAGAAATCTAAGTAATTTTTTTCGTCTGGCGTATTTAATTATATTTAGCAACATTTACAGCAACAGATGAATTGCAACGTGATTTCATTTTCCAAACACTAGCAAACCAAATATAACTCCTGGTGATTGCTGTTTAAAAAAAAGGTGAGGTAAGATGCTGTTTTGATATTTGCCTTGTGTGGCATTTTAGGTATGTACAGTGTACATTTATGGTATGGTATGCATTTTAAGTATGTGCAATGTACATTTTAGGTATGTAATTATGGACAGTTTGGAATTTATAAATGAACTCATGAAGCATGTCTTGAGCCACCGTGGCATGTTTATTACTTACTCATTGTACAAGCTGTCTTCAGAGGTGCCTTGAAAAAGTGACTGGAGGTCCAAACAGAATGCAGAAATCCCTGATTCCGATTTAGTGATGGTCCAGTAGCGAGAGAACAAGTCTTCATAAAAGACTCTTACAGAATGTTTTCTGACAATAAATATTTTTTTGAATATTCCTAGCCAACTCCAGATATTATATTTTAGAGAGGAATATAGAATGATATCAGATGCTTTTTCGTTTAGATGCCCTATATCAGAATTGCATGTCTTATACTGCATTATCAACCTGCTTATCATTTAGAGATACGAACACACTAACGTAGTCACCAAACCAAAATCTATAATTTCTACTACCACAACTAGTAGAATCGAATTGTCATGAAAAGTATTAAAATAGGCAAAACATACATAAAAGCAATTTCATTGGTTTAAGATATTGAGTTGGTTGACTAAAAGCAAGTTTGCACACATCTAAGATCTATAAGTTCTAAGTTTGCGTACATAAGTGTTACTTGAGAAGGAGTGGATGTGTGGAAATTGAAACTCCGGTTTTTCGTGATTAAATAAAAAATTATTAGCCTGAGTGGAAATATCTAAATAAAAAGTTGTACATATTAAAAAGGTCTACATCAAGGTCTTGATAGCATAATTAGATCAGGAGTAAATTTAACAAAAGAGCAATTTTCAAAAGATTTTTTTATTTTTAAAAAAAATGTAAGCAAAGTTTTTGAAGTATCATTTAAACACGTATTACGAGGAAGGAAATAAATAGTAAAATATCCAGATTGATATCTACATTGCTTTAAAAAAAATCCCCCCCCCCCGCCGCTCAAGAAAACAACAACAAACAAACAGAGTCACCGAGAAATGCGCATAAATAGTTTTCTCTCCGTCAGAAATCACCAATCGAAAAAACAAAAACAAATCCTACTTTAAAAAGACTATCTACTGTTTCAACTGTACTTATAATGATAGATTTAAAAAAAAAGTGATGAAAAATTGATTTGAAATTAATGTCATCGCAATTATCAAACCGTTTCCCGATGACATGTTCTCGAACATCATTTTCTAACGTTTTTTAAAAGCAAATTGCAGCAAAATAAGTCTTTTATTTATATTTTTTTCAAACTTGAACCACTTTGTTTAGAAAATCGACCATTATGACATTATTTGAATTCAATAACGCCATTTTAATATGATTTTTCATCGATCCACGAATTCTGAAGCATTGAAAAGAGGTTATTGGCCTTTTTTTGACGGTTCTATTTTTTAATTTTTTTTTTCTTCCGACAAAGTCAGATTTTTCAATTGTGTAGATATCGATTTCGAATTCTTACCTGTTATTATCTTCTATGTTCCATGTATTAAATAGTTCCAAAAATTTCTCTCAATTTTTAAAAAATGGTAAATATTTTTCCGAATTTGCAATTTTTAAAAATTTACTTCTTATATAATTAAGTTACTGCAACCTTTTACAGTTCATATATAGGTCTTTTTTAATACCTGAAACTTCGTAATATAAACTTTTTCACTTAGATTAATAGCTTTTTATTTAGAGGCGCAAAATTGGTGTTTTATCTTTCACACCCCTCCCACCCTTCTTCAGTAACATACTCGGGTGCAAAATTGAAGACCTGTTTTGAATTGCCAGATCACCAGCATAAACCTATAAAATTGCTGTTAAATATTTTTTCTATCCATAATGTATAATTGTAATTTCTCATCTCTAGCCCTTGAACTTTATTGAGCTTACTGACAACAAGTGCAACAATCAGGGGTAGTCGTTTCGAAAAATGATATCTGTTGAATTGTTTCCCACGCGGGAGGCACCCCGTAATTGAGTATGAGAAGCTTCCGGCATGATTGCTTCCGGTAGTTGGTTCTCACCATCCCTATGGGTATACTAAAAGGTGGGGGTCTGGCTCCTCTCATCAATGACGGGACTTACTTCCTTAGGGGAAAATTGTACCGTGGCCGGTGATGGCCCTTAGGACTCAACCACAGTTCTCACTAGTTACTGTTGCGGTTTTTCCATGCGCCTTCAGTGGGTCGGAATAGTCAGTTTGTGATCTGTTGAATTGTAAAATGAATTACATGCATAATTTCATGCCTTGAATCAATGATAAATGCTGTATAGTAAATAAATAAATCTAACAACGCCAGTTTCAACGAATCAATGTAATTCCTTCCTGGAGTTGTAAATTTTTCTGTCCACCATATTATTTATTTTATTCAAGTAGGTTCCTAATCCCTTTCCTCTTTGTTGATTCAAGCACTCTGTTAATCGCGATCATTTCATATTAATCAATTTTTTTTTTTTTCAAAAAAGTACGATCGAATTTAAATATCTGCCAAAGGACATCAACGGACAAAAAATGTCGAGAATTTTTCTCTGCTGCTTGAAACTTGTACAAAGATAGGAGTAGATGAAGATTGTAATCAAAGATGAATTACAATATCCTTAACTTTACATTTATATGTTGGAAAATTTATTACTCAATTACTAATAAATCTATAGTCAAAAGAGAAACAAAATGTAAAATATATTTTCTAATAACAAAGGAAAATGTCTCTCTCTCTCTGTGTATCTGCACAACTTCTGGCGCTCTTTAAGCTAGATTGTTTGCATAAATATTTACAAAAAATTAGACGATAGTGCTCTAAGAAAGATGACGTAATTATAATCGATTGCACATTGTTAATCATCGAAGATTAATTCTGTTTTCGTCCTTGCACTTCGTATCTGACACGATTCTTCATATTGTTTCAACCCTTCCTTCGCACTTCAGAAAATTTTAAAAGGCCTATGCCTTTTTGAGTATTTTTATATTCAAAAACGAAAAGGCAAGCCTTTTGTAATGAATTATATTAAATTACAAGGTGTTATTTAATATAATTCTTTCATTCGAGAACATTAAATAAATGGTGTTTGGTTTGCGTTACTATTAATTAAACTCAATGCATTGTCTAGACGTGAATAGACACATTTATAAAACATTCCAATTACTGCGTTACTATTAATTAAACTCAAAGCATTGTCTAGACGTGAATAGACACATTTATAAAACATTCCAATTACTGTTATATACCCAGTTTTCTTTAGCTTTCGATTAACATTCAGACGATAGCTTTCAATACAACATGTTACATTTTTATAAATATTTTTATTGCTTCCTCTCTTCGAATTCAACTTTCTAAAAATATTATTAGATACGTTTTCAAAAGCATCGTTTTATTTGTATCTAAAATAGACAAAAATACTTTCTTTTCTATATTTTAATTAAATGCCGGAGGTCAAAGCAAAAATCATAAAAGCGTTTCTCGCTGTTATAAATATTCTAAGAAAATTGGAAATTTAATCATATTTGTAAAATATTTTAATTATTAATGAATATTTAAGAGATTTTATTTTGATATTCTTTGTATCTTAATTTCCATAAAGTGACGATTCCACCACTTCATGCTTCTACGCTATATGTTTTGTTCTCCAGATTTTCGATTAAAAAATATTTTATACCCTTAAGTGCTGTAATAAAAACGTGTCTAGATTTCATAAAAAGTTTGAGGTATCTGCCTCAAACTTGCTGTCATGTGGCGTCTTTTGTATTCAATTGAAAGTAAATAAAATTAAACGGTTAATTCATAATTAAGTTTTGAAAAGAACATTGTTCTAAAAATACATTCTTATACAATATTAAAATATTGTATCGTTATCATTCGTATAGAATTCCAAACCTATAGCACATCAAGAAGTGAAAGGAAAAACGGTTACAAAATTTTATCTTTACGGACATGAAACGTTTCAATTCAAATAAAACCGTATAAAAATAGTAAGTTGCTTTGCTGTTAGTTATTTGTTCACATTTCTTTTCTCTTGAGAGCTTTCAGATAAAGCGTGATACTGTTTTGTTTGCATTTAGAGATCACTCCCTCCTTTATTGAGTAAATGGACAGAAAGAGGATAAGATGAAAGAAATGCAGCAAAACGGGTATAGTATTGAATCACTCTTGCCTTTAGTATGTTTGCTCTTCCAGGCAATCATGGGTGCGATTTAAAAAATGAGAGTATAACTTTCCGTCAGCCGCAGTTGTAAAAAAGATTTGGAATTGGTGTACGGTGAACTGTACGGCGTACGGTAAAATGCTGGGCAAATGGACGGGATTTTGGATACCTGAAAAAAAAAGTTGTATTGGATACTAATAATTCAATTATCGTTTTTTAGGGCTGCTTTTGAAATTTTCTGGATAACAAAATTTGGTGAATTATCACTCTAGAAAATTATATTTCACGACTGATTGTAATACATATCTATTATATATTGAAATTAATGGAGGATTGAAATGAGTAAGTGATTTGAACTTCATTTCATTAACTTGCCAGCTCTTTATGTGCATTTACAAGCATATGCACACCACTGCTACAAGACATTTTCTTACACAAGAGGTCATGAAATAGGCGCACCTGTTTCTCCGTGATTTATAAATCTAACACATGAGTTGGGAATAATTTTTAAAAATTTAACAGGTTATGCGAACGACATTTGAGACTATCCCTATTGCACCAAATTTCCACACCACCTGCTATAGGACGTTCAGATTGGGAGAATTAATTGGGATAGATTTAATTGGGAGGGGGGGGGGAGGAACCGCATATACGGCGAATATTGTCTCGAAAAGGCAACCAACGGACATTGATGATTGACCACCAGACCACCTTGGTCCAACTTTACTCAGGAATTCATTTGAAAGAAAGCACCTTTTTGTTTTCTTTGTAGAGAATCAACACTATTGTCATTTAGATGCTTTATTTTGCCGATTTAGTTTCCTTTTGACGAGCCTATTTTGAGCCTATTTGATAATTTAAAAAAATTAATCATCTCGTTTCTCATTTTTCTGTTAGCTTCTTGTGAATAACAATTTCGATATGCCGTCATAAAGAATTAGTACAAAAACAAATTAATCTTTTATTTAAAAGAATGTAGAATTATTGTTAAGTTTTAAAGCCCGAGAATTTATTTATTTCCATTTTTTTAATGTATTGAAAAGTTTATTTGTAATATTGGTAATATGAATTGAAAATACACCTTCCCATTTCGTGCTCTGGCAGAAATTTGGAGCAGTGTTTTAAAATGCCCACGCGAAAATATTAAAAAACTTTCGAATTCCAAAAATTTAAAAACTATTGCGATTTTGGACAGAATATGTATTTTTTTATTATAAATACTAATTTGGATTTTTTAATATCAGTAAACTTCAGAGAGGTGCACGTTATAAAATCGTTATCTTGAACAACATTTTAAATAACTATGGATTGATTAAAAATATTATTTCATAGCGCATTAAAAGAAAAGATATAAGATAAGAAGCTTAAGTATTTTTAATTATATTAATTAGCAAGTATTTGAAATTTTGAATTTGGTCGAATGTACTTTAAGATGTATTTAAAAAAAAAAAAGCAAAAATGTTCAGATTGAAAAATTAAGCAGTTGTGATCTTTCATTAATAGATGGCACCACAAATATTTAGCTCTCATTTGGATAAAAAAAAATGAGATAAAAGAATGAATGTGTATAGTGTTGCCCTCTATCAGACATTTATACAACTATCAGAACGGATTTTATTTTTATAATTCTCATTGACAGCGTATTAATTACGCAAAATTTATGTTTCAGATTTTATTTTCGACAGAGTACAAATTTTAAAAAATCCCTGTTTAAATTTAATTTTTTTCTTTTTGACTTTAAAAATTCCTCTGTCTAATTTTAAACTTAATTAATTTTTCTCCTGCTTATTTTTCAAAATATCTTTAGAGAATACAGAGATACCTTTTAAATGAATACCAGTGATAACATTTTATTAATAATTTGCAATACTTTTTGTTCTACGAAACGGCTATTAAAGATGATTTTTTAAATATTGCAGAAAGATACTCGTTTATTAAAAAGAAAGTATAGATAAATGATAGAAAAAAAAAGTGTGACTTATTTTATGACTTATTTTAGCAATGATATCTAAAGGAGTCTGGAACATCCTGTTTAGACCGAAAAATAATCTCAAGATTCCTTACTACTACCAATACTGCGATCCACAACTGACAGTGCGCTATCGACTAGGAGGGAGAAGGGGAGGACAAAGAGAAAAGGTGGCTCAAGCCTCAGTCTGAGGGGGCATTATGGAGACAACACGTTAATACGCTTATGATATTTTTTGAAGTCGAATGTGCGGAGGGGACGAAAAAAAAAATAATGTATCGGGTGTCATTAACACTTTTTAAGTAATTGATGGCCCCTGAGGGGGGGGCGAAATAACTTTCTATGACGTTTACCCTCGCTACGCCACTGTCATATTATCCGCAAATTACCGATTACTTGTCATATTACATCGATTAAGGTAATCAAGATCCAATGTTCCTCTGGCTTGAACTTAAAATATAGTGAAGTTGGATGGCTGAATTTTACAGATATTTGCTAGCCAAGTTTGAAATTTGGGATGTAAAATTGTTTCCATGTTTGCAGAGCTTGATTAAGCTTTGTAAGAGCCCATAGGCAATGAAGGACTCAGAGACCTTACCTTTCCCATCCAAACTTCAAAAATTATGTATATTTTTTATTGATTTTAATTTAATTTTTATGCATGCAGTTCTTAATGCCACATATTATTACAAACTGAAATAACAGCATAGTTTAATTGAGGATGCTTTTCAGAAAGTTAGTTTGTGTATCTAACATTTTCAAAATTAAATTCTGTTTTTAAAAATTCAATTTACATTTTTAAAATATAATTTTTTCTAATACATTTTAAATATTTAAATACAAATTTTCTTGGTACTGTTGATTTAATAATCAGTCAACCAAATGTAAAAACTGATGTACTTGCGATTTTGAAACGATTAAAAATAAAGTCTTAAGAATAATGTTCTGAATTTTTAACAATATATGATTTCAATTTGAATATTTTCAAGTATATGACCATAATAAATGAAATGAAATCACAAAATTTGATAACCTTGAAACCTTAGCAAAAATCTCTTGTCGGGCTCTTTAAAAGTTATGAGGCTCCTAATCGCGCTCCTACTTATCTATTTGATAATTCGAATCTAGATACAACAACCACTAATTTAAATTTTTATTATTGTCAATTACGAAGTGCACTTAACCTGGGTGTTATGGTCGATTTTATAGACTGCTTTACATGAAAGACAGTTTCTCAAACTTCCAACTATGCTGAAATACATAAATGGAACGAGACAAAGGAATACTAATTTTAAACCGAAGAAAATTTTAATACAAACATGATATAAAATAGTGAATATAGTTGACTGAAATGGATAGCGTGTCAGTGAGAAATAAATAAACTATTTTAGATGTCAATAGGATGCTTTTTATTGCTCCAAATGAGACGAAATTTAAGTTGCAGATAAATCAAATGATACCAAATACATTTATTAAATAAATAATTTTAATTCAAAAATCCATTGGAAAATGGAGCTATAGAATGATATTTGTAGAACAATGGGCTACATTCAACATAAATATTCAATATATTTGCTCAGTGTGCTACTATTACAACGTGTGTTCAAACCGGTTCTGTCACCGGATAATGTTTCTTTCAATATGCTACGAGATTTTGTAATACTAGAACTGTAACAATGTAGATAACAACATACGGTATATTATTCCTGCACAATGGTCCCTTACTCACAATGTTTGTTTAGTGAAAAGAGTATTACTACAATATTTTGCTATGGCATATTGGATCAACTATTATTTCACAATAGTTTGGCCTCCTTTCTCTCCTAATATTACCCCATGTGACTTCTGTTTATAGGGTTTTATTGAAGAACACATCTATTGTACTAGACCTAAATATTTGTATCTTTATAAAACAGAATTCTTTTAATATTTTGGGTATTCTAGTAGACTAAGCACACTCGACAAAAGAAAATAATCGCTTTTGGCGATAAGATCGTCTTAGTCTTTCAATAAGAAAAGGAGCATATTGAGCTGTAAGAATTTATGTACTGTCACATCGTGTAATGCAGTGTACAAATACATCGAAGATTTATTTGTGAGCTACAGTGCCACTTTTTGGCAAATTTTTGTACTGAAACTTTTATTCAGCAAATGACTAGCACATCATTTGAATGATCTGTGATTTAAATATTATCTCATTCGGATAGAAAAATTTGAATGGTATTTTGTAGAAGTGAAATGGATAACTTATTTTTAGGTTCATAATCAAAATATTCCTACATATTAATAGAAAAGAAATAAAAGCAAACTCATAATTACGGTGTTTTTACAACTCCAAAGTAATGCATTCAACCACGTATGGCTAGAATCCACAGTCTAATCCTTTTTATTCTGAATTAATTCAACAGCAATTTTTTAATTGCATTTTTGTGTTGCTAGAAAAGTTTTTGGGCAGAACATTCGGCAGGGAAGAGGAAACTGCTTCTTGATTCATTAATTTATTTAATAATTAAAATAATTTAAATTTTGCTTTAGCTACTAGCTGCTATCGGAACTAAACTATTTGTTCTCTTACGAATACTGCCAGGAAAAAAATTATATTAAGAAATTATAAATTTTAATAAAAGCAAGGCTTTTATGTACTGTCAGAATATAGAGGTTTAAGAAGTATTTCCATGAATATCTCCTCTGTGTACTTGAATTCGAGTTTAGATAAAAATGAGAAAATATCAATGAATTGAAACTATATCTATGAATTGAAACGAGCTATTTGTTTTCAGAAAAGACGCTTCTAAATACATGCTTGTAGCATCAAGAAAGTATAATTAATATTAAATATATATTTATGATAATTATACATTTGTTATGAAAAAAAGCCATATTAGATGATTTAAAAATAGTTTTTAATATATATATATATATATATATATATATATATATATATATATATATGCAGGTTTAAAAAAAAAGTCAAATTATGGAATAAATATCTCTATTGGGGGGAAAAGCCTTTGCATTTTGTTTTGTTTTAGGATGCTTACAACGAAATTTTTCCAGAAAGTACGGAAGATTTTTCCAGTTTAGAATCCTTTTAATTTTAAAATCAGAATAAGCAAAGAAAAAAGAAAGTGGTTAAAAATATTCGCTGTTAAAGGCGTAATGATTCGTATATAAATGTTGGGTTTCTTAATGACTCTTCACTCTTTTTGCTTACCTGTTGAGTAATAAAATAATGAAAATAAATTGTTCTTGATTTTGGGAAACCTTATATTCTTTTACGCCACGTCCCTTTGTTTGAATTTTTAGCAATTTCTTATAGTGAATTATAAATCTTGCATGGTTTCGAGGAAAGGAAAAGCTAATCAAAAGAGAAAGCGAAAGTAATTGCTTGATAATATACTGAGTTTCTATAGCCTAAAAGAATCAAAGGGAAACCATAAAAATAGCAAAATAATCATTCATTAATTTTTATCAATTTTCTCTTAAGGAGGGGGGGGGGGAGGGCCCAGTTTTAAGTTGCAAATTTTGACAAATTGAAAGAACAAAACATTTAATTTCGGGTTTTTTAAAGAGGGTTTCAGTGTCTCGCCTATTAAAAAAAAAAATCGATATCTCTTTGAGTAATCTTTTTTTTTTAAAAAAAGCAAACAAAATAACTAAACTTTTATTACTACAATCTAAATACTATTTAATAATTAGATCATACACCTTTTAATATATAAAGCAATATATTCTTTTAGAATGATAAAATTACATAATATAAAGCTTGCAAATGGAAATTAATTGGAAATGCTGTCAGAATAATGTTCCCTAATTTAAACGGCGTTTGATTTTATTTCAATAAATTCTAGTATTAGATTCTTGTAAATTAAAATTCTCTGAAAATATCCCCCCCCCCAAAAAAAAAATCGGTGAGATCTACCCCTCCTCTGTCCCGAGCTGCGAAGTTCCTAGGTTTACTTGGGCTTTATAAAGCACTTATTTGTAGGGACAGCTATTTTCATTTGTGGTAGGTTATGTCTTCGTATCATTAAGACTTACTCATATTCGCCTTTGGATCGGTTTTGATACTAATCACTGCAGACAAGATAAACTTCGAAATAGGAAAGATAGTGCAGAGAAAGGATGCCAAGCATCAGGAGGAAAAATTAAATCTATTGTTTATGTTTGATTATAATGTGTTTTTGAATTAAACATGTGTTTCTATAAAAATTGATGGGCTCATTTATCTACTTACTGCAATCTGTATAAACTTGTTTATTTGTTCCGTGATTTGAGATTGATATCCTTGAATTAATTCATTAGCTTTGTTTATGTGGCTTAGTTCAGTGGAAACGGGGTGACTGGCTGTAATTAAAAAAAAATTAATTCATTAAGAGTTTTTACAGACTTATTAAAAGTTTGTGAAAAAGAGAATCAAATAAATCTTACTATCTGAAATCAATCGCTTGCTTATTAATCATTGTAAAGTATTTAAATGCATTTTAAAAACATGTTGAAATAAAACTTTCATAAACAATAAAGCATTTTTTTTTTGTGTGTGGAAATATGGCGTTATGTCCATACTTTGCATTAATAAGTGAACCCGTAGCAAAAATAAAAGATATCAATAAAACGAGGAAATAAATACAGATGCATTTCTATGAATGCAAGCTATCGGATTTTGCATTCATATAAAGGAATTTCGTGCTTTTCCAAAGGATTGAAGATGCTCCTTTAAAAAACGGAAACCGGTTTGAATGTCATAATTGAACAGTAATAATATTGTCTCTCATTATTTTGAATTTTAATCAGTAGCTTCGAAAATATTCTATTTGCATGATTATCTTATTATTATACTAGTAAATGTATATGAAAATAATTGCTCTTACTACCACTATGTATATATTCGCTTCATTTTACATGAAAATAATAAAATGATTAAAGATTAGCGAAACTTTGTTAAATTTTAATTGTGTAAGAAATCAGCTTACAGCAATTTCCCTATCTCTGAAAAAGTGTAAAGATTTTGCAAGGTCAAAAAATTAAATGCAAATATGTCAAGTGTTATAAACTGATGAAATAATTAAGATTTTGAAGTATTCTTTCAGTCATAGATACTTTCTATGACTTTTTCATCTCTATTCTTTTACTTTCTTCTTTTATTTATTTATTTTATTAATTTTGTAAATTAAAGTTACAGAATGATATAAAAAATACAACTTCCGTGAGGTTTGTAATTGTAAATAATTTATTTTTATTAAAAGCAAAACTTGGTCTTGATTGGATGTTTAAGATGATAACATCATTGTGAATGAAGAAATACTTTATGAAAAAATATTTTTAAAGATTTATTCTATGAAATTATTATGAAACTTATGGACTCATTTTTTTATTTTTATATCATTGTTTATTTCATTCTATTTCCTTTATAGAAGCTAACACATGCTAGCAGTAATAACAATTAACTACAACAAAACTACAAAAGTAATATTTCTTTGAAAAAAAAGTTTCACAATAAGTATTGCAAATATTTTTGCTATAAATTTTGAATTTTACTGTAGTTTGGACAGAACTACTTTTTTTACTTTCGTTCTTTTTGTTTTATAATTTATTGTCCTTTGTGTATTTAAAATGTTACAAATCAGTTATTAAGTGTTGTAATGAAGTATTTCTCGTACATAAGAGAAATACAAGCGACGTCTTGTGTAGACATCAGAATTAAAAATCATATATTTTTTTAAAAATTGTGGACACTTTTGAAAATTTTTATGTTTTCTAACTTTGTATGTTCATAGAAAATTTAACTGTCACAAAATGCAAACTCTTACACATCATTTTAAAGAGAATTTTACGCTGATTTCAATACAAAAAGCAAAATTCAAATAATTGCAAAACAAAAAAGTTGAGTGGCAATAATTTTCGAGATACATTGGATGCTGATGACTGTAGTAAGTTATCAGTACTTAATAGAGAAGCCTTTATTTTTTTTTATTACAGCTTCACTCTGATGTTTCATTGAGCTGACGAGAGTTTTAAGTTCTTTCTTCGTTATTGAATGATGCCAGGAAACAATTATAGCCTCAATTAATTCTCTTTTATTTGATGCACGCTTCATATATACAAGAGTTTTCAAATGGTGCCTTAAGTTCTCAATAGTTTTGAGGTCAGGACTTTTTCTTGTCCGCAATAATAATTAAATGCTGTTTATATAAAACCACTCTTTCGATATTTTTGCTGTGGGGCAAGGAACTGAATCCTGCAGAAAAATAAATGAGGCGTTGTTGGGAAAGAGATCACTGATGGAAGGTGTAAGTTTTAGCTTTTGAATAGTATCGATGTAATTTCTTGCATTTAATGTCCCATCTAGGGATTGCAATACCGGTATACCGGGATACCGAATACCGGTATTTTGAGCCATTTGTACAATTTTGTAATACCGGTATTCACAAGTTTGAATCCCGGTTTTTCGGCATTTACTAGAAATTTTAAAAATTGTCTCCACTATATGTTCAGTTATCTCAAACATAGCAATATAGTATACGTTTTTGTTTTTATGTCTCCCTAACAGGCGAAATTAATTAGCTAATTAATTGCTTAAATCTAAATTAGCGAAACATGAATTATCCCTGAAAGAAAATATTGTATCCATAACGACTGATGGAGCAACAATTATGAAAAACAGTTGGAAAGTTGATTGGTGCAAATCAGCAGTTGTGCTATGCACATGGAACTCAATTAGGAGTAATAGATGTATTATACCAAAAATATAAAGAACAGAAGAATCAAAATACTGTAGATATAGAAACTTCGGAACCCAACTTTGAAAAGAGTAAGAGTGAGAGTGATATTGACAATGAAGATAATGACAATGTAATTGTTGAAGAAGATATTGCTAACGAGGATGAAATATTAACCCATCAAGAATTGCTTCCTATAATTTATAAAGTTCGAAAAATAGTTAAAATATTTAAACGTTCCCCTATAAAAAATGCCATATTACAAAAATAAACTGAAAATAAAACAGAATATATGTTAATATTAGATTTTAAAACACTTTAGAACCGTTTACTCCTAGTGATGGAACGATTTTTGAAACTGGGAAATCCTGTCCAAAAAGCAATAATTGACTTAAACCTGTAAATTAATTTTTCAGATAGTGAATTTGACTTAATATCCAGAACTATATCAGCTCTACTTCCAATAAAACTGACTATTGAGAGATTATGTCGGAGAAATTCTAATTTATTAACAGCTAATGCAACAGCAAATTTCATGTTGCAGCCACTGAAAGAACAGCGTACATTAGTATCTGAAGAATTATATATTACATTGAAAAATCGCACAAAAGAAAGGCATACCGAAATAGAAAATGTCTTATGGTATTTACATAATTCTAAAAATTTTAAAAATGAAAATGAAAAGAAGAAAAGAAAAGAACCAATTCAAATCTGATTAAGTTAGAGTAAAGTTTCTTAAAATTTTTTTTTACAAACCTATCCACATTCAGAATTCGGTTCAATTATCGAAGATTATGATGTCACTACTGTCAATAGTGAAAAGGAATTGTCTCTTGAACAAAAATTAGAATTAGCGATAAATAAAAAAATTTCAACGAACCAAAATACAATACAGAAATCAGCTGTATCCAAAACCATCCGACGAGAAATCTATTTATTTGAAGATGAGGGATTTAGAGGTAAATACTTGGGAAAAGTATATCGCGCATTGCTAACAGTACCACCAACTAGCGTAGATTCGACAGCTGGTAATTTTTACACAAAATTACTTTTCAGGTTTAATGACAGTACAATTGATGCATTATGTTTTTTTTTTAGATCATATTTCAAAAATTTGTAATAGTACCATGAACTGAATAGTGATATTTACACTTTTTTTGTGATTTAAATAAATAAGTTGTTCCTTTACTTTTTTGTGATTCTTTATATGCTGTTATAATTTATAAGTTACAAATTATTTTTTGTGATATTTACACTCTCTAACAAAACTGGCAAATAAAAAAAAAGAAACACCTGTGTTTTCTTTTTTTTTTTTTTCCAAAATTTCTAATACCGGTATTAAAACCGGTATCCCGGTATTAAGATTTAAAAAATACCGAATACCGGTATTGAAATTTTGATCCGGTATTGCAATCCCTAGTCCCATCGATAACATGAAAGAGATCAATACCGTCTGCTGGCATGCATGATCAAATCATAAAACTAATTGAGTTCTTCATAGTTGCCTGAATGCAGTCAAGATGTAGCTCTTCGCCTATTCTATGCCGTACATATTTTCGCCATCACTACCGAATAACAATATGTTTTCTCACTCCGTATAACTTGTGAACACTGATCATCCGTCCATTTAATGCATTCCTTTGCCCGCTGTGATTTTTTATAGGCAGTTATAAATTGATATAAGAATTTATTCGTCGAGTTCTACCTCTTAGTCCAACATCTAATAATATTCTCCTGATTTTTCTTGAACTGGCATAAATGCCAGCATCATTTAGTTGACTTCTGATGACATTCTTCTATCTTGAAGACATAGTTTTTTTATTCTTCTGCCGTCAACAGATGCAGTGCCCTTTTTTTCAGCCATTTCCTGCTTTTTTTTTAATTAAATTTGTCTCCTGATATCGTAAACAAAACTGTCGGGCTCCAGTTGTAGTCACTGAACCACTCACCTTGTCTTGCAATTTCAGCATATGAAAGACCACATTCATGTAAGACAATAATCTTAGTTCTCTTTCTAATCCCAATCTATTCATTTATTTGATGTCATTGCTTCTTGACTAAATATTAAAAATATTTACAAAAATTTCAAATATATATTAAAAAGTTTAACAAATATTTTAACTTGCAATTTGATTACATAAAAAACAGTCTTTCTTCTACAGAAAAAAGCGCAATAATGACTTTTTCCAACTTTAAACATGATGTCAGCTTCTGCTAGCAGTTATTAACATTTGAGTGGTTCCCAGAACAAGAACAGTGATTTGTCAGGAAAGTTAGAAATTACAATCCCCTTCATCACTGTCTTTATTATTCAGATTAAAGTAAGAATAACTTTTTTGTATTTCAAATATTTGAATTTTTCTTTTGTATTGAAATTAGCATTAAATTCTCTTTAAAATCATATGTAATTGCTCACATTTTGTGAAATGTAACATTTTCTATAAGCATGCAAAGTCAGAAAACATAACGATTTTCAAAAGTGTCCACAATTTTCGCCACCACTGTATGTTATTAAAGATGATTTCAGATGAGTAATTTAACAAATTTCATGATATTTAATGAACAATGATTATTGCGTTGAAATTTCGTAGAAAAAATAATTTATTAAAATTATATTAGTAATCTATGGTGAAATATGGCTTTGAGAGCACGATAATTGTGCAATGCTTAATATTTTTGCCAGTCGGTTTCTATGTTTTATTCTTAACTGATGCAAAATTAAATCAAACTGAAAATATTTAATCTACAAAAAAAAATTATAAAGTTATTTCAAGTGAATATATTATTTAATTTTATTTCATAAACTCCAGTTAAAATGTAGATTTTAGAGTAATCTTAAGAGGTTCAAATATTCGCTTACGTCTCTTAAAATGATACTTTTCTGAGCGACTAGACTTTTCTGCTTCATTAATCAGATTTTTGATAAAAAGTGCCACTTGATGGAGTGGAAGTCTGAAGAAACTTGTCGTCGATTCAAAATAAGGAAGGCCACCTCAAAATAGATCCTGCGTTGGTTCAAGATGGGTTGTTAATATAACTAAACTAATCTAAGCGTTTTAGAAAAGTGTGTAACAATTATAGTCAAGAGAGTTTTTCTTTTCAATCTTCGCAAAATCTCCGAAAAGCATCCTTGCAATTCAAAAAAATTACTTAAAGGGAAAAGAAAAGAGAGAGATGTTCTTACTGTTTTTTTTATTCAATTAAAAAAAATCAAAGTTTTTTAACGATTGCTTTGATGTGTATTTCGTTAATTACATGCAATATGTATAACTGTTAAGAGATTTTTTTTTCAGTCTGGTTTCGTGCAGCTTCGGGGATTCTATAGCCTCGCTTATCGGTGTCTTTCGATATAACTTGAAAATGGGTTTCGAGTGTATGAAGCCCGAAATTTTTGTACTTTGTTTACAAATTTAAAATCGATAAATCTTCTAATAACTTTTGCCATTTCCTATGATAAAGCATATTAAAATAAAAATAAAAATAACAATTATATCATTCTGTGTTCATCTAATAGAAAAAAGAACTTTCATACTTTACTGATTGAATAAAAATGCTGTAAGAGCGTATCTTTGTTAGTTTTTAATGATATTTTTAAAGTTAACATTTTATTGCATATATTTGTTAGTTTTTAATGATATTTTTAAGTTTACAGATTAAAGTCTAATAACTTGCGCCATTTCCTGTGATAAAGCCATATTAAAATAAAAATGACAATATCAATTATGCCATTCTGTGTTCATCTAATTGAAAAAAAGAACTTTTATATTGAACTTACTGATTGAATAGAGATGCTGTAAGAGCGTATGTTTGTTAATTTTTAATGATATTTTTAAAGTTTAAAGTTTATTGCGTATCTTTGTTTGTTTTTAATTGTATTTTTAAAGATTAAAGTCTAATAACTTATGCCATTTCCTGTGATAAATCTATATTAAAATAAAAATGACAATATTAATTATGCCATTCTGTGTTCATCTAATTGAAAAAAACAACTTTTATACTTTACTGATAGAACAAAAATGCTGTAAGAACATATCTTTGCAAGTTTTTAATGATATTTTTAAAGTTTAAAGTTTATTGCTTATCTTTGTTAGTTTTTAATGATATTTTTAAAGTTTAAAGATTATTGCGTATCATTGTTAGTTTTTAATGATATTTTTAAAGTTGAAAGATTAAAGTCTAATAACTTGTGCCATTTTCTGCGATAAAGCCATATTAAAATAAAATTGACAATAGTAATTATGCCATTCTGTATTCATGAAATAGAAAAAAGAACTTCTTCACTTTACTTTTTGAATAAAAATGTTTCACTCTTTCTCTTATTAATTTGTTAGTTTTTAACTATATTTTTTAAGTGTAAAGATTATTTTTGGATACTCTATATTATACTTGTAGATTGGTTCGTAATTAAGTAAAGGAAAGAGAAAAACAGATTCAGTTAAAAATATCTAAAAATGATCACTTAATTTCAATATAGAAATCGATTAAAAATTAACAAACCTTCTAGGATATAACTATTGCTCATATTTCTATTTAAAGAAAGCTTGCGTTTGGCTTCTTGTTTCACGGCTTAACCCCTTAACTGTTTTGCCCATAATACGTGCATGGATTTAGCGAATTTTGATAGTTGTAAGCGAAAAATAAACCATTCATAAGGATTATAATTCAATATTAAAATTACTTCGAATACATAGATAAGTCAAGTATTCAATGGATTTCTATTTGAATCAAAATAAGAAAATATTCCCAAAATAGAAGGTTAACCACGTTTTCGAGGCAAAAGTTCGAAAACAATCTAAAATTATACAAGAACAAAAATAGCCAATAAGTCTTGAGTCCTATAATAATCCTCATAAATAATTCTAAAGATTTAAATAGTACCAAACCAAATGTTAAAGGTCTTCTCTGGATCCGCTCGTGCACAACATGATTTGTCTGCTTAATAAGCTGAGAGCATAGCAGAGTGTTACTAAAACTGTTTTATGTCGGTCTACGTTTTAAGGATTCCTTTTATCGTTTTTGCGAGTCGTAATTAGAGGAGGAAAGCTTTATTTATGACTCACAGGAATAGATAACTTGATTTATCAAATTTATTGAGAAAGAGAAAAAAAATTTGTTTCGGATGCGGAAAATAAAGTCTATTTATTTTGCAGTGCATTTGGATAAAGTATTGATTGGAAATGAAAGTAAGGACATCCTTTTGTGACGGTATTTATATTTCGAACTTATCATTTCTATCGAAATTGAAAAAAAATAATTCATATAGTTTCAAATAATTTGAAAGAGGTGGAATTTTATTAAAATGCTTTGTGTAATCAGATAATGATTAATCTGGATCATATTAAATATTTCAAAATGGGGAAAAAGCTGAGTTTCATACAATATTTTAAAATATTCCTTATATGAGATTTAAACTTTGCCATTGAGGATATATAATTACATTTTCAATAAAATGCTCACTTTTGTATCTTTCATGCAAATCTCCTTTTATGAAAGAAAATGACATAGACAAAAATATTTAGGAATCTTATGACTTTCATCTACATAAGAAAGTTTACTTTTATGAAAATTCTTTGAAATAAACGTTTCAGGAAATAAAATTATTTCTATAAAAAGGTAAAAATAATATGACATATTCATTTTCTTCTTTTTTTTGTAATTCTTGGTTTATGAATACAAATAACAAAGGAAAAATTCTTTAAGAATTAAAAGAACTTTATCTGCAGATAAAATGGGGATTTTAACATTATAGGCTTGTAAAAGAAATCTGATAAAAAGGATTTGTTTTAGATATTTTGATTTCTTTTATTCAGCTGGTTTTTATTAATAAAATGATGAACAAATCTAAAATTTTTATGGGTGCTGTATGTGTACTGAAATACATGTGCATTACAGATCACAGCACAATTTTATTTTAGTAAGTCAGCGTAAATAATAATAATGTACAAATGCTTTGAAATGCGAAAAAGTAAAAGAAAAAAAATGAATCGAACGTGGAACGTTTTCTCAAATAATCTTAGAGAGATGTATGCTATTTTCAAGTATTATAGATCATGCAAAAAAAGCCAAAGTGGCCACAGTGTTGAAACTAAAATTTTATTATTTTATGGGTTAAAATATAAAAACTTAGTATTTATAATTTATAATTTTCAGATGTTTAATTCTAACATACGAATTTTCAAATAATAATAAATGCAGTTATTGTAAAAAGTGCGGTTTACAGTACAAATGAAAAACAATTTGTAAGAGGTAAATCATTTTTATTACAATATCACAAGTTTGACAAATCACTATTCAGATGATCACTTCAAATACCTTTCGTATTAAATACACTTTTACATGCTGTATACTTTTTATACCTATAGACAAAATACTTGAACCAATAATGCGTCAATATTTTTTTGAATAGAATACCATCATATTCTTGCATATGATAAAAAAAATCTAACATTTTTTTCATTCGTTGTCTCTTTCTAATATTATTTACAAGAAAATTCTAATTTATTTAAGTACACATCTCATTCTTAACAGACAAAATATTATTTAATACACTTTAAAAACTCTTTTGCTCAGTATATTAATCGTAAAAGCTATTCCAGCTCTTGGCAAAAAGCATGGCACAAAACTTGACTAGAAGAACAAAATGATTGCTATGAATTTAAAACAAAAGTTTCATACTTTATTTTTTTAGAAAGATAATTACTTTCCTATACTCAAATATGCAGCTTAAAATCGAAATCTTAAGCTAAATTATCAATGAAAATAATTTACAAATGATAACTAACAGTTTTATAAGAAGGGAAATACATTATCGTGGTTATCCCAAAATTAACTGTCGTACAATAAAACTGTAAATACCTACTATTTTAAAAATACGTTATCCCTAACAATTTGAAGTATTTTTTCATGCAAGGGATCGTCTTCATATTTAGATGTACACAAACTCAATTTTTTTTAAGAGCAACGCCCAATTTCGAATACATTACTAAATTCTCCAAAATATCTCGAATACATACAAGATTTTGTAATTTTTAGAAAATGGTTGGTGAGTTATAAACAAATGAAATTTTCAGTTCCTAATTTTAAATGAAAGTCCCGGCTGTCTCAATATATTTCAATATATAATGAATATTTGATAATAATTTTTATTTTACATTAAAATACTCACTAAAAAAGAAAAATCATGCCTGTTTTAAAATATAAAAGTAAATTTTTTGTTAATTTTTAAATTCACATGTTAAAAATTTTTTGAACAGAAACTCACAAAAATTTTGATGTACCAATCGAAGAAGCATTACCTAAAACATTATTCTTAAATTTATCCAATTCTGTCAAATTGTTTTCAAGGTATGTAACAATAACGAAAAGCTTAGAGAATAGCCTGACTTTCGTTTTCTTTGGATGCATCTGAATTTTTTAAAAGTTTTCTTTGGAAGAAATTAAAAAAAAAAAAAAAAATCAGTAAAATGTAGGGGAAATAAAGCATGTTTTTCAACGCTGTTTTAGATTAAGATGTACATTTTTTTCTTGCTTAAATAAATGTGAAGGTGAAAGAAAAATATGACATATTCTATTCCGCTGAGACTTCATTCAAAGTTTTGTTTGGGACAAATAGAAGTCCATCACAGTTGTTAAAATGATTTAAGAGGTTTTTACTTACGGAAAAAATACGGAATCAAAATTCTGTACAAAATACGAATTAATATGATGTTAAATGGATTAAAGAATAAAACATTATTGAATAAAATACAAAAGCAACTTTTTGTGCGTTGATAATGCTGTGTCATTCGATTTTAACGAAATAATTTTTAAAAAGTAAAAAAAATTAAAAACTGTTTCAGTAAATTCATTGTTCCTATTTCATACTCTTTCTGGTAAAAAGAGATTAAGTATAAAAATTTATTTAAAGTGTAGTTTGGTGGAAACTTATTTGGAGGAAACTATTTTTAGCTTCTTCAAATTTTTTTTAGATTTAAGTTTGTTATATAAATATTAATTGCTAAATTTATCCAGAATGTTTGATTATATTAAATGATATACCTCGAAAATACTATTTAGCTATTAATTTATTTATTTACTTGTAATCTATTCTTGCAAATAAATCCACGCATTTTAAGTCACTTTTCATCGCTCCTAACAATGAATTAAAAAAAAAAGTATTAATTTTTCTTCGAGCAAAGTTACCGTATTAATAAAAACCTATAATGAAGGAAAGTAAAAATAGAGTAAGTGACCCGTGTGCTGCGTTTTGATGTATTAAATCAATCCTTAAATTTTTTTATATTTGCTGTCATTTTGAATCGATTTATCTAAAATTTTATATCTGGAAAATTTTCAATACTTAAAAGACTGAAAACTGGGGGATAATTTGAAGAAAATATAAATTTACAAATGTCCCTTTATACGAATACAGTTTGCATATTTTTAAGGGGAACATACATCTATGCTGAATGACATATTTTCCTTGAATTTTGTTTTCATAGATTACGAGCAATAATAAGTGCCCAGATACTTTTTTCATGAACTATACGACTAGTAAAGGCAGTGAAGAAATCTTTGTGTAAGACAGAGTAATTTTGATCGGGTGCTTTGGCTTGTGCTAAGGTTTTCCAAAGCGGTCTGGTTTTTCATGAACAGTTACTCGTTGCAATTTCATGCTGAAATCAGTAATATAATTTCATGTATGTTCAAAGTGTTGTAAGTAGCGATTGATGGATATATTTTATTACTACCTTAGTTAAAAATCTAATCAATCACTGGCATTAATCACACAGTAACGGTTGGTAGATAAGGTGAGGTTGTTGTTTTGTGTGTGTGTGTGTGTGGGGGGGGGTATGTTGGGGTATTTATCCATCCTACTCCACTTTTTCAAAGCCGTGCTTTTTTGTTCGAGAATTAACAAATATAACTCAGATGTATAGAAAGAAGACTGGTCCAAGAGGACGAGATTCAGAATAGATGAAAATACTAATGTTCCAGCTAAGTTTTTCAGTTGCAGATAATGCTAGTTATCTTTTCACTGATTATTTGCACTGAAGCTCTATTTTCTATTCTTAGTTTTGAAAAACTAAAAATAGAAAATAAGTTGGTTTGTATATCATTAAAGAACAATAAGATATGATTTGTTTCAAGAATTTCCAAGCATAAATGTTGATCTTATAAGCCCAAAAGCGCTAGGATTCATATCTTGCTGAACTCTCTCATGCATTTCAAAGGAATACTTCATTGAAATCGAAGTGCATATGATTCCAAGAAGTATTTCTGAAGTTTCTGTCTTATGATGGAATTTAAATATTCAGAAACTTCTCCTATGTCTGAAGGCTTCTCCCTTGGATAAGTCTTCAGACATAGAAGTAGCAATCTTTTCAATTTTAAAATATATCTAACATCGGTCCATTAATTAATTCATTTCTGTTCATTAATTAATTCATTTCAATTTTAAGATATATCTGCACATATATCTAGAAGGTCTAGATATATGACTAATTGCAAATAGCAGTATTCGAATATAGGCAAAATTTAGGCGAATGTCGAAATGAAATATAGAATATATATCAATTCTTGATAGTGGAGAGGACAAAAATTTTGATCTTCTTGATAACAAATACTCGATAAAATAAAAAGTGTAGTCAAGAATATTTATTAGGAAAGGAATTTTGAGCTTTTATGGTGAGACATGTTTTTTGTCCATTGTATAACGTATAGAAGTGTTTGGTAGTTTCATGGTCGACATTTAATTAACGCCATCTTAAACAATTAGAAATTTTGTATTTAATTATGATACGGGTCTTCTTTAAGAAGGTATCAGTTATTTCTACCATATTTTAAAATAGTTTCGATAAGAATTCAAAACATATACTTTACAATTTTTTACTTGCGATTAATTAAACAGCAAGAAATGAATTCATACATTAACTAAATAATATATGTGAGCTAAAGTTTTTGTATAGAACAATTTCAAGTAATTCTGACTTCAAAAAATTATTTTTTTAAAGAGTATCTAATTTCTTCTTATAAAAGAACCAATTTTCTTTAGTAGACAAAAAAAAATTAAAATTAGGATCAAATTTCTATTTTCAGGCAAATAAATAAATAAAAAAATGTCGACTTTTTTTCTTTCCTTCATCTTTTGTATAAAAACTATGATCATTTTAGGAAACTCGAATTAAATTTCTAATTTGACACATGAATTCGCTTCGCCTTGGAAAAATTCGACCTTAATTTCATGCATTGATATTCCATTGATAACAATTATTGTAATAAACTATTCATATTTGTCCGCATTATTGATTGGTATATTGTCTGTACATTGCATAGAATAATTTAAATATAGAAAAAAAAATGCTAAGATAATAATGACAGATGTCGAAATATTTCTTGCCAGATACATAAAAATGAATCTGAAGCAATCAATTATAAATTTACAAACAAAAAGACAAATTCATAGGTAAATGTGCAAAGATATATATTAAATAAAAAAAATTCTGACAATGAAATTAAGGCTATATAAAATACAAACTCTTCAAAACACAATTACGCTTTTGGAGTAAAAACGATTTAAATTTAACATTACAGAAATTGATATCACTATGTAGAAAAAATATGAGATAAACGTGATTAAATGACAGTGCAAAAGACAATAAATGTCACCACAGTTTCGATCTCCCTAAGTTTCGTCTACGTTTACAACAGAATGGCATATTCTTTTAACAATATAACTTCTAAAAAAGTGCTGTTCGATCGTGGTTAGGTTCCACTTTATTGTGCCATCACAATGCAAAATTCTTACATATCAATAGCCATCACTCATTCTGTTAAGAATCACTCATTTACTACAATGAAACTACAATTATTTTAAGAAAGAAAACACCATGACAGATTTTATTATCTATTATGCAGAATATTATTTAAAACTATGTAAATAATCTCAAAATAGAAGTCTAGCGATTGTGATACATGAGTTCAAAATTTTTAAATGGCATGCATAGGTGAATAATGAAAACACAGCTTTGCATTATAAAATTAATCTATGATGGCTATGTGTGGAAAACATTTTAGGAAATGTATTTATACACGATATATTTACATACATATATATATATTTAGATTTATGTATGCATAGGCTGTTTCTAAGGCTATCCTCTATAGAAGTATATAGGAAAAATATTTACAACACTTAAGGCGCTCTTAAAATATTCTGATTCTTTGATGATCATTGGATATTCACACTTAATAAGTTATTGCGAATATAAACAAAGACTTTAGCTGCCTTTAATATTTAGATGGATACAAAAAATGTCATAAAGATTTTTTTCTATCATTTGACAGATGTTGCATAGTAAGATAAGCTTTATACATTCTAAATGTATATAAAACCAAGAGAAAAGGGAAAATTACATTCATTGTTTTCAAAAATGACAGACAAATGAACTGATAATCATATAACTAGAAACATACATACTTAAAGTCATGTTTAAACTATGAATACGTATACGACATGCGAAATTTTTTTTTATATATTTTCTTCTTGAAAATTTTATTGTTAAATTTTAAATGGTTAAGTATCGCGCTAATTATTTAAAGGAGAAATACTTAATAAACAGAAAAATGAGATAATATTTTACAAATGGCCTAGTTTATTCGGGGATCTGTTTAATGAATATTTCGTAACAAGAACAAATACTTTCTTTGAATTCGACATTAAATTTCTCCAATAATTAAAGTATAATTTAAAATCTACAGAATTAGGAATGGATGTCTTTAATATGAAAAGTATTCCGAAGAAGTTTACAAAGAATAATTTTATTTCCTCTAGAAGGAAATCAATTCCTCAACAAGGAATACCAACCCGAAAAATCCATCTACTTCGATGAAAATTAAATTTAGGAAACACAATCACACTCTAGAACATGATTGAGCGTTGATCAATTTTTATCAATCATTGAAATTTTGTGGCTGGGAAACATTTTAATACATACTTTGTTTTCAGACATATCATTTTATATGTTCACTGCAATATTTTAATAAGCAATCAACTTTGATGAAGTTATGTGCATATCATGTAAAAAAATATAGAGTATTTGCATCTGTAAAATATGAATTCATTGTAATTTTCCATTTCACTCATTCATTATTCGTTTTTTTTTAAAGTTTGAATCAGAATTTTGTACACAGTCAACAGATATTTAAGGCTTTCATAAATTATAAACATATATCAAGAAGAAAGAATTCATAAAAACAGGTTGCAAATGCTTTGTTAATTAAAAATTTAACTTACAAAAAAATATAATTAAAAATTTTAGATAATCTGTATTGGTTTATATAAAGATGACTGTATGCTTAATATAATAATAACAAAACATAATTAATGAAGGGAAATAAAAAATTCTAACTCTTCCCAGTTTTTATAACCTTTTGTAGAAGATATGGCATACTCTCTATATCATTATGCTAAAATTTTCATCTTTATACAATTCAAACATTCATTGTAACTTACAACATAGTTATACAGTACAATACAACACAAGTACAGCATTCAGGAAGACTTTCTTATGCGCTGTACAGTTTACTACAATTTAATTTTATACAAACATGAATTAAACATGTGGCATATTTAGTTCTTGTTCATTTATTTTTCATTGACTTAAGTCAAATCTATATGACTAGTTTTCAGATAAATATCACAGGATCTTGGCCTGTATTGACATGGAATGCTTTTAAAGTACACATAACTTTATAAATCAACAAGGACAATTTATCAAATTCTTTGCAACATTTAGTAAAACTAGAAGTCATATTTGATATTTGATTATTCATAATTAGGCGCAATGATATGGCTGATATTTGCGTAGATTATCAGAGTCATTGACTCCTAAACTGACGTCACAAATAATGTATAAATATTTTGATTTAAATCCTTGAAACACAACAAGCGACAGTTAAGATTTATGATAAATATATTCTTGCGTAAGCTTCATGTTGTACATTTATGTGTTTTATGGTGGCGATGCACAAGATATACTTTCATTAACAATATTAATATAATATCCTTCAATGGGTTAAACTTCGACTCATTAGTTCGCAATTTAACCACTTTGATTTCACTGAATTACAATAAAAAGTAACCACTTCAACATATGGCTATAACGGCAATATATGCTGTCCTATCATAATGAAAATATTCAAATGCTGTAATAAATATGCTGTAATCGTATTTGTGCATGCGAATGTACAAACACGACTGTCGTCTGTTATCAGCGGCGGATTTCCAAGTCGGCAGACTAAGCAATTGCTTAGGGCCTCTAGTCTGAGGGGGGCCAACAAGCAAGTTCGTAAAAAACATGAATTCTATTAAAGATAAGATATTTAAAAACTGATAAATAAGGCTAATATCAAATCTTTATCAGATGTAATAGGCTGATATTCTATATGTTTATTTAGTTATTGAGAATATTAATAAAACTGAATATCTCCTTCAATAACATTATTATTAATGTGGATGCCAGGCAATTTGAAATAATAATAGATGAATAAAAACAAATACATTCTCACAAAGTTAATAAAATAAAAAAAGATACTAACTTAAATTTATGTTAAAAAATGTGTTGAAATATGAAGCTAAATTGACAAGCTATGAAAAAAGGGATTCCATAATATTGCCTAAGGCCGCAAAATATCTAAATCCGCCACTGTGTGTTATAACAAGGATATACATAGGCTTACTTATTACTGGTAGGTTGCGAAGGAGTCTTGAACTTCTCAGGTTCTAAATAGAATCAATGGCACTTATGTTGCAGGCACTAGCTATAAAGGGCAAGGCAAGAAAATGAAGAGATAAATGAGCTTTGAAATTTGGTATGTGTCTCTTTCTTATCGAACGCTGTTGAATTTTAAAGTTGCGTTCAAAATTTTTTCAAGGCTTAAATACTTTAGGAACTTTGATTATATGCTTCGATAATGAATCGAATAATATTGCTTCTTAGAGTTAAGATAAAAAACACGCTGACGGTTTCTTTTTCAGAAGTTTATTTTGAACTTTGATGAACCCCTGAATGGATTATTTCGAAAAAAATATTATATTAAAATGTCTTAATGAACAAGGAACAAATTCTTCTCAGCAAATAAGACAAGAAACTGCCTTAAACATCGGACGTTAATCATTTTTCCAACATTAATGCTAATTTTACACTTAATGGCTTGCATCTTTTAAAAAAAAGTGCAAACTGAAGAATGGCGTGCTAATGCAACTAGTTCTATAAATCATGCAAGAAGATCGAAACGTCTTAAGACATCACGGCAAATGGTCATAAGTGACAAATTTTATCCGAAAATAATCTTGCATGCGATAAAAGAAAGCTATCTCGCCATTTGGATGATCAGAAAGCTTTCTTTTCTGTTTTTCACTGTCATTCCAGCAATCAGCACAGATAAATGAAGTGACAAATCAAACCAGTAGAAGAGATTACCAGGTAACCAAGCGAAAATGATTGATTAGTATACCAAAAAAAGCTCCCATAATGGTAACAAATGTAGCACTTACACGCAGAGTAGCTTAAAAGGAAAAAAAGCCATACGTTAGACATAAAACATTATTTAGAAGCAAAAGTACAGAACTTGTCGTTTCCATTCGGCTGCTTTGTAACTTGAGTAGCGTCGGAGACAGAACGAACATTTTAGGCACTCTAATAATAAGAAATGGCAATATTTGTTAGTTTAATTATCAGAGTAAGCACACTTTCTAAATTCAAAAATCCTCTGAATATTGGAAGAATTTTTTCATTGTTACTGTACAGGATGTTTCAAAACTCTTGGTGAAAACTTAAAAGGGTAATATAATACATCAAGAAGAACACAAATTATCATAAAATGCATGGTCTAAGTCAAGTGATTAAAATATTGGTGCGGTAATTCCTGCGTCCTGAAATGATGGAAGGCAAAAATGGCAGAGTCAATGAAAATTGATGGATTTAAAGAACATGCGATATGGAGCAAATTACATCTAAAAATTATATGGTCCAGTTATGACATATTCTTTAGACCATCGACATAGAGACTATAGTATACTGACAAAAAGATAAGGCGATTCCTGAAAGGCAGCTGCAGCTACAGAAATCCTGGAAGATCCTTAACAGAATCTACAGGATTATCATTGTAGATGAGACTTATCACATGATTACTAAGGAAAAATACTATGTATAAGAAATCAGTTGACCGCAGCAGCATTGGTTGAGGTCACCGTGACTTAGAAATATTCTCTAAGGCCTTATTGCTTAATTATAGAAAAGTATTGCATGGTTATTTGTGTTAATCTCGATCGATTCTACCATTCCTTAAAGTTAATATGAAGAGTTTTGAAACACCCTATATTTTCTAAGCATTAAATTCATTTGAGTTATTAACTGGCATATTTGTGTTATAGGTGTTTCTATTTAAGCTTTCCTCAATATTTAAACTAACCCGACGCACCCTATTATAGATAGAATAGCGTCTTAATTGTTCTAATGAAATAACAGCTTGATTCATCATTAATTCCACAATTATTTTAATTACCTACGCAGACGTACGATTATTGCGAAATCAGATAAATGAAATCAGTTCTTGGCCGAGCGGTATTACATTTATTGCTTTTAATGTTATGTCAAAATACAGAATAAGGCAATGTGCAGTTAGATATTCGAAGGCATGCGCAGTGAAATTCATTATTTGTTCGTGGCTCTATTGCAAATCTTCTTCGGATTTTAAAAATCCTGATCAGCTTCGCCATATTCATTTTACAGAGGTATGAGTGTTGCGTCGCTCCAATAAAAGGCTTTGTACTTTATTAAACATTGAAATATAATTAATTTTAGGCTTCGTTCCATCCATTTATAGGTTGACATTTAATGCAAAATTCATTTTAAGTCCTTTGTTATATTTTTTGATTACCTTAATTCAACTCTAAATATTTTCCTTGAGAAAAATATTTTGATTTTTAAAAAAATTAAATAACGATTCCAAATTAATGTAATCACAGATCTTATTTCAGTCATTTTGTTCGTATTCAAGCTAATGAAACAAGTTTAAGGCCACTTTATCTAAAATCTGCTTGCGGAATGCATTTCGAATTGTGCTTCATTATTTTTATTAAAATATCCATTTGTAGTTACATTTTATTAGTATTTGTACATTTACAGTCAATTTTATTTTGAAATCCCGTAAGAGGGCGTGACGTGAAGTTAATTGTTATGCTTTTACCGCCATCGCAACCTTGGTTTCAAAACATTTGGAGTTTTATATAATCCTGAATTGATTTTTCAAAGAAATTTGGTATATATATATATATATATATATATATATATATATATAATTACAAACTTTTGTTTACGATAAAACTAATAATTGAATGAAATATATGATATTATTCTAATGTGTAATCAGGTAATTGATTTTTATATTCTGAGAATTTCTCTTTCATTCTTTCGGAAAATTATGTCCTCATTATGTTAGAATGATAGCCAATTTTTCAGACTTCCTTTGAAATCAGAACAAAATAATTTGTATTTCAGATTTATTTTATTAATTTATTATTTAATATTTTTGAAAACGGTAGTTATGAAAGCATGATATAATAGATTATTACTAAATATAGCTTTGAGTATTCTGCAATTATTAGAAAATTCCTAGAACGTTATTTCTACAAAGTAAACTATTAATACAATTGAAGAAAGAACAATTCCAGAATGTTACATATTTCAAAATATTTTAGTTTGTTTTATATCCAATGAATTTTGAAACGAACTACAGAATAAAGCTATAAAGTTATTTTTTAAAAATGAGCAAACGTTTTGATTTAAATTTTATCAACAGAATTATTATTTTGGAAATGGAGAGTGTATGTTGCACTTAAGTGATAAAAAAACCTCTGATCTTTTAAATACATAAATATTAATTCTCTTGAACTATCACTTTTAAACCAAGCGAATCAAAATTTATAAGCGCGTTTAAACTTAAGGAAAGCAATTGTTATTGACTTTGTCTTATTTTTTAAGCGAAAAACAATTTATCACTATTTATTTGGATTTTTGGTATATATTGGTAATTATGTCAAATGCGAATATAAAAACTTTCACGAAACGAAGTAGGAATTCATAATAATTGCTTTGCTATAATACTGAAATTCTTCCTTAAGAAGATTATTATTTATAATGCTTGAACTAAATCAAGATATCGTCGTGTTCCTCATGGTCCTAAATATCTTATGGAAAAGAGTCTTTGATTTACAAAAGCAAAATTTCCTAATTCTGGCACTAGATATACATACAGATTGATTTCCATACATATTGAGTCTACTAATGTCATCTAGTACTCGGTACGTGCCATCTTCTACGTCATATCTTACAGTGCCTTCAAAGATTCCACCGCTGGGACTTGCACTAATAACAATCAAATAGTCCCCTGGGGCATTGATTTTATCTCCAAGTATCACATGTCTGTTGATTACATCATTCTGGTGTTTCACAAATCTGAGGACTAAATCGTTTGCTTGGCCGAAACGGGCGTCGATAATTTTTTCCATTTTTAAAGGAGCACATACATTCTCATAAGGTTTTAAAAGTTCATTAATTGTGTCAATGAGTGCAAGTGCGCAGTTGGTTACTACAGGTTCTGTCACTGGAACTGGCTTATGTATTTGGCAAGGACACCAATGAGGCAAGATATTTGCTTGTTCGCACGTTCTGTTTATTGGTATAGGGTCCATGAGACTCAGACCGTTAGGAGTGAGCAGAGACAATGTTTTATTAAGCTCTGGAGAAGGCTGCCGTGTTACATTCAACAAATGCACCAGAGTTGCATGGATATCAAAAGGTGTTGTCAAACGGTCTTGGTTCTGGCGAAGATTAGCAGCAAATTCGGGATGTTTGACTAGAAACCACGGAGGAAAGAATAAGTAAATAAATGGCATTCTTTCTTCAAACTTACCTATATAGGTCTGTCGAATAGGTCCAAACCGTATACCATGATCACTAAACAATATTAGTAAACTTTTGTTTAACGCACCACTGTCATGCAGATCTCTTAAGAGATGAAAAGTTGGTTCATCTGCATAGCCAGCCGCATTCAGACTATCATGCGTAAGTCTTGCAACAAACGTGAAAGCGAATAGTGGTCTATCGCCCATAGTTTTCACAAAATCTTTTAAATAATCGTACAAGATGTCCATTTCAAATTTCGATTGCAAACAGTTAGCTTTACTTTCTCGTCTGATTACAGATTTCTCAACTGCAAGGGCGAAGGGACGGAAATAATAATCTGCTGGGGGATTTTTAAATCCCCTTTTAAGATAATTAAATGTTGCTATATGTGGAGCGTCTTCAGCGAATAACGTTCGAAAGCCTCTTCTTGAATAATTTTTCCATATAAAGTCTACGTCATCAAAGAACATATCTCGCACAGATTCGTTCCAGTAATGTTCGATGAAATGTCCTGTAAGTAATGGCACTAAGTTAGGAAAGGTATTATCAGCTACTTTTGTGTAGCCATTAAGTTCGATATATGATAGATTCTCTTTTAAAAATCGATGCGTTTTTCGGAAATGTCTTAAAAAATTCAGTTTTGAAACAGAATCTATGCCTACTATAATGACATTAAGTGGGTCCTCTTGTAGGGAAGACTTAACAAGTTTCGTTTTTTCTTTCTCGACATCAGGTTTTAGAGGCACTAAGGGAATAAACTGAGTTAAATTTGGAAATTCTTGTATAGTACATTTCGCAATCATAAATTCATCTTTCAAGGGGACGCCAAACTCGAGTTTCTTGGGATTTCCAAAATAATATTTATTATCTGTTCGTTCCTTTTCGTCTCCAGGGTCTCTTATTATTGCCCGATAGGTACATGATACGTTGTCTGTTAGTATACCGTAATAAAAGTGCAAAAAATTCTCATCCAAGGTGACAACTCCATTTGGTTTAGCTGTCAAGAACTGAGGTCGCCCTGGACATTTGTATGGACTGTTGACTCGGCTGATGAAAGGCAAAACTGAAGGGTCGTAAGGATCCCAATCTGGTATTTGACATCCAGGAGTATTCAGAATGAAGCCATGATTGTCGACTAACCATTTGATCTGTACTGGTTTTGACGATTCGGAAATAATTTCATCTCCAGAATAGGACAGAAACAAAATAAGGCCCACGAGGGAGAATGTTGAAAGAATGACAAATATGCGACGCAGAGATGATCCCATAGATGTCAACTATCAGGCTTCTATTCCAGCGCCGAATGATCATAGGAATCTGTGATAGAAAAAGAACAAAATGTCAACATTTATCTAATCATTGATGGTTGATATGAAATCTTCATATTATTAGTGATTATTTTCACTCGAGAATTGATATAATTTTCCATTATAAGTTTAAATTTAGGATTAACTAAATAAATATGCTTTATGTAGTTTCAAACAATCCAGAAACAACACAGCAAAAATCTCTTCTTCATAATTTTCATAAAAGTAAGATTACTTGCCGCTGCAATTGTAAAATCATGCTACTTATGATTACTTTCTTAAGGTCTTGAACAATTTGGTGTTATACATTTAAAACTGCTCAAACATGCTTTTATGTAATTTCAAGCAATTGAAAATGATGTAGTAAAAATGCCTTATTCGTCATTTTAATAGATATATGATTTTATTTTCATTTCAAATTCGTCAAATAAAATTAATTTTGGAACCCATCACAGGAGAAATAAAAGTCTAAGACAACGTGCCATTACATATTAGATGACATAACATATAAAGTGACTTTAACGCTATATGAATTGACTCAATTGTTATCAATCATTCACTGGTGATGGAAAAAAATTGGACTCATATTACTTTACAACATAGTTATCAACTCATTTCCTATATTTTTTGTACAGGATATGAAATCCATAACAAAAACTGCTGATTTTTTTTTTTCACTTCCAGTAACTAAATACCCATGCTAAAAATTATTAAAAGTAATTCTCATCTTGAAGTAAAGATTAAATTTTGTCGAGATCTTTAAATTTTGAAACATCAGATTATTAATTTCAAAATTATGTCAAACGAAACGAAAACGAAAATTACGCCAAAAGTTAAGTTAAAAAACAACAACAACTGCAGTTTATATCTAGATTTATTACTATCCATGCTTTTGGAAACAAATCCAAATTTCTTTCAGAAAGAACTTGAACGAGACTGGTAAGTGATTTTCTAGTTAATTCATTATATATTTAGAATGTAACTTATGTGTAAATTAACAAAACAATGCAATCAATTATTCATTAAATTAAATAACCTAAATTACATGATTTGACCAATAATATTAAAATTTATGAATATATTTTTTTTCTCACCATCGATTCCTCTGTTCCGTTTAGAATCAAGGTGATCTGCGTACATTTTTCAGGATTTATACGATATTTTTTTAAAAGAAAATTTCATTAACTGATGTGGATTTCATAGAACACAATATGCATTTTAATATTATAAAGAAGCGTTTAAATCTATTTCTACTTATTTTATAATCATCTGTGCTCATTTATTAATCGAAAGCTGGTTTCTTCTTCTTTTTTTACTAGCAATAAATTTTGTAAATGAAAAGTCAGGCAGCACAAACTAAAATGTTACTGATGCTTCTCTAAACAACGCTATCATCTTCCAAGACGACTACACGTAAACATATGACGCATCCTGTAATAAAATTCAAGGCAACATTTCAGTTAATATCCCATTAGAGATATACTTCGAAAATACTATCGTCTAGTCTAGTCTGTTTATGATGGCTCATAAAATTAGACTTTCGTTGTTTATATTTTGAATCAAAGCAATGTGAATATTGAAAATGTGAAAAATAAGTACGGAACAGCATCGAAAATAATATTAAACTAATTATTCTTCATTACACAATCGATCTTAGCTTTGAATAATAAGTCATGATTTAAGCTTCAAATCAAAACTTGCGTAGAATATTTTCTTACTTATGCATTCGAATTCTCCATTTAAGTTTCTTATTTAATATGCAGATTTAAATAAATCAGTATTATAAAAATATGAGGAACTGATAATAGTAAAAAAGGTACTGCAATGAAAAGTTAAATAGAATTTTTAAAATTCATTACAAATGTTTGTCAAGCAGTTTTTGTTAAAATTACTTGTTACTAAAGCACAAATACAATCACTGAGAATATAATATTACGTTATTCTGTAATAAAGTAGTATTACAGAAGAACGTAGAATTAATTACAAAAGAATTAAACTCCCTAATCTTATAGCATATACTTAAGGGAAATCGTTAAAATTAAAAATTCACTACGCCAAATTTAAGTAAGATATTTTGGATGAGCAAAAATAATAATCAGTTAATTGCTAGCAGTTTAACAATTTCCCAGCATTATTTGATGCTATTATAAATAATGCAATAAACATGCATTAAAATAATGTAATAAAAATGCAGTTAACCATTATAAATAATAGTTTATTGTATTTGTTCATGAATAAAGTAATGGAAACACAAAAATATTTAAAAGTTTTTACAAAACATATCAATTTTATTAAATTGCTCAAAAAATGTTAATAAAATGGATATTTTTAAGCTTTTTAAAAAGAAAACTGCATTAATAAAATTTCAGAATTATTAACAACAATTCTTCATTTTTAATACTTTGTGATTTAAAAGATCTAACGGAACACTGAGAATGGGGAAATGTTCATCTTATATTGATGATGGCTTAGAAAGAAGTTTCTAGAATTGTTTAACTCGTGATCCTTTTTGAGAATATAATATTTTCGCGAATTCCACTTCCGTCAGAAAAATTCTAAAACGCCCACTAATACTAAATATGAATAAGAAAATAAAGGATTTGGTGAGAATAAATAAAGTTAAATAATATAACATTTTTAATAATTACATTTTTATCATAAGAGTTACTTACATACTGTTAAATAATTTTACCTGGAAGTCACATTGATGAACCTATAAGAAGGCTAAACTAAAAAAGTTTTAATGATCCTTCATTTAAGAAGTCCTAGTTTGAAAATTCAAACGATCCATTTCTCAGAAGTTAAATCAATAATCACAACAATTTTAAAAGCATTTCTGGTTAATTAATTAATTTCTTTACCATTAAAGAGCGATAATCCAAAATCGCGATATATTTTAGCAAGTATTTTTTTTCTTCTAAATTAATAAATTTATTGATATAGGGTGCTATGACGAGCAATCAAGCTAATTTTTAAAAAAAAAACTTTTCTTTTTTCCTTAATTATTATCTCTTCAAAAATTTTCGAAAATTAACAGTTGGAATTGTAACTATGGTAATATTTATAATTACAAACTTTCAACAATATTTCAGAAAGAAATTTGAAAAATAATTGTTTTTATAAGGTAAAAATTTTTTAATACAGAACATAATAATTCTAAAACCAGATTTTTTTAAAATATCCGGACAAAGTAAAATCAGTTAAATTGCCGTCCTTGCCATTTATATGCAGTTGAAAACCATCTTTTCAAAGTAACCGTCTTGTTTTTTATAAACGTGATGTTAATATAACTGAATCAAACATTTTTATTGAGTGGACGTTCCTCAGTGGTTAAACTTGTAGATAAGTCAGGGGAAAAAAATTCAGTTTCCATTATAAATAGCGAGCCTGCAATGACTGTCTTATTTTACAGGCAGTTCTAACCACCCAGATTTAAAAATGAAAATAAAGATGCCTTCGCACTAATTTAATATTATTTAGATTTATGTTACTGAATATCTAACTAATTGAACAGTTATTTAACAGTATAATTTAGTATACTGTTAATAACAGTTGTTAACAGTATAATTTAATAGTAATTCTACAAATATTTTGATTTATTAATTTTATATGGGTAATAAACTCAATAAAAAGGCCAATACCTACTCTAGATTGCTAAAGCATTGATGATTATGATGGAGGATCTGATATAAATAATTAAATAATTAACTTATTACATGTTAAATTTACAGCGAGTTTAAATGATTGAATTAATCAAAATAATTCAAAACTTTTACAAATTGATTATTGTCAATTATATTTTAATTTATCGAATTATTAGTTTTTATATGCAAGTTATATTTTTACATATTTTCTAAACTATACAACTATTTATTACCATATCTTATTTAATAATGAACGTGAATAAGATAATCCTATTCACGAATGTTCATCTTTTTCTCAATGAATGCTCATCTTTTTCATGAGAACAGTCGTAGATCTCAAGAAATTGAAATTCAGTGTGTAATTATTTTTACGAAATTTTTCTGGGTAAAAGAAATTATAAATGAACAAATAAATCTAAAAATTTAAACTTAGCAATTGCATTATTTCACATATTAGACATAGAAAACGCCATCTGGATATGAAAAGTTGAATGACATTACCAGTTGTAAGTTTGAAAAAATTCTGTATGGAAATTTAAAAAAAAAAGAATATTTTTAAAATTATGGTTAAATACGTACTCATAAAATTTGTCAAACTAAATAGTTAAAAATTTCTATTCGTTTATAATTTAAAATGAGGTATTAAAATGTAGAATCACTCTTAGTGTACAATACCTTACATTTGTTTATATCAACTTTCTCTAACGAAGAAGTGGACCGTCTATTGGAATTTATATTCAACATTTGCATGAACCTAATCGCATAATGCTTTTTTTACAACATGAAATATCCATTAAGCTAAGACAACACCAATGACAGTTAGTACGCTTTAGCTGTCACTATAATGAGACCTCCAGAGAAAAAAGTGTACAAATACATCAAAAATAAGAATAATAATTTTTTTTCCAACCGTTAGAGAGAAAAAAAACTTTTTTTACATTTTTTTTTTCAATATTTAGTAATGTATAAGCCTTTTCCCATTGAGAATTATTTTTCACATCATTAAGTTTGTAGGAAAAGATTAAGTAAATATTTTTTTTTTATTTAACTGAACTGCGTACATCGATTTTGTTTTCTGTGTGTAAAAATATATACATGTATATTCATTCTTTGATGGTTTTATTGACATGAAAGCCCAATAAAGAACGTCTCATCAGTATACATGAATTATGCAGTATAAAAAATAATTTTTATTTATGTCAGAGAAATTCAAAAATGCTTTTAAAGTTAATAACTATTCTGGAAGAACAGTTATCTCAACGATGCTAAAGCGCATTCTGTTTTTTAAAAAATATTTCTAATTTTCTCAGCTATTGGTGGTAAAACATGAATATTATAGTTAATTCTCATCTGTTTTCTGACTATTTTATTTTTAAATGAACTCCATTTATATACAAAGTAACACATGGTATTTAAGAAAACAATATAAATGGTGAATTAAAGGAATAGAATTTATTCATAGAGATAACTTTAAATCATAATTTTTATCAGATATCTATATTTGAATATAGAAAAATTATTCCATCAAGAATATTTAATAAATTTCAATTACATTTTCGTTAAATTCAGTATAATTTATTAATATAAAGTATTTATATCAGTATTATAGTTAAAAGTATTTATACTTATGATTTTTGTTTTTTACAAGCCTTATCGGCATGTTGTACAAATTCGTCAGAGTAATCAACAACAATATGTTTTTGAAGAATCAAACAAAAAATTTCTAACTGATTTTCAAAGAAAACTAAGCAGGAGTATTCAAAAAATTCGTCATGTTCTTATTCTTGCCTTATTGGAAACCATATATATATATATATATATATATATATATATATATATATATATATATATATATATATATATATATATATATATATATATATATATATATATATATATATATATATATATATATATATATATATATATATACGAAAGTGAAGTAACAATATTTCCTAAACTAAAATTCATTTATTGAAATTTATTAAGTGATTTTTCTGTTTATTTTTTTAAATATCTACTTTCATCATTTATTTAATTTTATTCTTTTATTTATGACTTTTCTCATTTATATAACTTTATTAAGTGATGCCTTTAGTAATTTTTTAGAATATTTATAAATAGAGTCAAAGTTTTTTTAATAATTATTTTAGTACTGTTAAAAAAATAGATTGTCTTATTCTCAGAAACGCACTGCAAGAAAATCTTGAATAATGCCTTTCATCCTCTTAATGGTGGTTTACAGCTGTTTGCTTCTAAGTATATTGAGAAATTTTCGACTTCACATAATTTTTTTGAAACTTGGATGTTGTTTTTTTCTCAATGGAAAACCACCCTGCCAAAGCTGTTACATGTGTACTCAAGGGGACAATTGCATAAACAAGTTTACACTAGAAAGTCAGTAACAAAAATCTTAACAAAATTACATCGCAAATAGTCCTTGAGTTCCAAGAAAAGCTATAACAAGAAAATCCTTGATAAAAATCTTTTGAATGCGAACTTATAAACTGCTCCCAAATTTAGAGAATCTCTTTATACCATCAAATTCTTTTTGTGCGAGTGTATGAAGAAGGAACTGCATATTTTTTATTCACTAAACCTATAAGAATAAGTCTTGTTTTCTTTAAGCTCTTATCATCCTTTTGCAGGGCAGTGTTCCAAGAATGTTAGCGAGATTATAGGATGAATCCTGGAAAAGGGTTTTTAAAAAATCAGAGTGACTGCAGAATTCAAAGGCCGAGAAATAAATTTTAAGAAAAGGTTTTTTATTCAGGCATTTTGAAAATTAATTTATGACTAGAATTATATCCCTGAAATAATTTATCTTACAGATATCAATAAATATAAGGGGAAATTGCTTATATTTTTCAACAACTCGTGATTAGAATTTTCTACTCGCTTATTTTGAAATTCATTAAGGTTTTAACATTTAATTCCGCCATGATATGAAATTCTTCCTATTTTTATAAAAGTCATGTTTTTCACATTAATTAATGCATTTTCTTCAATAAAACGTTATAAATACAAGTGCTTAAATAGTAGAAATTCTTCTGCTAATGCCTCACCATAGGTCTCATTAATTTTTTTACTTTTTAAACAATTTTCTTGATTATCTAAATCTACCTTAATCATGAAAAATATTTTATTCTTTAACATTTAGCATTCTTCATTATAAATTAAATTTGAATAAAAATGCTTATAATGAAGTCGCGGCTGGTGCCTCATAAGTGGTTCCATAAACTGACCCACATTAAAAATGATTTCCTCGATACTTAAATATATCGATTTAACAATCTTCTTCATCCCCAAAAAAGAACAGTAAAGAAAGTAAGAAAGAAACAATAAGAAAGAAACTAACTGTTGTTTTTGAAGATACGGATGTTTTTCTTTACTTCAAAGTGATACGTTCTCTGGGTTTCTTTTCTGTGACGAAACTCAAAGCATTTAAAATATTTTTGAATAACTTTAAATTAATAACATTAATTAATTTTTCCCCATAAACTCACATTTACTTTTATTCCATTTCTTTCACTAAAACGATAGAAAAATATTCGAACTCAAAAACGAACAAAAGAAGTAAGAAAAGAAACCGGAAAATTTAGAGAATGAAATCTTCGAAATCTTCCATTCAGTGGATTTAACAACTGTTAACTATAACACAATATTTAACAATAAATCCATTAAAATCAGACAAATGATGCGAAAATCTCTTTAATAAAGATAAAATAATAGATAGCGAAAAATTTCACATTATCTTCATTTTCAAATTCTAATATTTGTTATAAAGTATTGTTAAGAAAGAAACAATCTTAAACTGAAAGGTTTCAATGCAGGTTGCTGAAAAACTGTTTTTAAAACATTACTTTTATCATTTTCAAGTAATTAAAGAACAACAATCTCTATTATTTTCCAATTTTAGATTCCCCAACCACTTTTTGCGTTGAAATTGATGTTTGTGAATTTTTTTTTCTGCCTTCAAAGGGATCATGAGTACTCGAAATAGAAGAAATAACTCTCTAAACTTTATTTAAAGATCGGCGCTGATGACAAAAAAAATTGTTATCGCTTAAATTTGCATAGTTGTTAAACTCATTGATTGCGATTACTGACATTATTGAATGCACACTGTTCACAAATCTTTCCGCTCAAACGTGTTAACAGTGCAAATGTAAGAAATCTGTCACAGGTCGAATGAATCTTCAGAAAAACCATACAACTTCAACTAACTTTTGTTGAGTATTTCAGTAGTATAAGATTGGAGCGCCTATACGACTGGAGGAGAAAACATCAAATCTAGCACTCACATATAGCATTTCTGTCTACATTCAGCAAATAATGCTTAATCAACCCATAAATTTTGTCGAAATTCCTTTGAATATTTCCGTATACAAAACATATGTTATTCTAGACTTTAAAAAAAAAACGGATTTTCTTTTAAAATAAATCATATATTATATCATCAGCAGCAGCGAAAATATCTGGTGGCTGCAAATCACTATAAAAAAATTTCCCTGGATCATTAGCCTTTTTTGATTCTTATATCTTAGACTCCTTATATTTTATCAACACACGACTCCATTCAGGAGAGATTATATCAAACTCTTCTAATTATTTAAATTAACACATAAAATATCTCATAAAATGATGATGCGAGATATATAATCAATAAATTTAATAAATAACCAAAGGAATTAAACGGTATTTAATAAACGTCAAAAGGAATTCTTTTCTTTTTTTATAATAAAAAATATCAAGCATTGAAAAATGCATAAAAAAATTTTTTTCGCCCCATAGTTTTTTTTAACATCATAGTAACGAAACATTCATCAATCAGAATTTCTTTGATAGCCACTCAGAAATAACTTTGAAGATTCGTAAAAGTGCAAACTACTCAAAACGTGAAATGTTTTTAAGGAACAGAAAAACAGCAGAAAGCTAAGAAATTACACACCACTACATTTACGTTTACGAAAATGTTTGCAATAATAAAATATCCTTACCTTCTTCCTGAAGTTGAAAATAGTGAATTACCGAATGATCTTAGAACATAATCCTAAGTACAATTGACTGCACTTTGGCAAATGACATGGTTTACTAAGAGTAGGCTAAAATGTGTGAAATGTACTTGCTTTCTTTCTTTGTACTAATTGACTTGACACACACTGTAGGCGTTAATATGAAAAGTAAATGCTTTCCTTGTTTTTAAAGCTTTTCTTTTAAACTAAAGCATAAAAATCCACTTATCACTTCCCCCGAAACAAATCCAAATGAAGATAAAATTGCTAACATGATTAAAAAACATTCGGTTGCCTTAGAGAATAGAGATTATTGTTTCCATGATAAACCGTTGAAGTTTATATGAAAAGAAAATAATTATGTTTTCCCCTAAAGTTCAATCACGCACCAACAAGCCTCTAAAAATATGCCGTGCGTTATTTTGTCATATGAGCTACTCATAAATATGATTATATAGAAAACCTAATACGTGACTCGCATTTTAGACTTTCATTTACACATACTTAATGATTCAGCCATTAATTATCAATTATATTACATAAAGAATGAACAATAACAGAAAGTGTGCATTTTTATAATGCTAAATGAGGTAAATTAGAGCATGAGAATTTAGTTGTTGTTGGATTAACGAATATTCCAATACGTTATATTATCGAAAATTGATTAATCTTGGGTTACACAAAGTACCCATAACACGAAATAATACCTCCTTTCTTTGACATTCTTCCATTAAAGGCAAGGCTAGTGTTTACATTCTTTCTTATTCACTTTATTAAAATGAAGTCAAGACTTCATTCATTTTTGAGTTCTCTTATATGTGAATAGACAAGCCAACAGATAATTTATTGATTCAATTTGATTCAAATCTACAGTTTTAATGTGAAGATAAGATATAAAAGCGATTGTAAGCTAATAGAAAGGAGCATAATATTCGTTGAATTACATGCTGTTCTGGGAGCTTTAAAGTCTTCTGTAGATTTTTCATAATATTCTTCAGTTTAAGCAGATATTTATCTTTTTTTATAAAAATATTTGTTTATCCTGTTAACACTGATATTTATTTTTGCTATACGTATTTTTTTATACTAATAAACCTACGACTATTTTTTGCTACAAGCTTGAGAAGAAAGCAAAATATGAATGCAGTACGGTTACCAATCCTTATATCGTTCCAAAAGTAAACTTGGTCATATCAAACCACTTCATTTCAATGATGTTGGAAAGATGATTTTGTGATTCCCGCTTCCTCCAGATATGTATGCAGAACGTTTCAAAATTATATAGACAGGTAAGGTTTTGAAAGAACAGTTCAAAAAATGAGGAAATAATTGTAAAAAAATAATTAGCATATGGAATCATAACATAAATTTATTACAATACTGAAATTTCATGCTCGTATCGCATTATTTGTAAAAAAACGATAAAATTTAAAATAATATGTCTCCAAGATATATGGACGATGAAAAAATATGTCTTTATAACCATCGCATCAAAAAAGTTTTTATTTCGTATTCTGCAATCTGTACCTAAGACGAAACGATTTCAAAATATAAAATCACTGCTTTTTTGCAACCGAAATCATCTCAGCAATAAAATAAAGAGATTTTTCTAGAAGTTTCAATTAAAAAGAAATCTTTTCTTGAAATTTCGAGGGCTTACAATCAAACAAATTTCATAGATATCGCAGAATGTGTAGGACAGCACAATGCATTGATTCATATCTACAATAAAAGCGTGGTTTACGCAACATCAAGAAACTGGCCAGACATCAGCCAGATTTGGATATAACTGAAAACTTTTGGGAAGTACTTGTACGAGAGGCGTACGTCCATTGTCGTAAATTTTCAACTAATCAGGAATTAAAGCAACAAGTAAAGCAGAGTTGGTTCTAATTACAGCCTCACATTCTCCAAACACTATTTTGAAGCATGCTTCATAGGATTTTGAAGAAAATTCAAAAAATGAATCAAAAATCTGAATTTAAATAAAAAATATTCAAAAAATCATATATTTTTGGGACAGCCTATTTTATTTAATAAAAATTCTGTGGAACTTGTAATATATTTCTTTGCTGTAATATACTTAAGTTCCGATTCTATATGAGCATTAGTATTTTCGAAATTATTGCGTAATTTTGCAAAATTTTGGTTTAAAAAATCGCCATAATCGCCTTCATATTTCACCATTCTTCAATTTTGAGGCACACTGAATTTGCACATGACCTACTGTACCTGACTGTAGTTGATCCTTTCAATTTTCAGTCGACTTTTTCTTTCTAATCGTTATACTGTTGTGCAAAATTTCTCTACTTCGTTCATAATTTTGCACACAAATTTATATTTCTTTGTTGTTAATAATAACATTTGTTGTTATAATGTTAAATAAAATAAAAGCAAACTATTAGCCTATCACATAAATCTCGTTTAAGTTAATATAACATCTTATAATTAAATTAAACTTATTTGATTAAACTTTCTGTATAAACTACAGGAACATTAATCATCTATTCTTCACTATTCATTTTAATTTGTTAAATTACTAACTATTATTGATCACATAAATCTGTGTCATAAAGACGTATTAATGAAATATAAATTTTCAATCATCTTTCTTTAAAAATATACTCAGTTATTTCAATGAGAATCATAATAGATCAAACACATAATAAATTTTCAAACATACATAATTTTTCTGATTTATTTGATAATATTTTGCTTAAATTTAATAGATTGGAAAACCCCAAATATGAGATTTCGCTGAGATTGAAAAGTTACTTTTTTCATTTAAAATAAAATTTCCTGTTTATATTAGTTCAATCCTAGCTTTTATTTCCATATGAAATTAGTCATTGGCGCTAGGCCGTCACATTTTTTATCTAAAATTACTGTAGTTGGACTTGCGTGAAAGGCACGTAAATAAATAATTGAGTCTGTTCAGAAATTTTACCATGGAAACTGTCATAGCTGTAGTCACGCTAGCTTCAGATTAGGGTAATAAAAGTAAATTTAATGACTAAAACACTCATTAAGAGTAATTATGTTTTTAACTGCGTTTATTATTTCGCCTGTAATGGGTTATGAAAGAACACATGATAAAATAGAATTTGGTTCTGTGATTAACTATTTAAGTTGAAAACAAATGGCAGAGAATGATAACACATTATGCTTAGCACACACCTTGGAGTTGCTTAAATTCAATAACATCCATTTGATAAGGAGGTTTCGTTGAGTAATGCGATTACATCTTGTATTTCCAACGAAAAGATGTATTACTACGCCTTAAGAAAGGGGAAATATCTCTCTAAATAATTTAATTTTCTGAATTGCTTTTAGTAGAAAGCACTAAATTTTACTGCTTAATGTAAATAATTATTGCTGTCATTAAACTATCTTGAAAATAAAGCAATTTCATAGAAGGGAAATAACTTAAAAGAAAATAGAAAGGTTAAATCGTCTTGGTTAGAAAATTTTATTTACGAATAAAATCAGTGAGCTATAAATAAGAAGAATTTAATGCAAAAGAAATTTTAAGTAAAACTGGACTTTAAAGGGGAATAAAAAAAAGTATCTAAATTAGATGTAAAAACCTAAAGATTTTGCATAAGTTGAAAATATTTTATGGAAATTTCACAAAATGTGTTGCTTTCTGGGCCAAATTTTAACCACTCGCTGCTTGTAAAATAAGGTATTTTTTTTATTCTTATGTTTATTTTTGCTTCTTTTTTTTTACTCACTTACTCACTTTATTCATTTTTTTTTCCTTCTTCCCATTTTAAAATTATGTTTTGTATATGGTTTTCTACATTTATAAGAAGCATTTACAAATGATATTTAAAGCTGGATAAATCATTTTGTTGCTGCTCGTATTTCCAGCAATTTAAAAATTTAAATAACCTTTCAATCACCCCCTCCCTTTAAAAAATCCTTCTGGATTCGCGTATTTAAATCTATCATTTCAAAATTTATATATAGGTAAAAACTGTATTCATGAGAATTAGGAAATATATTTTAATGCTATTAAACTAATGTACACTAGAAATAAACACGTCCGTTGTATTTAAATAATTATGTATATTTATTATTGAACTAATTAAAAAACAGATGTAAGGAATGTCAAAGGAGCACAGAATAGATTGATAACAATTATTTGTGAAGGGACCCACAGAAGGAGTGCTTGCTGCATATTTAAGAAAAAAAAACGAGAAAATTTCCTTTGATGAAGCAATTCCGAAATGTTGCTAGAACCACGTTCCAAACGATAAGTTAGTAAAAGCTTACCTACCCTACATATATATTACATTAAATATCTCAAATAAAAAAATCCAGTAGCATTATGAAGTAATTAAAAATACAATAATTTTTGACACGTTTTGTACTTCGTAGAATCTCACCTAGGTTATAAAAATATAATCTCACTTGAAAATTTTTTTTCTCTATGTAAAAGTATTGTTTTTGAAACGAAAACAAAATGGAATCAGAAAAACAATAGGGTGAGGTTATAGTGGCCCCAAGAGAAATGTGTCACTTCATTTTTATTAAGGATTTGTACTAAATTCAAAACATAAAGCAAAATATCTATCATACACAGAAAATAAATATATATATGTATGAAATATATTTCTTTTAAAGATACTTTTGATGTAAAGCAACATAAAAATCAAACCTTCAGAGCGTTTTCATGAGAATAAGACAAATCCGTTTGTTAAAAATATTTGCTGGTAAAGGATATAAAAGAATTATGATTCGTGAAGTGAGTGACAAACAAAGTAATAGAAAACTTTATAAAGATGAAAATGTGTGTGTGTGTGTGTGTGTGTGTGTGTGTGTGTGTGTGTGTGTGTGTGTGTGTGTGTGTGTGTGTTTAAACAAGTAAATTATACATAAGCTATTTCAATACTCGAAAATCCGATACATGCTATAATATAACATTAATTTCTTTCTGCCTTAATTGCCTTTCCCTTTCAGTAAATCTCTTTCTTTTCTCAAAAGAAAAGATTCTCCACAATTTGTACATTTTAATTTAAAAGAAAGATAACTATCACGTTTCGTACAGAAAAGAAACCACTTTTTCTGAAATGTTTTAGCTGCATTGTGCTCTGCCAATAAAGTTCAATTCCAAAGGGAGTCCGATCTAATTAGTTGGATAGTCAAATACAAAAAAATACTTAAGGACAAGAAAAACAGAATTTCAATCACAATACCTTTTATCTTTTCTTTTCCTTCAGTGAAGCTGAAGCATTGCTGGAGATTAAAGAAAAGCCCATTTTAATTAAAGTATTCTTTTTAGGTGAAAGCTGATATTTAAAAACTTTACAAATCTTTTTTTCATACAAAAAATACTATATACATTTATAAAATACGCGTTAAAAGTATCTTTTTTTCCAACAATCTTATATATGGCTTAATGATAAACCTGCATTCTGTGATTTCCGCTGAATAAAAATATATAAAAAATTATATATATTTTTTTACAATTATTCCTTATCACCATCAGAATCTGTGTTAACGTATCTGATATCGCGTTAGGATCATTTGTGTCAAATTAAGAAGAGTCATATGTCACATGGCATATGACTTTTAAAAATTAGGACATAAAAATTAAGACAATATTTTTCCTAATTAATGCTTTTTAAGATAATTAATCTCCATTAAAAGTCGTCGAAAGTCAATAGATTCCCTAGTCTTTAAAAAACCTCCGTAACAGATCACCCTTATCAATTCTGTTATAAGCAATCTGGAGTGTTGTATTTCCTCTTGATGAGTTTATAATTGGATGGATGTTTATAAATTTAAAAAAAACACAAAAAGCAAATGAAAAAAGTAGCATCTATGCGAAAACAAATGCAAATGAAAAAAGTAGCATCTATGTGAAAACAGTAATGCAAAATATTTATGCTACAGCGAAATTAGTTAAGCAATTCAATACGACATGTTTAAAAGAATATTATTAAAAAAATCCCGTTCTATAATTCTATTCAACATCTATAAAATGTGCTCTTTAATGAAACAATTAGAAAACTATAGATAAGCCAGTTCAATGTTTTTCATATTAAGCAATAATATCCACATAGAATGTAACAATTATTGATGTAATGTTCTTAGTAAAATGGATTATTAGTAGATACTAAAATCGCCTGAAATACACCAAAATATTGTAAAAAATTCTTTTATACAAACCAACTTAACGCATTTCTTATTATATGATATGTTAAAGCAATACCATATGCTATAGAATACAATAATTATGCGTGTAATCCCCATACTTGTAATTAATAGATGTTAAAATCGTCAGAAGTCAATAGAATTACCGGGCCATAAAACGGTTCTGTAATAGATCATCCTTAACAAGCCAATTACAGACATCTTGACGTGTTACACTTTCATTTTATGGGTTTATGGCTAGATCGATCTTTTATACAAACCGATTTAACGCATTTCTTATTATAAGATATGGTATGTTAAAGCGACACCATGTGTTATAGAACACAATAATTATGCGTGTAATCCTCATATTTATAATTAATAGATGTTAATTAATAAATGTCGTCAGAAATTAATAGAATTATCGGGCCATAAAACGGTTCCGTAATAGATCATCCTTAACAAGCCAATTACAGACATCTCGATGTGTTACACTTTCAATTTATGGGTCTATGGCTAGATAGCTCTCACAAGAAAAAATAGTATCTTAACTTTTCAGATGAAAAAAGATACCTTCATTTTTGGCATCTTAATGCGTTTTTCGTCAGCTGTGATGATAATATTTCACTTTATTTCTTATAAGAACAGAAGAAAATCTGCGATTTATTTTAAATGCTGCATTTTATATTTTTGCTTGCAATTCTCGTATGAAATTAAAAAAAAAAAAAAAGGATAATCCTTTCTTCCATCCTTCATAATATTCAAAAAGTAGAAATGTGGAATTTGATAAATCTCCACATTCTAGACCTCTCTGAAACAGAAAAAGATTGTGTTTCTATGACAAAGATAATTCAAAAACCGAATGAGAAAGACGAATAAATTTGGTATGTAGTGTTTACACCAAAATAGTAAACTGCGAAATTTTGAATGAAATTCAGGAAAAGGAAGTACTGCCCCTACGCGCAATGAGATTCATAAATGAAATATGAAATATTATTTTATAGCTAGAATTGTAAATCTGTATCAAATTTTAGAAAATCCGTCAAAAGTTTAACTATCCTTCGGTCTGCTTATTCGAGTTCATATGAAAGATAATATTCAAAAACATAGCAAGCTACATCATGTATTCCTATCTTGTTAAATGAATACTTCGTCGGAACCAGTTAGGAATACGCGAAAGTAATATAAGCAGTTGCGGAAAACACAAAAAAAAATGAACTGTAAAATAATAATATATATAGAGAGAGAATTCCTGAGAAAAGGGAAAGTTATACTTAGCCGTAAACCAAACGGATAGTAGTGGCTGAAGAGTACCAAAGCCTTGTTGTTAAAGTAATAAAATATTTATTGCTTTTATGAGAACATAGTGAAGAATAAATACACTTCTCTTATTTATATATTAATAAAAAATATGTTAATAAGTTTGATGCACCTCCATGCATGAAACTGTATTTAATAAAGTTGAAGTCCACGGGGCGAGTTGAACGATAAACATTGAAATACTATCTTCCAGTTGAATATTTCAGTAGTTCCTAAACGTTTAAACATTGTGACCCACTTCATCCTTGACGCAATAATTTTTTTTAGAACAAAACAGAAAAAGTTCTAAAAACTTACGAAAAAAGTTCTATGAATCAAAAAGGAGCATTTATTATTAAATATATTAACAATTTACTCAATAACAACGAACCACAGCTAAATTAATGCGCACGCAAACTGAATTACACGTTCGGAGAAAAGGAGTTTCTGATTAGATGGGCGAGATCATCGCTGACATGAGTTGCTTGCTTGTATATTGCGCTTTGCTTGTCGTGTTACTACTATGGGACTATACGAAGATTTTAAGTCTAAAAATATTTTTGCTAATTATGGGAAGATATGTATGCATGCAAGATCTTTTCACAACCTATTAAAAATTGACTCGTAACTCATCAGTGAATCATGATCCAATTTGGTAATCACTGGGATAATTCGTTATCTCAATGAGTTACTTTAAAGTTTCACCATAAGTAAAAGTCAAATTATTTCAAAGCTGTCTTCATTTTTTCGTGGTAAGTTGAAACAAAATTATTGTAAAAAAATGAAATAAAGTGTGATTTCAAGAATTAACCCTTCAAATGCTCTTAGATTGATTCTTGTCGTTTGATTCTTAAGCTTAAGAAAACCTTTTTAATTATTAATACAATTTTTTATGTCAGAAAGGAAGGTTGGGAGGATGGCAACTTGGGGTGTGCAAATAAAAAATTGAAAAGACAAACTAAAAAGTACTTGGTAAAACAGGGATTAGTAACTGCTGAGCTAAAAAGATGAACTTTAATATACGGCATGGACATCAAAAGTGTGGATATGTGTAAATTTTCGGAACATGTCTGAATGTCTATCTAATTGTCAATTCCTGTAATGTGAACACAATAGCTCAAAAATGTAATTTGTTACATGCATGAAATTTGGTATCTGGTCATGCCATCAAAATGATCTGTATGAAATTTTCAGGGGAAAAGTTCTAAATACGTAAATGAAGCTAAGTAAAAAAAAAAAAAAAAAGTAAAAAAAAATTATTCCAGTCTTCATATTATTGATATGAGTAATTCAGATGTCAGATTTCAGGAAAGGAAAAGCCTTGGAATAAAGCAAGCTAGCAAAATCAATTTTTAAACATCGAAAGAAAATCTTTTCGAGATGGAAAACCATTAAATTGAAGCAGTTGTGCTCGACTCTGTTTAAGCCTGTTCATAAATCATTAGTTGCAAAACTCTTAAAACAACGAGTAGTGCAACAATTAAAATATTTCATGTAAGAGTGAAAATTCCCTTCGCACTTTGCAAACATTTTAGACTGAACAAAAGTTGTTAACTATTAAATAAAAGTTTCCGTTCTCATCAGATATTCATTAAGAATACGAAGGTTTTGAGTTAACTAACACTAACATTACAATAATAAAAATTCATAAATACGCTTTTATTAGTGTACTGAAAAGTAGAAAATAGTTTTTAATCAAAAATATAGACATCAAAACAAAATTTTAAAAGCATGTGCAGTTGAAAGAAAAAGTCTAAGCAATAATGAATTTTAATTACATCTAAAACATATTTCAATTTTCAATGACTATTTCAGCATTTTCTTTTTTATGTGATTTATATGGCATAATTTTCATATAGTATTTATCTTACGCCCCCCTAGGGCACAAAAAAAATTAATTTCTGCATTTGAATATCCAAGTATAATTATGCTACGCACATGTCAGTGTACCGCATCTTTCCGTTCCGCCAAAATGTTTAGATTATCACCATAAACAGTGCTTTTGAGATAACACACATTGAACATGCTTTGTAACACGTTTCAGAAACGATTAAACACATTTGAAACCGGTGTCTTCATGTCGTATTTTGCTTAACACTGTTGCATACTGCACCATTTTCCATGCAAGACCATGCTTTTCGCATTAAATATTATGAATGCGATAGCATTGATTGGCGTGTTTTGCAAAGGATGAATCAGTAAGAGGAATGCGCCAAGGGATATGCTAAAAGCTCTTCATGATAATGCAGTAATGCGATTTAACTTGCTTTCAGAAAATGATAAATACCACATTGATCATGTTTTGTAACACATTTCGAAAATGATTAAACACATTTTAAAACACTGTCTACATGTCCTATTTTGTTTAACAAAATTCATACAGCATAATTTTTCCTCCTGGTGGAGAGTTTTCGAACTTTTTTTGACAGAAAAACAATTCCCTTGACACCCTTTAAAATATTGCCAAGTTTGATAACATTTGGTCAAGTAGTTTTTCTTTTATGCCAATTTCAAAGTGGAACTTTAATTATAACCACCTTGTATTAATTAACTTATTATTATAAATGTTATGAAATCTTATCATTTTTTCTTACATTCAGTGTCAAATGATGTATAACATTTCAAATCAAAATTTAATTAAAATCAGTCTATTTAAAAGTTCCAAAAATATTTAAATTTGGTATTGTCAATAGGAACACACAAATGTATAAAGATTCAGAAATAATGCGCCAAGTAGTTAGCAAAAACTCCATTGCAAAAATTCCTTTTTACGTATATGGAAGAAGTCAAATTAAATAAAAACTTGTAATCAAACATGTTGAGTTTTATTAATATAGCATTTTATTACAAAGATAAATGATTTAGATAGTTTTGCAAGTTACTGATATTCTAAACTTCCTGCAAAATTTAATTAAAAATGCTGCAAGAAAGTATTCTCAAATTATTTCTCAAGTATTAAGCAATAAATTTTATTGTCATGATAGCATAATGTATCTGAATTCAATATTTTATAGGACCATCACAATAAAAGGTACCATAAAATTAATGAAAATACCTGTCACAAAATTATTTTCAAATATTATTTTAATTTCGAAAATAATTACTAAAAAGAGTTTTAAATAGATTTTATACTTTTTTCTCTAATTTAGCATAGTACCATCACAATAAAAAGTGCCATAAAATTAATGAAAATACGTGTTACAAAATTATTTTCAAATATTATTTTACTTTCGAAAACAATCACTAAAAAGAGTTTCAAATAGATTTCGTAAGTTTTTCGTTAATTTAACATGCGTCTTCTGGGTGATAATACACTATTTTAACATTTTCAGTTTTTATTTATCAATTTAACATCGATTAAATCAAACTTTGATTAATTCCAATCTGAAAGCAAGTTTAAGAGAAATAAAATAATCTCAAGATTAAAATGCGAAAAATAATGTAAATAAAAAGAATTCTGTTGTTTGTACACTCATAAAAATGCGTTTTTAAAAACTTCCTTTTTTTAAATCAAATTTTTTATATCCGCTTTTGCGCATTTGTTTTTGTACTAAAATTTAAGTGACTCTGTTTCCGTGAGTATTTTTTACTTCAACTGTGCACTTGTTAGTCTTTAAAAGTATTACAATTCAATGAATTAACATTTAAAATCTAACCAGGAAAATCGAATAAAAAAAAGTTTTCAACGCTACTTTATGTCAAGTGAAATGAAACTTCCTCGTTCTTTTCTCACGAACTGCATGTTGCTCCTCCCATGATCTTTAATTACGTAATATCATTAAATCATAACGCTTCCTTTTCTACCTAAAATCAGAGTGAGTAGCTCTGAAACACTTCAAGAGTAGATGCTGAAAACTCTTAAATGCCATATTTAAAATTGCAATCAAGTGCCTTTTGAGATTAAAAAGTGATGTTAAATTTTTCTTACGACTATTTTTCTTCTTTTTGCATAATTCTAAAAAAACGAAAAAACAACGTTATAATTTTAAAAAATCCTTGAAACTAGCATAACAAAATATAGAAATCAAAAACGTATTTTAGAATAAAAGATTTTATATCTGTAAAATTGTATAGATACTTTCATTATCGCTTATTACCTTTATTGAATTATAGAATATAATGATATTCTTTAAAATACCAGCAGAATAAAATAAATAAAATTCTAATAATTTAGAAATTTTACCTTTCGACTGAAAATTCTCCTTTATTAATAATTTAATAAAAGACTAAAAGCTTAAATTTCTTAAAACAACATAATATTGCTGAGAATACATAACCGCAACAATCTTATACTAAACAATTTTTCAAAGAAAATATCTATTGACTTGTTATATCATGTGATATAGACTAACAACATAAATTCCGTTAAACTCTCTTTAAAACCATATAAAATACTGTTTACTTCCTTGAGTGCAACGAATAGGTTTATTTTATTTGAGTGTATAACCGCAACTAAACTGCTGATATATATTTTTAAGAAATCGGAAGCTGAAAATGCTTCGTTTTCAAAGCGATGCTTGTGCTTGAAATTACGCCTTTGTGACAGATTTTTTTAAAAACGCTAATGGGCAAAAACGATAATTTTATTGTACTGCATGCGTGCTTCTTTTCTGCAAGAGAGAAATTAAAATCTTTAAGATATTTGATTGTATAAATATATAATTATATAATAATGCTAATAAGGGTTGGTTCGTATGCATTTATAAAAAATAAGAAATAATTTGACATCGGAACAAGATTTAGAAAGCTTATTGTTCGTAAATAAGCAATCCTATTCTTAGTACACGACAGAAACGCTAACTTTTTTTTTAGTGTATGTCATTTGAGTTTTTTTTATTTGCCCGTCTAAGAACGAAATGAACAACAAGGAAGAAGTCTTAAGAACAAGGGTTTGTGAATTTTGGCAAATAGTCATACAAAAAGTCAATAAAGTCATAAGTCAAAGTCAATAGTCATAAAAAAAGTCATACAAATACTATTTTACCATTATTATTTAAATTACTAATCATCTCAAACATTGTAAAAGTAGAAAATTTGCGTTCATTCTGAGAAGACAGATCCATGCAGCTATAACGATATCTAAGTATAACCAAAGATAATTTTTTTTGTAATCTTTCGCACGTAGGTCATAAAAAACTACTGTAAAAACAGATAATTTAAATCGCATTATATGCTGTGTAGTTATTGCAGTTTCATTTTTATTTAAAAAAAAAAAAAAACTTTTTTCTAAGTAATTTTGTAATAATCTGAAATTTTTTCAACCTTATTTTATTCAATTATAAAGAAAAATCTTAAATGATCAGAAAGCATTATAATTAGAAATATCAATACATGCTATATTACTACTATTAATTTTTCAATTATATATAGTTTTATATAAATTTTATAATCTGTCGGGAGAATTGCTAAAAATCACAGCAGTAATAAAATTTTATTTTAGCTGGAATTTTAGAAAATGCACACATATTGATTAGATATAATATCTTGTAACTTCATATAACTTAACTAAACATAATTTTGAAGTATAAGATAGGCCTCAAATTATAAAATAACAGTAACAAAAGATCTGCACGAATTTCCTAGTTAAATTATAATAATAACAGTGACAAGAATTTAAAGAATAATAGTTTTCAGAGAAGAAGTATTCACACACTCAGATAAAATAAATCAAATAAGAAAGTCGAAGTAATATCTTACTTAAGAGGAAATAAGTTTTATCTGATATTTCTTTTCATTTTAGTTCATTGAGATAACAATTTATTTCAAAAAAATATTAAAAAATGGGTCAATTATTTTAGTTTGTATCGATATCTATAATTTTTAACACTGATGCACTAGCTAATTAAAATTCTTATTAATTAGAAATTATTGTTATTAAAATCTCAAGCGTGCTTTATTTAAATGAGATATCGAAAATTTCGTCGTTTTTATTCTTTAGTTAGTCGTTTTTTATTTATTAACCACTTGATCTTATTATTTTTTCTCGTATCAGCAACCTAAGCTGATTGTAAAATGCTGAGTTTATAAGCAAAAAATAAGGCAATAAAAATGCATACAGTGATAAATTTCGCACAAAAACTATGATCGTATTCTTTAATAAACACGCAAAAAATGCATAAATATTTTCCTTAATGTTCATTAAGCATTTCTGTTCATTAGAAGCATTAATTTTTCATATTAAATACCCTTAAATACTTGTCCTCAAAAACACATTTTTCGTGAAATATTTCCTCGCTTTACTGCGACCGCCACACAAATTCCGTTGAAAATGAACTGGATATAAACAATTTTTTTGGATTCTTTTTGAACTCAAAGGTGTTGTTTTACGAAATGAAGAAAATAGTTTCTGAAGTAAATTAGAAAAATATGACATACCTTATAAAAATTAAGCATTTAAACATAACTTTTCATTCAAGTATTTTCCTCAATTTTTTTCCTACTTTGCGTAGAAGAAAAATGCAACGAATATAAGCATTTACTTGATTTCGTCGATTGCAGTGAAACTTTTCCTAGGTTTACTCATAAATTTTTTATTTTTGTGTTTCTCTTTCATTAAATTTTTTCACAGTTAATCTTTTTCAACAGACTTTTATCCATATTATTAAAATCAGTAGTAAACAAATCCCGAGATTCCAGACATTTTTAATAAGAATAAATAATGTACGGTTTTTTTTCATTCCTATGGACTGTTTGTTTTCATCTGGGGTTTCAAAATTTGCTGAAAGTGTTTGGAAAATATTTTTTCTTCCTTCATATTTCTTTCTATATGTTGTGTGTTTTTACATTTAAAAAGTTCGAGTACATATAGAATAGAAAAATAAGTTAAAACATATTTTCCTCTGAAGTAGAGGGATAATTTAGCTCCTTATCTAAGTAAAGAAAGATACATATTGTTTATCAACGGATTCTAAAACCCTCAGCGCATTTGCGCATGCGTTAGGATGGGTTTAATTCGGAAAAATAGGGGTGAGAGGAAAGAGGAATGTAGAAGTTTAGATTTAGCAATAAAGAAAATTCCGGAAATGAACACATCCTTCCGCGTATAACCCCTTAATGAGATAGAATCGTCGGAAAGTGGCCGTCACAGAATACTGAAACGAATACTACAAAATATTTCTATGCATCGAACTTTTTCAAGAATCTTGGGTTTTTAATAGAAAAACAATTTCTGTATATCGAATAAAATTTTCTTAAATCGAACTCAAATTTTTGGATGAAAGAATTGTGATATTTATTGTAATCACAACGCGACCATTGATTTTATTCATAAGAAAGAATATGTATTCTTTAATAAAAAAAAGCTATTTCACCAATTTTTTACTAAAGCAGAAATACTCGGCAGACAGGAAGTTGCAGACGAAAAAGAAGTAAACACTTGTCGGTGCATCAAAATTCAATTTTAGTTTCTTTTTTCATGCTTCCCTTTCTTAACTTGAAAGAGACTTTTAGTTTAAATGCAATTTTTATATTGAGTTTGGTACCTAAATGGAGATTTTAAAGTGCGAAAGAGAAATTCATCGTAATGAAACACGTGAAAGACATGATAAAAGAAGTATGAAATTTCAACGAGTTCGGTATAAAAACGCTGTTATATCTATACATTTTTTAAACAGTTTGCTTGAAGATTTTGTTCTTTTAAGTCTTCTTTAATCCTAAAAAATTAATTTACAAAACTGTCTCAGTAAGAAAATGATGAAAAATTTGAGACGTATATTGAAATTTCTATTTAACATTTTTTTTCCTAGACATCCCCAGATTCGATATATTGAAGTCCGACAATAAATAAAAGTAACTGTAATTGGATGAATTCGAAATATCTTTCATCTTTATTCATAAGAAATCGCATCGATTATTTTTAATTACAGTTATTCAAATAAGATTTCAAACGATTTCAGACTTCACCATTTCTAATGAAAGAATATTAAAAGAAATTTTTTTAAATTCGTCTAATCTGAATATCATTTCAAAAAGCAATCCGAAAAATCAGACGACTTTTTCTCCCTATCGTTGCGATATGAAATTACTGCAATCATCAAATGAAGCGAAAATCGACATTCTCTCTCTTCGAAGTATTGTTTGAGAAATTTGTCTTTTAATCAACGGTCTATTATTGAAATTTCAAAGCAGTATTTTTTTTTATTGCACTGATCGTTCCTTGCTTTCGTAATTTGATTTTCTTTTCAAATGAAAAATATTTCATTTCCTACAACGATTTTCTTTGATTGTATTCAAGAGTCACTTCACTCTTTTTCTCAATATTAAAATGCGTTACTGAATGGGTTCCTATTCAATTGAAGAAATTAGGCATTGATTTCATCTTAAATGAAATTTCACAATAAGCAATTTTTAATTAACTTCTTTCTTAAGTTAATAAAAATGAAAATAAATTACTTTAGTGAGGAGTTTTACGAATACATAAAATATATTAAATGTAGCTTTTGTTGATGATGGGAATATTAAATAAATGATGTCGATGAAAATATTAAATGTAGTTTGATGCAATCCATTTATGCTCACTTGATACGCTTAAAGTGTGTTTCTACATTTAAAATTTAAAATCCCCTACACGTCTTTTCTTTACTGTTAGTAGCGTTAAGAGCAATAATTTTGTTTATGAAAAAGTTTTCAAAATTTTTCTTCATATCATCTCTGATAATATTAACTCACTCATTTATCAATTTTAATCTAATTATTTTATGCTCGTTCATAGTATAGTTCAAACATTTTTCTAAAATTTATATTAGCTTGATTTTAATTATAATTTGTTTAGAATTATATTAATCTAAATTATATTGACATCTGTTGCATTGATTAATTTTGTTTAAATTATATTGTTCTTGATTTAGTTAATAAATATTCGCACTAATGTGTAAACAACTATGCTTAAAAGAACACATCACAGTATACTGTGGGGTTAAATCTTTCCTTCTATTTCTCACAATCTGTATTTTTAATAGCATTAGATTGTTATTACTGTTATTATACTTAAAAGAACACAGCATAGTATATTGCGGGAATAAATCATTCCTTCTATTTCTCACAATCTATACTTCTAATAACATTAGACTGTTATTTCTGTTATTATGCTTAAAAGAACACAGCATAGTATACTGCTGGATTAAATCTTTCCTTCTATTTCTCACAATATATACTTCTAATAACATTAGACTGTTGAATGGACATCCGACAATTATCTGTCTGTTTTACATCACAAAAGCCAAAAGCAGAACAATCAAGTCTTCTTTTCTCTTGAAAAAGTTTGTGCAAGATGTAAATGCAGCGTCATTGGGCAGGGGAAGATAATAGAAAATGTATGCAGTTTCATGTCATGATCGCATGAATTGATTCCATTTTAGATTTAAAAAAAAAAATTGATTTTCATCTACATTTAAAAAATAATTTCTTTAACTACAAGTAAAGTTGTTTAACCTCCCCCTCCCCCTCTCCACTATAATTCATCGCAGCATTGTTTACATTTCATTTCCAACAATACATTCCCTCTATCAGATAAGAATCATCCCCAATTCAGAAATGAACTGATCCTATAAACGACTATTCATTTGATATGTAGGCAATTTGCTATTTTGTAACCAATCATTAACAGAACCGATAGGGTGAAACAAATATTTTTAGTAATATCATTAACATCAACTCAAATGAAAATTATAATAGAAGTAAAAACTTCTGTACCGTAAAAATCGTATTAATTTTCCATAAAATGGAGCACAGTATTTCAGTTCCCTGATTATCACGCAGAGTTTCTTTCTTGAAATTTATTTATAAATCAAGAAAAATAAGGATGCGGAAGGACATCAAACTGCGGTGTTTTTTTTGTTAATTTCATTCTGTCTTGGCATAAGCTTACAAATGACATACATTAAAGAAGTATTCAGCATTTCGCAAAATCGGAGACCTTTTTCTCCTATCAAAGAAAGAGTTGGCCACTTTCCAAAAAAAAAAAAAAAAAAGTTTGGCATTTTTTTGTGCTTTTTTTTTTTTGGAGGGGGGGGGGGATATTTTCCGCAAGGATTTTCACCCTATACACTGGACAATATCTTCTGAAACTTGTGCTTCTTGAATAATGTGTGGTCTACTTTAAAAGCATTCTAAGTTTTGCGGATCGTCTTTTTTCGTCTATATATCACTTTTTTAAACACAAGATGCAGTGGGTTTCTTGAGTTTTTCTTTCTTAAGGAAAGTGCAACAAAAAAATGAAGCAGCTATTGGTAGCATGTCTTACAACTATTGAATAGTGTACATTCGATAACAGTTTGTAACACTAACATTTATTAATTTATTAATTGCTTAAAAATGTAGATGATATTTTAAGATAAACCAGTGTTTAAATTTTCTACTCACTGAAATGGGAGGACTAATAACAAATGATCGTGCAATACTAATAATAAATCTCGAAAATGTTTAAATTCAGAAGATTTTAAAGTAAAACAAAATTACTCTATCGCCTTCCTAAGAAGTAGGTATCATAAGTTAGAAAAAGCAATTGATTTATTTTGTTTATTTTTGTATATTTGTTAAAATAATAGCTGCATGAAATCAACAGAATTTATTTTCAAAAATTTCCACTAATTAAAAAAAATTATGGCAGAAATAATGATGATGAAAATAATGAAATTAATGAGATAATGATGGTGAAAATAATGATAAATAAAATTTCAAATTCAATAATAAAATTGAGAAATACAATAAAATAATATAATTGATAAATTGCATGGATACAAGTCCTAACTAACTCAAATTCTTGAAATTTTCATCATATACATAATTCAATGAAGTTTTCGTTGTAATAACAAAAATATCTTTCTATATATCGTAACTAATTTTTTCACTTAAAATTATAAATCATAAAGAAAATCATTCCCAAATTTCCATAAAATGGTGTAATATCAAAATTACAAAAAAAAAATCTCTGAAATCTAAGCAAGCCTTCTGAAATTATCTATTAGAATAATTATCTATTAAAATAATTTATGATAAATAATAATTTGTTTATTTTTATAAAAGTGTTCTGTGTAAAAGCATCCACTCCAAACTACTATAACATGTTACAAAGCTGAATGTAAAATTAGGAAGTTCTTGAAATTCAAATCATTTATAAAAACACCAGAAATAAAGCCAGCCTATTTCATGTGCTGCAATAAACTTTAAATCACGACTTTGATTTCATTTATGAAGAATTTTATGAAAAAGAAGTTCGTAGAATTTCATCAAATTTCATTCCTTTTATTAGAGAAGATTTCTGTTTTTAAGGATGGTTGTGCTCATGGAAAATTGAATTTAAAATTCGTGTGGAAGAAACTTGAGATGTTCCAGCAGATATGCATTAACAAGGGTCCAGCAGATAAGATAAATACTGACAATCATGATCAAAAATAGGAATATAGTTATTTCATACAAAATCTTTGTATAATTGATTTTCATTTATGTATAGAACTGCAGGATGAAAAATGAAAAATTTCTTCGGGATTACACCGCCTATGATTTAAGTCTACTGTATCCATCGAAATCTACAATGTGTTTGTGAAGAAAGTCTAATTTGTATTCATTTATGAGCTCACAAATTATTTTCTTGTTCATTAATACTATTTCTTGTTCTAAATAAAATTCAAAATGATTTTAAAATTTAACAACATGGATTTTATAAATCATTTAATATTCAGATTTATTATGAGCTTAATTTCCTACTTATTTCAAAATGTAAATCTATTTAAATTTCTTTGCTTTATTCTTTGTTTTTGAAAATACACAGCTTTGTTTTATTTTTTTTAAAGTAAACATTATTCTTTCTTACATCAGAGAAGCAAAACTAATTAAAAAGAATCCCAAAAAAGTATTTTTTGCTTTAGTTAATTACATTTAAAAAGTTAATTACATTTTCTAACGTATCGCGGAGTACTTCGAAATACATAATGTTACCGCCTATTTGTCTTCATATATTTTTGTCTTGAATTGCTAAGAATTTCTTAATCTTTTAGTAAAAATTACAATTTTTATTCATAAAAATCAAGATTCAGATTCAATAGAAAGTCTGTTTTCTGTAGTGAAAACGATTCCCGTGCATCGATTCCAATTGGGAAAAAGATAAGAACTTCCTCTCTTTTTTGACACCTGTCTGTCAATGATGGATGAAACAAATCAATCATGGAACACAGCTGCAGCTTTTCGCACTTTTTTCTCTTATTTTCATCGGTTCTAACCGGAAACGCGGGACAGAATGCAAAACCAGAAGCTGCTTTAATGCACCAGAGATTGATATCGAGAAAAGAACATCACGATAAAAAGATTCAAATATTTTCTTTCGTAAAATAAATTTCTTCACGGATTCATTCTTTCGTTTTGAAAAAGGTCGGATTTTGTATGGGTTTTCTCTCTATATATATACCTTTCAAACTGAATTTTTTTACAAAAAGGTTCACCCTTTTCAAAAAAAAAAAAAAAATAATAATAATAATAATAATAATAACTTAAAAAGTTTTGACATTTTTGTCCTGCCTTCTTTCGTCGTTTCCAAGACCTGATGATATAAGCACTATTATTCTATAGATTCCCGGTAATTTTATTTTTAATTAGTTTCCTTGCAATATTAATTTTAGACATTTAATTCTATACTTAAATTCTAAGCTAAATTTTTATATGATTTATAAAGGAAAAAGAGATTCTTCAGTACTAAATTTACAAGCAAACAGAAACTTTACAGAAAAGAAAAAGCAGAACAGCAGAATTAAAGGAATTTATAATTGTATGTATATTTTTCTTTCTATTATTATTTCTTTGAATGCCGCTTTTACTCTCTTTCTCTTATTTTATTAAGTAAACTTAGCTCTTAATACGTATTTGTGCATGTTGTGTTAAAGATTTTAAACTACTGGTCCGTCAAAAATGATATTTAAATCATTTTTGAAATGAATAAAAACAGGTAAAACATTGCAAAATTTCTACGAAAAGGAAATCAATAAAGAATAGAAACAATGAAGAAGATATTTTTAATCTTTTAAACAAATATTTAATTTTTTATTATAAAAATAAACTTCAAATCAATAAAGTGACTAAATCAATGTAAGTTTTCAAATAAATTTAGCATTTGTAACCACTATATGATTAATGGACAACATTAGATTCCTTGTAATTGAAAGTCTATTGCATTGGTTGAAACAGATGATATTAAGAAACTTGGGAGTTTTTTGTTTACTTTATATTTCAGTTTAATATAAGATAATTATTTAATTTGTGTTGGTAATCATCAGTCATAGACTAGTCATCTATCATCATCTAGTCTCTACTGTAATGGAACAACTAAATTTATTTCACGAAGTTTTCTTTCGTACATAACCATTTCATACATACTAGCAAATGCTTTTTTGAAAACCCAAGCTATCCATGTGTTTTATATTAATTTATGCTGTCAGACTAGTCGATACAATAGTTTGATAAACTGAACTTTGATCATTGAATCGTTTTAATAAGATTTAAAAATAAGTATATTACTGTAGTTTTAACTGTTAACTGTTAGTTTTAACAAAATAAACTACATTTATCAGTAAGCAAAAATTTCAAGTGAACACAATTTATAACATGTTAAAAAAAAGCGAAAATCAAGTTTTTCATAATATATATGGTTAATAAATAAACTTATATGGCTAACAATTTTTAACTTTTATTTAATTTAGATATATGTTTGAGTACTTGTGACTATGCATTTTTCTTTAAATATAAAACTGGACCTTGTAAAAACCTCGAAAATTTGGTTGAAAAGCATTTCAAATCTTGCAATTTCAATTGAACGTAAAACTTAAAAAGTTAAACAAAAAGTCAGAAAAGGTGCTAAAATTTTCTTCACTACCATGAAAACCTTTCAATCACATCTGCAATATTATGGTGAAATTTAATCAAAGAAAGCAATTCAAACCACATATTCATATAGATACAAGAATATTTTAACTGAAAGAAAAACAGTAATCAATACCAGATATTAGATAAATAATATTAGCCAAATATCACTAATCAATAATAATTTGTTAAAAGTAAATACCCTGCTGGTTAATTGAGGTGCCTATAAAATCAAACGTAGTTGACATTTAGTAGCGATACCAATGTCAAGTAAGTGGAAACTTTCCAAAAATCTTACATCAAGTTTGAAGAAATAAATCCATCTGGGAAATTCTACTAAGTAAATCGCTTTCTTAAATATTGCCCTGTTACATAAACTGTGGATTATATAAAGGAAATGATGTATCATGACCATTACTTTACTGAAGATATATAGAATAATGCCTGATGGATCTTTTAAAAAAGAACACTTTTATTCATTTTTAAATGGCAAAGAGACGATACAAATGTCACAGATCATCTAAATATATGCAGGAGGACATGCGTCTAATGATTTAGGACCCTGACCGAAGTAATAAAAAACAAGAAAGGGTTACTTGATGGAATTGAATGTCTTACCAAGAATAGTAGTAATGATGGAGTATTGACATTTTCTGCTGAAAAAAAAATACACCTGCATGCATTTCATCGTAATTGTCAAATAGACTGAAACCCATAACGACAAGTCTATTGACATTTTACGGAAAACAGCAACTTTGATGTATTTATGGGAAATCGAAAAGGTCAATTTAGCATCACATGACTAATACGAAATATATGTCCTTATACAACTATAATGAATCAACTCCCTAATCTCTGAAAAATGACATTTAGAAAATAATCATGTTCCATGAATGTAATTTATCGTACAGATCATTTCTCACAGTTTCATTAATTCACACATATTTCAGTTATTCAAAATAGTTTATTTTTCTTATAATATTATATTTAAATATTGCCTCAATGTCAGTCTTATACTACTATTCTTTACAAGAAATAAGAAATTTAAATAGAATTCATTGAACAACAAATTTTCACTGATTTCTTAGAATGACGATCGAAAAAACCAGCATTAACGATTCAATCTAAAATTGGTAAAATATAATCTATACCATGTTACTATTGGTTTTAAACCTGTTAAACCCTTTAATTCCACATTCCTACAATATGAAAATATTCAATAATTAGAATTATATCATAATACACTCTATGAAACAATGGTACGGCAATTAAAGCAATATCACCAATTTTGATAATTTGTTGCATATTCATAAAGAATATTAGAGCTTTGTATACTAATTGATTTGGCGAAACACGTGAATATTACCTTATTAGAATTTTTTAATTATAGTGCGAAGTTATTTAATTAAAAAAAATGAGCCAGATTTTCCCCTTCGTATAGTAGGTACGCAGCAATTGTCATAACTATAACATTTATGAATTTTCTCAGAATAGCACCATTGATAGGTGCTGAAAAGTACTGAAAATAATATTGAAAAGTACTGAAAATAATATTGAAATATTTTTCTACCTTTCGCTACCTGATATCAATTACTATCTGAAGCTTATCTTTTCGACAAAATTGTGTAAGCATAAATGAAGATAGAAAAAAGCGTGGCATTTGAATCATACCAAAAACACAAAAGTTGTGAAATATGTCTCTGATTGTTTACAGTTCATGTTATAAACTAATAGCTAAACTTTTATAACGATTCTTTTGAAATCTTGGCGTTAGAACATTAATCATTCAGAATAAGATACTTCTAGTATTCAATGAACACTAGAAACATGAAATATTTACATTATATTATATAATGTTATTTCTTTTTACATTCGTTTTTTTAAAATTATATTTATCAGTATAAATCACGTCATAGCATATAATATATATAAATCATGTAATAGTGCAAGGAATAGTTAACAGCCATGTTTATCGATTGACATATTGATTTTGTATTTATTAATTTTGAGATGAAATAAAGATTTGAAAATCAAAGCTCTCACTTAATATAAATTACTATTTTTGAAACTCTTTGGAATAAGAAGTATTTTCTCATTCCAATGATAACATTAAATTGATGAAATAAACCATTCATTTAGAAAATAAAAATAAATGCTATTTAAAGACAAAAACGACACAAGTTTTTCAAAAACATTTTTACACTTACAGCCTGGAAATGGAAATAGGAAACTGCGTTATCGATTAATTCCTTACATCAAGTCAACCCAAAACGATCGCTTATCAAAGAATTCTTTCAAGAGAAACATAACGGCACGCAAGTGCGTCTTTAAATAACGCACTGAGGACGGAAACGCGAGAAGGATAGGACAGCAAAACTCTTGATAACCTAAATTTCATTATAACAGCCGAGGAGCACTTGATAGTCGACAGAACAAATGAGTTATTGTTGGAAGTTGGAAATTTTCGACGAGACTGTGAGCTTTTCGCATTGCACAAAATACTCCCTTGGATTTGATGCGTATCATTTCTGCCTAATAATGACATTAGCAAAGTTGATTTCTCATGAGAGAGAGTTTCATTAATTTCGGGTAGCAAACGAAAGTGGAACCGAGCAGAAAAATAATTGTATATTCTAATTTCTCACAAGGCCTTTTTCTTTGATTCTCCCAAATTGAAAGCAAAAATAATATTTGATTTTATATATATATATATATATTTGAAATTACGATTTTATAAGAACATTAAATACAGGAAACAATTCTTTTATCATAAATATGGAAATCAAATTAAAATAAAAACCGCTTCAGCCACTGATAGGATTACAAGTATATTTGATCTTCAGTCACATATAGAATATTTTTTTTAATAAATTTTTAATTTTTAATGGATACTTAGATTTTTTTATGATAATCTTTGTGGTTAAATTTTCAACATTATTGTTTAAAGCCCACCACGGTTTCCGACTCTGATCTCCATATTTTTTTGATAAAATGCGATGTAGTTTTCATCTCTTTCATTTTTATTATTTTCTGCTTTTAAGTCTAATAATTTTCAAAACTCATTATTATAAATATGAAAATTTGCGTTAAATTCTTTTCTTAAATTCAGGATTTGACAAGACCTCTGTTAATGGATCAAATTTTAATTAAAATAAACCAATTAATTGTTACTAAAATATAAAAATAGAAAAGCATTGTATTGTTGTATGAACACGATAATATACAAAACCGTCAGTCTCTAATACTACAGAAAGGAAATGAAAAAATCAATTGCAAAATTCAATTCCTGCAAACATAAAAAAAGTTAATTTAGTTAAAAGCGTATACAAAAGAAAAAAATTAATTAAAAATTTTAAAAATAATTATTTGCATTGAATTTTCATTTATTATCATCAAAAAATGTTCTCAGGGTCAGAACGCAATTTTTCTTTCAAAAATGGAAATTTATTTCCACACAAAACGGTTTTGTGAATAGGATAGAAAGCTTATGAAACCTTGCCACACGAATATGCTCAATACTTTCGATTCCAAATGTCGTAACTTAAGTATTCAATTATTAAGGATTAAAGTTATCTCAAAATGATGATAGAGTTATTTTTAAAAATAATTTTTTCCAGGACTCTGATATACACGTGTCTGTTTAGCTTTTTTTTAATTAAAACTATCTGGAATGAAAGAAATGAAATCTATTAGATAAAAATGTAGAATAACGAATTCAGCCTTTTCTACCTCGGGCGAGATCTGCTGCTGATATGAAAGGGAAAATAAATATTTTAATTCCCACATTTACAAATTCATGCGGTTCATAAAAATCCTTACAAATAATTCCTAAAACCACTGAAGTAAAACTAATCCTGAGGCATTCCCAATTAATTCACAAAACATACTTGAATTCAAAAGCTGAAAGCTAATTTTTAGCCTTATTGTTTACAAAATAGATTATCTGAAAAAGTAGTAAAGCTGTAAAGTAAACATTAAAATCAAAATTTTAGCTTGTTAATTCAAAACGTTTTAAAAGATCTTTCCAGAGAACATCATAAATATTATAATTTTTTCGAGTTACAGAATGGATAATCAGTTTGAAAAGGTAGAATAGTTTTATCCACGATCGCTCCAAATTAGATTAATGTTTTCAATTTCATTAATTAATTTCAGTTGAAGTTGGGTTTCTCTTCTTGTAAACTTAGAGTAGGAACTCAAAAAAAACCAAGAAACGGTACCATTTTTTTTAGAATTTATACAATCTGTTTTTTCAAAATTCTTCAATGTGTAAAGAGGAGCATCAAGCCTCTGCTTGTATCATTGCGAATCTGCTTTCAACATACGAAGATGAGAATTTTATTTAAACTTTATAGAATTTCTTCCTCTTTTGTTTTTATTTCAAAGAAATTTTAGAACAGGTTTATACATATTTTACAATAATTATTCGTGAATTACTTGATGTAATTTTGAACACAATCATATTTAATATTCCATATTCAGCTGTACCAGCGTTTCAGTTTTTTTCCTGTTGCAAGAATTTAGCAATATGTTATACAAATTTGCAATTAGTTACTTTTATCTGAAATTCCTTTTTAGCAATGTAACAATATCTCCAACAAAGACCTTCGCTACATAAAAGAAGTAATTTTTTTTAGCTCAGTAATCTTTATCTTTCATACAATCATAATGACAGTTAGATACTTATGAAAGTTGTTAGTTTCTGTTGTAGTCTTATAGCGTTTACAATTCATAATTAATATGCATTGTAATGCATTCATAATTAATATGCATAAGCATTATTTAGCTCAGTAATCTTTACCTTTCATATAATCTAATGACAGTTAGATACTTATGAAAGTTGTTAGTTTCTGTTTTAGTCTTGTAATGGTTACAATTCATAATTAATATGAATTGCAATGCATTCATAATTAATATGCATAAGCATTATTTAGCTTAGTAATCTTTACCTTTCACATAATCATAATGACAGTTAGATACTTATGAAAGTTGTTATTTTCGGTTGTAGTATTATAATGTTTACAATTCAAAATTAATATGTATAGCGATTATGATACAATTAAAATAAGTCGATAAAATACTGGGTTTTTATTATGAACTATCCGTCTTCTTTCCATCTAATCTTCATTTTTGGAATATTTTTTCCTTCTTTTGATTCCTCAATATTCTGGACAGAAATATTTAATAATTATTCAGCATAATTGTGAATTTTGAGATACAATTTGAGTCATCATATTTTAATCGCAAATGCCGTAAAATGTTCATCAAACCAATAAACTGATATAAAGGCAAGCCTTCGCAAAATTTTTTGAATTAAAGTAGTTTGTTAAAAAGCGCAAAAAGTAATAAATAATTTAGTAGACAAACAGTGCGATTGTATTTTGGCATTCATTTTTTAAACTATGAATTAAGCTGCTTATGATAAATGCTATCCATTTTTATCTAAAAAATAAAGTATGAATTGCTAAGAAGACGACAAACATTTTTTTTTCTTCTATAAAATGGAAGTAAAATATTGCATGTCCTACAAAAATAGATTTTGTATCCTCTATTTCTTAATGTAATATATATCTGAAAGTTTTTCGTAATATTATCTCGTTTAATGAGATATTGTTGAAAAGCAAGTTTCTTTTGTATGCTAAAATGTAGTCGAATACAATGATCGTTTACTATTAAGAAGACAAAGGAGTATCATCGTCAAGTTTCGCATTTATTTTGAAACAAACAAGACTGATTGTTATGTTGACTAAAGTGATTAATAAAACGCCTTAAATAATGAAATACGAAAATTCGCAGCAGTTGAATTCAAGTCTGCCTTGCATTTAAAATTTAAATAGATTTAAAACACAAATTAGAGTTAAACTTTCCATAGTTTCTGTTATGTCATAAAAGAATTTATATGTTTATAATCCAACTCTTGATGATTCTCTTCCAACTCTTGATGATATTATTCTTGAAAAATCTTAATGCCATAAAAATACCAACTCTTATAGAGTATCCTTTTAAAAAATTAATCGTAGCATTTCATTTGTTAAAAGAATTATTTTATTGTGGTAAGAATTAGAAACGGAACATAAGAATTGTTTTCTTATTGATTTTTCGTTTAAAAAAAAGACGTTGAAAGCACAGAGAGAATACACTTCGTAAAAGTCGTATATTTGTTTTGGCAACTCTCCTTTTTCGCTGAAACTCGAAAAAAATAATAACTCATTCGTAATGAGAATGTCATTAAAAAGCATTCAGACTGAAACAAAACAGAAAGGCTTTTCTGAAACAATAATTTTTTTTCATAATAAATTGTATGTTGCTGTTCAAACAATCAAACAATATTTTTTTAATCCTTAAAAATAGAAATGTTGATAAAAGAATAAAAGTGTTTTATCATAATTAATCATTAATTGAATTCTTTATTGTATATATCTTGAGGGCTTAAATCAACATCATTGTTTCACAATGCAATCCTATTAACGCCAAAATTTTTGAATTTTAAATTTTTTATACAGTTTGCATGTCAGCTATTGTGTTAAGAATATTTTTCAACTCAACGTTTATCAATTAAATATTAAAAGAAGTTCAAGATAAACGAGAAAGCCATTTCTTTAGTTTTTCATGGACTTAATTCGCAGAACGTTACATTATAAAATAAATAGAGCTGTGAGTGTGACCTAACTGTAATTCGAACAGTAACTAACTATAAGAGTATGATGTCACGTCCATTTCTCTCTTGTCAAATGAGCAGTGAGTTCTAAAATAAGATTCGTACTTCGTATCTAGCTTGTGTCTCGGAGCATGAATTGAAGCTGCATTTTTCAAAGCTGTGATTTTGAGAATTTCGAAGACACTCACAGAAAATTTTCGCAAATGTAAGATGCCCTCTATCATGATTTATAGCGAATTTCCCTTACAAACTTAATAGCACCGGTATCTCCGAATTGCCTTATGGTGTTCGTGATCACAATCTTTTTTCCTTTTCTAAGGTGCACAATGAAATCTAAAATTCATTTGACGTTGTTTATAAGAACATGATTTACGAAACCAAAAATTAATTGCGTTTTCCCATTCATTATTTTATTAATTTCAACAATCTTATATATATGTTTTCATATTCTCTGGAGGATTTCCATCATAGTCATTATTGATATTGATATCATTTATTAGTATTTAAATTTCCTTCTCTGACCTAATTTTAAATATTCAATCAAACACGAATAAAAAAAATTCACCCTTTGTTTGAATGTGATCAGAAAACATTTTCAATTTGATGAAAACGATCCGAAGTTGGTCCATGGACTTTTTCATAATAAATGCTGAATAAACGAATTAAAAAAAAATTAGAAAATATGAATGAGTAAAATATAACTTTGGTAATAATGATGTAGGCGATAAAGCTTTCAAAAGCAAAGGATGTTCAGAAACTTCCTGTCAAAGCTAAAATTATCTTATATAATTCCCATTTAAATATCATATTTAATCCAAATACATGATTATTTCTGATTATATATTTCCACATCCATATATAAAAATCCATATTTCCATATGTAAAAATCCATGAATATAAATTTCTCACCCTTGTACAATATGATATTTATCTACCGTTTATACCAGTTTCAATACTATTCAAGTTAAATCCTGAACCCAGTTCGTGTCGGAAAAAGTAAATAATGATTAAAATTAGATTAAATAATAACTAATGTAAACGAATGGTGCATTTATTATTTCTCACTTTAAGCACTCCTGGGATTTTTAAGTCTTCGCAGAATTTCATAACAGTAAAAGATAATCTGCATCTTTCGAAGCATATTTTTTCTTAGTTCAGACTTATTGCATCAATAGAGAGTTAAATAAACTAAGATACTCTTACAGTAAGCAAAATCCTCTTTGTATTGATTATCATGTAATCCATTGGATGCAAAACTCAGTTTAGCCGAGCTAACTCCCTCGTTTTACCATTTCTTTAGGGAATCAAACATGCTAGCTGAATATTCTGATAGATTGTTATGTTTCATTTCGTTCGAAGTCTGGATTTTTACCATTCAGCTAGATTTATTTATTGAGATGTTTAGATAATGCGTCATCGAAGCAGTCGAACAGTTAATGGACAGGAAAGTAGATATTTAATTCCTTGGAGATTTAGAATGCTAATCGACAGGGGAAACGAAAAATTTTAAAACTACTATATAGAGAGTATAGGATATTATTTCAAGTAAAAAAAAGCAGAGTTTCTAAAATAAATTTAAAACATTTCCCTGTAAAGCTTTTCTTACAGTAATTCTTCATTTTTTTTCTATTAGTATGAATATCAACAAATGTAAAAACTGGCTTTCATAAAGATGATTTTTATCTTTTGACATTTGATTCTTCCAGTTTAGTTGAATGGGGAATTTCTACTAATAATAAAGTTGAATGAGTGTGTGTGTGTTGGCGCTCTACAAGTCAGACTGTTTGACGTACAGCTACCAAACTTGGCACATATGCACTTTGAAGGGTGGGAATGTGCACTTCGGAGCAATTGTTTGAAATTTTAATCAATTAAGAATTAAGCTAAATTTTGTCTTTTTTCCTGGATAGTTTTCGAAAATATTATTGCAAAGAAATGAATTTTAAGCGGTTTCAAAACTTTAAAACTGGTCTTTTTAATGATATCAATTTAATAATCGGGACAACTTTTCCCGAGTTTTGGTAGTTTTTTAAAAATATATTTTGCCTAATTTCAATAGTAGAATAAATTGTTGTCCTCAGATTCAAATTGTTTTCATTGTGTTTTCAAATACTTAATCGGGAGATTTTCTTTAACAGTTGAAATCTAAAGTTGATGGTTTCTGTTTAATATGGGTGTAGTTTACAAGGCAAATAAAAACATGATGCAATACAGCAGAATTTAGTAGACAGATGAACTGCACATTCACATTTTTAATAGCACTATATTGTCATGGGACTGGTCTCTATTAGAAAGGTTTGTGTACATAATCAAAGGAACACGTGTAAGGCAATTAAAAGAACATGATTTCAATGCTTACCAATTTGACGAAATCATGGCAAGAATATATATATAAACGACTTAGATGAAATTAAATATAACCAATATTTTCCGGCAAACCAGCTGGTCGCTTAAGGCAACTAGTGGTATTATAAAGAATTCTTTTCAAAGATAAATGCAAGGCATCATCTTTATAGTAAATCACTTAATAAAAACCAAATTGTCTTCTTAACAGCATATTTTAATTGAAAGTGTTTTAGTTCAGTAATTTCTATTTGCGTCTATTATACTAATATTTCTATGAAAATGCTTGTACTTGTATGGGTATAAATGGAAAAAAAAATAATGTCAGCATTTTATTCGAAAATGCTGATGTTATTTTTTTATTATATATTATATTAATACATTATTGTAGAAGTAGTAACATACATCTAAATATCATGAGTTCGTATGGATTTTAATGCAAAAGAAATTTTCACTAACGTTTAATGTATTTATGAGTTAGTAAATCAAAATTAACTTTTAATTTAGTTATATTAATATCTTGTTTTGAAAATTCATCTTGTTTTTAAACACATAGGCTCTTTTGAGACGAACCTCGTTAATACGAACCGTGGTTAGATGACGCGATGATACTTGAATCAGCAGTTACGTCAATAAACATCCGTACTATACCAGAGGCGGACATTTGATCCTAAGCAACTCACTGAACTTGCACAAGTCTCAGATACAATGTGAATCTTTGGTGGAATCGAGTTTCCAAACTAGAACCACTAAGAGTGGATTTCAAATGAAGAAATTCGTTTGATTAAATTCTAATCAAATCATTTAAAACTTTTTCCTTTGTATATCTTTTAAATAAGTTCTTATCTTATTTAGTTTAATCATGCTTTTTGAATATCTTGGCTGCTTCTCTGCTATGGAATCTTTGAAAAATATGTAAAAGATGTTTCAAGATGATGTTCCGTTGCAATTATGTATATGTTTCTGAGAGGGAACGTAAATTGTATCCCATATTTCAAACAAAGAAAATGCGAATATGAACCTGTATTATTTAAAACTTGATTATAATGTCTTTACATTCTTTGGTCCAATGCGTAATAGCTCTATTTTATTGGCTACCAAGTCTTTAATGCATTTGATTCTAACTTTGCTGGAAAACGAAAGCCTGATCTGTCTCTAGTCACTGATTTGCATCAATGAGCGTTTTAGGATATCTAAAAAAAATTGATAAAAATGTAAAGTTTTGTTCATCTCCAGAGGAAAAATAGAGAAATCGGAAGTACTTTATCTGAAAATCTTTATCTTGAAATCAGAAGTACTTCAGAAGTAGTCAAATCAGAAGTAGTTTGGAAAAACTGAAAGAAGCTTCATTAATAAATTAAAAAACAACTATAAGTCTTTGAGAAAAGTGGTATGTAATTTAGTAATAAAAATAATTAAATCTACTCTTATTTTCATTCTAATGTCAGAATTTCTATCCTTGAGGAAAGAAGAAAATTAAAGAAATTTTCAACCAAAGTTTTTTTTTTTTTTTTTAAATGTTTGAATGAATGACTTCCGCTTTGACTCAAATATTATTAATCAACTCTGGTCCATTATTAACTTTGGTTTTCGAAAGCAGCTTTCGAAAATGACATTTTCTGTTGGAGATTTCAGCTGATTAAATTTATGTGATCATCTATCAGCAGTTGCAAGAAATGCAGTTACAAAACAGTTACAAGAACTGTCTATACATTGTGACTTTTTCCATTGTATACTACATTTAGATTCTTTATATTTTCCATTTGAGTACCATTTTTCTTTCGCTGCTCTAACCTTATTTATATTAAATTGAAAGTTCTCAATGTAGACCGATATATATTGTAGCTCAAGTCTTTTTGATTTCCTCGATTCTCCTCTTTCGTGGATAAGTATCTCCACTACAGCTTTTTAAATTGACACGTATTACCAACTACGGCACAATAATAAATAAATAAAATCTGAAACTCACTAGAAATCGAAAAGTCGTGAAAAATACTTTGGCGAAATTTTTTTCCCCCAATATAATTGTCAATCTTCATCTCCAATATCGAAAGGCAGTGACGGCGAGAAGTAATAACGCAAGAATTCAGAGTCCAAAACAAAATTAGAAAAATGAAATATAACCGGATATTGAAGTCCAGAGCAAACAGCCTCGCCTAGAATTATGAGATTGGCAATTTTCCTCTGAGATGCTCTCTTACACGCGACGATGATGAGCAGGAAGTAGATTTTGGTGTGAAGTCACATACCATCATAAAGCTTCCATCTACGTCCAGTTGAAGAGCACAGGCAGATATTAGTGTTTCAAAACATTTCTTTTTTGAGTTGCTGTTAACAGTAACGTATACTTATCTGTGATATATTGTCCGGTGCTAGGAAAATGCTAAAAATATCTTACCACTTACGTTTTGATTTTTTTTTTTTTTGCTTTATTGATTATATTATATGCACTCAATAAAACAATACAAATAATAAATTGAGTATTATTGTGGGTATAATCCACTCTAAAGTATCAATTTCTCTTAGAATTAAAATATTCATTTTCAAGAGTAGCAAAAATTGTTTTAATTCTTTGGAATTTTAAATCCATAAAAAAAAAAAAATCCACCAGTGTAAGAAATATGTTTAGCAACGCAGTACATCGTATTCATAAATATAAAATATATTTATTTTATAAAAATACTTTGTAAAATTATAATCTACTAGCTTGTAGCCGGCACGTTGCTGCCGCAGAGGAAATAATTTTTTAAACATCGTTTGAAATTTGAAATAGCTATCTTGTTTAATTAGTAATGATAGAAATAATGATATTTATTTTCTTGTCAACAATGAATACATTCATTAAAATTGAATGATATATAAAGGAAAAGAATAAATAATATTTATTCTTTTTTTTTATTTTATAAATACTGTCTGTCTTTAGGATAGACTGTATTTTATTTTTTATTTTTTGTTTTGTTTTCCCGTCTTCCCCAAAAATAAATAAAATTCTGTTTTTTTTTTGTTTTTATCTAATTTTAAAAATCTAATATCTAATTTTATCTAATTTTTTTTATCTAATTTTAAAATTCTATTTTTTAAATACTGTCTATCTTTAGGATAGAATAAATTTCCAAAAATAAATAAATTTCTTGGCTGTCCGACTTGTGAGCATTCAACATACAATTGACCATGTGAAAAACATAGATTTTACATAGGTTCAAAGCAATAAGTTGGCAACGTTTTATAGCAATCGAATGAAAGGTACGACAGCGCATAAAATACGAGCAAACAAAAATTCATTTTTATATATTAGATTTATAATTTACGAAGTCAATTTAACTCTTTTTTTTTTACCAATAATTGCTGAACAACTTCAGTCAGTGATATTTCAGGTTGATAGATTGTAGAAAATTATGAGTGACTAATGCGTCTTAGAATTATGCAAAGAAATTTCGAAATTCATTTCAAATGCGATTTTTTATACAGAATATTAATTTTGTTCTAATATATTAAACATTTCTAAATTCATTAAGATCATATACGCTATTATTTAATTTCGCGTAATGCCACCTTGAGTAGTTCCTTATATTAAATGCATCAAAATAAACTTTATAAACATCGAATTCTGTGTATTACAATACTTTATAAGAGCCAGCGAAAATTTATTCATTCGATCCAAAATATGATACAAATCTGCATTTTTAACGTTAAGTTCAAATGCCAAATTTCATTTTTTCTAGTTTTTTTGCATTTTTAATTTATCACATTCACATCTGCATTTATAAAGCTTACAAAAATACTGATGAAATCTATAAATATCATACAAAATGTAATGATAAGATCATATTCCGAATTTTATCTACTTGGTATCACATACATATGATTGAAAAAATAGTCCTTGGTTGAAGGACTTCGCCCTAAAATTTGAATGAAAACTACAGTTTTTCCTATAAAGATCACATTTTTTTTTTCTTGACTTTTCTAGTTTTGATTTATCGTGTTCCCAAACAAACAAAGAGTTAGATGGAATTCCAAAAACCGATTTTCCGGATGCAAAGAGATCGGCATAAATCCAAAAACCGATTTTCCGGATTCAGGGAAGTTTGAAATGTGAAGATTCATCAAAATATCGAGGTCGAATTTCTGAAAGATACGGTGCTTTTTCTTTGTATATTTCTATACCAGAAATAAAAACTAAATGAATAATGTAACCAATCTAGACCAAATATTAAAATTGATATATTCATGATTAAATTATGAATTTAATATACAAAAGGCTTTCAAGAGAATATCTTGCCCTCTTCCGTATATTGGATCATACATACAACCCCTTTACAGTTATTGATTATTCCATTCTCTTAATCTAGCGTTACTTATGCCATCGTAGATCTTCATCTGACTCATCCTCTATTATTACAGATTCACGGACGGTTGCTCCCCCTTCGTAAATGAAAGTTACCTCTTCTACGAAGTGCCTTCATGAAAATCTGTTCTAAGCAATAATCTAGAATTCCCATACATCTATAAATGAGTTTGCTTGTGAATTATGCTGTTTTGCTTATGCCTTTAACTTTCAGTTCAAACCGTATATAAAAAGACTCGACGTTAGACTGATGAGGAAAATCAAGATTATAAAAAATGGCAAATTAATATGTAAATTGGTATTTACATTATAAATATAAAATGTTAGTGTACTTTGCGATTCGAGAAAGGATGGGAATTTTTAAATGTATCTTAATATTAGTTAAATTAATTTTAACAACAAGAGGAACAAAGTATTAACCAAATTTAAATATAATTCGTCAGTTCGGCATCAACTTAAATATTACAAGATTCTCATAATTAGAATAAAATGAATGATGCAACAGAAAATGTTCAATCCATATATTTGGCCTTGAAAACTATATGAATGAGATATTTCGTTTAACATCACTCGTAGAGATAGATTCTGTTTTGACTTCTTATTCATGATAGATGTATCTTTTACTGGACAATATATGAATGAAGTTGATTTCGTTTTATTTTATTATTTATTGAAAATACTCAGTGTCATCTTATATAACATTTATAATAAAAAATTTGCTTAATATTTTGCTACTATAAATGAAATTAGTTTATTGGTTAATTTTAATTCCTATAATTGTTAGTTCATCAGTAGTGAATCCAATTTTTGTGGCTTGAGCCTTTCAAACAAATAATATATGCCTTAGTGGTTTACATAACAATGATCAGATTGGCAATTGCTTTTATTCAATTATGTTTCAAAGATTAAAAGTCCTAACTATGTAAAATTTTCTTTTTCCCTATGAAATTGTTTTCCTCACACCAATAACCTAGTGATTAGTTTACATGCCTAATTATATTTTTTACATCATTTACTGTATTAGTTATATCATTTACATTTAATTCCTAGTTATATCATTTACATTTAATTCCTAGTTATATCATTTACATTTAATTCCTAGTTATATCATTTACATTTAATTCCTAGTTACATCATTTACATTTAATTCCTAGTTATATCATTTACAAATATTACAGACTAGGAAAGTATAAAAAAATATAAATTTGGTCTTGTATTTTTCCTTCTATGAATTATTGGAAAAATGGGTTGAAATTTCTTTCTTATGTTTTTTTGTTTTTTTGTCATGAGAAAAAGTGGATAAAAGAATGGAAACTAAATAAAAATCTTCCCCTTCACTTGTGAAGAGTGATAAATCTGGATTATCTGTATTGTTTATATTTTTTAAACTGTAAATGTTTAAAAAAAAAAAAAACTAATTATATAAAAAATAACATACTGAAAATATAGCAAAGAATTACTGCAAATAAATGAAAAGAAAACTTTCTTATGTAAAAAGTATTTTATATTTCTTCTTGTAACGCATAATATTATTAAGGTATAAAAGAGTGTATAACAATAAGCAAAGTATCATTTATACTCGAAATATAAACGACCTATTGCTGATTTATACTCTCTATTTGTTGTGCATCTACATTATACTTATTTCAACCCTTTCTCATCTTTTTAGTTCATTTATAAAGGCAAAAAGGTATCTATTTCTGTACTTGTACTATACAATTAACATAATACGTAAGAGGAAACGACCAACGGATATGAATTTCGATTTCTGCTCACGTAATCTGGAATGCAAATAGATTTTGCCTCTCAATCGTTTCAGCTTAGGTATGTTGCTTCCGATCAATATCGAATGCATCCGATTACTAGTCATCAAACACGTCTGACAATCTGTCATAACAATAAATCGTCAAGCGAAAGCACTCAAACAAAAACCACCGTTTGTCGAACTCGATGCGATTATTTTTCCTGGCAAATTCGCATTAACTAAGTCGTGTATTTAGGAAAAACGAGGCTTTTTCTTTAAACTTTCAGCGCAGACAGGTATTGCATATCTTCCCCGTAAACTGAATGCTATTTATAAATTTTGTGCCGGATCTTTCGCTCGTAAAAGATATATATTCCAATTATATAATATAGAAACCTGAAATTCAAAAACGTTTCCCAAATTTACAATTTAAATTCTACGAAAAAAAATGACTGTCTGGGTTTAAAAGGATTTATATGCGCATATATCGTTATATTTATTTCTAAAATTGGCATCTAAAGATAAAATAAAAGTACTTTATATCCTTTACTGTATCTATTTACATCAATGGTGTAATTACCTGTCATGTTTATACTGATGTGGGATACAGAAAAAACCTACTGTCTTGTTGTCCAATTAGAAGATATAAAATACATGAAGTTCCTTCAAATATCTCTTCTATAATTGTGGAATCAGTTGCTGGTTTGTAAACGGAACTGCAAATTATTGTTTTCTTTAAAAATTCAAAGATACATAAACTTTGCATCAGCTTTTAAATTTAGTTCTCTATTTCTAGTGTTTTAAATTAACGGGTAGGTTAAAAATCCCAGCACATAAAATTTAAATATTGTAAAACATTCTTCTCTGCTTTTATGATAGGAATAAAAAAAATTAGAGGTGAGAATAAAGGAGAGAAAAATAGTGATTAAAATTTAGTATGAAGTCAATTAAAAAAATAGCCAGTATTTGCAAATTAGATTACAGAATTAGAAACTCTAACATTCTACACATGAACAATTTTAAATCCTGGTGTAAGTTATTGCAAAAAAAAAAAAAAAAAGAATCTGTTAATTATCATAACAAGCGTCAGTAGAATGTTAATTTTATTAAGTATTTGCTGTAAATTAACGCTAAATTATACATTCAGTTTACATTTTTCATTTTAGTCTCACATTTTTTTGGAGGAAATAAATTCAAATAAAAAAAAAACAAAAAAAAAACTATGAAATGAGAATGTTTTCTCAAGAATTGCATGCCAAAATACGAATTCCCAACATTTTACTAATGAACTAAAGAAGGAAATTTTTTTTGTCGTGGAAAACAACCGGAACTAGATATTTTTTTTATTTTAAGAATTTGGTTAACAATAGAAATAATTTTGGAAGATGTTAATGAAATTTCCCATGATTTTGGTGAAGTATTTTTGAACTAAACTCTGATTAATATTTGCAGAACTAGGAATATATTTTATTATAAATTGGATATCTGTGTTATGTAAAAATGTTTAACTTCATTAGCACATTGCTCGAAAATAATTTGTAAGATAATAAATGATTGAAAAATATTAGTATCATTCAAATTTGAATAATAAATAGCAATATTTATATACAAAGAAGAGATTCTTTGTAGATATTTCGAATTTAAATAAGCGAATACATATAAAACGGTATTAATTTGTTACTATTAAATCTCAGCTTTTTTTATTGAAGACGTTTAAATATTTTATTTATTTTCTTAATATTGTCGCAATAAAGCATAAAAAAGAATACTTTAAGCAGAACCAAATGCACCTAGCATTGAGAAGGTTAGCTCCTGTCAAGTTCACTTTTTAAAAAAATATGTCCTTTGCCATTTCAGTTAATTTTTTCTGAATAATTTCAAAAAAATATTTTTTATAGTTATAAAAATATAACTTTATAGTTCATAATATCTTTTGAAAAACTTCCAGTATTTCATTTATGCAATCAATTAGATTGAATGTAATAGATATCACAACAATAACATTATTTCGTATAGTAAAAGAGACGATAAAATAAAATCGCTCTTTTCTAATTTTTTTTAGCTGTTTTACTTAATGTATCACGTATTACAAAAAATGTAGAAATAATGTTTCAGGCAGTAGTGAAATTAGAATTTTTAAAGCCCTCTACATAAAAAAAAAAAAAAAGAAAAAAAGCTACCATTCCAGAAGTGATATTTGTGACAAGTGAAGCAATAAGAATTAAACCCATGCGATATTTCATGCATTTATTTTATGTATTGAAGGACATGAAATATCAAGACAAGATAATTTCTTGAAAAGCAGATTTACTCAAGCGTATTTACTAGAAAAAGCGAATTTTGCTAAAAGATACGATTAATACTTCCCTATTTCTGAGCCATTATACTTAATTCTTTAACACATTGTTGCAAATATAGCATTTCCAACAGAAGAAAAAAAAGACATCTATAAAACGGACATTGCATTAAAGAAAACAACACGTGAAAGGTCCATAAGCGTAATCCATTGAAATAAATACATGAATTATCGCGGCAAAATTAGTATTTCAAAAGTGGAATTCGTTAGCATTATAAAAAAGACGAACTCATCGAATTTACTTTTTTTCTAATTTATTAGGTATTTATCCTAATTTTTCATTTATTTTTATAAAAATAGTATTAAAGCAATGTTTTAATTCGATGCAACCAAACAAAAAAGTCGTGGAGAATATGTTCAATTTTTTCGAAAAGAGCTGGACTGACAGAAAGACTATTCCTTGAAATGAACGACATATATGCATCACAACATGAGTGCCCCAAAAGCGACTTTCGCTAATTTCGTGTAAAAGACGAGCGCATCGAATTTTTCACTCTTAATTTGTAGACGCATGTGCAGAGGAATATCGTTGAGGAGTGAAACATGAAATTTAATGACTATTCCCTCTTCCAAAAGCCCAAATGAAGGATAACGGAAAGGGAGAACGTGGTTTCACGAACCCTGTCAATCGATAATTGCACACTCTTCCTGACTTTCTCATTTTCTCTCCAACTTTTTTCTTCTTTTGCTGTTTGCTTAAGAGTTCGCCTGGTTGATGTGATAAGAGTCGTTGCATTATGTCAAGGAAACGCCACCTTAATTTTAGTGTCTTCAACGAGATTTAGCTGCATATTGGATTCTTCTGCAAATATTCAAACTTTGTGGAAGGGAGTAAGGACGCTGAAAACTTTTAAATGGTTTCAAAAATAAAGATTGAGAAAAAGAAACCACACAAAAATAGTAACGACGAGGCTTTAAAAAGTTCGTTAAATACAAAATAAGATTTCAACGGCTCTACGGAAACAAATGGATGCTTTCCATGGATCCATTGTTTTTAAATATTTGCTGTGAAGTAAATTATACAATCGAGAAAAAAAATTGAGTTTTAGAAAGTGAAAAATTGCTAAAAATCACTGTATAGTACTTATTGCTAAAAATTAGTGTACACAATGTACTTTTATAATATTTATAATTATTATTTGTTAAAAGATTTTTTTGTCAATTTAAATTCTTATCTTGAATTCAAGTAGCAAATCAAACAAAACATGTCATCTTTACAAATATAACGTCCTTTTTTTTTTTTTTTTTTTTTGTCCTGTGGTATCTGCAAGGCTTCCCAAAATGAAACGAATGACGTACGTCGCATGGGGATTAACCGATTTCATTTGGGAAATTTTAAGCTGAAAGAAGTTTTTTCCTTCTATAAAGTATTTTAAAAATAAATACAATTTTAGAGAGAAAAAAATTAGGAAGAAATATAATCAAAATGCTCATGATTATTTTTTAATAAACTTGTCCAATTTACAATAATAATAATAATAATAAAATTAATAAAATCCCGTATGCCCTTTTAGAATTTGCGGTAAAGTCGTTCCAAATAGTATACCAAATTTGTTTGTTTATTATTAATTAGGCATCTAAAATGCACAAACCAATTTCAAATTCTCATACCACTTAATTGACTCTGAGCATCTGCTCTGTATTAAAGGAAAGTTCTTTTTTATTATTTATCTACAAAAACATTGAAAAAATCATACAACTTTTAAACTTGAAATTGTATAAGAAAATAAATTGCTTTCTATTTCTGATTTAGAAACAGAAATGACTCTTAAATCTTAACCTAATGCATAAAATATAGAAAACGGATCATCAATTTTTGCAACATTTAATTTGACAGAAATTTTATTTTCAGCAGTTATAATATTATAAAAAACAAATATGTCTTTTCTGAAATATTAATTTTGTTTTGATAAACCCCAGTCTCCATTCATAATAATAGACGTTCTGAAAAATTAGATTTCAGATTACGACTGTCAAAAGTAAACAAAATTTTCAAGGAGTTTGCAGTACTTGGCAAAAAGCCAAGTAAGCAGAAATTATGAATATACTAAAGTGATTAAATATCTTATAAAAAAATCTTCAGCTTTACACAGAATATTCATTTAAAAAAAACAGTCTTAAAAAATGTGTTTATTTCCTAAACTACATAAGAGAAAAAAAATGAATAACCAAATTTTTAAGAATGCAAATTTAATTTTTGTAATGATTTTGGTTTTGAAGGGTTTGGTTTTATGATTTTTTTACTCTAGATATGTATTACATTCATTCAAATAAGCTCATTCTAAGGAGACATTGTTTCATTTTTTGATATAATAAAGAGGGTGGGAAAACTTTTCTTCTAATTTTATGACAAAATCATCGCATTCAATTAAAAATTGAAATTGTATTGATTTATAACGCTGTGGAGTTGCTATGGTTCAACTCCCTAATGCCATAGATTCGTTTCGATTCTTGCTTTAAAGTACTCTGTACAGTGATTCCACTAATACGCATTTCACCAGTTTAGAAATGCAAGCAGCTTTTTGATTGATAGTAAATTTTGAACTTACCGAATAATGAATATGAAGTCAATTCTCAAAAGTCACGACGATCACAAAACAAAAATAACCGTGCATGTTCTCTAAAATTTAACTGGAACGCTGTCTTGTAGCACATCAAGTCATTGTTCTTTCTGTAAGATCTGCATTTGATTCCAAAATTAAATCAGTGCGATGCATTTGATGCGTATTCCGTGAGCAGGAATTCGCTCCACTGTTTGCGAAGTATGGCGGTTCGGAATGTCTTATTCAAAGGTTTCCTTTTTAAATGGCAAGTATAAAGACAAGCTGCATTAAATGAACAATTATTCAAAAAAGTTAACACCAAGGCTATTCCTTTTCACGAAATTCAGTCCTTTTTTCGTAATGTCCGCAGAGAATAAATAAATTTATTTTTTATAAGGAGTTTTAGAATTATATCCGTCTCGGTTTCGAAGGAGTAGAAATGTCACTTCCGTTTGCTACGTTTCCGTGCAGAGGAAGTAAACAGCTGTATCAGTTCAAAAGAGAAAACATTAGTCTCAAATTGCTTGCATTATCGTGCCACAACGGTTTTGTAATTTTTTTTTTCATAATTTTTTTTATTATTATTATTTTTATTTCTCTCTAATTCATTCTAAGAAAATATTTAGCTATTTAAATTTATATCATGAATAGATTAAAAAGTATATTCTGTGTCAAAATATATGAAATTCTTTTGGGTCATTCCTAAGTTTTTCATTTGATTTTGATCATTCTGATTTGTCTATCTAACATTTTTAAACAATTCATAAAAATTCCACCTCATACTTAAACGTTTTTAATTAAGAGTTAATAATAAATTTTGTGACAAAATTCCATTTATTACATTATGTTTAATTTTAAATTTAATGTAATATCGTTGAGTTGTTCGAAAAAGTCACCCCTTCTTTAGGAAATATACATTTGAAAAACTTTCTGATGGTTCAAATATAAAAACTTTGAAAATTCTAATAAATTACAAAATCATAAAAAATTAGTGAACAATTACAAGAAATAATTTTCTTTCCTTTCATACGGCAATTTAATCTATACTTATAATAAAGCTCAATGTGTGTGTGTGTGTGTGTGTGTGTGTGTGTGTGTGTGTGTGTGTGTGTTGGCGCTCTACAGGCCAGGTCATTTGACATACAGCTACCAAATTTGGTACATGTATACCTTAGAGGTCGGGAATGTGCACCTGGGGTCCCTTTTTTTGAAATTTTAATTAGAATTTTAATTATTAATTAAAAACTAACTTTCCCGCCAAAAAAATCTTCCATTTTCCCCACCGCCAACTTTTCCGCCAAAATAATCTTCCATTTTCTCCAACGCCAAATGATTTAGGCTTTAGTTCTTTTTTTCTCCCAACAGTAATGAGGCTAGGGTTAAGATTTTTCGGCGGATTATTTCAAACGATTCTGTTTATTTTCTTAATGTTTTATGCATTTAAAATTAAACATTGTTAATTAATCCATGTTTCAGATTCATTCTGAAGTACTTTTGAATTAAAATAACACAGAATAAAGGAAATTAAAAATGTATAATCTGCATAGCGTTACCCCAACTGGCGTAGAAAAATTCACGCATTTGCGTTACCGTAAAAGGCGAAGAAAATTCACGCATGCGCACTGTGTTCTGATTGTTGGCATGGCAACCATTAACAACGGACGATTTAAATTACTTTTAGGTTAGTTGTATGCTTTTGTAAGTAAATTGTATTTATGTTAGTTATATATTTTTTTGTATATGCTTATAGTTTTAAGTACATCGTTTTTTAAGTAGTTTTTTTAAACCTGTTTTCGACCGATTATTTTAAGCGATTCATTTTATTTTCTCAGTGTTTGATGCATTTAAAATGAAACATTGTTAATGAATCGATCCGTTCATGATGAATCTGAGAAAATTTTGTTGACAAATTCTTGAGATATTATATAAATTAAGAAAGATATTCTTTAGTGCCCATAAAGTTTAAACGCTCAGTGACTCTATTATCAGTAATCATATTAAAAAAAATGCTTTGTTTCAGTAAAAAATATTATTATATTAATTGCAGATTAATCTTTTACACTTTAATTTAAAGCATAAATTCTACCAGGGGTAACAGAAAATTAGAGAGATACATATCACGTTATGACTGAAGGCCTTTATAATATTATGAGTGAATTATATGACTATCAAAATTTGTTTTAAAATATTTTGCTGAAGAATCTATTAAAGTTGGAATTGCATAAAATATTAATTATTAAAATTTTAACGAACATTAAGATTGGCGAACCGGCTGGTCGCCAAAGGCGGCTAGTATTAAATAAAAACAGTTCAAACTCAAGTATCACATTTACAGTTGATTTAAAACTTTTTTCCTATCTTCACTCTAGCAAGCATAGTGGCTCATTTCTTAAACCACATATATCAAAATATTAATAAAATCTTTAATTAATACTTTTATTAATTTTCAAGCCACTTAATGAAGAATGTATGTTTTTAAATTTTAAAAATATGCTTTCTTCATTAAGTGATTTAAAAACTAAAAACTAAATCACAAAGCATAAAAGGCTGTGATATAAATGGTTCAGGAAATAAACCACCATGCTTGAAAGAGTGAAAAGGATATTGAAATGAGTATTGTTAGAATGGAATGAGAGAATTTTCTTTTCAAAGAATGTAATATATAAAATATCTCTTTTTTCAATATTTTCTTGCGAAAAGTAGGAATAGAAAAATTTAATAAGGCATTTATTCAAAAAATCTGGATAAATTAGTTATAGCAAATGTTACTAGAAAGATAATTATGACAGATTACCGTTAAGAGCTGAAAATTGGAGAGTTCAAATAATGTTATTTTGAGCTACAAATAAAAAATGAGCAGACTGAGCAGAAAAAATGAACAGTGTATTTCGAGAAACAAACTGTTTACTTTCGTTTTCTGACAAAATACAATTTAAAGGATGAATGATGAGGGAAAGCTGATCCATTAAACTGCAGGCAAAAATTCTCAACAGAAAAATCATCAATCCGTAGTTTGAGTCTCGGATTTTCAATCCATCTAGCATAAAGCATTCTTTAAAATAAGAAAACTATTTCAATTTTTCCATTGCTCAATTATTTCAGTTTGGAGTTTTGTATATTTATTTCAGTAAACTTTTCTTTTGCATATCTATAATGAAAACAGCATACAACTTTATAACTTATAAAAAGACATAGATATAGAGGGGGGAAATAAACCTAGTATGCAATATTTTATACAAAATTTATGTTGTAAAAAACTCTAGGGAAATTTAGAACGAATTAAATTTCTTTCATTCGTATTACATGAAATATGTTACCTTTTGATCGGAAAGAGTTGGGAAAAAACTGGGTCATTTCTGTTTGCCAAAGCTTTATTTTGTAGAGATATATCATTTTTCGGAAGAAAACTTCTGAAACGATCAGATTTCATGCTTATCATAAGATTGTTCACTAAAGCTCGTCGAAAAACATGTAGTTTCGAACATGCTTAAAAAGTGGATAAAGTTGATATCGAATTGTTCTTCGGTAGAAGGAATCATATCAAGGTTAATTTAATTCTAGATTTTAAGCGTAAGTGAAACAATTTAACTTTTTTTAATCTAAGTGTGTTGTAACCCAATTTACACATTTCCTCTGTTAGGGTTTTGTTACCGCTGAAGCTCATTATGAAATATTTTTTTAGTTCCTCTAAACATGAAAAAAAAAAAAAATTCTTACATTCTGTAGAAAATATGTATTCGAGTATATGCTATACACAAATAAATATATGGCATAATCCAACTGTATAATAAATTTCATTTTTACTGAATACAGAGCTGAAATGTTCTGTTTATTATGATCTTGGCCTTTCCAGATATTCCTTTTTTTTTTCGCGTGTCAAATTTTTAGCACGAAAACTGGTAGATTTTGCCTCCATTTTCAGGCCAAATTCTTAGCAAAGCACCTAAGGAAGAGTTTTTGAGCACACAGTTTTGTAATATTGAAAGAAATCAACCAAGAAAATCATAAAGGAAAGAGGTGCACTTACAGCTGCGGAGTAACTTTTGCTGAAGCTCGTGCTCGGTTTAACTTTTTGTTTGGCGCAGTTTGTTCTAAATTTGGCATTGTGCAAATAATAATAATAATAATAATTTTATTTAGCCAGCCAAATTTCTGTCAACATATGACTTCAGTACGAGTCTATCAGATAATTTTAAATCTCCAATTTAGTGTCCCGGTCAACAACTTAGATATAATGGATATCTGATTTTTTAAGTACTTGTTTGCACATCTTCTGCTGAATTTTCCTTATTTCGTTGTAATAAATGACATACAAAAATAAATGTGATAAAAAACAGATTCGAAAACTTTTGCTCAGATAAAAGAAGTATCGAATAATATTGAAATTATACAATAGACATGGAAAAAATTGATACAGATAGCACGATTGAGGCATCTCAAAACACGTATACGTAAGTCATTCAGTATTTTACGATTTATAAAACAGAAACGAAACAAAATTTAAAAAAAAATGGTTATTTGGAAGAAAGCACTAATTACAAAATTTAATTCATAGTTAAAATAGAATAAAAGCATAAATTATGGTAACATAAAAAAAAACCTAACAAGTGTTAATTGTTTATAAAAAGATTTATTTATCTATATTTTGCTTTAAAAAAGAATAGAAATGAAGAAAATTTTATATTTCATATTTCCATTTCATTGCTGCTTTTGCATCTGCCATTTCGGCATTAATTTGTCTTTTAATTTGGTTTCTTTTTTTTAATCTTTTAACTTAACTTTTGCTTTAGAATTATCATAGCTTTTTTTTCATTCTATAATATGTTTAGCTTCTAAATTCCTGAAGTAATTAGATTTGGAATGACATATGTAATTATATTCATATATAATATAGCTATAGTAGTATGTTTCATTTTATACATATAGTTTATAGTAAACCTTATACTAGCTATATTGATGAATTATCAATATGTCTTGAATTCCATGTGAAGACAATTCCCTTAAAATTTCAAATACCATGATGAATTTTCTTAGCCTTCAGTCGCTCAAAATAATGTGAAGCTTTTATCATAGTGTTACTTTATAATGTTGGTCTTAACGTCTTACCTCCTGTGGTTTTAATGCCATTATATCTTGAATGCAAACTGCCAAGGCATTTAAAACAAAGGCTTTCCATCTAACCTTATATCTTTTACTTTGAATAACGATAACGCAAGCATAATTTTTATCGAAGAATGTGAGCACAAAAAATGTTATGCGCTGAGTCCTTAATCATCTTAACTTTCTCATCATAAAAACGTTCTTTTTCTGTTTAATGAGCTACTATGATCTGACATATAATAGCATTTGTCATTGTCACAAATTAGGAAACACATCACCATCAAAACAATAAGGATGTTAGCTGCCTCAGCGAGGTTAATTTAAAGCCTCGGAGAAAAATAAAAGACTGGAACAAAAGCATTTTATTTGTCAAAGTGCTCTACAAAATCCACTTACACCGAAAAGTAAATAGAAAATTGGTGATAATGAGTCACGTGAAATGTGAATTCACAAATATGACTACACTATGATCTTAAAATATGGGCAATACTTTTCTGCAGTTTTCTGTTTATGAAAATCCATCCATCGTAGAGGGTGTGTGTTTATTTCTTTAATTAATGACACTTCAATGTGACGGAACTTAGAAAGCTATGAATCACTAAATTACAAGGGAATAACATAACACTTGTTTCTAGTATCTGAGGAATATAAGAAGTGTACATAGACATTCAATAATACAATATAGTATGTATTGATTGCAAAGTTAAATTAAGTCTTTATATTAGAATTCTTATTTATCCAGAGCAATTCCCTCTGTTGATAAAAAAAAAGGTATTATTTCACTATGATAGTACTGGATAATAACACAGAGCACTTTAAAATCATGGGATAGTAAAGCCTCGGTACGGAAATAATTAAACAAAATACGTCAAATAACATCTAGTTTTGACTGTACAATCGAAGGGATAAAACCTCAAATGCCATCTAGTTTCGGTTGTAGAATCGATGGGATAAGACAATAAGGTGATTATTAGAATTCTTATTTAAACTACTTTAATCCCATAGCTCGTGATACTGAAGTAGTGCGTGTTAAAACTGTGTCAGTATAAAGACTAGTCATTGAAATAGTAAAAATAAAATTGAAATGTCAAATGTCACCTAAATTTGGCTATTGAATCGAATGGTTAAAACAGTAAAATAATTGTTCAAATTTTTAAAAAGTTGATTATTAAAAGTAAAGACGAATTAAAAATAATGATGCAAGATGAAGATTTCTATATGCATTACATTTACATTAACAAGACCCTGGTTTATAATACATTATTTGGTTTAAAGTTTTAACGTGCATGGTTATCGTTCGTGCAAACATGATCAAATTGTTTTAAAGTTATTTGGACCACTTTCAGAGCATTTGTTTTATTCACGAGAAAATAATGATAAATCACGCGAATTGACATAATAGATCCTAGCTTTAAACTTTTTGCTAGGGTAACTACTGTTTATGTCATTGTTTTCAAATTGCTTGAAAGTGATTTTAGAAATTTGTAACTTTTTTTTTCCTTAGTCGTAAGTATCTTTTTTATGGGTAACAGAAAATAGATAATATTGATTATGGTATTTTGTTACTTCGCACGGAACTGATTTTTCAAACTTGGGGCCATTTTAAGCTCGAAAATTCACCCTTAATTCACATTTAGTCGAAACATTTTCAACGTAATAAGGCAAGTTTGGCCTAGTATTAATCTGATCAGTTACATTATCATTTCTTTTATCTAGATAATCTAGATAAAAGAAATGAAATCTAGATAAATAATTACATTAAAATAAAAGTTATCTAAACATAAAATTCACTACAACTTTTGGTTAATTGAATAAATGCTTTAAAAATATAACGTTCTGTGATTATTGATTTAAAAAATACTATTTTGCACAATTTTAATTAAATACAAAAATATCATATTATAATACTCGAAGTAAGGCAAACTTGAAGCAGAAGTTCCCGGTTAGACGATATTAACTCTTCGACAAGGCTAGCGTCCGCATTTTTATAAGCATTCTGAATACTGAATGTCTCTGATAATAATGATGTTAATATATGTGATTTTTGAATGTCTCTGATACTAATGATGTTAATATATGTGATTTTTGAATGTCTCTGATAATAATGATGTTAATATATGTGATTTTTTTCGCTTTATCAAATTAAGCCTAAAGGAACCTGGCCAGGCTCTAGTAATCGCAGATACCTATTGCCGGAACTGTGAACAATCAAAATAGACCCTACTACAAGTCTCATGATCTCATGAGTCGGACGATCCGTCATCTGAGATGGATAAGTTAATTAACTATCACACTATTTATATTCTGGCAAGGAGATCGAGATTCTACGTACTTAGCAGGCGATATCTCTTCCTCGTACCGCAGCGGAGGGGGGGGGGGATAAGTTGAAGCGTTCTCATATGTCATAACTAAAATGAGCTTTATACTAATATGAAATCGCTAAAAATGTTTTCAATGATAGATAATGTAATGATGAACAATGTAATTATTCTCGCACATTTATGACTTCAAACTAATGCTATTATACATAATTTTAGATTACTCGAATTGTTAATAATATAATAAAATATTTGATTAAGTCTTAAGTAAAACACAGAGTAATCGTAAAATTACTTTCTCTATTCGGAGGCATCTGAAGCCAAAAGTAATAAATGGAGTAAAAGCAAATTTCATACGATGTATGGAAGGCATGGAAAGAAGAAATCATACACATTGTCAAAACATTTCACTCAATGGAAATTTTATTAATGGGAATATTATTAACATCAAAGTTTATATTGTAACTCTAATTAACCTTTTTAAAACTCAAAAGTTTAAGTTATAATTTCATGATAATGCGAGTCTAACGTATTTTCTGACGAAAATTTATGTGCAAATATTTTTCCTGCAATAAACAGAGCAGCATTAGATAAATGATACGGCATCAATTTCGTCACTTATTCCTTTTTCCTGATGTGTATTAGAAAACAATTCCTTTTAACTGCCATTTATTAAAGTTAACTGTCATTTATTAAAGTTAACTGCCATTTATTGAAGTTATTATTTCAAACACACGCATTCTTTTTAAAACTACAACAAATTTTTCAGCTTACCTTCTGATCATTTTCTTTTATAAAGAGAATTTGTTTTTCTTCAAGACCGATTTCGAATGGTCAATAAATTCCTTTAAATTCAGTCCTCTTTCTTCTTTATCTGCTTTCTTTATAGATTTATCGTTGCTTCAAAAATGAATCAAATTTATTTAAAAAAGGCGAATTTATTTTATTTATATTAAATGAAAGCTGAGATTGCTGTTTACAAATTATTTCATTCAAATTAAATCGAAAATCTACCGAAGCTTACAAATTACTCCATCAAACTTGTGACTTATGTTTGCAACATGTGATGTAATACTTTATACGCAATTCACCTAACAGAATTATTTCGCTTTTTAAATAGAAAAAGGCATCATTTTATTAATATCAATTAGCAGTTTCTTTTCCAAACATAAAAATTCTTGATTAAAATTATTCATTTACTTTATGAAATATAAACATCACAGAGAAAAATCGAAATTCTTTTGAAAAATTGCATTGATAAATCATTTTCGCAATTGCTGAGTGTGAATATAAGCAATTTTATTTTGAAGCATTTTATTTTTTTATTTGAAATCTTGAAAATTCTATGATTACGAGAATTTTTGATGCATGACAGTTACTTAATCTGTTATTATATAGATCAAAGTTTTAGTCATTTGCTTGACTTCAACTATCTGAATTTTTACTATAATAATAAATAGAATATTTGTTTAATTACATGGATTCATCAAAAGTGTCAAGTTTCTCTAATGCATTTTTATAGAAAATGCGAATTATCTCGCAATCTAAATTGTCTTCAGATACAATTAGTATTTTCTCATTACTTTAAAATTAATACATAAAGTACCTGATTTTTTTAATTCACATATGGCTGTAAATTTACAAATGATTTGACAAATTCGTGGTTTTTTGCGAATTAGCGATCCTAAAAAGGCCCAATAAAACTTTTAAATTTCTAATTTCTTTTAATGGGCTAAAGCCTACTGCTTTGCCTTTTCTAACTGCTCTTTTACATTTTGTCTTTCTCCATTCGTTTTTTACCATATTATGGAAACAAGATATTTGAAAAAAAGAAAAGAATAGTCATAACAATAATATTGTATTTTATCCGAAATCTTGCCGCATATTTTAAGGCATGATTCAAATCGCTCTGATGATTGCTGAAAAGCAAGTATAATAATATTTTTCATCAATTATAAAATGTAAACGATCATCTCTCCATTACAGGAGGCAAAATAATGAGGAAGAATTAGATCAAAAATATTGTATTCAAATACGCAATGAAATTCTTAAAAGATTTTGGTGATACGTACATATAGATAGGAAATAGTTATCAAAATATTTCCATATTTTGACGCAAGTAATAATGTTTGCATGTTGCTAACAAATGATGCAAATATTTATCAAAATGCTATATGATAATAAAGAGTTTTGTTATCAAAAGAATCGCAATGCTTATTACACTATTGTGACTTTTTATCATGAATCAAAATGTTATATTTTAACAATATGTTTAATTACTTCAATTAAATTGTTATAAAATTTTAAAGTAGCTGTAATAGTATGCAAAATAAGATAGGTCAAATAGAATAGGATGGTATATTTTCTATGATACTCTTACATTCAATACACGAATATGCAATTCGCACTTTTTTAGAGTTGTTTGAATAATTCCCAAATCAACTGAAATGCAAGATCAATTGCGACTTTACAATCGTTATAATTTCATTCACTAATATGCATAATTTCAGAGTGCAATCACTCCTATTCTGAGATGAAGAAACAAGAGATCCTGTCACTCTTCGCTGTAGATAGAAGGCGCGCATTTTCTCAATACCCAACAATCGATGTGAAGCTATTTCACATTTTTGCAGAGAGAGAAGATGGTAAAAATTTGTTTTCAAACTTACTTTGTAGCTTCTTACTCTGGCTGGCATCCCCTACTAACTTCACGGAACTTCATCTCATCTCATCCTTTTTTTTTTCTCTCTCTCTCTTTCTCTTCACCCTTTCATCACGGTGGAGCAGAGACGTCTTCGAAGAGGAGTGTCGTGCGCTGCTGGGTTGAGAACAATGTAACGGCTGATCCGATCGAAAATAGCCATTGGTCGCTTGTGATCGAGTGAGTAAACGGCGCTCCTCTTTAAAAACGGCGATCCGGAGTTTCGATCCAACCAGCAATGGCGCTTTGCCTGAGAAGTACTATGCCTTGCAGCGGTTCCCTTTTTAGTATTTTTTATTTATTGTTTTTAGTTCGCGCATGGTAATGGGTTGGCTGGTGGAACGCTCCCAACGCCCTCTGTCGAGTACCTCGGATGTTAAGGAATGCCAAGTGGGAAGAGAATATTATGAAATCCTGACATCATCCGACTGTTTCATCCGAGGATGAGGACAATAGTACTTTTTCTCTTGGATGCGGATGCTGCTGAGATCACTCTCTTTCATGAAAAGGAAGGAGTCCTCTGGGATTGATTCTAGGGCGGTGGATAGGTTTTGCATTATTCCATCTAATAGGAAAGGGTTCAGTTGGGTTGAGCAGAGATTTTTTCGAAATCGTTTTCAAGAATGGTCTGAGTTTTTTTCCCATTTTGGGAGGAAGGGGGTGGGGAGATTAGGTCGGATGGTCGTAATATAGAGAATGTAAATCCGATTTGAATTTTGCGGTATGTGTATTATATTTTTCCTGGCTGCGTTTTTCTAGATTTTCCATTTATCTGTTTTGCTTTTGTAAAAGTAGGCTTTTAGGAATGCTTCATGATTCCGGAAATGGGAAACTGGAGACTTGAAAGTAGTACTGATTTCCCGGACTATTGTGCGGAATGATTCGATGAATGGATTTTTTTTTAAATCTAAAACTTTCTTTTACGAGTGAGGTAAATGCATTTGTGGTTCAAATATTTGTCCTTTAAATATCCGATTTAAAGTTTATAAACAACTTTCCTAAATATGTTTTTGCTTATTCAAATGAATGAATGAATTACTGCCCGACTTTGTATTATTTATTTATTATTATAAATATCGTATTATGTTTAAATTGTTAAATAAAATACAAAATAATAAATTTAATAAAATGTATTTTTAAAAGCACACATTTATCAAGGAATTAAATGGTATAATATTTTATTTTATAAGTTTTTATAATCTATAATTTAGAATTCATTATTATAAATATTATGGAATCTTGTAGCATTTTTTTTTTAATTCTTTGTCAAGTAGTGTCACTCGTATAAAAAGAAATTTAATAAAATTATTCGACTGACTAATAATTAAACTTCGTGGAATTTTAAAATAGATTATTTTCATCGAAAACACACAAAAGCGCAAAAAGTGGAGAGCTCGAACATACCAGAAAGGGAATGAAAATTCTGTTACAAATTTGAAAAATAAAAGTACCCAAAAATGGTATTTGATTGTCAGATCAAAGATTTTTAAAAATTAAACGAACAACACCAGGAAATTATCTGAAAATAAAGAATATCTACTTTTTATAAATTATTGTTACATTCTGACATATAAAATTTAAATATTGTTAACATGTAAAGCAGCTTCTTGGCTTCCTATTTTTTTATTTCGTAAACCATAATCCCCTTCCTTTTAATATTCGCCTTTTAGAAAATTTTCCCTTCAGGAAAAAGTTTACATTCACCTTTTCTCCCTCTATTGCTTTATTTTATTATGTAACTATAGTATGCAATGTCATGCAAAAGCATTTAACCGAAAACTCCTTATATTTACATCATAATTTGTGTATATATATATATATATATATATATATATAATAAAATCTTCATCCATTCAAGTTTATAAAGTTTGTTTTTATTGTTTTATTGTACAATTTCAGGTAAAATAAATAATTTACGAGGTGATACAGTTAGCATTGGAATTAATAAATAAAATTAAGAAAAAATGCATGCATTTAGATTTATATAGCTTATTCAGACAGAAAAAAACATTCATTATATTCGTTTCAAATTTGAATGAGGGAAATCTAAAAATATCTATACAATTGATTACTATTAAGAATTCCTGATTCGTATTAAGAATGTCTTATTCTGTTTTTCAATTCGTAACTTAATACATTTTCAGAGTCATTTTAAGACGCATCGGAATTTATTTCAAACACTTGACCTCTACAAAATTTTCTTTTATTGCAAAGGCAACGGTGCTGTCACAAACAATAACATCTAATAAATAAATCAAAAAGAGCTTAATTTAATATACGCCATACCCTAGAGACTTTGTAAAAGTTACATGCAAGCGTAGTCTTTTTTACCACTGTCTCAAGTGAGCTCTACTCTTAATTTATTTACCAAAGATGGTAGGTTTAGTTGGAATTCCCCTCTCGACTAAGTCTAATTAACTTAGAATATCGCATGTTCCACTTCGATCGATGAGCCATTAATAATTTATTACAAGACTATAGGTAGAGCTTGAATGTTACATGTCACGTTCCCGATTAAATAAAAGCTATTTAATGTACACTCGATGCACTAAGTCATTACGTTGATTTTCTGTCTTTTTTCCTGTGAACTTTACTCAATCAGTTGTCACGAAAATTGGAACTGCCCTTTTTTTACGTCTGAATCACAAAAAGGAATGAGCAAATGAGAAAGATTTTTGTTTCCAAAAAGTTAACCATAAATCATTAAAACAAGATAATTACTTTTTTTTACCTTGATAATATTTTCCTGGATTATTTCTTTCCGCTACCTGATCTAGAATCAATTAAAACGACATAATTCGATGCCACTGCTGTCTAGTTAATGATTGTTTATTAATTTATATAATCATCCATTGTTCACGCAGCATTACTCCCCAATAATAATGTTCAGTAAGAACAAGCAAACAAATCTTTTGAATTTGAAGGAATTAAAACAAAATGTTAAAATAAATTGTAAGTAATATATATATTTATATATATATCCATACTTTGGATTTTAAAATCATTGTCTTCCACAATCCTCAAATAAATTTAATTTTATCTATGTCATTTGTGAATGTTCTAGATTAAATTTATCCAAAGATTAAGGATAGAATTTGAATGAAAAACGTCACCCATTTAATGAAATTTATTTAATGTACACATACATTTTCCAAGTGACCACTTGGAAAAGCAGAGTTTCAACGTCGTGAGTGTGAGGGGGGAGGGGTGACTCGAGACGCAATTCCATAGATAATTCTTTATGTGTTTAGGGTTATTGCAAGGTAAAACCATCGCTATTCCTCCTAGTGTGGTGTAGAAGTTTAGACATATTCTAGCCCAGGTATCGTTCTTGACATATGGTAGTAAATTTCAATACCGAACGCTAAACTCTTAATCTCATAGCTTTGATCTTCAATCTTTTTTTCCGATCTTTATTCCATTAGTAGTTGCATTAATTGGGATCTTCTTTCTGACATTTAAGTCATAGACAAGGAATAAACCATTGTTAAATATTTTTATTATCCAAAAATCTATTATAAGTTAAAAAATTGCAAATTTTTTCCAAAAAAGTTTGATTTGTTACCTGTTTTAGAATCAATTAAGGTAATGAAAATTCCATATATCGGTATTATCTTTGTATTTTCAATTAAAATGTCTCATTTTGTTTAATATTTCATCGATCAGATTGAATTACTTTTTATTTAAAATAAATAATGATCCTTAAAAACAAATTGCAAAATTCAAGGCTAATCTTTTCTGAGTTGTTATAAACATCTCTCATTAGAGTATTTTAATCGTATTATACTTTAGAATTATTCAAATCAAAATTAATTAAAAAAGAAATTAAAAAATTACTGCTATGGATTTAAAAAAATTTTTCATTGAATTTTGGCTAAAGAATATTGCATAACTCTCAGAGGAAAAAAAGAAATCGTACAAATCTTACTTGTTGTTGTCAAAAAATTGCTTTTATCATGAATGAAACCGTATGTAACTATTCTGGATATCTTATATTTATCTTTTTGTTGAGCAATGTAAACTATTTCTCAACGATGAATTCTGTTAAATCACAAGGATTGAAGCAACGGGTCATTATATGTCGATCTTTTTACAGTTGCTTTATTTATTTATTTCATCAAAGAACTCAGAATTTTCTAAAGCGATTATGCAATTCTTCAATATACAGGGGGGGCTATAATTAAAGTTCCACTTTGAAATGGTCATAAAAGAAAAATTAGTGGACCAAATGTTACATGATTGTAACTAATGTGAATTTACTGTATTTATCATTGTCTTATGCAAAAACTTCCAATGTGTTTTAAGTGTACAAAAGTAAACCTATTAAAATTATCTACTCTTTCTATATAAATAATAATCTTCTTTCTGTTCCGTTTTTATGAAACAAAATATTTTGGGCTTATTTTAAATTCCACTCATATGTGTTTCGCATCACTTGCAGTATTTTTCAAACTTTTTGGTATTTCATAATTTATTTCAATTTAATTAATTTTAAAATGATAAATTAAATTTTGCAGAATGTGAAAAGATTTCCATTTCTCATCCATAGATGTCAGCATGATGCATTAATGAATAGAATTTGCTGCATTTATAGCATTAAAGAAATTCGCCATTTAACTGCGTCAATACATTCTGAATTGTAAAGAATGCGTCATTAACACGCAAAAGTTTCAAAAGGTGTTCAGCCTTCGTAACATACTGGGAATCTTCGTTTAGTGGATTTGAATGAACAAAAGATAAAATAAATAAATAAAAGAAGTAGAAGGGGGGGGAGACAAAATTAAAAATTATCAGGGATTTTTTGAAAATTGTTCAAGAATCCTTCTTGTGAAAAGAATTTCAACTTCTTCACAGGGTAAAATTATCAGTACGACGTCTCTAAGCAACTGCCTAGGGGTCCAGAAATTTCTATATTTTTTTGCGATAGTTTCTAAGTATATTAATTCTGTGTTTTCATTTAATTTACAAGGATTAGTTCAAATTAAAAACGAAAGTAAATATTAACCTTATTTTAATATTTCTAATAAATTAGTTTTTATTAGTTTTATATTATGATGTTTAAAAACTCTAAAAAATATGTTGATTTATAGTAAAAACAGCGGGTGTGGTCTCCTTGAAGCTTTCCAGCATACTCTCTAATAAGTGCTCTTATATATTTTTAATTACGTGCCATTGGTGAAAAATAAATCGCTGATTCATACATAAGTACCAGAAAACCAAATATGCATTTTGGATGAGATTTTTAGACTTATTAAAACTTAAATTCGATTCGATTTACGTATTCATAATTCTTTGAGTTGTAATTTACGAATACATAATCACCTTCAACTGAATGCCTACAAAGTGCAAATTGTGCAGGCTTTACACTTTAATATTATTAATAAAATTCTTTGAGTTATAATTTACGAATACGTAATCGGTTTTTGCGTAATATTTTTTATTCGAAAGTTATGAGGTACGGAAACCCCGACAATAATTAATGAACACCCTGTATATTCATTCATTCATGCAGTTTTTGAGTTGATTAATGACCACGAGTATTGTGCCACAATACTAATAATTTTGTCCAAAGGAAAACATCCTAAAAAAAGAAAAGGAAAAGGGAAAGTTATGATTCCCTCTCTGCGTGTTAACAAGGCTTCAATCAAAAGTATCTGACATTCATTTCCCCAAAGCATTATTGAGGCGGAATCGGCAACTTTGATATGATGACCTCTCTGTCTCTTACTGTGGTCTATTTTCAATCTTAGTATAATTTACTTTTACGAAGTAAATAATAGGACGTTATCATTCTTGTTTAGCTGAATTCTTCAGATATCATACAACTGGAGAAGGTTTTGTCGGCACAGAAATTGTAACTGTTCATCTTTTCTAAATTACACTCCGCAGATTATATAAGCTACTTAAGAAGGATAATACACTTTAATTTCAAACAAAAATTGGTTGACGGTAAAGTTAAAAGAAAGAAAAACACGTGATTATTAGCGATGTTTATACTCTAAATTTTTAAAAGAATATTTTACTTTTCACAGACTTTTGATTTTCATTTTCAAATTTAAAATCTTACGGAACACTTTTTTCTGAAAGTAATAAAGCCAATGACGATAATGCAGCTACTTTCCAATATTTCTCATTAATTCGTTTTTCACATGAATTCGTTTTCGTTTTTCTCAATTAATTCATCTATTGAATTTGATCTTTACTAAGCAAAAAAATAAATATAAAGAGAAAAAACTACTTTTATATAAAGCACTTGTTTATATCTATTTGAATCCTTCTAATTGTAAATGCAAAAAGTTTCCAAGAATAAAAATAAAAAAAAAAAATTACTTAACTTTATCAAAATTTCAAACGGTCAAAAAGTTTCAACCGTCGCAAACAAACAAACAAAAAAAAGTAAATAAACAAAATAATTCCTGAATTTTGACTCAATAACGGCATGTAGGAATTACAACCATTAGTAATTTTATTTCTCTACAATATGGTTTATGAAATCTCTTTCGATTCGTGTAAAAACTATAAAGGTTTCGAGGAAATTCTTTATGTATTGATGAAGGACATTAAATATCCTCAGATTCAAAAATATAGTACATTTCTTTCCATTCAAAAACTGCAAGAAAAAAAGGGTAAACCTGCTAAATAGTAATAAAAACGACAAAAGACAAACAAATGCAGATTTCTTCATTCACTGGAAAAGTCAGTGACTAATTTAACTCGACGAGCAAATATAGAATTTCATTAGCTCTCTTTTCAGCATAGTAAAGCTCTTTTCTGTTAAAATTTTAAACCAACGCTGGAATTATCAAGTAACCGTATTGTTCTCTACTTTAATTCTAATGAAATTGAAGAAGTAGAAGTTCGCCTAACAATTTCATTGATTCAATGCATGGAAATATATCTTCGAGTTTCGCTTTTTTAAGAATCCTAAAATTTTCCTCAAGATGTTTATAGTAAATTTAGTCTCAATCAGAACCCTCTCCCACACACGCATATGCATCCCCCAATCAAATGACCCTTCTTCTTCTATAATTCCTTTACATTTTTATTAATGTTATACATCTTTTAATAATGCGTTCCATGTTAATATAAATCAGATGCTAATTTCCTTTAAAAATAACTGTTTATCGTCCGAAGTCTTCATTTTACTTTCATGGTTTTCATACAAACGTCTGCTGAACTGGAAAAGAATTTTCCCAAGTCACTGATTTCTACTTTTTCTAAAATTTCGACCACTGAATACAAGCTGATTGTTTCTATGTTAATCTATGTTAAATTTTTTTCGAAATAATTGTTTATTTATCATCTGAATCCTTAGTTTAGAGAAATAAACCAAATATTAAGAGAATTCTGTACGATTCTGTTATCGTTTTAAAATTTAAAATGTGAAAAAGAATTAAAATCATCGCTATTCTAAAACAGCAAATCGAATAAGTCCTTATAGTTTCTAATTGTTATCCTTTGGGAAGGAAATCGAAAAGCGTTGTTTGCTTAGAATATAAATGCTAGGACAGAGGTAAAGAGAAATATTGTCTTCATTGTTTCATACCTGCACTTACAGCGAAATGTAACATTAGCATTTATCTTTGTATCATTATATTATTCTTCAATATTCCCTAATTTTCCAGTCTAGAGTTTTCTCTCTCTCTATCTTTGCTACAGCCTGATCTCTGAACTTCGCAACTATGAATATCTCCTTCCTCCCTCCCCCCCCCCAGACCTTTATCATCTGAATCCTTAGTTTAGAGAAATAAATAAAATATTAAGAGAAATTTGTACGCTTCTGATATCGTTTTAAAATAGAAGGGAAAAAAAAAATCATGGCTATTCTAAAAGAGCAAATTGAATAAGTCCTTATAGTTTCTAATTGTTATCCTTTGGGAAGGAAATCGAACAGCGTTGTTTGCTTAGAATATAAATGTTAGAATAGAGGTAGAGAGAAATGCTACCTTCATTGTCTCATACTGGCATTTACAGCGAAATGTAACATTAGCATTTATCTTTGTATTATTATATTAATCCTCAATTCCCTAACTTCCCAGTCTAGAGTATTCTCTCTCTCTCTCTTTGCTACAGCCTAAGCTCTGAGCATCGCAGCCATGAATCTCCCCCGTCCTCCCCTTCCTTCTCCCCCCCCCGACCTCCACCGCAGCAGGACCAAAGAAAAATTTCCCTTTCCTGACAACGGTTAAAGAACGGCCTCCTTACACAAGGGTGGGGCTCTGATACATTAGTCGACCGACCAAGGGCAGTAAACACCATCAGCGAAATGAAAGAGACACGTGGATAAAGTAATGTACTTGTTTTTATGTACAGACGCTCTAAACAATAAAATGGTGTTTAGTATGGTGAAATTTTAAAGAAAAGAAATCGATTTTTTTAAATGGTCATCTAAGGCTTTAAATTTTATCCTTTCCATATTAATTATTTCTTGATAACATTTCATGTACATATCATTAATTTATTAGATGTATTTGATCTTTTATATTTAGATATAGAGGCACTTATCGTACCATATATTATAATTTGTAATGAGGAGTATCTATAATATAATGAAATAGAAAGAATCATTTCTTGAGGGCAAATAGATGTCCACTATTTCCAACTAATTCAGTAACCATCTGAAAGTACAGAAGCAATTTATATTTCAACTCTCAAATCCGGAAGTTTCAATCAGATTTGAATAATTTACTTTTGATGTCCTTTTTAAGTTTGCATATGACATTTATTTTGGTAATTTCTTTTTGATTTCTTCCATTTTAACACGATTTTCTCTTTGAATATTAACATTTGAAAATCTGAAACGTTTCTGAAGTCTTACTTGCTAGAAGTCTATATAAATGTATTTATTCAATACAAAATTACGAATCATAAAAAATTTTAATTTTGGCATTTTTTACACAATTTATATTTCTTTGCTTTATTTTGTTTGCTTTGGAGAAGTGACTTGAATTTTGTCTGGATTTTGTCTGGATTATTTTTCTGTAAATGCCTAAATAAAAATATATTGACGCAAATAGCATTACTAATTCTATTAGTATATCCTGAGAGATCTACTAATGTTTAAAGAACAGTCAAGTTAAGTGTGTAGAGGGGTCATTACTACATCCATCTTTAATAATGCGTCCAAGCTGAGGGGGGGGGGGTTCAAATGGATTATTTGGAAAATTAACAATCTAATCTTTGAATTTAGTTTTTCTTCATTTTCATTGTTTCCTCTTTTTCTTCTGTTTTCAGCCGTTATAAATCAAGTGAGTAGGGACCGATGTTTTTATTGCGATGCCACCTCTCTACTAAGTATTATTGTTTAATGTTGCTATTTGTGTAGAATTTTTTTAACGAAGAATTTTTCCATGACATCTTCAAGACTTCGTCATTACTTACATATAGTGACATAGCAAGGGTGAATTTTGTCCATGGGTTTGTATTTCTTTTTCACATCTTATAGTCATATATGACATTAAAAAATGAAATAAGTGTATTATTACTTTGTCATCAACGCACCCTGTGAGAATGGCATCCTGAGTGTCTATGCACCTTGCCCCTCAGTTAGATTAGTCTATTTTTCCACCTGTTTTCCATAATATCCAAGAGTTATAAATTTTATAATGCACTGTTACTTTTCCAAAATTTCAAGAACTGGGGGTCAAGAAACTTTGAGTTCGCTTATCCTATTTGTAACATGGAGTATTGGTTGATTTTTCTTGTGAATGTGCATTTTCTGAAATGTGGTTTAATCTTTGTGGATTAAAATGTTGAAGCCCTTTTTGGTAGTTTATAAACAAATGGCTTATTTCAATGCCAAGTATAATTAAATGACATTATTTCTTTTCTTCAAATTCTGATTCTGAAACTGATATTTCAAAAGTTTGAGCATGTTTTGTTTTAAATTTATGATGTCTCTTATACAACATATCAAGGCTTTCGAATCACAATAGCATGCGTTCTTACTACATACTCCCAGATATTTCAGCAAAGAAGTGCTCTGAAGAATTTTAGCCTTCAGAAGTAACCTGGCGATTCGTCAATTACCCCCAATTTCTGTTCATTTCCACTCACATTCTTGAAAGAAACTTATTAAATGGCATTTGATAGCATCGTTATCTTACTACTTTTCGTTAATCATATAAACTGTGCCCAAATAAAAAGATTACACTTAGCATGTTAAGAAATTTTAATAACAATATTATAATTGCAGGTCATGTGGGACAGTACAACTATAAATAATCGCCATTGACTTTGCAATACTGATACCAGAGGGCAGGAAGGAAGTGGGTAGCTTCAGTGTTGAATCGCCTAAGATGCTAAAGGATCTACATGTTTGGATATTCATAGTGCACAAACTTTGCTACAACCAAGTATTTTTGTAGATTATGTGATGCGCAGTTCCAATGCCTATCGACAGTTTAACGGTAATTTCACTAGCGGTTATTCGACATTTCTGCCATATGAGCACCTTCACAGCCGAAATTGTGGCACTGTTGATCAGAACGTACTTTTAACAGGGTGCGGCAAGTCCATAATGTTTATGCTTCCCTTCCTCATAACTCTGATGCTACTGGAATATGGTACAGCTTATCAGAGACACTGCTCCTCATACACTTCTTCATTTTGCGATAAATTTTCGAAGCATGGTCCCCTTCTTCGCGAAGAAATTGATTAATTTTGTGCTGATTTGCAGGAATATATCCTGCAATAAACTGAAATTTTCAGTCAGAAATGCCAACATGCCATCTATCGGCTAACACATTAAATTTCTGGGAATTGATACTATGCCGGTACAGCTAAGGTCTGCTTTTCATTTGAACACACCTTATGATTAGACTAATAAGGTACATCTTTGAGCATAAGGAATTTGGTTTAAGGAACTGTTTGCTGCAGAATTCAGTTAACACAAAAAGGTTTATTATTAACTAAAAATCTAAACATTTAAGGAGTAATACCACTAATAACACCACTGCGAAGAAAATAGCATTGATAAATTTTCGATCAACTTTCATTTTTAAAAACTGATACGCTGTTTATAATTGTTTTAAAATAAATTTTCTTCGTTCAAGAATAGAAACAGCTCTATTTCAGAAAACGACTAAAGATGATTTTTTTTTTAATAAACAACCTGGAAATATTTATTTAATATATCATTTCATTATTAAGTAACATTCGACAGTAACTATTTGAACAAATAGGTTTCCTGCAACTCCTTAAGCTCATTGAGTTCCAGATGAGCATATATGAAGGATCCTCAAGGCGTATAAATTTTATAATAATTCGAAATATTTTTGTTTTCTGAAATCTGGCTTTGTAATCGCATTGTTTTATTAATTGAGATACAACATTTCTAATTGTTCTCTTCGTCTGATTTCAAAGTAATATATTAATTACATATCATTACTTAATTAATTATTAAAAAAATATTTTCCCTAAATTCATTGAATTTACAGTAAAATGAGTATTGATTTTAAGAAGTATTTTATTTTCATTTTCTGTCCTTGTTGATATTGAAACTAAATTAATGAATTATATCCATAAATTTAATGCAATAACTTGAATATCGACTCTATGGAGTATATTTAACAAAGCAATTTTTACCACATAGCTTCGGGTGGGTCGGTGTTGCTTTATACTTATAATAGTGTATCTGAGACATAGCTGAAATGTAAAGCTGTGAAATGACATAAATAATTATACTTAATATAAAAACTTCAAACAAAAATTGAGAAAATTGAATGTGCATTCAAAGTATATTTGTGCATAAAGCTACCGCAGATTTTCAAAGCTGAATAAAAGACATAAAATCTTAAAATTTAAAACAAGCTTTAAATTACTATTTTATGATTTGATGTAACGACGTAAGATAAAGTGATAAAGCTATAAAAGATGCAATTTCCATCTCATATAAATCTTGAAATCATAATTTTTTCAGAAGCATTAGACATAAAAAGTGTTGATACTTCAAAGTAATTACTTTACTTCTGCTTATAAAAGTTTTTTTTTTCTCATTAGAATATTCATCAAAATTCTGTAGACAAGCAGAATTTGTAATTGCACTTAAATTGTGAATGAAAAAATTGATTTTAAGAGTATTTTCTTTTTGGAAAAAGAAACATTTGAAAGTCGCTGCTATTTTGAAAAACACTTATTAACCCTCCAGCTGCATATCCCGCGATTCCCACGGGTTGGCCATCAGTCCATTTTCTATTAAATCCCGCGTTTTTCGCTGTTTAGAGTGCTTATTTCTACAATTACAGATTTTTATTACATCATATTATTATCATGTAACATATAGTATCAGTTCACTTTGTTTGAAAAATATTTGAAATTATTTGCAAACATCGCATCTAAATAGTGATTTTAAAAAATTACGCAGTCCGAAGTTTAAACATGTCTTATAATTATTTTGTAATTTCAGTTTCATTTTTTTTCTCAAATTCGTTTATCTTTCTTTTCTTGCGTTATTACTGTTACTTTTCTTCTCTTTCTTTTTATTTACAACGAAAATATTGCCAAATATAACAAAAGTCAACTCCATGTACCTTCATATTTTCAAATCAATACTAACACTCTTCTGATTCTAGAGCTTTATAAAGAGAACCAGAATAAAGCCCCGTTCGTTGTCATAGTTACCAATACTAGATGGCAAGTATAAAGAAGAAAAGGATGAATTAGCTTTTTGAATCCTATAAAGCCAGACGTAATAACGAATGTCCTTTTGGAGAAAGCATTCCATTCGATGGAGTTCCCAAAGATGGCAAAAATAAAATTTAATTTTATCCTTTCAGCCGTGCTTCCTTCTTATTTTTCTTATGTCTTTCTAAAAGCATTCTTTCACGCGATTCAGCAATAAGGTATTTCTTCTTCTCATACCAGCCATAAAATTTTTGTAAGGCAAAATATCTTCATCTAAAGAAAGATAAGACAATTTCTGTACATCTATCTAATGTGACATTTTTTATTGTCAGTTACACCTATACTATAAGATGTATATTTATATATTTTTGTCTTTACCTGCAGGGGAATGATGAACTCAATTTAATTATGTTCATTATTTCGAGCTAATCTGAAAATTGTATATATAAGATTTGGATCATTAACTGTCAGAACATCTAGTTGAAACATTTATGAAACTTCTAGATTTTTTAAATTTTTTCTTATAATATTTATTTTTGCGCATATTTAGTGATTATTGCAGCACCACAATTTGTCTGAATTCTTAGAATGTTCTGAATCTTTTATCGTAATCACCATAATAATTGCTTATAATTATAATCACCATAATAATTCATAAATTAAAAATAATGATATTCCTCACAAAAATGAAAAAGTTACTATAAATATAAAACATGCTTAATATCTGTCAGAATATCCCCCCTCAAAAAAAAGTAAGGAAAACACTCCCAGGATCAAAAAGAGTATACATGTCTCGTCAGGAAGAACAAACAGCTTATGGGTTTTATAATAGCTAATATGTAATATTCTTGTAGTGTGCGAAAGACAGTCAATGGAGCATTTGACCACGCTAAGCTCTAAACTACTCAACTATTCTTGGGGTAGACATTCTTTGAATCAGGACTAAACAAAGGAAACAAACTAAACAAAATCAAGACAAACAATATATATATATATATATATATAAGCAATACAATTTATGATTTTAGGGCATTAATTTGCCAGTTTAACTGAAAACTGTTATCTCATCTCTTTTAAAAAATAAATTTTTCATCTCTCACTCTTTTTTCAAGGTTTTAAGTGCTTTTGGAAATATTAATTATAATTGAAAGCACTTAATGGAAATAGAATTACTATCCATTTACTTAAGCTTTAGCGCCATTTAAATTATGATTCAAATGGAGAGAAAACTACTTTCCGATGCACGCTTTTGGATAAGTGCAGTTTCATGGGGTTTTTTTTCTCTCTCTCTCTCTCTCTTTTAATATTTTCTGCGAGTTTATTTAAAATAAACCTTTATGATTTTGTCAAATGCAAGTTGGGATTGAAAGATAACTAATAACTTTTATAATCATAAAACTTTTAAGCTTTTAAGATTTTTTAAAAAATGACTTATACTGAAGGTTTTTTAACGTTGTGACTTTAAAGTCTGTTTTAATTTACAGATTTATTCAAATAGAAAGAGCAGATTCAAAATATTTAATTTTACTGAACGTCAATAAATAGAGACACCAAGATACATAGCTAGACAGAAGAAATTTCATTTTATGTATTCAATGGAAGCACCATTTGTTTTGCAGCAAAATTCGAATTCATTTCTTGTCACACATTTTTATTCATTCTTGCCGTTAGAGAATTCCTTTCTTCCATCCGAGTCCCTTTTAAATCCCCCGTGAAATAACTAACATTTGATTAGTGAACTCATAGCTGTAACAATTCGATTTTGTAAATCTTAAAGTGTAGGAGGCATAGATGATATATGTACGCTATCTTTAATGTATCCTCACAGATAGCACAGTGCTTCCTAGTGTAACGTTCGAAAGCAATTCAAGTAGTCTCAATATTTTTATTTGAAGTACAAGAAAGATCAGAGGTTTTCCCTTTCATATACAATCAACTTTTACGAAATCTCTTATACCAACAATAAATCTGCTTATGACAAAACGGGTCTTTGTTGGAATTACAATGAAATGCATGCTGCACGGGTAGATTCGTTCTTTGAATACAGCAATAATCAAAACAATTTTATCTGAGGTGTCGCTACGCTTTCTTAACCGTTTAACATTTTTCAATAAAAATATGATACTTGATTCTGAAATGAGATTTTATTTTAATCTTTTGTGAATCAGAGAAAAAAAAACTCAAAAACTTAGCAATCAAGTATCCTTCTTAGCACTGAATCAAATCTATCCATAATAATATTAAATCTCCCGCTTTTTTAATTTCGAATGTAAAAAGGAAAAATAAATTTTTTAAAACTCCATACTAGAATCGAGGTAAAGTTCGAAATATCATATTATTTATTATCATTCATTGAGAATACCAATTAACTAGCAAAGGGAAAAAAGCATATAGCATCCTGAAGAAGCGAATAGATTATTTGGAATCCCTTAAAGTAAACAAAAACAGAAGAATCAAGAATCATTTTCGCTAAAACTAGAAGTACTTAAAGCGGAATTTATAAGCAAAAAAAAAAAAAAAAAAAGTATCGCGACGTAAAATAATGAGGATGCAATAATGAAATGTTAATCGAGTATTTTTACCGTTTCTTAAGACTGGAATAAATTTATTTTTTATTTCCAAACCACGTGGAATAACGGAAAATTTTAGAATCTAAATCGATACAACATTATGCATGTTCAAGAAAGACTTCTGCGTGTCACGTTTATGGACCCTTCCTGCCAACTATGTTCTATTCGTGTACTGTAATGTGTATATATATATACATATTAAATATATATTATCCATATTTCTTTTAAGATATAGTATATTTTACAAGTATTTATATTTATTACGAACTTTAGTGACATTGCAGTTAATTACAAGTTTTGCAGTAAAAATGAGGTGATAAGCAATCCGATACTTAAAACTATACCGAAAAATTCAGACAAAAATCAAAAGAACAAAATCGTAACAAAAGAAAATGAAATTGTTGTGTTTGTTTTACAGAATGTATTTATAAAATATCTTCTGTTACAAATTCATAAAATTTCTTTTTATAACATAAAATTTGCAAAAACTTAGATGTCAAGCAACTCAGTAAATAAAGAAAGTCTTGCTTAAAATGCTACATCAAATTGCTTCTTATTTTAACTACTACAGGCTTTCAGTTTTATGGACTTCAACTTTCATTTCAACTATAGGCAGGAAATCAAAATAAGGAATTTTCAACTTCAATAGCAGATTGATGATTATAAATAATCCTAAACAAAAACATGAAATATTCAGTTTACCATTTATTTTGTCTCTGGTTATTAATAAATAGATTTTAAAACGCTTATTTTTATGACGATAATTTGTCTTGCTGCTAATATTACGAAATATGCAGTTTTGTTAATTATTCGCTGTCTGGCACCATAAATGCAGACAAATTACTGTTTAATGTCTTTTCGTTTACTTAAAACTTCGTTATAAATAAATTCATTAAATAGGAATTCGCAAATTAAATCAATAAAAGAGAGAAAACAATGGCTGAAACTTATCTATCTGCTTTAACTCGTATGCAAAATTGTCTGCAATTCTTCTTTGTGCAGGTTTATTATAAAGAACATATTTAAAATAAAAATTTTCTTGCTTTTAAAAAGATTGAACTCTGTGGCATTTCCCTGAAATTATAGTCCTCTTCGTATTGTATTAAATATTGCTACCATTTTTTTTCTTGTGAAGATATTTTTAAATAACCTCTTAATGATCATCTACACCACTCAATGTAATGCCATCTTTATATTTGGTGATATTTTAAATTATGTCATGCTCCGTAGGATGTTCCGCTATCATAATATCTCCATATGTATGGAGAAATTATACAGTTCTTACAGTCTTCAACAGCTTCTAAGTTTCTAAAATGTTACAGTTGATTTTCTTGAAACTTCGATAAATGCAATATTTAGGGCACGATTCGCAAAGCAGAGGGGAAGAAGAAATACGAAATAAAGGGGAGAGGATAAATCGAGAAAACTCTCGTTTTATAGAAGTTATCTTTCATAATATAAAAAATTAATAAAGCGTATAGGTAGTTCTATATAAAGAGAATTTTTGTTATACAGGAAACATCTTTCATAATATGAAGAATTAATGAAATACACATGTTGCTGAAATCAAGGGTCTGTATTCTTTGAGTGAAAGCTTCAATGCCTAATTTAAAATTTAAGATAATTGATTTCGAAATCTTTATTAATTTTTTTTTATGTCGAATACTATATTGTTGCTTTTGTTTGGTTTTATGTTGAAAGTTAATTCTAACTTTGTTTAAATGAAATTCAAAGAATATTTGTTGGCAAATTCTGTCTTAAACAAATTTCAAAACTAATTGTGCTGTGTAAATTTTCTTCTTATGTAAAGCAGATATGTCTAAATCCTGGATGATTTTAATTCACATAAAATCATTTTTTGCTAAGACCCTTAGTTCATAGCGAATGTTGTCCAAAACGGGAAAGATAACCTTAAAATTCCTGTTTCGAAAAATCTCTTCAAGATAGATATATATAGTTCGTATTCAAAAAAAGAAAAAAATTAGCAAATTTTGAAAACATTTTGCTTCACCTTTACTGTTTATGCACTACAAAAAATAGCTAATTGAGAAAATTATAAAAAAAAGGTGGAACCAGATATACACATCAGGCATTTATTTAAAAAAAATAACTGAACTGGTGGATGGTTGTTGAAAAGTATTTGTTCTTTCGCATGTACTCTGTCTTGTTACAAAAATCATTTCAACAAATAATTTGAAAGCGAAATTATATCAAGAGTTATCTGATTTTATTTTTTAAATTAAATTTTAGTAACTAAAAGAGCATTTTTAGTTTTACATATCTACTATGAGTTTTCATGATATTTTTTTTGTATCTATTTTATTCAAATACATGCAGCTTTTGAAAAATTCTCTACAGTGAATAAATATTTTCCACTTATGAATTAATATTGATATTGATATAGAATAAATTTATAGAATTAATATTGATATAATATTGAAAAAATATGATTTCTTATCGATTCCCATTCCAATTCACAACATTTTGATCTTTGATGTTGGGCAGAAAAAGCGGTTGATTTAAGCCTTTATACGACCAGATCTGCCTTTTTCGAGTTCGATTCCAACGGAGATAATTCGCTTTCATGCATATATTTTCTTAAAATTCCAAGTATTAAATGTGTTTAAGATTTTAGAGATTCGATTAAAGGCAAAACATTTTTCAAACCTTAAAGCTATTCGATAAAAATGATTAGTCGTTTAGAGCGTTAAAGCATTAAATACTATCAATATATAAAATAAATTTATCGACTATTTTAAGATGATGCAACATGCAATTTTGCATTTGACGCATGAACTTGAAAATGATTCATCTACTATTTTATTAAGAATTCAGTTAAAACATTGAATTTTACCAAAATATAGAATTAATTTACGAATGTTTAAAGATGATTCAACATGCAATTTTGCAATTGACGCATGAACTTGAAAATTATTTCTCTACTATTTTATTCAGAATTTCACTCTTTCGTTATAATCATACTCTTAATATTTACAAAAAAATCTAAATAGTTAAAATTGGTGGGATATTAATTAGTATTCATTTTTAATTAACTTGTCTGAAAATGATAAAAAGAGAAGTCTCTTATTTCGAAAACCAAATCAGAATGAATCTACATTTATGATCACAAGACAAGTATTTGTCGCATAAACAGTATCTGGAAATTAACAGCAGTCTTTTGTAATAAACAAAAATTCATTATATTTTAAATCAAATAAAATTGTATATGGATGTTACGTTGACATTTTTCTTGGTAGTTTCCTTTCAAGACAATTGTATACTAAACACCTGAAGAAAAATCTTTCAAACCGCTCAATATCGTGTCTTAATAACATGCTAAGTCCTTAATTTAATATACTTTTACATCTATAAATACAATAATTCGTTATTATTATATACGACTATCACCTATGCATGTTTTTTAATTTCAGATTAGCTTAATTCTGTTTAATATTTACATACCATGTTAATATGTTAGTATAATTGTGTAATTCAGACCCCTAAGCATAAGACTAGCACAAATTACAAAAGAAACTACATTAAAAGAAACATTTTTCTTTTGAACAATCTTTAAAAAGCAATATATACTATTCCAACTTTTTAAAAAGAGATAACAAATGTATCTCTCCCTACGTACGTACATCTGGCACTACATACATCTGCCTGAAGTAAAGAAAATTTGGATAGTAACAATATATTCTAAAAAAATAGAGCTCGTTTTAAATCCTACAGGAACTATATTTTCAGTTTAAAACTATTAACTTCGTTTACGTACAGTATTACGTCAGGTACATTTAGTCTGTTTGGGATAATTACATTTTCCAATTGGGAAAAAATTTTCTATATGGATTTTTTTCTCTAATCAAATGACTTATTACTATTTATTAAATTCGTTTAGCTTTTATTAAACATGCCAGTAAGAAGCCACTTAAATCACCGCATTTGGTATTAATTGCATGATAGATGAATTTTTAGTGCATCGGTATATTCCATTTTTCTGATGTAGTAGAGACTCTAAAAGAACTTTTAACTGCTATATAAAGTTTTTAAAGAATAAATAAATTGCATATTGAACATGTATATTGAGAGCTGCACATATGATTTTTTAAGGTATATAAAGTCTTATAGCAATATAATTTTATATAGCTATTCAATTTCTTTTAATTGAATAGCTATATAAAATTACATCTCTTAAATTCCAAAAGAAACGTTTCCTTTCTGTAATAAGATCGATTCTTAATTGTGCACATAAATCAGTTGGAAAGTGCTCTAAAATGGGTGTTAAAAATAATAATAGTAAAATGCATTTCCAATGCTTTAAATTCAGATATTATCAACTTACATTAAATAACTATTCAGATGAGCTTACATTGTATAATTATTATTCATTCACGCAAATAATAATTATATAAATAAAGTTACTAATGCTTTATTTTAATAGAAACTCGTTTGATGATTAAAAATAAAACTTACAAACATTAACTTGATAAGTCTTTCTCTGAAGAGAATTCAAAGTAGAAGTTTCACAGAAAACAGTAAATTACCTTTCCGATGCCAATATTTTTTCAGGGATACTTTAGTGATAATACTAGAAACATCTAAAAAAGAAGTGGCGTTTTAATCTATATGCTTTTATCTGAAATGGGATAAAGTACATAAATTTTGGACTAACAGAACCATTATCAATTTGTTCTTCCATTAGATTCTTTAGTATTGAGAAATAAAAGTAATTTAATGCGTTGTCTTAATTATAAAATTCCATAGAAATATTTTAAGCCAAGGCTGTTTTTTTTTATCATTATTATCTTTAGTGACCTACTTAATTTTCTCACTTATACTGTACACGTGGAATCTCGAAATTTCTTTTCGAACAAAAATAAGGTCGCGCATTTTTTTTTATTTGATAATCGAAAATAGATTGCTAGTAAGGAAAAGTTTCAAAATCTCTAATTTATAACATAGTCCATTTTATCATTCAATTTCTTCATAGAGAAAGGAAGAGGATAGAGGGAAGGAGATAAGGATACAGAATAGGCCAATTTATTCTTTATTAATGGCTGCAATTTAGTGAAAAACCGAAAGTTTCCATTAGAGCAACCGTTACTTTAATGTTATCTGTGCTGTTTTAGCTGTCACATGTTTTTACTGCGAACATTTTTGTAGGTCTTTTTTTTTTTTTTTTTTTTTTTTGGAAAATCTAAATGTTTTTTATTTTTTCTTCATTTATTGTTCTTTTAGCTTTTTTTCTTCTAGGCTTGTGATATGTGGGCCAATAAGTACATTTTAAATTTATTTTCGTCTATAATTAATTAAACTTTCCATTCCCGGATCCCTATTTATAATCTCCCAAAACAAATGCCCCGTAGGTGATAAATATAGAATAATAGAAGGGTTACAAATATGGAATATTATTTCATATTTATCACTCTCGAACAAGCATCTGAAAAAGAACCTTGAAAAAGTAACTGCAAGAATAATCAAACAAAGACTCTCGCATGTATCACACATATTCAAAGTTAATTTGGCGCACCCAAAACAAAACTTCATTCATCATTTTTCAAGGCATCAAAGGAAAAGATATGTTAAAAAGAAGCTGTGTGAGGAATGGTTAACGCAACATATGCTAATTACATGTGCAGTTTTTGTAAGAACTAAGCAGTAATCTATAATCTTTGTATTCTATAGTTTACCATTTAGAACTAACAATTTTTCCATCATAAACTTTTTTCAGTTATATTATGATGCATTATTTTTCTACCTATAAAGACCTTTAATATATTTTTTTCTGCTTTCTACCCATTTCTGTTAATGATTTTTAAATACCTCATAGTTATTACTCATTCACTTATTTAAAAAATTTTCGATAAAAACTGTATTTTTAAATATTGTTGTTTTACCAAGTTACGAAGAAAATATATCGCGTGCAGTTAGTGAACAATTCAATGAATAATTTAGCAAATTAAAGTTTTCAAAAATCAGCATTTGTTTGTCTTAATTCATATCTATATATATCCCTTTTTTTAATCCCTTCCTCTCGTTTACCAAATATCTTTCCACGCCAAATGCTTCATCAAATCCAAGTAGTTATCTGAAAAAATACAATAAGAATTATCAATTATAAAATGTTTGTATAATATATTATTCATTAATAAGCACGCAATTTCCTTAGGAAAATATTTATTACACACAAATCCCAAATTTTTTAAAGACATATATATCTTCCTACCACCTCTTGATCAATTTGAGCAATTAAAGCGAGTGTATCTCTGCAGCATAACGTAGAATTTGATTTTGTAGCTTAAGCAAACATAACATTTCATAAAGCATTTGCGAATTATTTTTAATCGGGGGGAGGGGGGTATATTCAATATTAGCATTTGCACAACAGTCAGTTCTCTTTTATTCAAAGGTCTAGCAAAAGATATCTCTTGAGGATTCTAGGTAAGGGCAACTCGTTGATTCCAATAGGAAGCATAAAATTCTGCGCCAGATTTTTTCTCACAGCACATCTAGCAAGATGCTTTAAATCTCTCGGACCGCCTTCACTTTCTAGATCCCCTCTATCTCTGCAATCGTTGCACAGTTGCTTGAATCTTTGCTGGAAGTGCTCTTCCATGACAGGACTCAGAATATCATACAGTTCTCTATCTGAAAAGAAAGGATCTTCTATGGCACTCCACATCAATCTGAGACACCTGCGACTCTTATGATTCAGTTGGGCTGATCGAGTAAACAGATAAAATAAGATAAGGGCCAGCTGAAGTCTTCTTCGACGAGGGTTCTGTATAAGATGTTCCTCAACATTCCTTGATGCAACTCTCTCACCAGAATATCTAGGAAAGAAAATATACGAGTCACATAAAAGCTGCCATTAATAAATTTCAGCTGAAACTCTTTAAGCCCACTCGTCGGAAAAGGAAGTCAATTCAAGTAATAATCGCAAAGGTATGGTAAGCGCAAATGCGCGTTTCATTGTCATTACATCACAATTTCTTGTATTCTTAAATTGGGATTTAATGACATTTAAGAATACAAGAAGAAGAATGTAAGGATACAAGAGATTGTGATGTAATGACATTATTTTGTCCTCCTGCAATATACATATATAAAGCAATTGAAATTAACTTGGTACAAATCATTTCTTAAATACCACGTGAACATGAATTGACTCCATTTCTCCCTTCACAGTTATTTCAAAAGCAGTTAACAGACATTTATTGCTAGATTTCTGGAAACTTTCGGCAGTAGAGTGCGTCTTTCGTTTACAACGTTCGATTACGTGTGATAAATTACTGTTCAGTAAACTCGTAATTTTATAGCTCGAGGTTGAAAGTTATTATACAAAAATTGGTTGAAGATTAAGTTTTCAATGAAACAAAGAATAAAAAAAATTATATAAAAAAGTGATTATTATCTTTGTTTCATGAAATTCTTTTGAACACATCACTAACATTTTAACATCAACACTAGTCTTGAAATGAAAAATTAATCTACTCATATTATCTTCTACTTCGTAATCTACTCATCTTATCGTATATTCTTAAATTCAATGCGAATTATTTACGAATGTAAAAACTTACTGTAAGAATGACATTACAGCTTAGAGTTCTGGGTGAATCGAACAAAGCTGAGAAATTCGAGCCTTGAAAGACGTTCGGTTCACCAAGAATGGATTTAAAGGGAAAAAAATTATTTTTCAACAAAAATAAATGATTCATTTAAACAGGTAAAATATGAAAAATTATTTAACAGATATTTTCTGTTTTGGAACAGAATGCAGTTTCTTTTTCTTTCAATAAATATGTTAATATCCTCTACAAGACTTCATAGGCTTTTTTTTAGTTCTGAATACGAGAGAGAGTAAAAATTATCTCGGATTAGTGGATGTTATTTTCGAGTTTCTCTGTATCATGAACCGAATTTTTTGTTTTGAATCTTTCAAAAGTTTTTTTTTGTGATTTATTTATTACAAATAATAAATTCTAAAAGCAGGGAATAAATATAACAGATTTTTTAATTATTTATATTTGCGTTAATCAAAAGAAAAAAATTGAAAAACAGTAATCAGTTGAATTCCTAATAGTATTTTAAATAAAGGAAAAAGGAAGTAACAGGTTAAATCACATTTTTTTGGTACAGCCTTCTCCATAATTAACTGCCATGTGTTTGGACAAAGGTACGAAAGAGATGTCGTGTTTTTATTCTAGTGCAGGTCAAGAGTCGTGAAATTTTTTTAATGGAAAAGATGTAACTCAAATGATAGAAAGGATATAGCATTAGATTTATGTATTATATATTTAAAAGAGAGTTTTTTCGGACTTGCACGTTGTTTTGATTTTTTTCCCAAAAGTTGGAAGAACTGCCTTGAATTTATATCATATACTTGAACTCATTCAGTGAAGATTCGGTCTCAAGGACATTTAAAGAACTGATGAAGAAGAAAAGAAAAAGCTTTGAGATTACCCCTTTTCACAGAAAACATGATATTTTACAACTTCCACCGATGTTTTTGTTTTCATTGTGCAATACACTAAATACATCTAAATACTTATAAATTAATTGCATAGTTTAAATCGCACTGAAATAGGCATCCTAAGCTACAGTGAAGTCGGGACTCTGAGCAGGAAAATCCAATTACTCAGCACCAATGGAATGAATTGTATCATGGAATTCGACCTAGACCAAAACGCTCCACATTAGTAACAAAATTAAAAGTTTTTTTTTTTTTTCTCGCCAGAATGGCGTTCAGTTACTGCAGATATTTTCAAAAATTAGTAGATAGTAATCTCATAGAATAGTAGCAATAATTGCAGCAAAAAATGATTCCAAACTATATTGGCAATTTAAGCATCTACAGGATAAGCAAAGTAAAAAGGAATTCGGGTGCTTTTTTATTTGTACAATGTATATCAAGTCATATAATATTACAATCACAATGTTTGTGTTAATAATATGAAAAATGTAATAAATTTAGGATCTTAATTTGCTTCAATTAAAATTATTTAAATTTATAAATATTCAGGGGTATCCAATATATTTTTATACCTTTATATAATTCAACATATTTATTCGAAGATTCATATTTTAAAAAAATATGAATTTTGGGGAGATTCTTCATCATAGAGCTTTTCCTGGAGTGTAATTAAAAATCAGTTTCCTGCAATTTCCGAGAGTTTTCTGAATTTTAGCGGTATTTTGATAGAAATTTTTCATCATTTATATCTTAATACGAAATTGTGAGAGAAGAAATATATTCTACTTCACACATGCACAGGTAAAAATCATTCACTACAAATATTCGTGTTTCCTCATATATTCAAAATATTTTCGTCAAATTATAATATAAGGCTATGTTGGCATACTATTATACATTTTGCAATTTTCATATTATTTGTTTGAAAACTCCTACTCTTATAAACAAGAAACAGCAAGCAAAATCATTGATGTAAGCATTATCAACTTTCTGTGAAACGGGATGAGACAAATTATTTACTTCATTAATTTCTGGCTTGTTTCCTAGAAATCCTCATAACCGAATCTTCATTGAAAAATATTAGTTCTAGTATATTCTTTACCTGATGTAAGAACAAGGGTAGTTGATCTACGGTTTGAAGAAATTCGAAAAATGTGTAAATCCTAAAGTATCCAGATACTTAGGATCATACAGTATATGCCCTAGTTCGTAGACATTATTCCCAGTCAAAGACAATAGATTCACGCGATCCCAGGAATCGACAGCTCATGACTGCTGATTAGGCATATAATTCTCTCAGTAAAATTAATCTATTAGAATAGTCTCCTGATAGAGCAGCTCTATCGATCTGTAACCTGGCCCGGGCATCAAAATAATTGTGGTAAGCAAGTTGAACATCAAAACAGTGACAACCACAAATAAAAAGTGCAATTACCGATTGGCTGTCTCGTTCCAGGACAGTACTACATTTGACGAATATCAACTTGGCAAGAAGCTATTTCCAATTAAGAAAATCATTAGGAGAGATGAAAAAATTAAACATATGAGAGTTAAACGAAGAAGTTTAAATTCTTTCTGGTTGCTTAATCAAATATATTTAAGAATCAGACATGGAAAAGTTTTCTTTTGATAAGTTTGCAGAACTTTCACGAGTCTTCCTATAGGAATCTCTTTTCGATTGTTCTGCTATGAAGAAAGATGCCTTGAATTGAATTGAACTAATTTGAAGTTTTTATTCCTGAAAATTTAAACGCTTAGGTAAAATACAAACTATTTATAGGGGAATTACTACCTTAATTGTTGTTGTTCTTTTTCTCTTTCCGATAATTATAAAACTGGTATCCATTTATATGGAAGGAGATGTTTCAGGGTTTTTTTTTTAATTAATTTATTAAAGAAACTGAGAAAAAAAGAATTGATTATAAAAAGATAACAGATTTCTACGTCCTGTGTAAAAGAAATAAAACTAATTTGCACTTGATATTCGAAATGCAAGTCAAATCGATCTGGCGATTGCTTCAATCAGAAAGTTACTATACTGAGCTCTTTATGCTCAAAACAGGAAACTCACCCACATGCAGTGCTACTGATAATAAAAAAAATGAACACTAATTATACAGGAATATTCCAATCGATGTCTACATTGATTTTTTTAAAATAAAAAATGTAAGTCCTTCTTCAATAAATAAAGCTTATGTAAAATTATGATGCCAAATATATCATATCAATTTTGATAAATAAAATAATAAACAAATAATGTAAGCTTTTTTTATATTTATTTTTAATTTTTAATTATTATTATTATTATAGCTATTCTAGTAACCTTCTAAACCAAGCTTATTTTATAATAGTTTTAAATATTGCTTTGAATAAAAAGGCCTTGCAATTTTGAAACTAAAAAACTTGTATAAGTAAAGGACTCAATCAAATGCAAGTATTTTTACATCAATAGATATAGTACAAACAAATTCTTGGGATTTCAGCATAAATTGTTTTAGCGGACTTAACTGAAAATAATTATTTATAGTAATGAAAAAAGTTTGAAAGGATAAAGATAAATTGAAGTTCAGTCTATTAATTAAAATGCATTTTTTTCGAGTAAAAGTAGATAAATAAATCAAGTACAAAAAGAAATCTGATCAGTTGTTTAAATAACAACAAAACAAACATTTACTAAATATATTTTTTTTTTTAATTGAAAGAGTTCATTAAGTTGTAACTGTATCAATTATAATTATCAAAAAATTATAACCTTACATTCATCTGCTTATTTCTGTATAAATTTAACATTAAAATAATCATATATAGTGTCATAACAAAAGAGAGGGAAAAAAAGTAATTCTGAAAAATTTTACTATCAAAATACTGAGTAAAAATAAAAATAAAAAAAAGATTAAATTTACTACGAGATTTTTTTATTGAAATGTAATAAATAAATATTTAAGACTTGGAACACATATTTTTAAGAATATTGGAATATCATTTAAAACTCCAAGCTGTCTTACCATCTAAACATCAGCAAGAAATTTCAGAAATTAAAACTATTTTACGAAATAAAACAAGTCTTCTTTTTATAATCTCGATCCCATTTATGATGTTAGAGTATTACGAAACTATGAACAAAATTGGTGACTCCGAATGACCCGAAAACAAACGAAGAAGGAAATCATTAACTAAAAAGAGTCATTGTATTGATTTACGAGTTTTTAAATTAAAAATTATTTTGCCTCTGTCATTACCAACTAGGCATCCAAAATATTTCATAATCTCATGTAGGAACAAAATTTGTGGCACCAAATGTGGACACAAATAGGAAAACAAAGCTTATAGTTTGCTAATCATAGATAAACAATACAAAGCTAATTACAGATAAACAAAAAGAAGTTTAAGTAATTGTATTTAGTTGTGAAATTTTGATGAGACTTTCGAAATTAAAACGATTCTCTGAACCAGTTTGGCCAACTGATACTGAAGAATACGACTGGTCAGTGTTTCGCAACACCTCGAAACTAGTGTCAAAATCATCATTTCTCAAACCAATGAGTCCTCGAATGAGGACTATCTACACTTAAAAAGCCTACACTTAAATCTACACTTATCCTTTATCTACACTTAAAAGGTCCAATTTTAAAAGCATGTGAGGAATTAAAAACCTTTTTAAACTAAACTAAGAGGTACCTGTAGACACGCATTAATAGAGGTGTACTTGGACAAGTTTAATACTCAAATATAATATTGTATTTATACAGACTTTTTAATTTAACACATTACGACAAAAATTTGTACGTTAAGAGATTATTTTAAAATTTTAATAGTTTAATTCATTACAGGGAAATATATATTACTCCTAACCACAATCATTCAATAACTTAAAAGTGGTTTTATGACTTTTAAATACATTTTAAGCTTTATTGTTATTCATTAAGAAAATAAAAAATAAAATATGCCAATAAAAACTACTAAAGCCGTTTGATCATTTGTTCTAGTTTTATTCAGCGGAAAGTATGCTCATGATTTATAACACTAACACTGTCCTTCGAAGATTATATGAATAGATTCGAGTAAATTAAAAGTAGTTTAAAATTAAAAAGATAGTTAATAATTTGAATCTGAATCAAACTCCAAACAAAGCATAAAATGTCAACGTGTAAATTCCAATTCTCCATCATTGTCTCTGACAATGATGGAGAATTGAACACAAAACAAAGATAAAAGGACTAAAAGACTTAAAATTCCTGATTAAATAAATAGCTGTCAATGAAGAGAATAATAACAAACTGCGAAAGATAATTATTGAGATTTTACCGGCATCTTTTCATATTCATAGCATAAAAAAAAGTGTTACTCTTCGCAATAAAGGATTGACAAAAAAAAATGCTGTATTTAAAAAAGAATTAATTTTATAAAGATAAATACTCTCATTTTCAGTTAAAGAAGATATATTTAAGCATATCTATTAAATATAAAAATGAAATTTGAGATATTTGTTTCATTTCTGAAATTATTTTTATGATTAAGAAAAGAAAAGATAAAAAGTATTCTTACGTCAGTCGAAGGAATCTTCCACACAGTGAATAAAAGGTACTTTCAGTAGCAGAGAACTGGAATCCATACTTCAACAACACTTCAACACTTCTGACATTTTCAACAAGTACACAAGTACTTAAGATATTGAAGCAGGACCTTAATTCTCCAGAATTATTCCAAATGCCCCACAAATCAAACTTCATTCGACGGCAATGAAACAAAACAGTTTCAAGCACTCTAGGTCTGCCGGAAATGTAATATATCAATTTGGTTTTCTCCTCCAGCTCTACAAATTCTCTGCGCAAAAACCCAACAACGCGATAGGTAGGAAAATCTACACAAAACTTGCAAAGGAGCTCTATCAAAAGGCAACATGACAAATCTGGCTTATATCTAGCATTGCCTTGTCCTAATCTAATCCGCTGCAAAAATCTCTTGTAATCTCTTCGTCTTTCCTCTGGTGAAGCATAATCAAAGTCGTAATCCAAAATCATAAACAGAGTTTTCAGATTGTAAGATTGGTCTTGCTCTTGCATTTTGTCAACTGATGCTGCAACCAAATCAAAATCTAGAAGAAAGCTTTTTCTTACGTATCACTAGTTTCGTGGACGAAACAGAACTAACTGTTCGCAAAGCAAGCTCCCTACAAAGGGCCCCTTCACCCAAATATGCTATTTGCCACAGGACCTGATAAAGAACAAGTTTCTTTCGACAAGAGGACCTTCGAAAAGTGTTTTGTAAGACAGTGCTTTTCGATTGCTTTTGGGTCAAAATGAACTTGTTTCCTCATCGAAGTATTCCTTCCTATTTTTCATTTTCTATAATTACAAGTCTGAGATTTCAAACAATAGAATAATATTGTTTGAAATTAAGAAAAGAATAATAGATTTTATTCTTGGGGAGAATTTAGATCTAATGTTGAGAAAATTTATTTGTCTCAAAAAAGTAATTATTTAAAATGTACCGAACAGATTATTTTTTTTTTATTTCAAAATACTGTTATGAGAAAAGCCAAGCCGAATTCAGCTCATACTGTCTTGGAATGTTACAAACTAATTGTTTCTTACAAACAGAATTGTTCCTTAAGAATGTAACTTCAATTTTGTAATATCAAATAAATATTATTTGCTTAAAAGAAATACAATAGTGTTAAATTCAATTATTAATACCAATTTTTTTTACATTCAATCATTTTTATTATAAATATTTGAAATTATTTCATTATTTTTTCATGAAAGAAAAATACATTTGTAAGAAACACAAATGCAATAAAAATGACTTTACTATCTATCATGAAATAAATGATTTTATATCTGCATATATGATCAATGTGATTTTCAATATTAAAGCATTGGTTTTTTCCCCATCATTTTCTGAAATTCTCTCTAATATTTTAAGCATTTAAGTATATATATTCTGGAGAACTGAAAACACAAAATAAGCATCTAGTTTCTGTTAAATGATTAAAAAGGTGCGTTATATATATATATATATAAATCTAAAATAATTTCTTAATTTTTTTCTTAATTTAGCCCATATTAACTTCATACTAAAATGTTCTCTTATTTCCTGATCCAATTCCACCTTTTTTTTTTATTTAATTAATGCTACACCGAGCTCTGTAAAAATGCTTAAATTAACTGTTCTTTTTCTAATGAATCTGCAGTTAGATTTGTATTATATAAAGTAATAACTATTTGAATTAAGCATAAATTTTAAAACTAAATGTATGATATATTCAATATGGAATATCATAAGTTCAGTTTTCAGTTCCCCAGAATATATAGAATAAGAATTTTAAAATGTGAGCAAGTGTGAAAGCAAGTTGGTCATCACATGTCGTTTATGTTAAAAGCTACAGACGTAAACACTGAAAGGAGAAACTAACGCAGATGAATTCGATACTGAAGGTCGATGTATAAAAATTCTAAATGTCCTCAATGCATTGAAACAGTGCCTTTTAACCTTTTAGTAGTGATTTTTAGCTTATTTAGTGTCTCCAGTTTAAATCACGCCTCATACATTTCCAATAGATTTAGTAATCTAAGAAATTATTATCAAAATACACTTTTCGGTCGTTTGTAGAGGCTTGTTTAGATTTTTTATTACAGTTCTCAAATTTTTTAAGGTTTGCCCCATTAATATAATTATTTATTTATATAGTAACTATTTATAGCTAACTTTTAGTTATTAATCACAAAATGTCAAATGTTAAGAACAAATTAACTTGTTTTCAGTGTAATAAATGGAGCAAAAAAAAAAACCGTACTTGAAAGATGCACGTCCTACAGAGACCTCAAATGTTTGAGTTTTGGATAATATCGTATAAGTACTGCAGTCTCTTAGTGAAGAATCTCATACTTAAACAAGTGGAAAATAATTTGTCTGTGAAATAAAATAATTACAAGAACTCCAATTCTAATTTCGAAAGGAGCATAGTCAGCAACATCAAAAGTTGAAAGTATTGTACCTCAATGCAATTTCTTTATTAAAAAAATTATAGAAACACTAAATTTAACTTTAAAATTCGTATATGAACTTCAAACATCAGTGATTTATAGTATTCATTATAATAATTAATTAATCAGTGTTAACATTAAAATAACTTTAATTAGTTAAAATAGCCACAATATCCCAAAGAATTTCACACAGTTCCTGAACAATTATTCAAATATTACCCATTATCTTTATCGAAAGGACTGTCATACTCTAGACAATTATTAGTAAAAGATTCATACAAATAAATAAAATATACAGAGATGGATTTAAATAAAAAAGAAATAAAAACTTTCCAGGTTTATTTAAGTAATTGGTTTCTTGTGTACATGCATTTATGATAAGCTGCCAAATCGCAATATAAATTTAAGGTGATCCCTAGAAAATGAAATTACACTTCGTATTCACAATTTACAATCTTTGAAGTACCTCAAATATAAAAATTATTTAAAACAGAAAATAAAACATATGCAGTAAAATGTCGTGAGGATGTAACGCATCCTTTAGATACCATAATTGTCAGTTAATCAAACGCTAGATTATATGCTTTAATATTGGTAAAAACTTATAATAGCAAAAAAAAATATTAAAAACACTTTACTAATTCTTACTTTATTAGAATTCCCTGCTAATTTAAGAATTTAAAAATGGAATATTTATATTTACAAGATTATTAAGAGCTAAAATGGCTCTTTCATATAAAACCCAGACGTGCTGGTACGGTTGACATCAACCACTCATTTTCTCCTCTCGCAATTCGTATATTTCTAGCAATTTTATCACACATTTGTCACTTCTACCAATTAGACATAATGGCAGTCATCGAACAATAAGATTTTTACAGCAGCAATGACATCGAGGTTTTACTTCATTGTCAGTGCAGTTCATTCAAATTACAACTTTAAACCCTTGTGAGTCATTTTCTCCTATCATCAACTCCATTAGAAAGCTTCTTGGTAGCTTGGACCTTGTTGATTTGGCCTGCTACTACACTCCAACAACTTTCATTCTCGCAGATAAATTATTAAAAAGTCTAATGATCGACTACATCACTGTATGCAGCATCGTTTTGCCTCCACTATTTTTCCAATTCATTTCTATAATAGGACTACTTTCGTGCCCTGAAATGTCTCAATCAAAAATTTCAACGAGACAATCATGTCTCTCGAATTTATTTACTGGGACTGCATGACATTTTAGACATATCAATGACGCATTCTCTCAACCGCATGACAATCATCAATCCTAAATAGCGCAACATCTCTACGATGGTGTTTGATATTCTGAATGCCATATAATATCCTGAACATATCGCAACTATATTATTGTGAAATTCCGTGCTAATAAAGAGGATACATTGGGATGACTCGATGAATTTTACAGACATCACATCATATCTTTTCGACGAACTATTTGGTGGGAAGTGAAAAGTTTGGAATTTGAGCAAAGGAGATTCGAAAAAATACATGAACAAAGTCTCTTTTTGAAACTATATGCCAGGACAAAGATGCAAATATTAGGCTAAGCCTATTCTTTGCATTCTCAGAAACATAAGGTAAAAGAGAACTTTAAACACATTCTTGTTAAGAATGAAATACACACAAAAGAAAATAACAGCAAGAGGAAAAAATACGTCGCCACGTTTTCGCACCTGCAGAAATGTTAGAAAATGTCTAGTAAATTGCAGAATATTGATAACTATAAAATTTTACAAAATCAATTTCAAAATGTCATAACAACTAAATGATATAATATATTGGAATAGAGAAAAAAACAGTTTGGCACCAAGACATGTGATTATCATAAATGTTGTCTTAAATATACCAGAAAATCAGAAATAATGAAAATAAGTATACTAATTACCATTTTTTTTCATGACTTCTAAATGAAATTTTACTATAGATATCAGCATAATCTTAACATGTATAACTCATTAGATTTATAAAATATCTTGCTGTTTCATGAAATAACAGATGAGATCAGTTAAAATGTGCCGTAAGTTAAAAATTCTACACAATAACAACGATAAAAAGTCTTTCTGCAAAGCAAAAACACAATTCTTTGCATTAGCAAGCAAAAGACAGTTTACCTTTCACATTATGCTCACTAAATAAATATTCAAACTTTTTTTTTCATTACTCCGTTTTTGCTGATATAACTTAAAGAATTCATATCAACCTGCCCTTTTAAATATTTTGTAACTGAACGTGATGAATTGATTAAGATTGGTGAATTTAACGTCATTGTTAAATTTTAATAAAAGATAAACTGTAAACTAACGTTGTTATTTTATACTTTAGCGGAGAGAAAGACACTTTTCTGTGTAATAGTTTGTTAAACCCTAAAATGCAAGAATATTTTAGTTTTAATTGCCTTCATCTGTTATTTCATGAATTAGCTAATTTTTTTTATAAAACAAAACAAATATTCTAAACTTTAAAAAATAATAAATACTCATATTATTTATATTTATTTATCCCTGTTTTCAGCATAGTGCTAATATCATTGATTTATAAAAGCTAACATTTCATTATATTGTATACAAGCGAATGATGAATGTTCAAACTAAAATGAAGATAAATTCTATAAAAATAAATTGGATTGTCGCTGTGACAGTCAATTGATGTGATGTAGCAAAGACAATCGAACCGAATCGTGCCATCAAGCATCTAAAGCCGCGTTCCTACGACCTGTGCTTCTGAAGACATGGCACACTTTCCTCTATTTCCCCTTTCTTGCGGTTTTCCGGGATTATTTGATGTCTGTGCAGTTTACCGACAATTTTCGGGAAACTCTGGAATAGGGGAAAGTGTGCCATGTCTGCAGACGTACAGGTCGTAGGAACGCGGTTTAACTGTTAGCTGTTTTACGGTCTTCTGGGGCATAACGATCCTCCTCTTCCTCACAAAATACGTAGTGGATTTTAGATTTAAACTGCGGAGGATTTTTTGATATGATGTTTGGGGAGTTATGAGGAGTTTGTATCATATCATGATGAACTAAATCTACTACATTTAAATTATCAGATATATGATAAAACTATAGAGAACTGTGCTATGATGAATTTGCAGATAATAGAACATTCAAAGATTTAATCGTTTAGTTGCAAAGGGAAGTTTTTGTATAAAAGTAGCATTTCTATCCTGATAATTCTTTATGTAACACAGCAATCTTCAACATCCATAATGGCATAAGTTGCCATATGACATTTGGGAGATTTCTACAAATATTGAGCCTACACGTGAATAAAAGCAGCTTATATAATCAACTAGATAAGCATTTCATCTAAAATTGGAGGCAACTATGACAACATTTTTTTAGTTCCCTTCGATTAAAAAAAATGTTGAGAATCTGCGCATAAATTACTGTAGTCAAACATCTGAAATTAGAAAACCTATTCATACAGCATATTTATTAGAAATGTATTTTGCTCCTCGTAAAATCTACCAATAAAAGTTGAAAATACTAACATCGACTGGAAACTCTTCTAACCTCAGGGCTTTGCAAAATATCGATTGGAAAATAACTACGTTGGTGGGTGGTTCAGTAATATGATTTTCCCCTTCAAAATACTTTAAGCAGAACTTTCTGTATGAAATTGGATCAGGAGAAATATTTTCAAATATTTTAAAGTGAAGTTGGTTGCTGAGATATTTTGGAAAGATCAATAACACTTATTTTCTGAAAAATCGAAGAGAAATGAATAAAGCTGAAATTATTAGACTATTAAAAGCGTCAAAACAAATGAAATAGTACTAATTTCACTCCGAAATTCATGTAAATTTTTTTACATTAAAAAATAAAACGTAATCTTTATATTGAACTAAATAAAACTGAACCGTATATTTTAATCCTTAATTCCTAAACATTTTACTTTTAGATTGTTTTGCTTTCAGTCATTATTCCTTTTTCTTGCTAATATTAAAAATTAATTAGTTTCACAAATAAATTATAATTACTAATTTTTTATTTCAACAGAAGGGAAAAATGGCTTATTTGGTGAAAAAATTAAAATAAAGAAATCAAATCATGTTTGAATAATACAGCTTTTGAATGAAGCATGTTCTAAACATGTAATTAAAGATATATATATTTAAAAAAAGGGGGGTTTGAAAACACACACACACACACACACACAAAAAAAAAAAAACATCAATGGTCTGGTGAAAAAATCCGAAGGGTCGTGCTTTCTAAGACACAATTGCAACAAGGATCTGCTAAGAACGCGGGTCAGGCTCATCTTAAGCCATTGATAATCATGTTGAATCGAGAAAATTTGAATTATTTTCAAAAATTTATCAAATTTGGGGGAGAAAAATCAGAAAATTTTAATTACAAATTCTTATCAAAATACAAGAACAAGACGCGTTGAGATAACATTTGCAGTACACAATAAACTCGGAACAAAATTTAAATATGTAAATATTGGATTATTACAGGCTATAGAAACTCAAATTCCCATCCTTGCTTTTATACACACACATCCAAAATGAGATAAACAAAATTAAAATGAATAACAATCCAAATTAAATAAACAATATAAAAAATAAATACAACTATTCTGCCCAAAGCAACTTGTTTATCCACTAAGATGGATCGATACTATTAAATTCATATTTACTGAAGAAACTAAATTTACAGAACTTTTTTTAAATCCGTTTGTCATAGGTATCTAAATAGAAAAATACGAATAGTCATAGAGAGTGTAGAAAGGAATGCGGTTAAATGCAACAATTTAAAAACGCATGCTGTCAAATGAATCATTTGCCAAAGCTGGGAACAATAATTGCAAATCCTGTTCTTGTTTTAAAAATTGAATTACCAGTTAATTTTTATGGTCCATTAAAAAAAAAACCTTCTTAATAATTTGCTTACTCGGAGCTGTCTAGTATGAGTATAGTAAAAAATATAATACCATTCGGATCTTCTTCTTCTTCTTTTTTTACAAATAAAAAAAGGTTCGCTTAAAATAATAAAATTCTGATAATTCTTTTTCATACAAAATGGGTTTAGTGGATTTAAAAAAATTTAACAAATGATTAATTTTTTGAAATTAAAAAATTACATCTTATAAACCTGGCAAGGATACAGTAATATTGTATCCTTCCCAGGATCCAGTATTCCTGTAATACTAACTCATACACAGAGAAACGGTTCAGAAAACTTCATTCCGCTCGTGGATCGTGATTTGTAATCATATTATGTTCTTTTTAACTATGAACCCATATATCTGGCTAAGCGACATCTTATGCATGCCTGATCCCATTTTAATACAACAATATATCTTACTTAATATAATGTAAATAGAGGAAATCGAATGTCCCTGCGATTTGAAAGTTAAATTCAACAAAATTGGGGAGCCTAAATTTTTCAAATTTATTTAATAACACTACATTACTAATTTTATTTTTAAATTATAATCTTTAAATTAAAAGAATAAATATATTTAAAAATTAAATAATTATGATTTAAACAAAGATTACATGTTTTAAATATTTCTATATGTACTTTTCTACTGATAGGCACATCAGCTTAAAGGAATGCATTCGCTGTCTTGCTGATAAAGCAGGTGTCGGCTAATTGTCGCGAACCTAAAACTCTCTTCGTATGTCATTTACAAGAGAAGACGTTTAAGTAATACAGTATCATCAATAACACAATGGATTTTTATTGGTATTCAGTTTGGAACACGTAACCTTTCTATTTACAGAGAACTATCACAGGCCAAGTTAGACTTCTTGCAAAGCTGCGATAAAGATTTCCATTATATACTTAGTGTTGAGACATATAAACATTATTGATTTATTTTCTGTTTTCACAATTACGCACACATTTGAAATTTCCACACGTGTTATCATAATTGCAGTACAGTATTTCATTCCTGCTGGCGCGATTACAGATAATAGAAAAATTGATTATAAAGAGTGTTTGAATACCAGTGGTGGTTCCAGTGCGGAAAGAATGAGTCCGGGTGGGAGGGGGCTGGCTTTCCTGTTGCGAATAATTCATCTTACCCAACAGGACAAAAAAAAAAAAAAAATCTTGAAATTTTCTTCGAGAAAAAATTTTTGCGACTTTTTTCCTTTTGATAATTTTTCTTTGTTTCTTTAGAGGCAATAAGAGATTTCATGTGCTTACATGAACAACTAAGGAAACTATTAAGCATAAAAGCCTTGATACCAATACCCAACATTTTTTAATGCAAAAGATATTGTTCCTTTTAGTCAATTGCACTGCAGCATACCACAAGATTTAAAAATCAGTCAGTAGAACATGCGTCTTGTTTTTGGAAGGAAGGGAAATGTATCTAAACTGAAAATATTATTATTGCAACAGTACATTTCTCGAGTTGCTGATGCATTTTGAGAAATGATAAATATTGCTTATATTCAACCAGTGTCAAAATGCACATGCGAAAAAGTTTTATTACATAAGCAATGCGTTTGATTTATGAATTTGCTGTAGCCGATAAAAAAAAACAGTTTATCCATCATGAATTGCTAATAAAAGTGCCGAGAAATGGCAACTACTGTGGTAGTTAAAATCAACACGAGATTTTAAAAGAAATGAAGGCAAATTTCTTACTGGTATTCAGTTGTGGAATCATTTTTCAAATATATCAGTCAGCAAATGATATGAAACAAATAATTTTGCTTCGATACTTTGATTAATCTATTCAGAAGAAAAGGGTTTTGAAACGCAAAACCTTTAAATAATCCGTCTCTATTTTATGAAAACTCGACTTTACTGCAGAGCTATTTGAATCTAGCAATAAGCAAACTAATTTTTAATATCTGTCCTAAAAATATCAAGCTCTTAAAACCTCGACTTTGTAAAAACATGTCATTTAAAAGAGATCTTTAATGGAGTCCATTAAAACTAGTGCAATATATCGTTGACTTACGATAATAGTACTTTTCTGTGACGCAATTGTATTGTTATTTAAATAAACTATGATCATATCAAATGATTCTAATTAAACCCAGACTTCAAATAAAATAACAACCGGGTTTTCAAATAAAATTACATAAGATGATCATTTTGCAGTTCAGCTTTTGATTTCGTTATTTAAAATCAAGCACTGTCTTTTAATTTTGTCACAAAGTTTCAAAATTATATCTTGATCTTACTCGCTCTTTGCTCTAATTCATAAAATTTAGATCATTTATGGAAAAAAAATGTAATTCCTTCTTGCCAGATTACGCAAATGGTTTATTCCAGAGATGTAGACTTACGAAGCGTAGAGTTTTCCAACTAGTTAAATTAATGCATGAAATTATTAATATACAATAACCAAAAAGAAAATAGAATAGTCATAAGATGGAAGAAAAATCGCTACTAATCAAAATTCACTTTATCTTTCGGCAAGAAATGTCGCTTGAAAGAATATAAGAAAAATTAAAATACTTAATAATACATATTTTTCCTACTTGCTCTATAAGGGAAAAAGAAATTAGCAATCCAATCGATAAAGACCAGGCATATATACTTTTCAGAACAAAATCACCAGGCTCATTAAAATGACACGATCGTGCCTGGAACACATTCGCTATCTATAACTACCCGCTTCCTTTTAGATAATATATTTCTTCAAGATAATTTTTGACTTTCAAAAGTTCGACATGAGAGATTTTCAATGACTCCTTCCCAATACCGAAATTCTGAGTTTTGATCTAATTAGAAACAGAAACCAAATTACCGAACTCAATAGAAAAAAAAAATGACAGTCAAAAAAGTTTTAATATGTATGCGTGCACTATCATTTCGTTATTGCTTTAAAACTAATTATTTGTTTTTGTTTATGAAAATTTAAAAGATAATTTGCTTTTCTTTTTAATTTTAAAAAATATACTTTTATTTCGAATGAATTTCGAAAGATGGCGCCATGTAGAACTATTATATTATTTCTTCTTCTGCTTCTTCTTCTTCTTTTTTTTTTTTTTTTTTTTTTTTTGAATTTCGAAATAAATAAATAAGCGTATTAAAAAACACTTTTTAAAAATAATTTTTATTTAAAATAATAAAACAACAAATAAATAAATTTTCCTTTTTGTTTAAAATAATAAAACAAAAACGAAAAATATTTTTTTAAATTATTTATATGGAAGTCAAAAGAAAAATCGCAAAATGCTTGAAGCGCAGATGGCAAAGATTTATATAAATTGAAATCACAGTCACGTTTATAATGTATTTTAATTTTGATATAATGCATCTATGAGATTTTTTTAATGATATTCATTGTGATTTTATAACCTTTCTTCTACCGCTTCCTGCACCTGACGTTTGTATCCATTCTGTTTGGTTTCCATGCTTTTAATATTTTTTTTCTTCTTTTTAGTGCATAGGTAAAAGTTTTATTTATATTTTTTTATGGTTAATGTTTTCTAATTTTAATCTTCGTTTCTTATAATACCCATCGTGACTTGAAAACAAAATGTTTGAAACATTCTAGTCTTATCCGTGAATCGAGAGTGAACACTTAAGTGCTGCTAAGCTGCATGTAAATCACTATACCAAGTCATCCGGCTACATTTAATATCATGTAAATTCTTGAAAGATTTTTTTTTTTTCTTTTGATAACATAGTGTCCTACATTCTTCATAACACTGCTTTATTTTAGATTTTGAAAAATATGTATTGTTACCTACTTTCTGCAAAATTAATAAAACATGTTTAAGACGAGGAAGTGAATGAAGAATCGACTACAAAATTCTATGCTTACAAACGTGAAAAATGCGAAATTAGGTAAAAGAGGTTGTTAAAAATATGTAAGCCTTTTGCTGAATTTGAACCCCATTAACGTAAAATAGAGTACAGCCCTGATGTCTGGTTTGTTGTTGTGGATCAATTTCAACTTATGGAAATATAAGCAGGTCAATTTACATGCTGCCTTTTTCATGAATCGGATCCGATCATCCTTCGTTGCAACTTAATGCATGAACCACATTATCAAATCTGCCCACTTTCTCTCGGTTCACATTCATAATATTCTAAGCGATCATTTCATTTCAAAGAAAATAACCTATTCATATTTTAGATTTGTAAGAATAAATCTTCGTGTTTTATCTATATATGTAATATTCTAGTTCGTATAGAAAAGTTCGAAGAAAAAAATTATGTTTCTTAGACTCTTATTATATTCTTAATACCTTACCTTGAATATTTTTTTAATCAAAATATGAATGTCGAAACAAAATCGAAAACTTCTACAAAAAATACTCTGAGAAGCTGAAATTTTAAACATACAATATAAATAATAATATATTTTAATTTTTAATTAATATATAAAAATTTATTTCTTATGATGTCCATTGTGGCTTAAAAATTGCTAATAACTCTTGAATCTGCTCGAACATGGTCACTCTGACGTGGCCGAGAACAGATACAAACACTATAAACCAGACGGCTTTGTATCTAAATTTTAAAAACTCACATAAAGTTTCATTTTTTCTATTAATATTCCAAATTTCTTTCTATTAATATTCGGTTTCGCGCATAATCTATACAATCTAATATTCCTATTCTGAGAAAAAAATATTTTAATTTTTTTATAATTTTATATTTTTAATATCTTATTTTGGTTAATTTTTTAAATTAAAAATAATTTGCCATTTGCTAAAAATTATAATTAAAATTGCCATTTGCTTTAAAAAAAAAAAACTCTGAAATGTATGCAATAATTAAGAAATAAAAAAATGTATATACTGGGATACAAAAACATTGTGGATACTACATTGTTTTTTATGCCTTTTATGTTTTAAAAAACGTTGGTAAAACCATTATATTATTTGAATCTTCTTTTTGGAAATATCAGAAGAAAGATTTTAAAACGAACAATATAGAAAATAGGCAAAAAAATAGCATAACTGAAATTTGTGTCCAAGAACAAATGAGAACATTTTATTTCGCTGTAAAGCTAAGGTTCCGAATTCGAAATGACTTTTCAAATGGAAAGTAAGTTTCCTTAGATTCCTTGTTGTGCATCATATAATCCAATATCTCAGATACAGTTTTACTGATTAAACATAGAGGGGCAAATGTAGTAAATTACCTTTCAAATACTTGCGGTGAAGACTCCACACATTTAACAAGAAGGACAAGAATACTCCTTCATTTCCTTCAAACTATTCTTTTCCTTATAAAGATCAAAAAGCTGCGACGTCCAACCCTTTTAAAAATTTTACTATGCACAAAATGAAATATAGTAAAGATGACAATGGAAAAGGTGAATAATTACACATGTCTTTTCTCCTGAACGTAATGATAACGGAAACAAGGAATACACTGAATATTATTAACTGCAATTTATCTTCGAATGTTGAAAATCCACTTTGTGTTATCCAACCATTCCCAACACATTAAAAAAAGATTGACTTGTGTCTGAAGCATCCGAACATGCTTTAAGTGTTGCACAGAGTTAACTTTTATTACCATTTGCTGCACTCAAAAATCAGAAAGTTAGGACTCTCCAACAGCAATGAAAATTATGGACATTTGCGCACCCGACTTACAAGTTACTTTTTTCACCTGATTTTTGATGAAAATTTTCAGAGCCAGGGGAAAAAAAAAAAGGACCAATGTATTTTTTTTTTAGAAAAGTGATTAAAGTTTTATTTATTTATTTATTTGTATTGGTAATTCATATAAAATTTGGTTAAAAAAACTTTTAAATAAAAAATTTTAGCAGAAAATGTGAATTTATGGAATTTTTATTCTGGAATAAATTTATTTAAAAATAAGAAATCATTTCTTGAATTCGAACGTGCCTACCATGATTATTTAAATGCGGGAAATTGTTTTCAACTTTTTTTCGGAACTATTGTACGCTTGAATGTCATTAAAAATAAAGAGGATTTTTTGCTAACTTTTTAACAGCAGTTTTTCTTGGATGTAGAAAATATGAATATTCTACCAATATTTTTTAATTAATCGTTGTTTTATTAAGACATATTTATTTTTAGACCATGAAAGGGAGCATTGGAATGACATATTTTCTATCTTGAAGTAATTGGAGAAGATTTTTAAAAAAAAACATTTAGATTTCATACTTATAATAATGAATATTGTATCTGAACAATTTTGATATGAACTCATTCAACAAATTCAGTGCGTTCCTGAATAAATCCCTTAATTATGGATAATTGGATATCATATCATATATATTTATTTTTTTGTTAAATTTAATCGACGATATTTCATTAGTGAGATAACTGTAGCTTAATGAATTAAATCGCAAAAAGCAGTTATTTTACATTTAAGTAAATCTAATTTCTGTTTACACATTATACTTACACCACAGCTTTATGATGAATTCATATCATTTAGTTACAACTATGAAGAGCAAGAAAGATAAACGTAAACAGGTGTCTAAATATTTTCATTATAATAATTAAGCTTTCTATAGGATTAAGTTGGCGTTTGAGGTGGAAAAGGAAAGTAAGCATTTTTATTGCCCTGTCATCTTGTACTTCTATAAAATTTGATCAAGTATATCTAATACCACAAAACATTGATTTTATAAATAAATTAGTTTAATTTGCTTTTTAAAATTTTAAAATACTGTTCAGAATCACATCATTTAATTTGTACAAAAATGTATGGTTTAGTATATATAGTCGCTCTCAGTTGAACCACAAGATGTTGCGCGATATCTACACGATGTCATTAAATATTCTGAATGCTGGACAAGGTCGTGAAATATCTTAAGGATGTATTGGGAATTTTGTGTTAATAGGGCAAACAGATCTATTTATTATTTTTGCTGTTGATGTTGTTAATCACAAAGTGAGAGATCAAAAGCAGCGGCGTAGAGAGACCCTATTAGCACAAAATGCCTAAGAGCACTGTAAGATATTCTCGCAATATTGCCCAGTATTCAGAATGTCGAAAAACATCGTGGAGATATCGAACAATATTTTGTGCTAATAGAGGAGTAAGTATCGCCCAGGGCAAGGTGTTATTTTTTTTTCACAGTTTCATGATATTTCTCTGTAAAAGAATGATATAGACACATTAATTTTTGTCTCAATGGCACCTACGGATCCCTATCCTTCTTGACTCTCAGTCGCTACGCCGTTGATTAACTATTAAATTACTAAATTTCATTTCAGTAGTTTATTATAAATAAGATTTTCATTTATACTTTATCTGAGATATATCTTCATTATCCACAGATAATATAGATTTTTGTTATACCGAAGTTGGTGTTTGATCTTAATTTACTCGCGAGACAAATTGCTGGTCTGCAGTATGACAAACATTCATCTCATCGGTGGTTGTCATACCTAATTACAATGCTTAGTTTGTCTACTAGATATAAAGAAACATGTTCTCACAAGGCAGAATTTAGTTTTCTTGAGACTAGCAAACACAAACCTTGTAACTGCAGAATTTTTTAAATTGCTATTAAGATGCTATGTTTTCAAATAGGTTCATATATTTTTAATAAAAAAAAGTCATTATTTATACGCAGCATTGTAATAATATAATGTGAGTTAGCACTATAATAGTAAGAATAAATACATTAGCACACGGAAATTGCAGGATGCAACAGAAAATAAAATAACTTCCAACCGACTTAAATTCCGGCATGCAGCTGGATAATTTTCATGCAATATATTCATACGAAATAAGTTTGTCATAGTGGTATAGCGAGGATAAATATCGTCCAGAGAATGGCATTATTATTATTATCTCTGTTGCCCCCTTAAGATATTTTTCTTTCTAAGAAGACATAGGCGCACTAGTTTTGTCTCGATGGCGCTACACCATCGCTCAAGAGAATGTCTCGATGCATTTATCACGTAATCGATCCACGAAAACCATCCGGATAACCTTTCACTGATTCTTTAGCTTATCATGACATTCATTATCCACTTAGCTGCTTGGACTGCATTTACTAAACTGTAACTGTCACATTATGGTAATAAGGTCCTTTACATGTTTGTAAACAAACCGTTACTGTCAAATTTTGTGTTTCGCACAAGCCTGTCAAATAAATGCAATTCAATCTCACTGATTAAATTTAGGCCGCAAGATAAAAGAATATTCGTCCGCTGTAAGTTTGCCCATGATTACCATAAAAAGCTGCCTGCATTTATTTAAATTATATTTGCGGGATAATTTTTTTAAAGCCTTCATTTTCTTTTAGATATTGATTCATTGTTAAAATATGTGAATTGATTTTTACATGAATACAGAACTTTTTATATATTTACTTATGATGATTCCTTTGAAATTTTTAATTATTTATATTTAATGATTTTTTATGTATGTGTCACAATTTTATGTCTTTTTTCTTATTCTTCAGAAATGTACTCAATATATTATATTTTTTTAGTTGTTTTCGATGGTATATTTTAATATGATTATTACCCGTTAAAAAAAATAAAAAGCACCGTCAAATCTTTGTTTAAACATATAATTCCCTTGAAAGTTGGTTATTAAATATTTTGTATATAAAGGTAATATATAAAGATATATTCTTTATATTATTTTATATATTTTACTTTTATACAATAATAATAATACAATATAGCATGAGTTTTAGGTTCTATGAAATGCGATCATACTTAATGCTAGCTTTAAATATCACTCTCACAAAGTTGGAAGTTCCATCCATTGTTAAAAATTTGCATTTACAATGGAAAAAATTAAATTAATAACTGTATATAATCAATATAATATACATTTATCATATTTATATAATATGTATTAAAATGTTCTGGTTTTTGAAGATCCTTTTATTGGAGATACTGTTATTTTGTTATGTCGTAGGCCTGCAAATTCTATATTTATTTATGCATTTCTATATTTAAGATTGTTTAGAAAAAGTATTAATTCATAAAATTCATATTTAGATTTTATTTTTAAAAATATTTTGATTATTTACTTGAATAAGATAGTATTTAAATGATCAGTTACCAACTTAATTTGATGACTGAGTACTAATCAGTATATGCGCTTTTTACATTAACTGCTAAATGCAATTCTTTTTTCATGAGCTTTGCTTTATAATTTTTATTCTCAAATTAATATTTAGATAATAAAAACTGTGATACCTGCATCTGTTTTCTTTTAACTCTCTAATGATATTACTGAAATTTTGTTTCAAAATTGTATACTTTAGAGAAATATACCTTCTTGTAAACTCTTGTATCCATAAACTTGTTTCCAGTATTAATAATGCTATTAGCAATTCATATCAGTTTTCTGTTTTCATGATATCAAATATTCAGATATACACTCTTTCCTAAAAGATTGTTTTTATTATTGCAGGTATAAGTGTAAAAATAAACATTTCTTTTAAAGAAAAAAAAATTAAAATCTTATAAAAATTATGAATATGTGATTTTCAATGTTTTGTTAAAAATGATGTTCATTGTCAATAAATTATCAATTTTTTTAGTTTTGATTTATCAACTTAATTTTTAAAACAAAGAAAATTTTTTTTAACCTGAATTGTTTTATTATTTAATTTTTAATTGAAAGTTTTCAATGAATCCAGTTCTAAGAAAATAAACCAAATGGGAAGCATTAATTAAAATAATGACCAAAGAAGTGTCACTTTATGGAATTATTTGTAAAATTGTGTTTTTGTTGCTACTTTTTGTAAAGTATAATTTTAGCCAAAATTGAATTACAAGATTTCTGCATATTTCTTTAACTAGTACAGGCAAGATATGAAATGAAATCTATTATTTACAAAACCAATATCTGTACGATCTCATCTTTTATTGTTCACACCAGTGATCACCTCTTAGTCATATACGTCTTCTCCTTTTTTCTCTTCATTCCTTAATTATCATCTTCTGCTTTTAAAGACCAGCCTTCAACGGACTACTCAAAATGTTAATTGTCAGCTTATTAATACCTAGCATCCACATTTAAGGACAATTAACATTTCACTGTCATGGTTAATTAGACCACATTCCATTGCTTCTTTTTGCTATTTCTAACAGGTCAGTATGTACTTCCAAGATTAAATATGTTTCAAGTGGCATGTATAACCCATTAAATAGATTTTGAAGTCTAAGTATTGTGCATTTTAAAGTTATAATATATATTCTATTCCTTTGTTTTGTTTTTAAATTGATGTAAGAAAAATAATAGTATTTGGCATTTTATTATACTTTTAAAATATTGGTAAATCACTTTAAAATACTTTTTTATTTACTGTATGCTTATAAAAAAGTATTTAAAAATGATTTTCTACTAATTTTTTTACTGTTTTTGTTAAATAATAATAAAAAAAATAGGATTGAAATTTCATTTCATAGTTATTTTATTCTTCATATTATTAATATAAGTATTACAAAATTTTACTGAAATTGAGGCATTAAAGTAATTTGAGTATTAATTGGTTGAATCAAATAATTTTCTGAAATAATTCTATTTTAAAGTGCTTTAAATCAAAATCATTTGCTGCTAACCTTTTATTAAATACAAAAAAGGAATGCTTGTTGATAATTTGTCTTGTGTAATGCCACTCAGTTATTTCATGAGATAATGGAAATTTCCCTTATGTCTTGAAAATTATAATTTTTTAAGAAAATGGGTGGAATACCTTTGTTTGTTTGTTTCAGTTTGTCTTGACCTACTTCTTTATTTCATACCTCTAAATTGTACATTTGCTATTTGTCTTTCATAGAAATCAGCATTGACTGAGAATCACTTATCTGCTGACACTTTGAAAAGATTTCTTTAAAAATGCCATTGTAGCTATTCAAGCTATGGAATTTATCTGCACATCTCAAGAAAAACTGTGCTGCTCAAAATTTATGTTCTCATCAGAAGGCTGAGATTCTCTGTAATAGTCATTTGTGTCTATATTGAGGTACATCTAAAAAAAATATTTCAAATCTTTCCTGCAATAATCTTTTATGTAAAATTAGATTGATTAAAAATAACATGTTCCTGTTGAGCTTATGTGAAACATGCAATAGTTATTATAGTTTATTTTTTCTGAAATAAATTGTAATTATTTATTTTTGTTAAAAGTAATGCAACATAATTGAGAGCTTAGTTTATTTTGTATCATCTTTTTTTTTTTTTTAATTTACTGACAAATACATTTTTGCATGAAATATAGGAAATATTTTTTAGCTCAGTCTTCATTGGCTGTGTTTACTATTTATTGATGATAAATATGAACCACTATACCAAATATTCTATCAGAGCAGCATTTATTATTATTTTTATTTTTTATGAAATAGCACTTTGTTATGTGTATAGTTACATTGTGTGTTTGCAATATCATATATTGTATGCACTTAGTATGTTTTCTATATGTGCAATTCTTTCTGCCATGCTTTCTACAAATTTTTCTTTTCTGCATTTTTATGATTAATTTCCTAATATTTCTACCACATACTGTATAAAAATACATTATTTTGCATTAGTGTTTTGAAGATAAGTGTTGTTTTAAATATGTTAAGCTGTGTTCAAATGTATGTTAAATAAATGTTTGTTGTAGGAGAAGTTAGTAAAATAATTTTTGTGAAGGCTTTGCATGAATCCCTCTTGACATGCTTTTCTTTTGATCCCCATATCAACTATCATCAGTGTTTTTATGCATTTTTAAGTTTTTTGATTATAATATCCATTATTTCCAAAGTAATCAACACTAAGGATATCATAAAGACATTGATAGAAAGATGAAGAATATAGATATGTGTCATTCTCATGAGCAAATTCTTCATTATTTTCTCAATTTTTCTAGTTATACCATAAACATACCACATTTTTATTAACAAACACAATTGCTAGGTATTATTTAGTTGTCCTGTGTGTGATAGTTAACTTTTTGACCAAATCATAAATGTATTGTTATATTAGAAGTATTTGTCAGTGCAGCAAAATTCTTCTTCGTCTGTATGAATTATGTTATATATAAAAAAAAAGATTTAAGAAACCCCTTGATTAAAAGGGAAGAACCATCAAGTCAGGTGATTCGAGAGGGGATTCAGTTGGTTTATGTAAGCCAATTCAGTTATCATGAAATTTTGCATTCAATCATCACTTTATAGCTGATAAGTGTTGAGGAGGAGCACCATCTTATTGCAGTCACACGTGTGGGAGTACTACCAATGGCAATTCACCTATTAGTTCTGGCACATTGCTTTGCAAAGCCATTTGAATATATTGGTCACTATTCAGCATACTGCTGTAAAAAAAACATGACCAACCAACGTGTGTCTGAAATTGCCACAAAACACGTTTGTAGAAAATTGCTAATGATGATGAATCTTATACAATCAAGTTCTGTTACAGGTTTGATGCCTCATTTATAAGCTACAGTATGGAATGGAAAATTTTAAAAACCAAACAGAATTTTATCTGGCAGAGTTGAGACAGTCCTATTTGTGAAATTTCCTATCTTTGGAAAGAACAAATCCTTACATTTTATCCAATTTATCAACTCAGTGTAGTCCTTGGTATCAGACTTTTTTTTGATAAAGTTCTTACAGAATTTGGATTTGGGGTGCCCTCCTGCAACTCAACTCTCTTATGTATTGTCTCTCATCAACGATAATTGTTAATAATATGTTGTTTTAGTAACAGAAGGGCATGTTTCACTCAATCGCCGAACTGATAATTCTTTTATTGTTGTCTAGCTAATGTCTCATTCTCTGAACAAAATATGTGTAAGGTATATTTCACTGACTGATAATTCTTAGTTTTGAATCGGGTTGGAATGTATGTTGTCACATTGTATATTTCAAATTTTAGAAAAATCTTACTATGCTTGTTTAGAGTTGATATGGCTATCACAGATCATTATTATTCAAATTGGAATTATCTGACTTCAAAAGTATAAATGTTTTTTCTTATTTAAAGAGAAAAATGTTAGCAGCCAATTTGTATATGTTTTCATTATTGTATTATTAAAGTTTTAAGATTCAAAATATGTTCTTTTTTAGTGTCATTGAAAATAAATGAAGTATCAAACACAGACGTAAATCAGAGTATAAAAATGATTAGTGCTATAAATTATGAATGTATTATAGAAATTATGCATTATTAAAATATATAATATAGGATAATTATACTATAATATAGGATCCTATATTAATACTATAATATAGGATTAAAATATATAATATAGGAAAATTATATAATATAGGATTTTTTTTTCAAATGCAATAAATAATTTTACATGTGTATTGATACATAAAAATTTGTTCATTTATTAGAAAAATATAAATTCTTGATTAATTTAAACAATTCTATTATTGTTCTTATCAGGGTATCAAAGAACTCCAAGCATCTTTATTCCAAATGTACTTTTTTTTGTTGTTGTGTAATGAAGGGAATTGCTACACTTTCGGAAAATCTGGAAAGTGATTGGTAAGTTACTTTAGCATTATTGTTCAATTCGTAATTACTGTCTTTTCAACATTTTAAAAATTGTTGATATTATTGCTACTTTCTCCCGCGTACCCGAAATATTTTCCCCCTTTCTTCTCTGCCAAAATGTGCTTTCATAATTATTTTTTAACTGGTGCAGTATATGAATTTTGTATAATATCAATATTTTTTAATCGATGATTAATTCTACTAAACATTTTCTAGCTAAGTTTCCTCATAATTGAATTGATTGCCAAATAAAATGTCATTCTTGTTAAGTTTTAAAACACATTAAGATTACTTTTTTATGGCCGGAAACATCAGTATTGTTTAATGTCTTTATACCTTAACTTAAATTCTAAATTAAATCTATGTACAGTTGCTGGAAAATGGTATCATAACAACCAATATTGCTGAAGAATTAATTATCAACATTAAAAACATCACTATTTATTCAAGAGGTTATCTTCATATTAGATTTCGCACCAATTGTGTTTTTAATGACTATCATCCAATCTTGAATACAAATTCAAAGTCTTCCGATTAAATTATACTTACTGAAAAATTTCTTTTTTGTTTGACTCTACTATCATAGAATTTTCAGTGAAAGCTTTAAATTATTTATTTTTTAATATTATTGATTCTGGCTCAGGTTATTTGACCAGATTTATTTTTACTTTAAATGTTTAATTGTTTTCATTTTCGTTTTCATTCAAATGCACAAATTTGCTGAATAATGATGATACCGTATTGATAATGAATGGGGTCAATCCACCTGTCGTAAAATTCACATGACATCTACATTTGTTGTTTTCTGCTCAGGCATCATGACTCGAGACCTAGGGAGCCTCAAAATTTATATCGCAGTTCTGAGCTGGACGCAATTATTTTGCATTGTTTGCACTAGTTCACACACTTTTTCCACCCTTTACACTAAAAAAAAAAAAAGTTGAAAGGAACTGAAGAAAGAAAGAAACCGAATGAAAACGAAATGAATAAAATGAAAGTAGGAGGAAATAAGTGTGGTGCCAGGTACCTTCCCACCAGTGAGAAGCGCAACTGGCGGAGGAAACGAGAGTAGCTGGAAGTTGACGCCTAGACGAGGCGATGTAAAGACGAACTATTACGACGTGTTATTTAAAAGACGAATTTTTATGTTACTTCTGAACCTGATTATCATAGTCTCATCCTGTAAATTTGTCATCTTCCGTTTGTTCGTCATCATTAACGTAACTATATTGTCAATCATTAAATTCTCAAGTATCAGCTAACTCGAATTTGTTATTTTTGGCCATCACCCCTGCATAAGCATGAATAGAAATACCCCCTCCCCAAAAAAACAGACAAATAAATAATTTCAAAAGCAGAGATATTCGGGAAATTTCTAAGCTATAAAAGAATTGGACAAAATCAATATATCAAAATTACTAGTTAATGTAATGTGATTAGCAAAATCATATGATTCGAATATTACTAGTAATCGAGGAAGATATCGCGTTACCAAGGCGATGAACCAAATGCTTTTATTCTTGACCAAAAAGGCTTCTGTGTTTTATTATTTATTTAGATTTACAAGAATGTTGTGTTCTGACATAAAAATATTTGATCTTTCGTTCAAATGTCAGAATAGTTTTCTAAGGACTTATTTATGTCAAATTTAAAAGTTAGTGAGGTCCAATTTGCAAACTTTCGTTAACTGACTCACAAATCAACAATTCCAAGCTATCATAAAATAAAGAATAAAAAAAAAAGAGTTCATTTACAAGAAATGTCAGTGTTTTACCTCTTTCTCCCTTGATGGAGAAAACGATGCGAAATTGACCCCCCCCCCCGACCTCATGCCGAAGGATTTACATTGTTTTGTAGAGATCTCTGCCTGTTTTGGTTTCTGCCTGATCACATTTCCATTACAGCTTTTTGTTCTTACAAGATTTTTTTTTTTTTTTTTTTTTTTTTGCTGAGTTCTTGAAGATAGTCAATTTCTAAGCATCTTTTGAAGTGGAGACAAACAAATGCCATTTTTAAAATTTAAACATGCAGTTTTTCGCAGCATCATAAATATTTTTTAATTTACATTTTTGAATAATGTAAAGAGAATTCATATGCTAGTGCTCTGTATATGATAAAAAATTTTTAAAGAAAATTTTACATATCAAAATATAATGAATAATAGTTAAAAAATGAAATGATAATTTTAATTTTGATGTTTGCCTTCTATTTATTTTCGTGTTAATTTAATAGCTTTAAAATGAAACATATGATTTCTTTTTTTAACTGTAATAAACAGTGAATATATAATTATTTGAATTCTCTCAGTATGAGGTATCTGAAAAAGCATAAGCAAGTAACCTTGAGTTCTATAATTCTTAGAATTTATTTCGTGGATTATTAGGATTATTTCCAACATAAAAAACACACTAAAAATACGTTTAGTGTAATAGCTTTCATCAAAATATACAGAGTGATTCAAAGTAAAGTATCCCTGTTTGTGACGTCCTGTTGAGAGAACCAGTCGATGTAACGCCTTCATATTTAGAGGATATACATCTCAGGCCATGGGATTTATTGGTGCTTGATTGATTCATACTTGAATACATTTTTTTATTTAATCATCATGTTAATGATTTATCTTAGATTTATTTTATTTTAGTTAGTCTGGGAAAATGTGTATATATTTGTTATGTCTCATTATTCAACCGCAAGAAGGCTTGCACAGCATATTATTTAAACAAATGCTTGGTCTTTATAAATACTGTAATAAATAAGTGAAAGTAATGAAACAGAGAGGAACCTGACCAATTATACCTGACAAAAGGCTAAGTTATCCTAATATATTATAATTCATAGTATATTTTTAACAAATTTATTAATTTGGCCAGTAAGCTAATAACATTTAACTTAAAAATAGGCTTTTTTTTATCGACATGTTTGTCTCCCCTACTCACTTCAACCCAATAACTAATCAACTGTCTAGTCGGAAATCCGTCGTTGGACTTTTTTTTTGTTTGTTTGTTTATATATGTCTTCCTAATATAAGTTCTCTGTAATTCATCTTTTACTTTAAAAACAATATAATTGTATCGTTTGTCAATAGTTATTTTTTTTTTTTTCATTTCTTTCTGCTTTCTTCCTCAGTTACTTAGGGAATGTCTTAATACAATTTCTTATTTTAATCCTTCAAAAGGATAATCGTGATTGTACTTTTTTTTTTTTTTTTTTCCCCTACACCTCTATTTTTTTTTTTTTTTTTTTTTTTGCCATTTTTTTACATATATAACTGAATGGTATCAGTTTTACATATATGATCGAAAATCAGTTTCTTCGCACTTATTCGAATTTTTTATTTGTTTTTTACTTTACCTGTTTTATTTAGAATTCTTAGATTCTCTTCATTAAATGTAACAAAATGTTCTATTAGAGAATTTTAAAAGTCACATTCTTATTTTGTATGACAAATTCTTGTATGCTTCTTAAAATTGTAAATTTTAAATCTATTAACAAGTGTCTGTGACAATGAGAATTATCCTATTTTCTTTTTAAACTTTTCGGTTGCTTCTAGAATAATAACTATTTTTCATGTTTTTCATCCTCACCAAAATATTCCATTTTGCCATTTATGTGATCTTTGCCATTATTTGACTCTAATTTCTTATCTACTAGCTCTTACTTTTCTCTTTGCAAATATTTTTAATTTTTAAAAAAATATTTCAATATTTTATTTAAATTTAATGAAATATCTGAAATACTGATTAGTTATAATCTTTGAGTTTTTTTTTTTTTCTTTCTTTCAAAAAATATTTTCTTTTGGTCTACCTACATCATCATTAACTTATTTTAACAAGGTTTCTTTCTCCTCTCTCTCTCCATAAACATGATCTCCTATTTTGTTTGTTTCCATTTTCGTTTTTGTGATATTTACATATTACCAGCTGTTTTAATTCTCTGTCTTTCTCTTCATAAACATTATCTCATATTTTGTTTGTTTCCATTTTCGTTTTTGTGATATTTATATATTACCAGCTCTTTTAATTCATTCATTCTAATTACATAAAAGCCATGATTTATCAATGAAGATCAAACAGTTCTTACAAAAGAAAAACTTTTATGGTGCAAATTTCTTGAGACATTTTTAAAATGGAAATTATAATTTAATACTAGAAACAGAAACTCAGAGATTGATATTATTTCAAAATTTTAAAAATAAGGAATTAGTAATATAAGTGAAACCTGTGTTAGGTTTTCTTTTAATAATTATTAAGTATTTCAAAATGTATTTTCATCACATTATACTCAGTTGATGGTAATGTAAGTATTAAAATTGATTTTTCATTTCTATTTTTTTCTATTTTGCTTTTGTAATGGAGATGTTACTGAGATATCAATCAAATAAAAAGAAGCATTTTAAATTTTTTTGTGAATCAAAAAAAAAATTTTAACAATTGAAAAATATTTTGAAATTTAATGATTGTAGTGAAATAAAAATTCTGTATTTTCTTTGATAAAGCTTTTAATGTAGCACTAAAATTCAGTATCTGAAAATAAGTTATTTTTTATAAAATCTGTACAATGTATTTTCCTTCTGGTGCTTAATGAATTTACATAATTGTAGGAAAGCAGTGTGATGAACTTTATTATCCATTACTGTGTACCAATAAAATGATATTATATAAAAATTACCTTATTCGTAATTCATTATAAAAGTGCTTCAAAATGAATTAGACAGTTAAATTAAATTTTATATACTCACTAACAAAAAAGAATTCTTTAATAGAAATTGTAGAGTGTACAGTTGTGGTTTGTTTAAAGAAATAAAACCAACCGAAAATCTGCCAAGCCTTCTTCATCATCCTTCTGTTTCAATTTAAAATTCCTTTGAACAAAGTTGCTTCTGAAACATGTTTATACTTCCATTAAACAATGAAATTTCTCACTGCAACAAAATCGGAAAGCATCAGAATATTTCATCCTTTAAGGAGATTCTTGCTTCTTGTCCAAGGTCTTGTCGTTCTGATAATAATAAAAATGTATACATAATACATACATACAAATAATACATAAGTATCTGCAGATTTTTTTAAAAAAATTGTTGTTTACAAAGAGTTCAGATTTATATACTAAGGAAACATATATATCAAACAGAAGTCGATCAATTGCAGAAAAGCACACTTAACAAAAAAACAACTTATAACGTCAAACATCAATAAAAATGAGATAGAAAATGAAAGTGATTTATGGATTGTGTTACAGCTGATTAAATAATAAAGCTTAACATTTTCCCTAAATCGTACAATCAAAGCAACATAAATACAGGGTGGTTATTTAAAAAAAAAAAGAAGAAAAAAACACTTCGCTGATATATGGACCTGTAGTGGCAGATCCGTTCAATCGATCGAAATGAGATTTCAGATGTGAAATCTCATCTCCATAGATTGAATGGTCTGGTTGCTGGAGGTCCGTATGTCGACAGATTTTTTTTATGTCCACCTTGCATATCTCTATATAGTTTATATTTAGGTAAACTTTTAGCCAAAAGATCGGTAATTTGAAATTATATAAACATATATTTAACAACAAGTGAATTGTTAATTAAAGTCTGTCTTATGAATTTGAATTTTATATCCAACAATTTCAATCTTTCACACACATTTTCATTTACAGTTTTGATAGCAAATTGATTAGCTATTTGACTATTGAAGCATTATTAATGCGGGAAATTTCATCTATATCATTATTATAAAATCAAGAAGGTTTACATAGATTTACCTAAAGACATTATTTAACTTCTGTAAAAGATAATAAATATGCTTAGTTTTGTTTTTTTGAGCTCCATGAAATGGAACAATTACAAAAATTAGTATATAAACCGACATAGATTCTTCAAAAGTGGGTTTCAGTAGTATCAGAAGCTTAATATGCTTCAATATATGTCATCTAACTATTAGGATGATCTAACTTTTTATATTCTGATTTGTAATTCATAGCACCTTTCAGATATCTGAAGATCTTTTTCAGTCTAGTCAAGGCAGCAGTAGTAAATTTTTCCAGTGGCTGATTGAGATAATTCACTGGAAATAAATTATTTGCTCATGTTTTTATATCTGATTCCATAATGAACCTATTAATTTACAAATAACTCACCATTTGTGAAGCCTGTAAGAATGTATTTAAGTTCCTATGGTATAGAGCAAGATTTGAAATCACCCAAGTTGAAACATTTTAAAAGTATAATTCTTTTTAACAAGTCGTAGTTCTGTTGATGAAAACATCAGTTTTATTCTCAGCAATTTAGTAGCAGGTTCAGATGCAGATAAGTCGAATTCACTTCTCAAAATATTGATGACAGTTTTCGCTTCAATCAAGTCATATCTAGTTATCAATAAATCGCTGGCATAAATTCCTTCGAATGAAAATACATTGATTAGAAATAAATAGTTTAAATATCACTTTGTTTTGAGAATGCTGGAATTTGCAAAACTTGTTGTATTTGTTGCTTGTATCAGACTGTACGGACTTGAATTTAGTTTACACACTCTTCCTATCCCAACACCATGACCTTGTGTTTAACTCAGATGTATTACTTCCAACAGAATATTCATTCAGAAATGATATTTTCACATCCATGATATAAAAATAAAATTTTCTTGAAGAATGAGATTAATCCCAGTCTTAAAGATGACATACTGATAAGTAGAGAAAAAGCATGAGTTTCTAGACGAGCCTTGTTATTTTCCATATAATTTTCATTTAAAAATTCAGTAAGGTTTGATTGAATTTCTTTTTCAGGTAATTCAATTAAGTTCCAAATTTTATTTCTCGCCATGAAAAAAAAATTTCTTCATCCATGAGATTTTTGCAATTAAATTGTTCTTGTATGGCATGTACTTTAAATAATACAGTTATATAATAATATTTCTGTAAAATTCGTTAGGTTATTTTGTTATACTAATTTTCTTCTGTCTTGTAAATTTCTTGTTAATATTTTATAGAGGTAATTTTTTTTTAACATGTTTAACTGTTTTTGAAAAGTCCTTGTACACTTTGATATTTTTTGGCAAATTAACTCTCAAAATTTGAAGAGCCTTATTATGTTGTGCAGTATTTTGTTATTTTAAGAGGTTGTTGTTGTTGTATCTTTTTTTTATTTATTACTTTTTTAGCATTATTGTATTGTTTTGTCTTATTATCTTATCTTCTACTCCCATTATTTAAATATGATATATTTAGTATTGTGTGTATTTCATTATTTAAGAAATATTTATTAACTGGAATTTTTTCTTAATTGAATAAATCCCTTGTATGAAGCTTACGCTTCGTAACTTTTTACATTTTTTTAGTGTTTTTCAATGCATCATCTTTCTTTGCTGTGAAAGAAAGAATATAATGATTAGATTATAATATTTTTAATCCTAAATATTGATAAATTTAATTAAAGGGCGATATTATTACTCCACTTTATAAACATCTTTATGATAAGTCTTCCTTGTATTATTTCTTTTTTTAAAAAAATATTTATTAAATCATTAAAATGGTGCTTTTTCTATAAACGTGATGATAAATATCTTTTGGCATGTCTCTTTCTATTATTAACTTTATATAATTATTATAGTTCACCTACCTTTTGCATTTTTTTGTGCCATCCATGCTATTTTCTGTAGTTTAGTTTTGCAAATTATTTATACTACTTACATTGCATTTATATCATTTTTCAACTGTATATACTTGAAAATTTGCAAATATTTATATCTATACAACTATTATAAATGTGAAAGTTTGGATGGATTCATGTTTGTTAGTCAATCACGCCAGAATGGTTGAACGGAATTGGATGAAATTTAGCACAGAGATAGATTATAGTCTGGTATAGGACATAGTCTACTAATTATTCCGGTTGATTGAGTGGTTAATTTTTTATTAATTAAAAACTAACTTTCCCGCCAAAAATCTGAGACCAAATCCCGCTAAAAATGAGTAAGGCTTCAGTTTTTTTCCCCACACTAATGAGGTTAGGCTTAATATATTTTCGACCGATTATTTCAAAGGATTATGTTTATTTTCTTAGTGTTTGATGCATTAAAAACTAAACATTGTTAATTAATCGATCTTTCGGATTCATTCTGAAGTACTTTTAAATTAAAATAAAACAGATTAAAGGAAATTAAAAATTTCGAATCTGCATTGCGTTACTCCAACTGCCGTAGAAAATTCACGCATTTGCGTTACCCCAACTGGCGTTAAAAATTCACGTATGCGCAGTGTGCTCTGATTGTTTACAACTGCGTTTTCATTTTAATTAAAAGTTAAAAAATTATGTGTATTATACTTTTGTAGCTATCTCAATCTCGATCGATAAATAAAATAGACTTGACTTGATTTTAAAGAAATACGGACTCGCTGTTTTGTTTTATTTCAGGTTACAATGTAAATCATTTGTTTTTAGGTTAGTTGTGTGCTTTTATAACTAAATTGCATTTATGTTAATTATATATTTTTTGCTTATGCTTATAGTTTTAAGTGCATCGGTTTTTAGGTTAGTTTTAATTTTTTTGATTTGTTATTTGTAGTTTTTCGAAATGCCCAGAAAACGCAAATCTACTCTTTCGAAGAGGAGTAATAAAGCTCGGGCTATGAAAGTAGCTAGAAGACCTGTTTGCAAGTTTAGTGAGCACTTGCGGACTTCAAACCCCCTCCAGCTGTGGGACAAATACAAGGACGCTTTCTCAAAAGATATCGTGCATAGGCTGGATGGCACTCACAATAACCTAATCATTAACGAAGCTTTGGTATTGATTGAGGATAAAATTATTTCCATATCTGGAAAATGTCTCACTGATTTCGGCCTAACCTCAGCGCAGAGAAGAGATGAATTATCAAGCGAAGTTGTGAAGGAGCAAAACTACGACACCGTGGTTTTAGAAGCGCAGGTCAATGAAATGATACCACGATTATTTTCCGAGCAGCGTCAAATCTACAAAACGATTCTGAACCGAGTAAATAATGGAGAGGAGGGATTATTCTTTCTTGACGCACCAGAGGATACGGGTAAGACGTTTGTACTGAATCTCCTGCTTGCCCAACTCCGCAAGGACCGCAATATAGCTCTGGCTCTATCTTCCTCTGGCATTGCTGCAACTTTGCTTAACAGTGGCTATATTGAACATTCCGTTTTCAAATTGCAGCTTAATCTTGCAAACGAATATACCCCAAAATGCAACATCACCAAAAACAACGACCGGGGAGTCCTTTTGCAGCAGTACATAACATAACGCCATCCTGTGCCCCCGGTGCCTATAACACTAAGTTATCTAACCAGTTGGATGAGCACAAGATGGAAGGGAAAAAAAAAGAAAGAAAGAAGATAAAAAGAAAGAGACGACAGACCATCCAGGGTTCTCCAGAGAGAATCACATTGGTGTCAAATCCTACATGACTATATTCAATATTTTGGTGATGTAATAACTGGATAGAGGGGAAAAGAATACTTAAACAAATGGTGACTTTGAGTTGAACTTACAGGGAAATGAGATTACTAACTGAAAAATTGATAATTTACATTGAGAATATCTGTATGACATATATTAGCATATAAGTAATCACTAAAGAGTCAGAAATCTGTGGCGTCCGTCTGAATCCTGTGGTTTTGATTTCCTTCTCGAGAACTGCACTTTTGAGGGACTTTTGAAGTTATAATTTCGGCTGATTTTGACATGTGGCATTTTGGTCTCAGCTAATGTGTAGTCTTGAATAGGTCTTGGTATTTGTGAATATGGTTTACTATGGAGTGGATCTTGCCACGTGATAGGGTATTCGATGCAACTCTCCTGTACCATTCTTCTTCGAGACTTGTTTCTGGCTTTCTCATGTGCCATGACAGAGTCAGTAGGCATTCGGTGGCATAGTGAATTGGGGATCCTATCTCCCCACAGCTACAGTAAGGAGAGTTGGCCAGATGGAATCTGTGTAGGTATGTCGGGAATGGACCGTGTCCAGTGAAGAAAAGGACATCCGTTCTGTTCCAGTTGGCAGCGTATAGAGAAACTTTCGGTATTATATTGAATGTGGAGCGGCCTGTTTCGCCTTCTTCCCATTCCTTTTGCCATATTGTCATCATATCGGTTTGGAGGATGTTCTTCAGATGACATCTTGGGAGCTTCATTATATTCCGATCTTGATTAGCATTAGCCGCTGTTTTGGCTAGTTTGTCAGCCGCTTCATTCCCTTCATAGCCTACATGTGCCTTGATCCATGAGATTTTAATGTGAGGGTTTGCAAGAAGAAGGGTAAATGTATCTCTTGCTAATTGGCTATTGGATTTTGGAGAACTTGAGGCTTGTATACTTGCTTTATTGTCGACGTAAATAGTAACTGGATCTGATGTAGGAAGAGAGGTTGCGTATTTGACTGCTCTGTTGAGTGCTAGTAATTCAGCTTGGAAGACCGTGTTTTCTTTCAATAGGCTGGTTGACCATTGGTGTATAGTCACTGCATCCTGCATGACACAAAATGCAGCCCCAACTCCTGCTGAGGATTTTGATCCATCTGTATAGATCCCGAGTACTACATTCTGAGACCCACCGTCTTCCAACGAAATTTGATGTGCTTGGAGATGTTTGGAAGGATGTGACGTCCAGCCCGTAGCTCTGTATTCATACTCGTGTGGGCTGATATGTGGCATATCATGTACGATTCCACGGAGTCTGTACAGTTCAGTCATTCTTGCCATCATTGCAGCAGTACAAGTTAATATCTCTAATTACACAGTACCTCTAATCACACAAGCATGTATTAGAGGCTCTGAAGAGGCTGAATGAGGCCTGCAGGACATCCGTGGCAATCAGTCGGTGATGGGCGGCTTTGCCGTTTTGCTCGCAGGCGATTTTAGACAGACACTGCCGAGTGTTGATCAGACCGTCAGCTCTCATACATACACATCAAAATTTCCACGCGAATGAAGACGCGGGTAAAAGCTATTTAATATATATGTCAAAAATTAAAAGCTTTATTTTTTAGGCATATCTTCTAGAAATTCAAGAGAATTTCTTGAAGATACTTACTGAATTTTTCATTAAAAAAAGTTTTGTTTTTCTGTATATAAACTCTTTTTGATATTAGATGAGGTTGAATGATGCAGAATAATTACAAATAATCAACTGGTTTTGAAATGATACAATTTTAAAAATATTCATTACACTCTTTAGTGTTAATTAGGAGAAAGAAGAAGCAGTTATTAAGTTTTTGTTTACGTACTTCCACGGAACCACCAGATACAGCATAAATAAATATTGAAATGATAACGTTTTTTATGAGATTTAGTTTATTTCCTACTTATAATACTTTTTGAAACCTGGGTAATATTTTGTGATTATCTTATACTAATCAGTTATTGCAATTTTTAAAGAATCCAAATACAATTTTTAATTCTAAGTATATTTTTATGAACTCATAAACAATATTTTTTATAGTTAACATCAAATATTTCAAAATATCTCCTGCATTCATGCAATAACTTTTTTTTTTTTTTTCGCTAACAAATTTTATCCTAGTTATAATGTTTAGGAACTGTTTAGGAGGGAACATTGTTTACTTTGAAATGTTTTTAACGGTTCTGTTTTGTAATAAATAAATAAATTTATTGTATTGTGTGTCTTTCTCTTTGTCTGTGTGTCTGTCTTTTTTTTTCTTTTTTTTTTTTAACTTTTTTATTTACCTTTTCTTGCCACTTCGGTATTTTTACCGCTAAAGTTATTTTCTACTATTCATTTAATATTCGATCATAAACATTTTCATATAATTATTGTAATAATTTTCAAGCTGCTTTTATGTGACTAAAATTAACGACATTGACAATGAGTGTTACGTCTACCTTCATAAACAAGGTAATAATAACATTTTTAATACACAGTATATAATTATGGTTACAAAATATAGTTAAAAATATCCACATTAATTCCAGTATTACATAAGGATATGTTTGAATTTTTAAAGTGTTAAAAAAATTTATGTTGCATAAAACTGAAAATTGCTGGCAAACCTTGTTACATCATAAATGCTATTTATTGAAGAGTGTTTTCTGTGGAAGTTATCAATTCTTTACCAATTATGAAATGTGTCTAATAAATATCAAGTACTTATTGCATTTTAAAATTGTAATATTCCGTTCCCAGTTCTAGACTTTCCGTTTCCAAACTTTCTAAATTCAAAAATAATACGAGGCATTTTTTTTTTCTAATCTTGCATTGTGAGTAATACATCAAAAGTTGTTATTTCATTTTGCTCTACTTTTGCGACATCGGCAAATGAATGGACAACCATTATGTGAATATATTTTTAATATTTCTTAATTTTGTTTATAAAATATAACAAAAGATAACATTTGCAAATTATTTCTAAAGTTTTCACGCATTATTCCTGACTTATATTCAAATCGATTTGCGGACCTTTACTTTAAGAGTTCTCAAGTACTTTTGTAATCGATCGGTCCAAAAAAGAACAAATTTGAAATTAGTGATGCAAATTTGGGAGTTTTACAACACTCTATCACATATATTATATTTATTTAACTCTATCTATGTAAATAATGATAAATATTGCAGCATTTCCTTGCTGAAGCACATACAGGGAAGCTTTAATCACAATGTTGTTACATAGTTAAAGTAGAAAAACTCTATCCTACAATAATTATAGTAATTGCATATAGTATTTTAATTTTGTTTGCTCATTAATTGCTATGGATTTGTCAGTGGCTAGCATTAAACTTTTCATTCAAGCAGCTGAAGTGGTTTATTATGTGTTACTACCAACTCACAAAACCTGCTATGTAAAATGTGTTCAATTTAGATGCTTAACTTTGAAGATTTCATAGTTTTGAATTGTTGATTAAAATTCTATTTTTAATAAATTTTGAATGAAATTCTGAAGAGTATTTACATAATGCATTCAAATAAAGATGGAAACATATAAAATTGTGTCATTTAAATATATGGTAAAGTAAGCCAACATGCAACATGCAAATCTCATTGTACATATACATACATAATGCATACAGATGTAACGTTTTATAATAGTTTAAGATTGAATGCATTTTTAAAACCATCTTATATCCTGTATATCATTTAGCGTTCACCAAATACATTATCCTACAATTTAATTCATGCCATAAATGGATTTCGTGCAAAATGTTGCTCTGCATTAGTTGCTGCTTATAAGGATTCCCTTTATCGATTTTAATATGAAAAAGAAATATTTACCAATACCAATGTGGTTTATTTGTTATTCATATCAATTTGTCAAAAGGGTCTTGGTTGTATGCCTTTTTTATTGGATTTATAGTGTTAGTTGTAAAGTCTCTGGAGATTATTTACTTGCTACTACCAATATTATTATGCAGCATAATATGAGTCCATTGTTTATGCTTTTCTGGTAAGGGATTCTATTTGTTTATACTTTTCCCTTTAGTGTGTCAGCTCCAGAGAAGTGTTTTTTTTAATTATTAGCAGCACATCGTAATTAAATGCTGTCCTAGAAAATTATATGATGTTACAAAAAAAGTCATCTTTGTTTACCCAAGGAATTGATCTACTTGCAAAATCAGTAACCTCTCACATATACGTATGTTTGCACATTGCTTAAGGCTAATTGTGTGAAAATGCTGCACTTTGATGAGCAAAATACATCATGAAGCCCGTGGGAAGGATCTCCCCATTAATTTTCTCGCATATCCTATAATAAAGGTGTTTTACATAAATGCCTAGAATGTTCAGATTTTTATCAGAGTTCCATACATGTGAGTTGTGGATTTTGTATTAAAGTAAAAGAAAACCGATACTTTTGTATTAATACATGGCATTGGCAAACAGTAGTTGCGAAATATCGATCTTTGATGTGATTCTAGCATTTCTATTGAATTTTGGTTGTGATCTTTGGCGATTAATCTGTGGCATGCGGTTAATATGAAAGAACCAGGAGAACGAATATGTACTTTGAGTACCTTTGTTTCCTGCGGATTGAAACCAAAATCTGACATAGAACTGCCATTGAAGCCACAAAATCACATGAAAAATTTAATTAATTTAAATCATTGCTTTTTTTTGTGTGAGAGAGAGTTATCGCGTTTACATGTTTTTGAAAGAACAGACCGAGAGATGGTCAACCCCTTGATGGATATGGTTCTAAATTTGACGCGATTCTACATTTTAGATGATTATACTATGCGCCAAATTTTATCTATCTATCTGTTTAAGGGGTCTAGTTATCGTATTCACTTGTTCTCAGTCAAACAAACTTCCTCTAAATTCAAATTCCTTTCTCTAATACTCTCGTTCAAAATTTCATCCGCCTTACTCATAGCGGTTTTAATTTATCGTATTCACAAACAGACATAATTCCAAAAATGTGTGTGTGTGTGTGTGTGTGTGTGTGTGTGTGTGTGTGTGTGTGTGTGTGTGTGTGTGTGTGTGTGTGTGTGTGTGTGTGGTGTGTGTGTGTGTGTGTGTGCGTGTGTGTGTGCGTGTGCATGTGCGTGTGCGTGTGTTAGTTAAAGGAATGGGCCATTTTTGAAAGTTTCATGTATTATATACGGGAATTTAAAATGAAGGAAATTTCAGGACTGATTTTTGTTTATTAAATATTTTGAATTTTTTTTGTGATGATTATCAGGCTGTTGTATTATTTAAACTCATCAGACATACCGTTGTCTTTTATTCCATTTTACAGTGGAGAAAAATTTCAAAAATTAGAATAATATGTCAACTTAAATTGCTATAAACGTTTTGAAACGAATACAGTCTTGCATGAGAGAAATACCTTTATTAAATGAAGAATTAAAGAACAGTCTTTTATTTAAATGGCATTATAAGGCGATTTCATATTTGCAATGCTTTAAATAAAACATTTCATTTCAGGTTAAAAGAATAAAATAAGAACTGAAAATCATATGTATGAAATTTTTACTATATATGGAAATATAAAACTAAAATGAGAGAAACATCAAGAATGTATGAAATTGCTAAATAAAGAAGGCCATTAAATTAAATAAAAAATTGCAACTTTTTTGAGGTTCAACGAGATCTAATTTGAGGTAGACCGCAGACCCGTGGTGCCCGCGGCATAATATAATATTTTTGTTTCCAGAATTCACCCGTAATTTACCAAGAGTAAATTGCATCCGTGGAATAGTAGCATTTTTTCATCCCATTATCATATTTCACTTTATACACACACACATATATCTTGTTTCCATGGCGCTACGGCGTCTATAACACCTTTGCCAGATGAGAATTGTTTCCAAAAAATTAATTGACCTGAGAATTAAATATAACTTGGAACGGTTTTTAAAAATTAAAAAAAAAAAGCATTAACCACTTTATCGCAAGAAATGTTCTTCTGAAGGAAAATATGTTACTTTATCATTTAAGACGATGTTGAAAAACAGGCTCAAGAATTAGAGTAACAACATTTAAAAAATAGCAAATGATAATACATGATTCAAAATAAATGTTTTAATAAGTCTAAGATAAGAACATCTTTAGGTTTAAACATCTTTATAATTAAATAGTGTATTTTACATTTAAAACAGTGGAGGACCTTCTTCATTTTTAAAATTCATTAGAATTTTTCTGATGGGAAAATTTTTTAATTAAAAAATGACATTTGAAGGAAAAGGAAACTGTGAAATACTTGTATTTTGAACTGAGTTCAGGGAGAAGCAGTTCATCCTCCCCCCCCCCTTTTTTTTTACTTTATTTCATTTACCTAACCTAAAATTACACTTTATATATATAAAAAAATTAAACAATCTTAATTGAACCAGAAAAGTCTTTGATATTTTAAGCCATTCATTAAGTTTGAAATTTCATTGGGGATTAATTTAAAAAAAAAACTTATTATCCATTATTTCAGAATCAAGGGAAACAATAAAACACTATTATTAGTTACTGCGTTATGTGAATTGGATAAAGTTATTCATATTCATTTCAGAGAATTTGAATGTAAAAAAAGACGCAGAACACATAATTCTTTTCCAGAAATCGAACGCGGCTAAATGCGAATCACTATACGAAATCGACCATCTTTAAGTGTGCGCCCGTATTCTAAGCAGTAATATAAAATTTCACCTTGAAGAAAATTACCTTCTATTAATATTCTAGAAGTCTAAGAGTAAATGCTCAAATTTGTACATAATTTATATATTCTATTAGATTTGTGAATATTTCTATTCTAAGAATAATTTTTTTTAATTCTTACCTTTTTATAATATTCTTAGATTAATTGATATTTTATCAAAAAATATGTGTCCAAAAAGAGCCTTAAAAACGTAACATTCTAATAGAAATATTCCTGAATAAATTAAAATTTTAATCATATTTATAATGTAGTTAAATTTTCAATGAATATCCAATAAATTCTTTTTGTGATTACATTTAATCTTAATTTTTTTTAATAATATTATCTAATTTTCGATTTAAAAAAATACTATTTTCTATTTTTTGCTGTTCTAATTAAAAAATGTTTAAAGCCTTTTATTTTTATTAATTCCTTCTTTTTTAATTTGTAATATATATCATATTTCATGGTTACCAATATTATAAAATCTGAAAATTAATATTTCTCAAATTAATTTCTGGACTCCCTTATGAAATCTGTTTTTACTTAAATTAATATATTAATTGATAACTGGGAGCTTTAAAATTATTAAAACTTTCCATTGTCATCAATAATAGTACAAAATGTCAGAATTATAATACATGAAAAAGTGAATGAAAATTTTATTTTTCCAAGCATGAAACATGTGAAAATAAATAAATTCGTTTAAAAAGGGTGGTTTTACGTAAATTTATTCATTTTCCCATCTGAAATGAAATATCTAGAAAATTCTACAGAAATCCAGTATCATTATTTACTTTCCTTTCATGTAGATGGTAAACATTAAAATGTGAATCCGATTCTGCAGAAGAAATTGTAAATGGAAGTACTTTTTACGTGAGCTAAAAGGTAGGAAAAGCACCTTGAACAGGTAAGGAGCACGTGCTGCCCGCTAGCGTTGAAAAAAACGACGGTACTGTACTGATTATTATTTTCTTTGCATATTACAGAATTGCCACGGTGCCGGAAAATCTATAAAAGAGGAAAAAAGCAACTATTTGTGAAATTTTCCTTAAAACCGGGAAAGTACAGGAAATTTTAAATTTCTTAGTTTTTTCATCTAAAAAATTCCCATCTCCTTAAACATTGTCATAGCTTCCCTTTTCTTCTGCTGAGATCAGTCCAATTTCCTTGGCTCAGAAAAAAATAATATTATTGGAATAGTGACTACAGCTACTTGAATACTGGTGGAGCTACTAAAATTGGAAAAAGTCACTTTTTAGCAGAGTGTTTTATATTTAGTATACTACTAAAAAAATTGAATTCATGACCCAAAAATGTGGCTATTTTAAACACTCTTACTTTTTCAAATCCACGTATATTGGAAAAGAGTACAGTATTATGTGAAAAGCGAATTATTGATTTGCTACTACTTTTAAAAAATCGTCTTTGTTTATAAATCCCATAAGTTTTAAAAACTGCATTTAAAAAAATTATAGCAACAATTGTAAGTTATTATCATTTGCATAATTTGAGGAAAATCTAAACTTACAACTGCATGTCTCTCTTCGCATTGTTTATATTATGTATCTTCATATTCATCAGAACTTGGACAATTCAAAAGGGGTCCCATTACCGAAGGATCCTATTTCCAATAGTTTTCTTTCCTCTGTCTTATAATTGGAATACTTTCTGCTGCCTTTTCTTTGGGTATAAATGTTTCACCAAAATTTTTTTCTATTTTTAATATCAATACTGTTTTTATAAAAAGGGTTGTAAATATTGTTTAAAAACAAAAGGAAACAACTCCTATGTTCAAACTGAAAAACTGCCTTCAATAATATGAGACAATCTAGATTTAATTAGTAAAATAAGATTCAAGATAAGCTATTCAAAAATGTTTTGAATTTTAAATTTGAAAATTACTCTAAAAATTTTTTGTATCATAAATAACTCCACATAATTGTGAAAATAATAATAAGATTCATTATTCACTGCATTTTCCATCTTGATGTATGATATTATCATAATATATTATTTATTCCTTTTGAAATGAGAAATTAATCATATTATAAAGCAGTGGCTCAGTCTTAATCAGAGGATTTCGCTTATGGAAGTCATGATTTACTTTTATAATCTTAGGAAGAAATCTAGGGAATCAGTTTTGTCACGAAGTTATTACTTATGTATTATTTCAGTCTGCTGCTTCGAGTAACTATACAACTAAAAAATGTTCAAGGTGTGAATATTGAGAAAATACCTTTTTCAATTCTTTCGAATAAAGAGTTGCCATCCATATACAGAAAAAAAAAATTATCTGTATGTATACGCATTTTAAAAGGAAGCTCGCGATTAGTGCTAATCATAATAATGAACAACAATAGAAATTATCTAGACGAATTTCTTAATTAAATGAATCAAGCTATTCTTTGTATTCACTTTTTAGTTTATTCAGGAAAATTTCAAATTGGATGTTTGCACGTTCTGGATATATAATGGAAATTTGTACCACTACTTAGCAAAATCGGAAGAAAAAGAGAGAAAAATGTGATTTGAAAAGGTAAATTGAAGAAAAAAAACTCATCATCGAATTAAATTCTGGTTAAGAGAGGAAAAAAAGGTTGGAAAGATCATAACAGAAGAGGAAAATGTTCAGATTTCAAATCCAGTATATACATATGTTTTGCTTATATTGTTACTACATCTGGAAATTCTAATACTAATAAAACAAGCCGAAATATGTGGGTTTCCGACAGAAATATGTTTTTTTTAAGTTATAAGTTATTGGTTATAAATTCTAATAACGGTATTCGTAAGACAACTTGAGCTTTCTATGCGAAATACTTTACAATGGTTTGTTTATTTGTTACATACAAATGAATTTTTGTTCGTTGTCTACTGCAAAATTTCTGACAAAAAGAGCTATTGGTACAAATTTTTTTTCTAAAGGTTGTCTGTAATAAGCGCTGAAAACTTGAAAACAAATAACAAGTTCAAATTTAATGAAATATGAAGTCTAATTGAATACAACCAAATTTAAAGATGATAGTGTCGGCGACCTGGCCTAGGGGTAGCGCGTCTTCCCCGTAATCTGGGCGTCCCGGGTTCGACTCCTGGTTCGGGCATAGTTGTTCTCTACCCTGTGTTCTATCTGTGAGGTGTGTGAATGAGCCCTCTGTAAAAACGGGTTGTGCAAGCGAATGTATGTGTGACAATCTGTGTGTGAATGAATCAAATATATGAATGAAGTTCGCCCCGTTAAAAGGGTCATGACGCATGAGTAACTAAGACGTACTCTTGGCCCTAAATGGCTCTACTGAAAGCAAGAGACGCTCTCTCAGCTTAAAATCGCTCACTTCGTCACCGGGCTTGTCTATAACAAGTGCCATAAGAAACAACAACAACAAAGTTAATCGTAACGACTCCAGCAAGAGAGAGTCCGACTCCAGCTAGCGTGCACATACTAAAAGAGGAAGGGTCTCGATTCTGATGGTCGTAAGAGTCAAAAACTTATTTCAATCATTCATAGCTTGATATCAGAGCTATTATAATTTACGAATGCATTTTATAATGAATTAAGCAAAAATGCTGAATATTTAAAGTTTAAGGGCCACCATTTGATTTAGTTAAGATTTTGTATTATAAATAAGTTTTATAGGAAGCAATTTTCCTCATATAGCATTATGATTTTAATTTTTTTTTCACTCCACCCGTATGTCTAAACTGGTAACAGGTCATTATCTGGTACATTGATGGCCCAGTCTAGTGAAGAAGTACTAGTGATGGCCCCTATTATTTCTTCAATAGTGGATACTTATTCCATGAAAAAACAATGATGACATTTCAGTCTTTTCTACTGTTCAAAAATTTCTTCAAATTTTGTTGTTTTTTTTAAATTGTTTTTTCTGTGGGTTTTTTTTTTTTTTTTTTGTCATATTTCTGGTGAATGACAAATTATTTTCTTTGACTCTGGAATACTTCTCTTATGGTTATATTCTTCATTTTCATCTCATTCCGTAAACTATCATATTCATCTGATTCAAGCACTTCTGGAGATTTCAAACGCGTCCATTCGTCTGTAAAGTATTCCTTACTTTCTGAGAGAACTTGGCGATTCATTTGATCGGTGATGATTAAATCTTTCATATGCATGAAAGTTTCTATTTATAATCCGTTGGCCCATTTTTGAAAATAATTTCTTTGCTCGTTCTAAAAATTTTTCCGTCAGCATTCTTCAATTTCTTAATGAACATTTACTAAACTTCGGCTGACAATTTGTGCCATTTCAACAATATCTGTTCATAACCATCGGTCATTTTTTCTGATTGTCTAACAATCAGCTGAGCTATACATTTGGAAGTAAATTAATGAGATATGAAAACCACAACTCCTTTCGAAACTTTTGTCTCTTCGCTTCGGGTAGAATTACATCTAACTGTCGAATACAGTCAGATTTAAATTTATATCCCCTGTTTGGGATCAAACATTTGCATCAAATAATGTGCATCTAATGAAGATTTCACTTTTTCCTGTAGCTGATTCTGCTCTTTAATTCTATCTGCATTTTCTTTAAAAGAATAGTATTTTCTCTCTTTCCTCTTTTATTCCTTTCTCTCCTTTTGTATCTTGACTAAAATCATAATTTAAAAAAATAACCTTTTCACTTGGAAAAGTAATTTGATGCATAATTATTCACCAAATGCTTAGGACTTGTTTATTGCTTCAAACATAAATATATAAAAATGCTTTAAGTTAAATTTCCATGAAAAATTAATCTACATCTTCTTACCTCTCTATAGATATTTTTAACGATCAAAATTAAAAAATAATTAAATAAAACAAAAAAACTTATGTACTGTCTTAAATGGTGTCTGAGAGGAGCCATCCGAGAGCAGAAGATTAAAATCTCTTCTTCGCAGTCAGTTGAGAACTGAATGGACAGATTCAACTCAGGATATAGGGATTAGGCTTATTTATGGATCAGTCTCTGCGGCAAAAGTCTGAAGATCAGTTTTCTGCACTTTAGCTAGAAAAACTATATTTTTCTGATTTATCAACTTCATTCTGAAGTAGTCAAATGGAACTGTATTCTTAATGGCAGTTTTTTCAAAAGAGACCAGGAAATCGAAAGCCACAGTATAATTAATCATATATTATAGAACACTTCACTCGAAATCTATACAAAAAGATATCAAGCTTCGGAATATTACATAATATCACATTTTTTATACGTCATCTTTATTCAGTATTAGATTAATTAATATTTAAAAATAATATTTTGTAATAAAATAAATTATGATATATTTTAGGCTAAACACATTCTATTTATCAACCTTAATTGAGAAATATATTGAAGTAAAACCCTTAAATATCCTGGAATTCTGATCTCCTGGATTCTCGAAAATTATCCAAATTAAGAAAATTATTCAGTATGCATTACGACAAATTTCTTAAATAAGCCACAACTTTCCAAATGGCACAGAATTCAGTATTGAAATCCAAAATCAGTTACAATGTATTTTAGCTAAAACATTTAAAATCTTCCAGTCTACCGAAGATACGCCAAATAAAATTCTTATTTCCTGGATTTAAATTTACCGGAAATATGCAAACCAAGAATCACCTCGTTTTACTCTCAGAAATTTTTTTTTAAATTACTGGATATATAATTTAAATGTTTAATACAATACCAAAAACTTTTTTATTAAAAATAAATTCAATTAACATTAACATAGGGTTATTTTAAACAGAAGGCATTGATCCCATCAGCAAACTAGAAAATTCTGGAGATATTACTTACCTTTCCGTATGTCAGTGACGAAGGAAATCTGTTCACAGAAACGGTTTCACTTTAAGGAAAAACCTCAACTTTTCTCTCTTTTTGTCTGAGAGAACCATGTCTTTTTCTCTCTGTTTTGTCTTTTATAGATATATACAATATATATATTAAACCATTAGCTCAAAACTCGATCGCATCGCTTGCTATCATTTATAAGTTCCTGATGCAACATCAGACTACAAGAGCATGGTCTTTCGTCATATTAAAAAAAATTAATTCAGGCTATTTACATTTTATTTGCAAAATAGGTTGTTCAGCCAGACGAGAAATTTATAGAACTTTTCCCAGGCCAAAAAAATATATCCAATTTATTTTTGCTTCTGGCATTAGAGTCCGCGATTCTTGTAAAACAATGCAATAGATAGCAAAGTTATCTTGAAAATTAGTATTGTCAAATTATCGTTCAACAAAGGCAGTTTAAATTCCGTTGCATTTTATTTGTACTAATGTAATATTGCAATCATGAAACGCTTATAAAAAATCTTTCCAAATTGTGTAAAAAAGATTTCTTTAGAAAATACTCAGATCTAGGAGGGAAAAGGGGGGGGGGGTGGAGAGTTAAAAATAACGATAATTCACTGTCATGAAATTACTTCAAGGGACAAAAGCGGTAAAGAGAGAAAGGGCATAATTTTTGGCCGAAAATAAAACAAAATATATAAATACTTGTTTAAACTATAAAGATATTTCAAAAAGTAAACAGCCGTCAGTAAATTGATCACCATACTATAAATATATATAAAATAACTTTTATTTAAAAACTTTCAAAATAATTGAATATTTGTGTCAATATTTAAACTACGACGGTCATTATTCTAAAATCCATAGGTATTAATATTTGTTCAGTTAAAACAAACATAGTATTAAATTTTTTTCAACATTCAAACTGACATTGCCATTTTATTTTTATTTTATTTATTTATTTATTATTACTTTATACTGTACGCTAGAAAACTGGAGCAACTGAGCAAATTAGTATATAAATAAATACTCCTCAATAATTTCTATAATGAAAGAATAGATAAAGAAATCCTTTTTCATTAGTTTTTAATTCTTTTGTGAAAATCAAAAACTGATGATATCGTAATTTTTGAGGAATATTTCTACCAGGCAATATAATCGACATATTAAGTATTGTTGTAATATAAAAGTAAATTAAGATCTTAAATTTAAATATAGTCTTGAGCATACTTAATCATAAAAACTTTGTAATAAAAAAGACATTGGCAGAACTTAATTTCCATATTGGAAAAAAAAAAAAATTCTGACAAATATTTGTGCAGTATATTTTTTAACCTCTAAGAAGGCAATCATAGTTGCATATTGAAATATATTTCTAGGTTAAACAAGATAAAAGTAAAACAAAAGAATATGCCGCAACCTTAAATATGCTTTTCGTCCTTAAAATTATTAGTATTGATAAAATTATAAGTAGATATGTAAATAAATATTTTCCAGGCTAAAAGATTCCCACACAAATCACGGTTGCATTCAGATGAAGACTATTAAAGCAGAATTTAAATCCATGTTAAATCTTGCAAGAAAATTTCAAAATACAATTAGACATGGACAAAATAGAAATATTTGTCCTTTGTAATTCTTTCCTTTATTTCGAAAATAAAAATCGTGCTTCTAATCTCGGAAATTTACATCATACATTCATAAAAACTTTGTAACTTCATATGAAGCGTGAAGATATGAAAAAGCATTTTAGTCTGTTCCAGAAAATATGTCAAATTAATATTTCGACTGATAAAGACCGTTTTCCTGTCGTAACTACAATAAAAGTTTTTTTAATAGCTCTTTTAAGGATAGACGTTTTTGAATGTGGCAATATCTATATCTATCCGCAACACACATTCTGCGGAGCATATTTCTCATCTTTCTTTTTGTCAAAAATGGGTGACATTGTTGGCATCTGCAGCGAAGGTTTGGCGGTGATTTATCATCAGCCGTTCGTTGCAGTACGCGTTCTTGTTTCATAAAAAGTGTGAATTGAGGATAAATTTTGCGTTTCGTTAGAATGGCATCCAACCGTTCGTTTTACCTCCACTTTTTGTCTGTTTCGTGGTGAAAGTCACGATTGCGGTAAACGATGGAGAATTTGCATCCAAAACTAAAATAGTAAAAAAAAAAATCTATACATTTTCAAACATAAATAAATCTTGTGCGCACTAAAAAAGGAACTTTTAATTAGAATTAAATATCAATCTTTTAAATCTCCCTACAAATTAATGCTAATTTATACATTGCGACTGGATTGAAATTCAATACTTTTTAGCATTTCAAATAAATGAAGCGAAATACGCTAAATAATTCAAAGTTTTCATCTGAAATTTTAAATAAGCTTATTAATTTTTTTACATAAATAAATCTTGAGAAAAATTGAATTCGCATTTGTCTTTATATCTTAGACAATTATGCTTGCCTCTAAACAATTATCACGATTGAAATAAAAAATTTCAAAAAATATTAGAAATCCAGTAACATATTATTATCAATTCTACCTATTTATTTAGATCTTCACCTATTCAGTTACATTGAAACTTGTTTCATTCGAAGCTCACAAGTGAATAAAAATTCTATTTATCCAAAAATTCGAATTAGAAATGAGAACAGCGAGGGAAAACGGAAAATGTTTACGAGATGTTAAGAATGGCAGTAAAGATTTATTTCTCATATTAAAAAGTTTTAGCAAATATTACATAATAAATAATTAAATTTAATTGTAAAATAATAATGATAATTGAAAGCTTTAATGATTAAAAATAATTTTAATTAATAATCAAGTACTTATAATAAAAAAGAACTATATATAGGGTGATTCTAAAATCATGGGATAATCTATAAGAGTTGATTAGGCATACAGAAACAAGTAATTTTTACTATAGAATAAGCTTAAAGGAAGGCATCGATAGGCGGCTCTTTGTCAATGAATTTAGTAAGAGAAGCGGATACAATAGATAAAGTGTACAATACAGGATTAATGGGATATAAATTGACAGTGTAGCACAAAAATACAACTACATGAATAACAGCATGTAAAGCGTATACAGCTACAAACAATATAGGTGTATAAATAAATTTATAGGTAAAAGTTACGCATTCGGAATTGTAAAAAGCACCGTCTATGAAGATAGACCCAGAAATGAAATTTAGAGGAGCATGGATTTGGAATTAACAAGAAATGAGACCTGAGACTTTGGAAGGAAGATTTCAAGGGGTGATAGATGATACAGAAAGAAAATTACTTATAAGAAATATATTCATAAGGGTCAAAAGAAAAATTATAAGAAAGAACTAAATGAATATACAAGAGATATCGTTAAAGAAAACTCTCTTAGAATTTTTTTTTTTCAGTATTCTTTAATTGAATATATTTGATTCTTTTCATATGTGGATAAAAATAATTTTACAAACTTTTCTGAAGAATTTCAGTTTAAAATTCAGGAGAATCTAGAAAGTCACTAAAATATTGAATGATAGCTTGAAATTCACAATGAACTATCATTTCTCAAGATTAGAAGTTTCCCTGTTGAGACGGCAGATCCGTCTTGAGGTTACTTATTACTCTAAGAGGAAATAGGACGTATTTCAGGAAGTGGATCTAAACAAGAGTTGATAGTTTAATATTTGGAATAATCCAGGAGCTAATTCTTAATGACGCTGAAGGATTTGTATCCATCTTAAATTATTGCTTTAATCAAGTTATTTTCCATATATTTGGAAAATTTCCAATATTCTTGATCCCCGAAAAAAGAAATATTTGGAATTCCTTCGGTCTACAAGCTAGTTTGTCTATTATCAACTTGGAGAAAATAATTTCTAGTAGGCTTACCTATGAATTAGAAAAAGTTACTGAACTTCCCAACAGTAGACGTTTCGACTTCCGCAAAGGCAAAAAATACTTTGCGTGAACTTTTTTCGTAACTGAAAAACTTTTCTTTAAACTTATCGTTAACTTTAATTTAGTTTAGTTTAGTTATATTAACATCCCGTTTTAAAGCAGCACTAGGGCAATTTGGGGACGGACCTCGTAATTTTGAACCGCGGTCAGATGACGAGCACGACACCTGAGCTGCCCCCCTTCCTCTCCACACCACACCAGCGGGAGGACGTTTTAAAGAAAATTATTGACATTCTCACTACCTATTAGTAAAGCTTTAAACGCAGTTGAATGAAAGGGCATTATTGAAATTCTACAAGAAGATTTTTGAATCTTGCAAGAAGAAGCCGAGTCGACGGACGTTCTTCCGCAATTTTGTGCAAGTTCTGTTCAGATTGGAGGCTATTTTAGAGAGTTTGTTTCGAATGATTATCTGAAGCAATTAGTCATTTCTGGTGCACTATTAGGCGAGAGCTCCGGAATAGTTTACTTAGTGTGTGGTAAACAGTGCAAAAATAATGTGAAACAGTTTTTTAGTACTTAAGTGAATAATATAACAGTATGTTGACTACAGCAAATGTGCATTAAAAATTATAAATAATGAGTACAGTTTGCATCTAACAGGCATGGCCTTTTTTAAAATAGTAAATACAAAGCAATACAATGCAAACTTTGGAATTGCTTTTTTAGGGGGGTTTAAAACATTGTCAAGTGAAGTAAAAAGACATGAAGGACGCAAGGAACGGATATATTTAACTACCAAAAAATTAAAAAATAAATGCAATTTTTTATGATTTTAGTTTTTACTTCAAATTAACCAAAATAAATTATAATTGTAAACATTATTTTAATATTGTGGCAATAAGAAATTCCTTGACCAGAGAAAAAATTTGAGTTATTAATGAATTTGAGTTCAGAATGCTCGAATTGGCCAAGTTCTATGTGATACCGAATAATAGTTATTAATAATACTGAATTTAAACTTAATTTATTTAATTTAGTGATTATGTGATAATATAAAAACTCAGACTTATACAGATGATATAATTACAATTACCTCCTTTCATTTTACGGAGTTAACACTCCAGTTGCTTATCTCGCGATATGCACGTGTCGGATATCAGCCTATTTTTCCATGCACCCAGCTATTTTCGTGGGCTTATGTATTTTCCTTTTACTATCACAGATTTGAGTTATATAATACTGATATCAGAATATAATAACACTTCTCTCCATTTTAAAAACATCTGAACTTAATAACAAACGTTGCATCTAAATAATGATTTTAAATTAATCAGTAGTCAGAGAATCTTGAGAGTTGGACAAATAAATTCACCTTAAAAATTAGCACAAACAAATCCAAATTAACTATGATAAATTTTTAAAAGGGCATCACACATTTTCCTCGAATACACTTGAAAGTGATAGAATTGCATATACCAAAAAATCTGAAATATCTTTGCATCACATCTCACCCAAATATCACATATATTTCGCATCTAAACGAAATTTATAAGAAAACAGTAAACTTTATGGAGAATATTAGATGAATAAAAAAACCAACAGAGGAGTTTAAAACTAATGCCGTTAAAGAAATGTATTCCACTTTTGCGTTATAAATATTTGCTATGGTAAAAAATTACAGTTCAAGAAAGCTTTTAAAACGAACAATAAAATTTTTCAAATGCAGCACAATTCCGTCTTAGCAATCACGGAAGCTTATAGTACCGTTTCGAATAAAATTTCGCAAGTCTTAAGCCTCGTTTCTACGACCTGCGCGTCTGCAGACATGACACACTTTCCCCTATTTCCCCTCTCTTGCGGTTTTCCGGGGTTCTTTGATGTCTGTCCAGTTTACCGACAATTTGCGGGAAACTCTGGATCGCGTACACAGACATTAAAGAACCCCGGAAAACCGCAAGAGAGGGGAATAGTGGAAATTGTGCAGTGTCTGCAGGCGCACAGGTCGTAGGAACGCGGCTTTAAGTGGCTGCCCCCTCTATATATTAAAATGCAAATAGAATTTGATATTCTTAAAGAAATCAATATCAGACAGTTTTGAAAATTTTCCAAATTTCGACTTCTCCGATATTATCAAACCGGAACTACTCTTAATGGACTGGCAATTATTTTTTAAAAATTACTAGAGTATCGCTATTATATAGATGAATCCAAAATTAACAATAGAATTGGATATGACTGGGTTCTTTTCAAAACTGAAGAGGGAAAAGTAAATAAAACATTTAAACTTTCTGACAACTGTACAATTCCATGGCAGAAACGATTGCAATCCTGGAATCATTAGAATGTCCAACTAATTTTGGCTTTACTGATATTAAAATTATTTCAAATGTAAGATCAGTACTTTTGGCAATTCAGTCACTTAATGAAAAGAAATAAATTAACGGCATTAAAAGAAAAATTTGCGAACAAAGAAATAATATTAAATTATTTTGGATTAAAGCCCATAAAGATTTTATAGATGTTTGTAAAAACCATAACAAATACAAATACTCTGAATTACAATTTCACCTCTTCAATAACACAAATCAAAAATATCTGCAAGCAAAAAATATATTGAACATTTGGTTACAAAAATTGGGAAAGTCCAATAAAGGAATCTGGACTAAAACATTCTTCGAAGTGATCTTAGCTAAATAATTTCAAGAAGATTTTCTCTTAAATCAAATTTTTACAAAACATGGCTCATTCAAAACACATCAAAAAAGATTTTTGAGAAAAGTAAAAAAATACTACTGTGTTGAAGCTGAGGGCACAGTTACACTTATCTTATTCCATAGCAATATTTGAAAAAAAAAAAATGAAAGAAACTCGGTGCCTAATTAATGGTGCAATAAAGAATTAAGTGTTTAAATGAAGTTTCGTTGTTTGTCCAAAGAGATTGTTTCCAACATTGTTGCTCGTGAACTTTGCAATATAATATGAACCGAACCTTTATAAATTCTCATGCAAAATTTAGCAACTCTCCGAATTTTGCAACTCCACTTTTCTACTTTATTCCTGTGCTTTTACTTATTTATTGTTTACTTTTATTTATTTCATTTATTTTATATTCTTTTATTTTATTATCATTTATTATTTTTTTTACTTGCTTGTTATTCACTTCATCTTATTTATATATTTATTAATTTTCTCTATACACTCTCCTATTTTTACTTTCTCATTTATGAGTAGAAATTGTTATAATCGACAAAATTTCGACGAACTCGAAATTTTAAAGGATCTCCTCGTTTTAGAGGTTCCTGAGCTTGAACATTTTTTTAGTATTGTGACCTCTTTCTGTGAACACGATGGCTCTAAAACAGTTTGAGTTAGAAAGATGAAGTTTCGTATATGGTCATTGCACTAAATTTGTATATTTCTATAAAATTTTGAGCCAGTTCCATTAAGAGGAAATATGTCTGTCTGACTGTTCGACTTAAAGTACAAAATGCAAAAACCTAGATAGATAAAATTTGGCACGTAGAAGAATAAACATCTAGATTCAGTAGTTATGCTGTTATTAGCGAATAAAAAAATCTCCCTCTAACCCCATTTCGAATGTCATGTTTTCTGTACTGTGCTAAATGAACTCTACTGTGCGCAAAAGTAAGCGAGGCACAAATTATAGCTTACCTTCCAAAGAGATTAATCTTCTGGATATTATAACTTTTGGAACTCGGCTTTCTTCCCTCATAAAGATAAAAAAAAAAAAAAAAGTTGTTGCTGTACTCCTGATATTCCTTGTTGTAATGAATAAATTATCTTCACGGCCTATGTAACTTATGTACGGCCTTTTCCAGGTTTTCTCTTATCTAGTATCCATAAATTAGACACAATGCTGGTCATTGTATTTAAGTCTGCGTTTGAGACTGCCTTGATTCGAGTATCCTACCGATTGTCTACTTCATTCCATTATCCAAATGTTAGAGATGATTAATTTTAAATGTTTTCTTCTGATTTTTTTTTTCAATTATTTCGAAGAAAAAATAAAGGAAAAACCAAGGAATTCTTACAGGAATGAGAGGGAACGAAACTGGGAAATTACTATATGCCTTTAAACGCTTGTTCCCTTAAACAGAATTCTCACACTCACGAGTATGCTTACTTATTCGACACAGAAGATTTTGAAGCATTAGTTGTAACTTTCGTTTATTACTTTCCGAGATACTGATGAAACCATTTAAATATCTTAATTTTGGACATTAGTGCGCATGTTTCGTAAGCTTTCAAATTTTCCTTTTCGGGAGCCAAAATTAGTGTAGCAAAAATATATTTTAATTTATATTTGATGAATGTGTCAATTATTTTTTTCATTTCGTTACCTATTTTATTTAATTTATTGGTAAATCAATTCAGTGCACTGAGTTGCGAATTTAATAATTGACATTTAAGTTTATGAAACCTACACAAATAAAAAGCTGTAAACTCAAAAAGAATTGAAAGTGTCAATAAAATTTTAGAAAAACAGAAATAATTTGTTTAGATGCTTTTCTTTTTCTTTTTCCTCTTTTTCGAATGTTAAATCAAAATTTAAAAAATTAAAATCCTTGATAAAAAAATCATTTTAACGTATTATTATACAAATGTTTAGTAATTAAAATTAACTATTAATTTGCTCTTTCTCAGTGATAAAAAGGGTTTATAATAGTTAATAAAAAACATAAAATTTTAAAATTAGAAGTTTTTTATAGTTAAATAGAAATAATTTCAAGCATTTCATTAATATTTATTTAAAATATTATATATATTTCAGCTATAGTTAATTTAAATTAATTAATTTCATATTATTACTGCTGATAAGTTTATATAGTGGATATCGCATGTCCATAGTTTGATAAATATTTTTCAGGAAAGGTCAAGTTAATGTGACAAATTAATTAACAAAATATTTTCAAAACTTTGAAAGCTCATCTGAGACAGTAAATCTGTTGAGGGGCGGGAAAGTGACGATCTCTCCTCAAACAAAACCATGATTCTACAAAATTAAATGTTTGACATAATTTCGAGTGAAACTACTACCCAAAACAGTTGAAAAAAGAGTAAAACAAAAGTATGGAGCTAATATTAACTTAGCCTCAGTCATGCTCAAGTTTCTAGAAAAATACCCAGAAATAGTTACGATCCAGGAAACATAATTATCCTTTCATTGTTCTCAATTTGTTTCTTCATTGTTGATTCTTTTCTTAAGTTTCTTTTTAAAGTTAAGAGAATTTTTTTTTTTATTTTGAATGAAAGCGCTTCCTAACCCACGAAGGTCATTAGCTCTATGCCTCGCTGAATTCTACGGTTCAGTACCGACAAACATACAACTGACCACACAGACCCATTGTGAGCGAAGAGACCTTCGCGCATACGCCCACGTAGGCTCATTTGGCCGCCCTGAATTGACCAGAAGGGATTTCTGGAAAATACAGGAATGGAGATTTCATGATCAAGCTCATTTTAAATACCTAACTATTTTGTTTCGAGTGTCTGGCTATTGTTTATTCTTTACTGAATTATTTCCTTTTACCGGCGTCTTTGTGTAATTTTTAGGAGATATTTCTGACATTTCTAGGACTTTCTCAACAAAAAGAATTGTTTTGTAAAAATTAAATTTTTTTTTATTTATTTAAGCTTAACGATCCTTTCGAAAGCTTCTTACGAGTATATATCATTATTATATTAAAATTAAAATTTTGAAATCTATTCGCAAAGGGTGTATACTGTCTTGCTTGTTAATAAAAAACCCACAGGATGCCCCAAAATAACTCAAATTACTATGATTTATATATCTAGCTATTACGAATATCATATTTTGAATATACATACTAAGTTTTTATAGTAAACTGTTCCGTGAATTCTGTGTGGTTTCAATGCATTCTGTTCTTGAGGCGTGATGTGGTTCCAGTTCGTTCTCAACTAATCTATGCCTTGTACGCATACATTTTAAATCACTTTTGCTGCTCTTCAGTACATGTAGCTGACCTTTAGCTTTAGGTACCTCATAGTTCATAGATTGTCCTTTATTTTTACTGAATCAGTCATCAGTATCTGTTTCTTTTCTTGTGTAAAGGTCATGTTTCCACTTAAATGGAAGAAACAATCCTATTGATTAACTTGCTTGTTAATTTCGTGCAGCAAGAAAAATTTGTAACCAGTAGTCTAACGTACCTGAAAGACGAAATCAGAATCTGCCGAGTAATAACAGATGATAAAGAACGTTCAGAAATCAAGTATTAGAATGTTCTAAGATGTTCACATAACTTTACCCTTTCAGATGTATATTTAGCATACCTGATAGACATAAAAACTGAAAAACTTTTCCACGTTGTTTCTAATTTTAAAAAATATCGAAAAAAAAATATCTTTCATCCTTTTTGATGGATTCTACAGATCGGTGAGTCAACGTCTCACACAAACACTTTTAAAAAGTCTTCACTACAATGTCGACTGAGTGAAAGCAGTATATTTTTTTGTAATTAGAATGTTATAAAAAGTGACAATACCATTTTCAAATTCCACAAGTATTAAAATCGGCCGAGACTGAGAGCTATTATATAATCCTTCACCAAATAGTCTATGACAAGATTATATACTTTTAAAAATTACTGTAGAGCTACTATAAGTTGCATCGTCTATTATAATTAAAATTATACTATTTCTTCTTTTAGTGTGTGACCGTATGCGCAAACCCTGGTTTCCATTTTGTTAAAATGGTCGCCATAAGATAATTATATAGTATACTGAATTTGCTCATATGACTATGAAATTCAAAGCTTAAAAAACAAATAAAGTAAAATAAATAATAAAAAAAACACGATTACATTTTCCTCATATCTAGTCAACAGCTTGTGAAACTCTAGTTTTAGTTTGTAAACATTTCTACAGATACATGAAATTAATCTCAGCTATTCATAAAGTTCACTTGAAAAATATATAAAACATTTCAAATCACGTATTCTTCATAAATTACAGTTTTGAGCTATTCACTTCGTACTTATAATTTTGCTTTCATATTTGCCAAGGCTGCAATCGGAAATTTTCAATTGCTTTTGTGCGCAGCATTTGAGGATTCAAAGAGAAAACATTTAAATCCACATGTTTTCATCCTTCCAAAAACTACTATTGCAACATGTAGCATTTTCATTACAGAGTGCTGATTATCAGTAACTCAACGCACTTCCTTTTCATACAAAATCAGAAATCGCATCAGATTTCCGTTCAGGATAAAAGAAATTCCAAAGAGTTTTGACAGTGCGTATGGCGGATACGCGCCTCGGTGGTCATCATGTTCTGTGAGTCAAAAAATACTGAAAGTAAACAAAAGGAATTTAATACGCACTTTTATAGAAATCTGTTCTAAAACGCTGTTTTGTGACAAAAGCGGCGGATGAAATAAGTTTAGCTAATTTGGTATAAAGAACATTTTCATTGAAAATATGTGCATTTCCCTCTTAGTAACCATTTCGAGATATATAATGAAGAAAGCAATGTTTGTTTTATTCAACTGCTTCAAAACCTTCTCTTGTCAAAAATACGAAAGATAAATTAAAATAAAAATTTTATAACACCAAATGAAGTGGAAAAAATTTACATGTTACTTTTTTTATTTATTTTAAATGTCCGTTATGTGTAATATTTCTATTCTTGTGCAAAAAAGTCAATAGAAGCAAATATTCATATACCACTTCAAGGATAAATTATTGATAATTCTATTACAAAAAATATTTATAAAAAAATTCAATCATTTCTTGCAAAAAAAGAGAAATAGTTCAACTCACTGTCTGTCTGTTTTCTTTGTTTAGAACAGGTTATATATTTTAAACTTAGGCAGAACTTTTATTAAGTCAACAGCTGTTAATTCTGTCTCATGTATTTATAAATCGGAAACATTTTTCCCTCGACTCTCTTGAATACTAACACTATATAGCGCTTTTAGTGATTTTGTAGTATTTAAGTAAAATAGAGAATGCATTTTGAACCTCTTCTCTTCTATAGAGGGTTCGAAATTTTAACAAATCTTCCATTTTGAAATCAAGATCACATACTAAATTTCGTTTATACTGGGTGATTCGAAATTCATAATACAAACACGGAGGAGAGGTAGAGAACAAGGATATAAATAATATTCACATAGGAAACACAGGTCGCAAATCATTTCTTAATAATACAGAGTGTCTCCATTCAATTGAAACAAAATGTTTAGTTTCCAACTTCTACATTAGTGAAAATATTTTAATGAAATTTTCAATAATTGTACATTTATTTAAAATAATCATTTATTGTAGTAGGAATGTATGAGTGCAAGTAATGAAACGCAAACACAGATAATAAGAAATGAAAAGATAGATGAACGGAGTTAATGAAAAGGAAAGAGAATAAAGAGTTTGGGGGCTTAATGAATCGAATATGGTCAAGGAGTCCTTTGGCCATTCCGATCTCTCGATTTATACTGCCGCGATTTCTTTTTATGGTCACAACCGAAGAACCTTGTGTATGCGCATCTATCTGACTCGTGTAAAAATCTCGTTGCTCAAATATCCACAGCTTCTTCACGAGTACGTGAAATACGTGCATCTTTGGCAATGTACGCAAATCGCTCCACCAACTCTGTCAGGTATGTATCGTTGTTGGGAAACCAATTTTGAATAGTTCTTTTAAATATTGTACTTGTCTAGACAAGCGTCACTAAACGCTTTGTTTTTCTTTTCGTTTCTTAATTGCACCCCTTACGCCCTGCATACCTGCACATTAAACGATTGTTTTAAATAAATGTACAACTGATGAAAATTTCATTAAAATATCTTCACTAGTGTAGAAGTTAGAAACTAAACATCTTGTTTCAGTTGAATGGAGACACCCTGTATTTTTGACTAAAGAAATGGATTACGACCAAGTGAATATTATTCTTATCCTTGTTCTCTGCCTCTCCTCCGAGTTTGTTCCATGAATTTGAAATCACCCTGTATAGTATATTATGCTTTGTTATCGGGTTTTCGCGCGCACGAATGGACCATTAGTCAACTCGCTTTTACGTTTTATTTTTATTTGCGCATGGAGTTACAGATAGATTTTCTTTTGAAGAACTTCGTCAAGAATTTGCTACAAATTTACAGTTTTGATACAAAGAGCACATCTATGTGTCATTTGACTAATTCATTTCATATATGTGTAATCATGTTCATAGATAGGTAGGCATAACTTCAAAAAGTTGTGGAGGGAAACTAAGTGAGGTCTGAAATCTAGAGATTTATTAAAATCTGAAGCTCCATTTAATTTTTTACATTTGCAATGTTTTGCGTATTTTGTATTCGAGGAAATACGAAAATCTAAAACTAAAAAAAAAGAAGAAAAAAAAGAGAGAATATTATTACTATGCAAGTTCCTAAGATAGCTGTCATTTTAGTTTTGTTTTTAAACACGAACATGTCATTTCTAAAATAGTCAGAATTTTTTAAGCTCTGAATTAACCAAATAATTATTCAAGAAATGTTGTATTTTATTGAATTGAAGTCCTTCTATTAATAAACTAATTCACAAACATAGTTTTCAAAAATTGCCCCCAATATAACCTATTGTTGTGTTAATATGTAAAAATCAAGGACTTTTTTTTTAATCTTCTTATTGGCATAGAGTAAATTGCTGACTAAAGAAGGTAATTGACGCTATGTTACTCTATTAAATATCACTAATAATTAAAACATCACCATCTCTGTGATGTCAGCTGAATGATTTTCTTGTGCCATGATTTTTTTTTTTTTTTTTTTTTTTTTTGTAATATTAGAGAAAACTCGAAATGGTAAACAGGAAAACTTCAAAAATGGGACATGTTCGACCGTAACTGCTTATAAATGGCAAGGCCTTCCAAAACAAATAACAGCAACATATTTTACTAGCCCAATAATTTCAATAAACATTAATTACATTTTCAAATTTACATCGCAAACTTTTTCTTGGCTTTAAGTTTTAATTTATGAGACTCTTCTCTGAATAATACTACTTGACTGCGCCAAATTTTGGAAATATGTGGCGGTGTAAATTTTTTTCAGCCCTCAGCCTCCCCTGGGATCTTGAAACACGAAGCGAGCACATTTAGCACGTAACAGACTGTTGTTGCCTAATGGGATATTCTACTGCTGTCATCAAATTATTTTCTTTCATTCAATTAAAATTAAGTTATTTATTATAATGGTATTTAACCGTTAAATATTTTTGTCCTCAAAGAATGGTGGCACAAGATTTACTTACGTCTAAGTATGAATCCAGGGCATAAAATGGCTAAATTTCAAATGGAAGTACGCAGGCGATAACCTCGTTTATAAAAAAAAAGTCTAATTTTCAGTTTCCTTTTAAACTTGGAACAGATGGTCAATCAATTTTATGATGTTTATGACTGCCTACTACAATACTTTTATTAAACTTTAATTAGATTTATAAGCTCAGTAAAAGTATTACCGATATTTTTAGTATAACAAATTATTGTCACACAAATTATGTAGGAACATTTCATTTTCACTCAAATTATATAAGAAAATTTTGAGACATAATGATTGACATTGATATAGATGATTTTAGATGTCTAATGTGTCGGAAAGCGATTCAGGCTTTATAATTAATGACTAAGGTGACAATAGATAGAACTTTACAATCAGCCGCATCACTAGTGAATAGCATAATACATGTTTCTATGAAATAATACACATTTTAATTTAAATATAGAATATTATTGTACAGGGTATCGATAACTGGTGTTTCAAGTATATCAGCAACTTCAAAAAAAAAAAAAACCCCACTTAGGATCAATTTCAGAATTATTTAATTGCATTTATGAATAAAAACCGAACATTATTCTCCGTGATATTAACTCGAGTCGTATAATGCTGATGAAACTTTGAACATAAGATGGATATGCACTTAATTCAAAATTAAATTTTTTTGGGGAGAGACCACAGGACTTTTATCAACAATAGAAAACAAAATATTTCTTCCAATTGTCGGTATGTTGGGCAGAACGAAATAATAATGAAAAAAAAGTGTAAATGCTGAATAATCATTGCTGAGAACAATATTACGGCGGAATATGAATAGGATCAGGCGAAAATGATTTCCAAATTAAAGTATAGTTTTCATTAATAAAAATCCAAATTAATGATAATATTTTTTTAATTCGATACGAACGAAAGCCAAGTCATTTTCTTTGATTTTATTAAAATTACCTTCTTATCATTTGTGGCATGAGGATGTAAAGACGGCGTCAAATTTAGGGCAATCTCATGAAGTGCGTTATTACATCATACTTAAATCCGACTGCGCGAACTCTAAGAGATAGAATGCATAAACAACTTAAGACTTAAGAGAAGAAAATGAAAATACATTGCATTAATCGGTTTAACATATAATTTTCAAAAGAAAAATCATCCGAAAAGTGAAAGAATCTGAATCCGTTCCCAGCGCTTTCCTGAATCTCCCATGCGTTTTGTTGCTTCGCAAAGTAAAGGACACACTCGCGTTTTCAAAAGCGGATTACTAATGGAATTTTGGAAGGAAAAAAAAAAGATATAAAAGAAAATGCAATTACCATTCAATGGAAATAATTATTCGTCCTAATTCTAAAGTATTTCGTAGTATAAGATTTGAATGCTTTTATTGACATATTTTCCCAAACTGATCCTAGAATTGTAATCGTTTAAATATAAATAAATAAAAAAATGACTATCGCTGTCATATAAAACAGTGAAAGTTTTCTATCCTTAGTTATGTTAATCTGCAAAAGAATGCTGAACAAATATAACTTGAAAAATGAGATTAAAATCCAACGCTGTTACGAAGAACAAAAATGGAGTGTCAAGTATGTTACTTTGTTAACTATGGTTTAATAATAAAAGTGGGTTTTTTGTTGTTGTTGTTGTTTGAATAGCTTTTTTTCCGAATAAACGAATATGTTTTTTTATAAACGTGTGTCATATAACATGTTGTTTGCTTTTGGGTGAAGTTAAAAAATTACGTATTATATAAATTATTTCAACATATGAATGGGTGTCAAATATTCACTCAATATAAAACCGTTAAATATGACGATTTTATTTAATTATTTTTTCACTACACAATTCAAAAGAAGTGAACATTATTCATTCACTTATGTTAACTACTCTAACTCTATTCTCATAATTTTTTTCCCTTCTTTTTTCCCTGTTTTTGTTGTGTGTGTGTGTGTGTGTGTGTGTGTGTGTGTGTGTGTGTGTGTGTGTGTGTGTGTGTGTGTGTGTGTGTGTGTGTGTAATGAAATTGAAATGTATACTGAATTGTGAAAAGGCAGAATTAGCTTTAGAATGTTCTATTATAATTGGGTACATTATACGATTAAGAACGAATTACGCTTTTTTAATTGAAAATTATACCTCAGAGTGAGATTTGCGATGCTGTTGCATAGCAGTTTAATCATATAATACAATCATTAATTTTGTAAAAATGTGGCATTGAAAATTTTTCTTTAGAATTCTATGGAAATAGTTTTATCACAAAATGAACATTTGAGAGTGGATTTTTAATTGCTGAATTATATCCAATTAAAATCTGTATAGTCCATCCATTTCTTTTAATGATTTACTGTTTACAGAAAATGTCATCAAATGTATGCTCATTTTGTTATTTCTTTCATATTTAAAAAAAATGTTGTACTTCTTTTAGACATTGTTGATATTCGTGCCAAGACAAATTCTGCTAAGATACTGAAATTGGAAATGCAAACACTTACTCCTTATTAGTAATTTTCATGCAAATTCGATGTCATATTGTTCCGTCATAGGAAATTTGATGTAGAACTCTCTAATTCGGCTCATAAACTTTCAAGCCTTTCGTCTTTTCACATGCTACTTCTCTTAAATAATTGCAAAAATGTGAAGGAAATTAATAATAAATAATAAAAAATAATTGCAACTAGTAATTTCTTAATTAACTACAAAAGTGATATCACTTTTCATGAATTAAAACTCGCGAAAAGATCGGATTCAAAAATATTTGGTTCTCCCGCTGGTGTGATGTGGAAGTTTGGAGAGGGAGTGCCAGCTCTTGTGTCGTCCTCGTCATCTGACCGCGGTTCAAAATTACGATGTCCGTCCAAAATAACCTTAGTGTTACTTTAAAAAGGGACGTTAATATAACATATACTAAAAAAAATATTTGTGAAACATATATTATTATTCTATCGAAAATTCTAAATATTCAGAAATGAATTTTGGGCATGTTAGATTTTTACTATAAAATGGAAGCTTCCTAATTATTGAGAAAAGATACATAGAAGACAGTTTCCCTAGATACTTAACCGTTTATCAAATTTTCAAGTTTCGATTAATTTATGAGATATTTTATTCAATGTAGTTATACATTTTTTTAATAATGACTCAATTTTAACTAATTTAAATCTGATGAAAAAAAAGAAGAAAAGAAAAAGTTATTTTGGACAAGCTCTCAAACATTTCAGAAAATTTTGAAATTTTTGTGAATTTCCGCAATGAATTTACAAACATTTAACACAACATCAAAAAGTTAGCATCTCAGATGGTAGGAATTCTGTGCTTCATCAAATACCTCATTTGTTCTCTCTATTCAATAATTAAATAAAAATGCTTTGTCTGAAATATTTATATGGTGAGAAATATAAGCCTAACATTATAAAATAACATAAAAATTTGAACACTTTCGCCTCGAGTATGATTTAAACCGTTTCTCTTTTTTTTATATCCATACGTGATTAAATGAAAATTATAAATAATGATAGAAATTTTAGTTTTCTTACATTATAACAACGAGGCAAAATGTTCGGACGCATGATTGAAGTTACTTTGCCTTTAAAGCAAAATGAATTTTTTTGCGCTAGTTAAGATTTCCTTTCCTTTTTTTTTTTTTTTTTTTCTATTAATGAACCTTCAAAATTCTTTGGTAATCATTGCATGATTTTAAGACTAGTTATCGAACCACAATTTTTGTTATTTTTCTTGGCTCAGTTTCTTAAGTGGGCCTTTCCTTTCATAACTCTTTTTTTTTTTTTTTTGTAATTCACCCTTCATTTACTTCACCTGATTATTATTAGTTATGTCTTGTGTCTGTGAATTTTAATAATGAAAATTATTGTACTATCCAGCATCTGAAGAGCAATTTTAGCAGTGCATTTTTCAGCGTGTAATGAGACGGTCAAAAAAGAAAAACTAGTTTTGAGAAAGCCTTTTCTAGCTGTTTTTTTAAATATTCCTTGAAAATATTTAAGTACAGGGTGGTTATAATTAAAGTTCCACTTTGAAATGGTCATAAAAGGAAAAACTGCTGGACCAAATTTTTCAAACTTGGTAACGGTTTAGAAAAGGTCATGGGAATTTCTTTTCCGACAAAAAAAAAAGTTCAAAAACTCATCATCAGGGGAAAAATAGCACTTAGCTTAGGGAAAAATAGTTTTTGAAAATATCATCATCTGATAACTCGTTATTTTCTTTATAAATAAACCCAGGAAAACAATATAAATAAATTCATGAAATATGTTATTGTAGAATCATGTACGCGTCAAGCCTAAATGATGCCGTGGTGCAAATGTCTAATGAGTGCTTTTATGCAGTGGCGATATTAGGGGGAAATGGCTTATGGTTAACACTAGAAATGAAGTTTTATTGACATAAAAATAGTATGAAAATTTAAAAAATTACATTTTATCTTTAATTTTTGTTTAAATGTGTAGGCATTTTTTTTCTTTGTTAAAATCTACTCTCCAACACATCTATTGAAGAATTATACATATATTTATATTTATTAAAAAAACAAATTGCTGCATGAAACTGCATAAAAAAATGCATAAAACTACCATACATACTATCATCTCGTATCTGACAACAGTTTCAATGTTGAATTTGAAAAGACAAATATTGCAAAGATTATTATGATTGCAATAGTCAGCAGTAGATTCAACTTAATAAATAAGCAATTTTTCAACCATCTACCCTCATATACAAATCAGCATCATGTATTCTCATTAAAAACGTACGAAAAAGACGAGAATATTCCTATTCCGATAGACAGTTTGACAAATTGCTTGTTTCAATGAGTTAAAAAATTCCACCATCACCGTAGATATAATAAAAGGTTAAATTTCGTTTTTTGAAGATATATATATATATATATATATAATTTCTGTTTTTTGAATTTTTTAATGGAATAGAGCCCAGAGCCTTTTTGATTCGAGGCCGTCGTGTGCCGCATGACTTGGCACGTATTTGACGGCTTAGGTCTGGGCATGATTAGACTTATTCAGAGTTTCTAATTTTATAAAAATAGAAACATTTCGAATGCCCATATATGCATGCTACAAGAAATTTTCACTAATAGCGTCAATGTGTCATGCTCGAATATTATAAGGCACGAAATTCATAAAATTAGGAAAAGAATAAAACACATTATACTTATTATTTCTTCAGATTTTTTATTGCATGAAATAATGGCAAATGTAAAGCATTCATACTTGCTGCAATAAATTTCATTATGAATTCGATAATTTTTATTTACTAAAATCATGTCTACTGCCAGTATGTTTAAATTCCACTGTTAAAATGTAAATAGAGCTCAAAAAATCATTAATCAAACGTTCATAATGACGATGATGAACACAAATGATTACACAAGTGATTTTTTGCTGTTTTGCTAGTTAAGATATTATTTATCTAGAATTAAGCTTTTTTTCCATTCATGCAATATCCAAAAATAAATTTTCAGCAGAAAGTTATTGACTTACTAAAAACTAGCCACATTTAAGCTGTTAAGTACATAACTCATAAATTGAGAAATTTCTAAATTGCTACTTGCATACATGATAGGATGCTTTTCTTGTCTTGTTTTCCCTCCCCGCCTCTATTTTAACAATAGATAAACTAGATGTAGCGAAATTTACTTTTCGAGGCTCTTTTTCCTCTTAACTTTCCTGCTTTTTATTAATTACTAAATATTATGCTGTACTGAAGCTGATAAATTCGGCAACCCTGTATTCAGTAATTCAAACGTCTCATTTTTTTTCACTGAATAACAACAATATTTATAACTTATTCCACATTATTTGAAACATTTAATTAGTGTAAGAAATTTTAAAAAAAATTTCACAAATTTAAATTGAGATGTATAATGTTAAAAAAAAAATGAATGATTAATTCATCGGTACTGTTCGTTTACATAAACCTTGTGTTACAAAACTCAATTTTATTGTCTAAGTAATATTTTTTTTTAATTAATGTTAGATGCATTATTTCCCAAACAAAACCATAGCCTCGCTAGTGTATAAGCGCAACACGTAGCTGCATAAATATATAAAAAGAAGTTTAGTGAAAGTAATTTTTAAAATTACACTTGAGTGTATTATAATCCATTTATACAATCAATAGCTGTAAAGAATCAAAATCTGTTACTTATACCTATACTTCGGCAGAAACCAGCTTTATAACTAATATCCCTCCCCCCCAAAAAAATAAACGCATACACTTATACTCTCCCTCACACATACATATATAATGTTCTAAATATATATTACTTCAATAACTAAACTATAATTTAACTCCCTTCGAAATACTTAGCAAGACATATACGCGGTAAAAATATGGTATGAATTAAAGCTACACACTTTATGAGTCAAGAATGACTTGGAAAGCAGACTTATATATGAATGAGAACTTACTACTTATGTGTAGAACAAAAGTAAAAAAAATCCTGAGTGATGCATTAGAAGAAGCACTCTGCTAAAATAATATTCTAAAACTGAATTCAATAATAGAAACGAAATATAGATGCAGTTTTAATAGCTACACATGAGTATTTTATAAATATTTTAGGTATTTAAGGGTGATAGTATCGCCAAATGAAGAGAAACTGAGATTCCTTAGGTAACCCTGAATCATTCGCAACAATAGGAAGACGACCCTGATTGGGTCACTCTTTGAATTCCAGGTACACATTCCGATTCCATTTCAAGGAAGAAACATAAACCTGTTTTCCCTCACCTTTGCCGTATCGAAATTAAAAGAAGAGACCTGAAAGAAAAAGAATCATCTCTTGAATTACAGCTATTTGGGGGGGGGGGGAGGAAGAGAGAGTCCATTACCAGCCTGTGGTCAAAGGTGGCGAATGTAAGAGTGCGTGTTTCTTGTGATCATGAGGAATGAAGGATAGGACCAAAACAAACGGATGCGTGTGTAGGTCATTGTCGTCTCGATCTCATTCAGTAATTTTACTAGACATGTTTATGTGCAAAATGCCAGGGTAACGGGTGGTGCACTGCCTATTTCAAAGCGTTACGCCAATAGTAAAAGAGACAGATATTTTACATAAATGCCTTACAAAACTCAAGGTAGAAGAATTTATTAAATTCTTGGAAAGGGTACATATAATATTTATTTTGAATATATGGATTTTTTTATATATATATTTGACTTTATCTGCTAAATTAACTTCCAACCTTAAAGCGGCTATATAATAAGTGACAGTTGAAATTGAGAGTATTTAGAAAACTAAAACTGTTGAATCACCAGAGAAAGACATGGAACTTTTATCTATGTATTATAAGGATATAGAAAGAATGCCATGAAAAGAATTTTTTCAGATTTGAAGTTTTATTATTTAGAATATTGATTACTAATATTTAAAAAAAGTCGGCTGTAGTATACGATTTCATTTAAATACTTTGTTATTATATTTTGGGCAGTTTAATTGGGAGTAAAAATGTACAACATACATTTACCAATTCTGTCAATTCGATTCATTACTGATGTTTGAAATAGGAGAATGGCTCAAGTAATTTTGAACCTTAATCCAAAATCGGTTTGTGAACTTGCATCACATTTTTAAGACACCTACCATGTTTAAGAATATTTTATTCATTTTCATTTTTTTTATGATTTTTCGACATTTATTTTATTAACTAGGATTTTTTTTATTAATGAAATATTTTATTCATTAATAAGAATGGGGCATGCAAAAAAATAAATAAAAAAATATCTATGAGCATTGTTAGAAAAAATAAATAATAAACATGAACTTTATTCCCCTCAGTTGCTAAATTTAAAATTTATGGTAGCTTTTTATTATAAATAATTCCACCAGAATACTTCATCGACCTTCTCTAACAAAGTATCGTGAAAAAATATTAATGAATAAAAAATAAAAAAAGGGTTAGAATGTGCCTATCATTTAGTTTAAAAATAACGATTTAACACGATTCTTCTGCAGTGAAGACCGGATTATTAAATAAGCAAAGTAAATAATTGTCTAGGAACCCTGCCACTCTTTTTCTTTGGGGGGGGGCGACATTTGAAAAATTTGTGACATTATTTTTTGTGAAATTTATATTTTGTGCTTTTATTATATTTAAAAGAGATATTTGAAGTGAAGGTTTGGAGAGGGGAGTACCGACGTAAGTGTCGTCCCCTGCATCTGACCAAGATTTAATATAACCCTTGCGTTGCTTCAAAACGAGAACGTTAACAACTAAAATTAAAATTTTTAAAAAATCTAAAACTTGTGACCACTGGGTTTTTCCCCCCACAGCGCTCAGAACAGGTGATTTTCGATCAAGCCACTATGTATATTAAAAGAATATTTAAATATATTGTAATACTGAAAAAAATTCTGAAAATTTTAGGAAAAAATAGGTGAAATTTTAGAGAGTAATTTAACTGCAGCTTTTGATAGAATACTTTCAATAACATTTCAAGAATGTAGAGGGGGAAAGTAACTGCTCTAAAATGCGCACTAATATAGGGAAAGAAACACGAAGATAGGGGATTTTTTAATATTGTTTTCATATATATATATATATAACACATTCAAATTTCATTTTAAAATTCGCTTATTCTAATTCATCGGCTTCAGCAACTTCTTGACATTTTAACATCAAGTGCCCTATCGAAAGAAGCAAGTGTCAAAACAAAAGTTTGTTTTTAATATTGTATATTAAAATAAATACAAGCAGTTTCGTATGCATGTATAAAACTTTTTGTAATGCTAAAAATTTGAAAATAAGTATCAAATACAAGAGTACTCCAAAAGAACACAATACTTTTTAATTCTTTGATAAGCAGATCGTTGTAACAATCAAATTATTTATTTTTGAATAAATGCATTGCATTAAGCTTTAACTATGTACAACGGGAGACGTGCCAAAGGAGTTATCGAAGTCCTGTCAAACTTGGGGTGAGGGGGGAGATACCGCGCTTTGACCCGGGGCCATTTATCCTCACTACATCTCTAACTACAACTCTCAAGTCCACTTTTTGGCATCTTCCGTCTAAGGACCCCGTTCCAGCTGCTCCGGTCGTTGACACTTCCCCCCTCTCCGAAACATTCCAGAGATGCCACATCTGGCACACTTTTTATGTATTGTTGCCTCCTTTATTATAGTTTGAGGGATCCAAGGGTGCATAAAAATGTACCGTGCTGATTTTATTTTAGTTTCGAACCAAAAACATTTATTTAGTTACATTTTTAAATGTGTTAAAAGAAGAAAAAAATATGAGTAGGGCTAGTAAGCAAACAATCATAGATTTCTTATGTTACATAAACGTGTATATTAATTCAAAAAATTATTTATGCAGAGATAATCAGCGAGGAAATCCTAAACTATGCATGTAATAATAGTTACGGATAATATCAATGGTTATTAGTAATAAAGTTGGTTTTTTAATATTTGTTATATAATTTGCACAAATATATATGACTGCTGAGCAAAGATATAGAATAGAAAAAAATTAATAATGTAATTCTTAAAGTTTATTACATATACGATCAGGGCTTGCGGAATTTGACTTACAAGGTCTATTTTTAAAACGCACCAATATGAATAATTATGAATGGTTAATCAACGAATAGTTGGCTTAGTTTCTCCTCAATTATTTCATTAGGTGGTTTTTATTGGAAGATAGACCCCAAAATACTGGTTACAGTTTTGATGAGTTCCAGCCTAGAGTCTTCATGTTTGTTAAGACAATCCTGTTGAGACACCGTCATCACATGCTCAACGCATCTTAAGAATGAAAACACTTTAAAAGTTACAAGTGTTCGTGGGATTGATAAATAATTTCCGATTCAGCCTTTTATGGTTATTGAAAATGGATGTGTTTATTATTTCATTTAATTATTTTAAGTTATAATATAAGAAAATCCATCAACTTATCTTGTCCATACAATATTCCAAAAAATGTTTCTGAATATTCTCGTGCAATAGTAAAAATTTAAAGGTTTTACTTGAAAAGTGAGGACAGAATCAGTTCTTTATATCTACAGAACTCCTATAAAATAAGGACTCGTAAAATTCCGGAGGAGCATTTATGTTTGCAATGTTAACTAATATTTAGATATCCGAAAAATAGCAGCTTGTTATTCAGTCGCACCTTTTATTTCCGATATTACAGATATTCGGAAAGATATTGTAGACAACAGAAATTGACTATCACTGTGCTATGAAATAAAAGAAATGTAGTGAAAAAAAATATTTTTTAATAATTTAAAAATGCATTACACATTGAATATGATAATTTATCCTTTTGCCTCTTTTTTTTTTTTTTTTTTTTTTACTTTTCTTTTTTTACTTTTTTTTATGCTTTTATTATAGACCTATTATTTCTCAGTACTAACATAAATTGTTCTTATCACATTTTGAAATTATGTATACTATAGATTCTGCAACAATTAATCCATTCAAAATAAATTATCAGTTTTTTTTTTCGCTGTTTAAATATACCTTCACCAAATGTTGAGGTTGTTATAATTAGTTTTCAATGTCAGATATACATAGAACCGTTTTTGTATAATCGAATGGAGACACTGCAAATGTTCAACATTTGTTTATGATTTTTTGATACTATTCTTAAGTGATTAAGTCTAAAAAGGTTTGAGAGTTATGAGTATGCTGCACGACAAGTACATGTTTGAAATTGTGAATTATTTTTTATTGAAATACTTCACATAATTAAAGATGGTACAAGGATAGTTAGAATGTAACGAATATTTAACATCTATAATATAATTACACTGCCTCATCATCTAAAATACTTAGCAAGCAGAGAACTGAAGCATAATAATATTATAAGGTTTTCGATTATGCACTCATTTTACATTTTCTACTTATATACTTTCACAGAAATGTCGCTAATAAATGTTCTCTGTACCTTTATAATAGAAAATGTTCTAACTATTCATTTGATAAAAATCAGTTTCTTCATCACTGATATTTAATTCCATCCTAGAATATTCTTCTCAATGCTATGTCAGGTTAAATTAACATCGCTGATAAAACTTATAAAAGTTGGCAACTTAACCACTTATAAAAGTAGGCAAACTTTTGTTACGATGATTTAGCAATTACTAGTTGTGAGCAGAGGCTTCAAACATTCATCTATTCTACCGTTTAAGTCATTCTACGATCTAATAAGATCGTCTAAGGATTAGGGTTTAAATTTGCTACACTAATGAATTTGTGTACACTAATATGAAGCACAGTTTAAAATTATTTTATAATAATTTTGTGAATAATAATAATAATTTATAATAATCTGAAATATTATAACAAACAGAATTTAAGGTAACCAAATACGATGAACAATGAGTTATTTATCCCAACCTCTAAATGAGAGCAATAAGTTTTGAGTTGCAATCATGTCTCTCTGGCTTATTACTGCAGTAATGATAAGAATAAATGAGTGGCAGTTAACTTCCACCATAAATCTTTAGATCAATGCTGTGGTTTAAAATATTACATTTAGAGTTCTTTATAGGGCATATATATATATTCTATAGTTCTTTCAAATATTGTAACCTTAGAAATAAATCATCCTTTGAACTCCTTTAAAATGTATGGATTGTGCTGAAGATGACTGATAAACATATGAAGGTATTGTTCTAACAGTTTGCTATCGAAAAATATACGACCATTTGTTGATTAACTGTGTTAATATATTTAATAAGAAATATATAATTATATAATAAGATATAATATATAATAAGAAATATTTACTCAGTGGCGTGTCAAAAAAGGTGGAAGAGGACATAGATGCTCTCGGATCCAGTCTTGGATGGGGTACTAAGTGCTATGGTATGTTGCAATGTATTAGAAAGTATCGATCACTTTTTAAAGTCAACACGACGAGAGTGCGAAAACTAATACCATATTCCGTCGCCATTTGTTCTTGCTATATTACCGATGACTGTTGGAAGTCAGTATGCAATACTTCCAACAAGAAAATCAAACTTTACCCTGTAAACTTTAAAACCAAAGTTTACACTAAATTTAGACTATATACACATGTCGCTCAACATAATCTTTAAAGCTTATAGTTGTGATTTCTTTTTAGCTGAAAATGTAAAGCTTAAATTTATATTAGTATAATCATAGAATTGGAATATTCAGTTTCACTTAAATAAGTCTATTGTAGAATGTAATATTATTGAATTTTGAGGACAAAGAGAAACTTACTTTAATATACACCAAATTTTTAATAGTGTTTTTAAAAAGTGTCTTTATTTTTTCTTCTTCTCCAAAGTTCCTTTAAATTATCATAATAAACCAGAAAAGGAAGAAAAGCAAATATATTTAAAAAGATAGGGGGGAAAAGCAATTTTAAAATTCTAAAAATAAATAATTGATAAAGATTTTATTGAATTTCATTGTTTTCAAAAATCTAATGTTTGATTCGCTTATTTTGGCTTCCTTGTAGGTATATACTTATAGATATAAAAGTTTTAAGCACTTGAATAATAAGATATTTCTTTTTCTTCAAATGCGGACACTATAACAGAAATTCATATAGTGCTTCTGTACAAATTTAAAAAATAATAAAAATTGAAATTCCCACTCTTTACAACAAATCCTTACATCCCACTTTACTGTCTGAAGACATCCTAACATAGTTATATTATGAAGACTGCCCTATTTCCGGTCTTGTCCTTGAGGTTCAGATCCCACGCAATGATGAAAACTCGTTCTTAAAATCGTTTTGATTCTAGCACATAAAGGTCAAGTGCTCATAGCGATAAAATTTACTACATAATAACTACGCAAAACAATCTAGAAAACATACCTGAGTTCTATGTCTTCTACTCATTTTAATCTATTATAAAAATATAAAAATACATTTTGTTCAGATATTTGCAATGTACTCTCTTAGTAATCAGGCAGATACCTGATCAGAAAGCTGATGAATTAACGAAAGCGGAGGATTAGTAGAATTATTTAAAAAAAAAAAAAAAAAAAACTCATGTTAATATCAAAATCTATATTTATTGCACAAAATATACAAAATTATATAGAAAACTATTATTTATAGCAAATCTTATAAAATATAATTCTTTGTGAGTATTATTGTTTGCATCATTCCAAGGTCATTGACATCAGCATGGAATGACCTTCTCCCCCACTTGCCTATTTGAAAACGCTTGACTACTAAAGGGGCAGGATAGGTGAAGTGCCAGGTTAGGAGACTACAATTTAGGGAAAGAAATTTTAAATACTTGCTGTATTCTACTTTCATATCCTCGTTTCCTGTTGCATGATGCTCTCTGTATCCCAAAACTAAAATAAACAGACCATTTACATCTAACACCTAAGCATGAATGACTTTCTTATAATTTATAGTACTCTCCGTCAGACTAGGCTAAGGCAATGGAAGCTCATGACATAGTTTGATGAAATAATCAAGAAATTTTGTTATAGTTTGATTTTTTTTCTCCGTAGGTCAAAACAGCCATTATAGTCATAGATGGTAAAATGCCACAAAGATAGACGATAAGGAAAATAGCAATTTAAGAAAAGGATCTAACTAATAAAAATTCAAACTGTTTGCAGGGGATGAAGTGGATGCAGAACGCCGTTCTGATATTACTTATCATATTTATTATTCTCACGTAAGCGAAGTATACAAGTAGAAAGTATTGTAATCGTCAAAAAAAAAAAAAAAAAAAAAAAAAAATTCGATCTTCAGATCTGAATGATCGGTTATGAATTATACCCATCGATCGCTCTGTAAGCGCAATAGCTTAATAATGCAATGAGCTACAGGCATGAAATTTGGTATGTGGTCTTTATACTAAATATATGGAATTTCAATTTAGTTTGAACGAAATGTGTTCGTTCATGTCTATATGAATATATATATCTATATATATATATATATTAATAATAATAAAAATAATATATATATATATATATATATTAATAATAATAAAAATTATATATATATAAAATTTTAGCTCCAGTTAGCACAAAAAACGACAATCAAAATCCATATTGAGAAATTCGAAAGGAGAAAAGTTCATAGGATTTTTAAGAGAAATAAAGCATAAAATATCTCCATAAAACTTCGCGAATCTTCTTCTTATTCCCGTCCTTGAAAATATCATTGGTATTTAAATTAATAAATGTAATAACCGCAAACAGCTACTCCAACACCGACCACAGAAAAATCTGATTGACCGGACCACCACGACGGCGTTGGCGGGAACTAAAGTTGAATCCTAAGAGCCATCGCCGGCCACTGTATAACCCTTGCCGTAGGAGACACGTCCAGTCATGGTAGGGTTCAACTGTTCTCACAACTTTTGTGTACCTAACAGCGAGGCAGAATCAACTACCATTACGAGAGCCTCTCATCCCCAGTGAGATTAATAAAAGTAATAAGCCACTTGCAATTCGCATGATATTTTCGATATTGCTTGCCCATAACATAATTTATGTTGAAATTGTTTAATTTTATTATAACTCGCAATTAATTTAAAACTGAAAAAGGTAACTCTTTAAGGTATTATATTTATGTTTTGAATTTAGTGTGTATAATGTTAACGTTTGATCAAAACTAAAATATAAACTAATAATTGCAAAATTTACTTTATATCATTGTTGACATTATTTTACGATCCCTGTACCTAGATACAGCAATCATATAATTTAAACGTTTTAAAAGAGGGTGAATTGATTCCTGTTGAATCTCTTTCCTACGCACTCATCATCCCATCCTGGTTGGAGCGTTCTGACGTTACTTAATTTACGACCACACGGCTGCCTGTTAAACCTCAACGAAATGTGACATGAAGTATCCTCTTTGAATTATTTTAATTTAAATGTTCTTGTCAGCATTAAATGTAAGAGCAGATTTAATAGTAAAAGAAATAATTTAAAATTTTAATTTATTAACTAGAATTCATTTAAATGGAAACAAATAAAAAAAAATTAGAACAGTTTGTAAAATTCCAAAATATCACATTACTTCGATATATTCTCGCAGTATCGCTCCCGTAAACAATTCTAATTGATTTTACAATTAACATTGCTCTCTGATTTTGCTACTCTCAGCAGTCTCAACTAAACTATTGGCTTACACGTTGGCTGCAGAATTTTGAATTTTAAGTAAAGACACATAGGTACAATCGTCATATTACACTCTTATGTCCAATTTTTTCTTTTTTTCACTTCTTTTCTAAAGCATTCAAGACTTATTTGCCCTTTTGTTAATAACAAAAGAGAGAAAATGCTTAAAATTGATCTAAAGAATTTTCTTGTTATTAACAAACATTATACATTGGCAAATGTATCTATAATACTTATTCTCAATTTCAACATTTTCAACACTACAGACGACAGTTTTTAAAAATGCTGCATTGACATATAGATGCTTGTCCCATGAACTGACAACTCTTTAATCAAACAAATAAGTTTATCTTACAAATCTAATATGGTTCGAGATCTGATTCCGACAAATATCCACCGAACATACAAGCCTTTTTCACATTAAATCTGCCTTTCATGTGTTAAAGTCCTTCCATTTGTGGAAGTCAGGAGCAGTGCCCCGGACTTACTGCGGTAAATAAACAGCAAAATGTACTTATTTTCTGAAAGATTTTTGGATTACACGCTATTTTCAATTAACTATAGAGGTCTTTTCCTTGAATTTTTGTTTATGCTGCAGATTTTGCCAATATAACTCTTGACTTCTTTAATGGACATCTTTGTGTCCTCTCCCTCTGCCTGCGCCTTGGTAGGGACCTGGATCGGAAGGGTTACTGGCTCGAATGTCGTCTTCGTCATTTGACTGCTGTTCATACGGTCCTCATGTATCTTAAAATGGGATTTTAATGTAAACTTAAATGCCAAAACTACAGATATAACGATTTTTATAGCATACTTATTCACAACATTTTGACTTCCACATTTGTAAAAAAGAAAAAAAATCCATATATATTTATAGATTTATACTAGTTAGAAGGAATCTGTCTAGTTGTTCTCCTTAGTACCAACAACAAAAAGGTTGAAAAAAGATTACAATTGAAAGAGATCGTTAGATTCATATATGCGTTGTTTTTATGATAATTCAGTTTTGGCTCAGAAACAGGATCATAAATAAGGCTACAGGATCTTAATGAATTATTAAAGAATGTTACAAAATTTTCTAATCTGGAAACTATATGAACTCTGCTTTAAGAATGAATTACTAGCCAGTGCATTATAATGAGTAATATTGCTCAGCTGGAATATTATTTTAAAACATTACAATTAATATATTTCATTTTAAATTAGAACAAAGATAATTTATAGAATAACAAATACTAGGGTCTTCTGCTGTTATATTATTCAAAAGTTGCTGTCTTTGAATCATGCAAAATGAAAGTTATGTTATTATTTATTTTATATTATTTTCATCATAAAAAAATTAATTATTTTTGTGCCAGTATTGCTACAGTTTATTGCAAATAGCGGAATATCTGCTTTTAATTATTTTAGTTTTAGTCACAGAATCAGTCGGTCTTCTTTATTATGCATGTTGTCCCTCTGGGGGGAGACACCTCGTAACTGGGGATGAGAAGATTCCGGTATGGGGGTTGGTTCTCGCCACCCTTAAAGGTACATGAACGGGTGGAAGTGGCTACCCCCATTGATGATGGGACGTACTTCTTTAGGGAAGGCTTGTACCGTAGCAGGTGATGGCCCTTAAGACTCAACTACAGTTCCCGCCATAGTTGCTATCGCGGCGGTCCGGCCATTCAAGTTTTTCTGTGTGCCTTCAGACGGGTTGGAGTAGTCAGTCTATGATTATTATGCATGTTTTATTGGCATGAGTGCAGCAAGATTTTTGGGTGAGAGAAGAGTACATCTATAATATAATTTAATGGACACTTTTTTTTTATTTTGATTAATATGTTTCTTTTATTTTACGCCTGATATGACTCCAAAATTTCAAAAAGGGGTTAACTTTTTTACAATGCACTTCTAATAAGATCACGTACTGATCGAAATGTGCGAATAAAAAAAAATACCACCCAATTGCAAATCATTCAACCTTTTTTATTTATTTTACTAGTATTCTTCTTTTCTTTTGATCTGGAAATCAAGATTCTAATTCAATTCTAAGAACATAATCCATATTATAATCTTTATAATAATTATTCAACAACAAAACTCTATTTAAAACCATCCATGAAATTTTAAACATGTTTTGAAATAGAATCATCATTTTGTTGGTTTCTTTCACAATGAGCAATTTCTATTCTCAAAAAATAGGTTTAATATTATTACAGTAAACAAGAGTTAATATTCATATAATAAAATGAATCCATGCAATCACTTAATAAATTTCTGATATCTGCCTTGCAGTAACTACAGTAACAACAAAAATGTTTATATGGCTTTCAATACTTGTTTTATAGAAAAACTGAATAATCAATATATATGTTTACAGGTGATTCTCAGATTAAAAAGATAGACTATAATGAAAAACGTCTAAAATATCTGGATGCTAAATGATATTTTTTCATTTTATAATATCTGAGTTTTCTAGATTTTCAGGATCGGCATTTTTCTAATTAGTCATTCCAGATGTTGAGCGTTATTTTATGAGAAGCAATGTATCATATCATTATTTTATGTAAACGGAAGAAAAAAAAATTTTAAAATTTCCCACACTCCATAAATTCTGTAGATTCCTCTCCTCAATATCCAGTGTTTGGTTGGAATACTCTTACTTTTTTATCCATTCTCGCTTGGGCAAATGAAAGAATTAATAGTCTTATATAATTAAAAAAGAAAAAAAAAGCGAAATATTAATGATTAAAGAGAGTTGGTCTTCTATAATTAAAAAAAGTATTTTAAAAAAACGAAATATTAATGACTAGCCGCCTTTGGCCACCAGTTTGTTCGCCAGAATTAATATTCGCTCAAATTTACAATTAAATATTTTATGAAACTTGGTTTTATAGCTTCTTCGGCAAAATACATTTTAAGTTCCAAATTTTGATAGATATATAATTTATACTAATTAGGAACCTGATCATTTTACTATGCATTCCCCTTATTTTCTATCAATTCCCCTAAAATTCATAAAGGATAGATGCACTCTGCTATTTCTAGCCTTTTAACGTTGTAACTTAATTTCTAACTCCCACACACACACAAAAAAAGAATGTATAATGTGGTATTTTTCTTCATGAACACAATATTTTAAACAAAAATTAAAATCTTTTACAGATTTTTCTCAGAAAGGAATACATTATTTGATTTCCTGATTGCTTTAAAATTTGATTTGTCAAATAACGATTCTCGTTAAGGACAGAAGTTTAATTTCTCTATTTTGTACGTTTCATTATTTTTTACATTAATATCGATAATGTTTCAAAAAGTTAAACAAAAACGAAAAAATATCTGTAACTTTAATAGTGACCTTTATCAATAATTTTGGTATTCTTTCAGAATTCTTATGTTTTTGTACTATCGAGCATGTTACGTTTAATATTCGTTCATAATTTTTACGAATTTTTGTATTCTTGGTGGAAATTATACTTAAAATATTCTTTAAAAGTTGATTTAAAATAGGGGGAAAAAACTTATACGGCAAAAAATAGTATCATTGAAAAGATAGTTTTTTTTTTTTTAATTTTAAGTTGATGAAAAAATAATTTTTGTATTGTAATACTTTTTGGAAGTTATCGCGAAAATTCTCCAAATTTTTTCTAAGTCTGCCTGTATAGTACCAACACACACACGCACACTCTTATTTTTATTATAAGTAAAGATTAATTAGACACTGTTTAATAAAAACGATAGGTTTTAGGAATTAAGATAACTTTTTATTGTATATTGTAAAATCGTAACACATGTTCTTTTCCGGCTATAGCATCTGTTGTATGTTACAAGTTTAAGAATGTGTATGTTTTAATTTTAGAATTTTAATATAATTGTACAAAAATATGATTAATGAGAAAAAATATGAAATTAAGAAGAAATTATCATCTAACACAATATCATATTAAATAATTTGCATAGCTTCTTTGAAAAGTTATTTTAAAAATAAGCATCTGCAAGATATTTTTCTATTTCCGATGTTGGGGCATTTATATGTAACCATTGAAATAATTTGTTTAATTTTTAATTTAATATTTGCTTTCTAGAAATTTATAACGAAAAGCTTAAAACCCTAGTAGTGAGAGGGAATTACGTTTATTCATTGATCTCAGGAATAGAAAACGGCATCTACGTGTAACTGAGAATTCACGTTTAGCTGAACATCCGCTCAAACAAGAAATCAGGCTTCGAATCTTTCCAGTTTGAAACGCGTTTACGGGGATATTTAAAAGATTAATTCGAGAAAGGATTAAGAACAAAGTGATTTTTAGAACTTTCTCCTCACTAGAATTTTGAAGGTGTCTTAATTTCAGATATTCTAACAAGAGTTTAAATTTCTATTCAGTGACGCAATCATTTATAACAGCAAAAGAAATTATAGTGATTATTTAGCACCCTTTGGTGCCCCCAGCAGCTGCACAGCTTGAATGAGCGTAAAGCCGACTGTAATAATATATTTTGTAACTGTAATAAAAGCATTTTTAAACTATTCACGTCAACAGTTTCATAGCATTTTAAGTGATAGTAGGTATAACTTGTAGTTATTCTGTTTCTTTATTAGTTGGAATATGAAAGAGGCTATTCGCAACTGTCAGATATTTAAAAGAAGAAAATCAAAAATTCGTGGGGGAATCGAGCTCGCCAAATTGGCATAGTTTTACAGCTCGTTGCTGCTTTGCGACAGCCAGACAGATGGCGGAGGATGGTGAATAACCTAAGGTTCGGCGACGAATGAAACCTGTTCTCCTCACCTGTTGCTCTTAACCACATGCGCGTAAGAAGCCATAATTGGTGTAAAATATCCGTCATGTCGTTAATTATAAATTAGATATTTCTTTGTTATGTTTGATAAAGGGAAATATTTTTACAATTTTGTGGAATTATTGCTTGTTTCTCCTCATTTGTGCCTACCTTTTCATTTAAGTGAAATTCAGATACGTTGTATTCCAACGAATGATTTGTACCGACCGATGATGTGGTAATGGTTTGAAGTAGTTCGAATTTTTGTGAGTCTATGATTAGTATAGACGAGCAACAAAATGCGGACGGACTTAACGAAACGTGTTTTAACATTTTGTACATTTTTCATTTGTTGTGGTTGCTTAGCATTGTTGTCTGCAGCTTTTGCTACACAAAGATGGATTGTAGCTAGACCCATGAAGACCGGACTACCAGCAAGCATTAGTAACGCGACAGCAGGTGACAGTACAAAATTCCGTGGCGAATTATATTTTGGTTTGTTCGAAGGCTCTAAAACATTGAATTATGGCTTTGGTGATAGAAAAAGTCATATATGGAGTAAGTAAAAAATATACCTTTTACAATGTTATTGGTTAATATTCAATCCTTAAATATTAATCATATTTTAACAGTTTGCTTGATTATTAAGTTTTTTTTTAAATATATATTTCATATTGTTTCATAAATTTCTTCTGTAAAATATGTTTTTTTTTGTTAGCCATTTTCATGTTTCATTTGAAAATCAAAATTTTTTTAGCCAAAATCGTGATATCCAGCGGTAGTTTCATGATTCTGAAATATGTTACCTTTATATGAATGTTTGAAGCATTTTACAATCAATGTGCTCTTGATTATTTACACAAACAATACGAGATTAGTATTGCTGCGCATTTCTTAAATTAACTTTCCACCAGTATTATTTGTTGAATTTATTGCGAATATTTTCATGTTTTTTACTTTTATCAGTAATACTCATCTTATTTCATTATATCATGCTTATCATAGATAATTGTTTAATCTGAAAACAGTTCATTTTTGCTTTTTTATTTAAAAGATTCAATATGTCTGACAATTTTCTTACTTCAACAACAGTTTTGATTAAAATGTTTTGCTGTGTAAAAGTGTAAATATTTGCATTTATTTTGATTAGATAACTCATTTTTCATTATGATTGACTGGAACAGTGATGTGATTTATAATTTTAAATTCAAACCTCCCAGAGAAGTTTGTTAAATTTGCACACAGCTGTAATTGGATATAACATTTGCAATATTATTAATATTTAGTTTGTTATATTAATATAATAAAATTAATGTATATTATTTTGCCTGTTAATATTTAATTTTTCAGTAAACTAATTATATAAATTTATGTAAGATCATTTATACAAGAGTTTAATTCAGGCATGCACAGACACACATCAATCCCACTTGTGAAACTATATCTTTGGTAGCAGCCAAATTTGGAATTTTGTTTTTGAATTTGTTATTTGTGAAGATAGTTTTTTAACCAAAATATTTGAATTCCTTAATAAAAGTTATAGTCCAGCCTTTCTCGTATATTTTTGTTCAGTCTTGCTCTTAGACAGTGTAAAATTTTGGACCTTTTTTTCACTTCCTTCTCAAGTTTAGAACCTCTTATTTTTCATATTTATTTTATTCTCTCTATAAGCAGTTTTTAAATATTGGATGTTATAGTAAATAATACCAATATTTAAAAATTCTTGGATAATAGAATTTTTAGTTTCAAGCTGTCTTCAAAAGTGTTGATTTCAGTGACTTGCATTTAAAAGGAATTTAAAGTTAAAAATAATACAAACAGAGTACTAAAACATTTACAAAACTCTCAATGCAGTTTATATTTCCGTATACAAATTTTGTTAGAAATATTGACTTGCAAGTCATTCAGTCAAGTACAAAAAAAAAAAAAAAAAAAACTGCATTGCAGATTAATTTGAAAAAATAAAAAAGCATAATTTAAAAAAATATTTAATTTTAATTTGGATAAGTTTAAATGCATGACTTTTATAAATGACATAGAAATGTAAAATTTAGTTGCACTGAAATAAAAAAAAAATGTAGGGCATCTAGGTAATTGCCTGTTTAATAATCCAGATTTGTATGCATTATTTTATATCTTTTATTTTCTTAAATTTATAGGTCTTTAAAGGTTTTTTTTTCTGGAAAATTTAATTCTTGTGTATCATAATTTTTGTTTGTGTTATCAAAATAAATTTCATAATGTTTAGAAATGAAGTGTGTTCTAAACAATATTTAAAATATTGTTTGATTTCTACTCATCCAGGACTTTTTCATTTTTTACATTTAACAACATTGCATCAGTAAATTTAAATCATTGTTTAATCTGGTCTGTTCTCAGTGAAACAAAGAGCACCAATAAGAAAAATATGTAACAAAATGTTTTTGTTCAAGGAAATAACTGTCTTTTTCTTAAGAAAAGAGGAAATAAGACAAGCCTTTATTATAAAGGGATATTAAAATTTGTCTTTATTTGCATCTGAAACTTTTTTAAATAATGGCAAGGAATGCTTTTCTTTAAAATTATGTGAAAAGATTGTTTGCATATGAACTAAATATATGAGTATTCAGTAATTTTTTAAAAATTTAGAATCGAGAAGCTAAATAAAGACAAAGAATATCAGAATGTAATAATATTAAGGAAGTCGTAATTTAGGGGAATGATGTTTTGGGATTTTTTAATAAGATTAGAAACTTCTGGAATCGCATTTTCTGAATAATAAGTGAATGTAAAGGTGAAATCTCAGCTGAGTAATTGAGGAGTTGTGATTTTAATTCTTTGGTAATGTGGACACTATACAAATTTTAAGAAGAGTGCTGTTCTCCTCATTGGACAATGGCTTAAACTTACAAAAATTGTTTCAGTAGACTTTAGTGCCATGTATATTAAGTTCAATATCAGCTGTTTTCCTTTTAAGCTGGTTAACTTCATTCTTTTCTTACTGGATATTAGTATGTTTCCCAATAATATTTGGAAAATTCCTTTATTTCTACATTACATATAATATAACTTTTTGTTTTTTAACTTTCAGATGTTTTTAATATTTCTAAACATTTCTTCCTGTCTTGAAAGTTCGCCCTCCATAATGTGTTTCATCATTTCTCCTTAAACCTAAAAAAATTAAGAATTGCTTGATCCCCTGTGGGAATACTAGAACAATCTTGCCCAAATTTTCTGGCATTTTCTTTCCTAGTCTTTAATATTTGTAAGTAGGCCCTTTTAGCTTTCAAAAATTTCATTAAAATTTACTGAAAAAATATTTTAAGTTTAATTTCTTTTTATTCTGTATTCTTCATATTTTTTAGTTTTAGGTTTATTATAAATTTTTCCCTTTTGAAATGGGGTTATAAAAATTTTCTCCAACAAAAGAAGTAAGAATGTGCAAGGACCTCTGTGCTAGATAGGGAGAGGAGGTTCCTTATTCAGGGTTAAAGTTGGTTTGGAAATTTCTTTTCTCGCACTTTTTTAATTTACATATTTAACTTTATAAGATAATGAATTGCGACTTTTAGTTGGTAGATGCTGATAGTTTTTAAGCTTAATGTTTAGTTCTCTTAGTAAGCAATATACCACTTGTAGCAATTTAACTGGAAGTCAGCATTTCAAAATCAAATAATTGATTTAAAGTAGAAATTATAATAATGACAAATAAAAAAAAGCAAGTAAAGAATATTTATAATCTTGACAGTAAGGTTTTTAGCCTTAAAATACTTGTTTAACGAAGCAAATAATAAGACCATTTCCTGAGACATGGTGAGCATCTTGCTTATGATTGGGGGGGGGGCTGAGATAGTAAAAATGCATACTCAACTTTCCCATTTAGAGACAAATATTTTTATGGTGTTTTAATATATAAATGAATTTAGATAGTGAAATATGATTTAATATTTTTGATATGCCTATTTTCATTATAATTGACCCAGACTGGTTCCTTGATCTTTTCTTATATTTCACAGTTTCAAGTCTGATATGCACCTTTGCACTTCATGCATTTTGGTTGTAGCTTTCGCAGCCTGGAAAAAACATGCATAGTTAAAATAGATCTTCGCATAATTTCTTTCTAAATGTTTTGATTTTTATCTTGAGGTGAAGTACTGTTTATTCCTTATAGATGTTTAGGACATAAGCTGTTTCTACAGTTCAAGGTGAAATAATAAATAGAATTTTTACTCTGTAGTTTTTTAACTAAGAAATTCTTGTTACTGTTTACTTCTTAAATTCGAGCTCATGTTTCATTTTTTTTTCAGTGTTTCCTGCTTGTCCTTTTTTATCTTTATTGATCTGTATCTGTCTGCAATGTTTTCTGAGAAGATATACTCTTCTTTCTTATGATCAATGAATTCAGTGATCTTTAGTTTCTGTTCTTATGTAATATACTGGATATATGTCATATTTCTTAGAATTTTGTTTTAGACTGCTGGAAATTTACTTTGGATTTGTCATAGTGTTATATTGTAATGGCTTGTTACTTTCAGATAGATGATTCAGGGTTTACTGGTAATGATTTCTTAATTGGTATTGCTTGTTCTAAGGATTTCAGATTTGTTAGCTGTTTCAACTTCATCTCTAGCTTCTTCCATTTTTTTGCACTTAAACGGCATTTTTTTTCTTATGGAACTGTCTGAAAACATTCATTATCTGTGGTATATAGATTTCTTTTTTCAACTTCGTGCATGTCCATCTGTGTGTGCTTTTGTTTCTTTTCTATGTGACTAGAGTCTATTTCCATTGGGGTTTTTTAGAGTGATTTCTTAGGCAGTTCAGGATATTCTGCACATTTTCATTTTTCGTAGGCTTTCTTCCATCCTTTCAACTCTTTCTACCAGTTTTCTCAATTCTATGCTCTAATACAATATGTGGAATTTAATATCCTGTAGCATTTAATTACTTCAGGGATTTCTTGAGGTTCTTAACGTATTTCTGTTAATGCCAATAATTCCTTTTAAGCAACAGCTATTGCAAAGTTTTGATACTTGGGATAATGTAGTTTCTATCGAGTTGCCTCAATTGCTACTTAAGTTTCTTCTATTCAGTGAAGCAGTTGTAGTTGGTTTATTGTTTCTATCATTACTTTCTTCATATCTATACAATCGTCTATGTCTTCTATGCGAATCTCCTTCCATAGCTGGGGAAGAAATGAGATATTTTATTGCTAGCCTGATTTGCATAAAATGTCTCGTGACATGTTGGCACTTCTTTTGGTTACTTTTGTGGACTTTTTTTGTCTTCTGCATGGTGAAAAGAAAAATTCAGTATCTTTGTGATCATATTCATGCAAATAGAATATTTTTGAGCATTTTTTTTTTTGTTATGAATTTTTGAAATTTGCATTAATTTAGAATGCACCATTTTGCCTAGTTTCTATTTCTGGCATCAAAAATTTATCTTGGCACATTTGATGGAAAATATTCTAATGAAGTAGTAATAATTCTTTATTTATATATACAAGCTGTACCTCGTCCTTTTAATTTAAATTATGGATATAGTGGAACTAATTTAGAACTCAATTTTGAAATATATCTGCAAGATGTTTTTATCTTAAAATATTAATAATCTTAACATTTCAAATTATATTAGTAACAAGGGAATAAAAAATAAGGATAAAAATTCAAATTTTCATTAACATATTTGCAATGATTTTCAGGGATAATTCTTTGGTCCTATTATTTGCTCTTTTACAAATACGTTGATAACTTTTTGGATTCTGAAGAAAATAGCATCAATGAAAATTTTGCTTTCTTAGATTAACTTCATTAAATAAACATTTGCCATTATGATACCTAATATGACTGGTGTTTCGGAGATTAGTACCTCCCCCCCCCAATTCTTTGCCTTCCCTCAATATGCTCTGATTAAGATATGCATGTTACAGGACTTTTATCTGTTTGTTCATTGATGAGTACAGTGGAAGCTGCTTAATATGAATAGATCTTAGTAAAGATGGTCTTCCCAAGATGCCTTGGTGTCCACTAGTCAATCATGATTGACTTAATGCTCACCTCCTAATGTATATTTTCAACAAAAGTTTTTTTTTTTTTTTTTCCAGAATTTCAAGTTATTGATGTTATTAGCGAAAATGGTTTTGCGTACTGTGGGAATAGGCAGCCTAACTAAAACACAGCTACTGTTACCCTTAATGATTTTAAGCTTTAGTGGGTTTGTTATTTAAAAGGATATATATGGCACTGATCATTCTTGTTACGAAAGCAGAAGTATAAATTCTGGGTATTAATATTTAAAACTCGATATAAAATATTGACCCATTATTATAATTCCTAAACAATTTATTTTAATTAAATAAATATTTTACTGTACTTATTTTTTTCACCTTCTCGAGATCTTTTTGTTGAATTATGTAGTATTGGATGTTATTACTAATATTTCCTTAAAACATTTTTTATTTTTAAACATTATGAATACAGATTTATTAAATTCTTCACATAGATGGATGTTATAGATGTTATTGCTAATATTTTCTTTTAACTTTTTTTAAAATTTTGTGTTTAAAATTTCCTACATTCAACAAAATGCTCTATAATTTTAAAATAATATTGAACACCAGAAATTTATTTGTTTGATGCATTATAGGTACATATTTCTCTTGTAATTATTTCAAATTTTTCAAAAAGGAAAGGGCAGCTATTTTCTTATTTTGATAGTATATGAAACTGTTTGTCATAAAAATTTACAAAATTCATTTATGCTATCTTTTTTGAAATTTATACCTCGAAAACATTTTTCTTTTTAAGCAAATAAAGAAAAAGAGGATAGTGACAAATCGATTTTCAAGGGGGGGGTCCCCTCTTTTTTTACAAGTTAAGTATTTAGCCCACATTCAGACGATTTTTTTTTATAGCTGATGGGCTAAAAGTCAATGCAATTTTGATATAAGAATTTTTCTTATTTTTATGCAGAGATTGGTTTTATATTTGAATTGAATGAATTTTTTTCTGTTAGTAAAATTATTGTTTCGGTTCTGATTGCCATGTTGGTAAACATTATGGATAGAGGAGACAACGCTGGAAGGAAATAAATTATTTCATTCTTTAGCACTCCACCAAAGTGCTTATACTTTTGTACTTCATTTTTCGACAGTAAATTTGACAAACAGTTCTGATATATGACTGGTTGGCCAAAAGTCTAGATGTGTGTGTATCTTCTTGTGTTTGTTGATATGTTTGTAAAAAAAGAGAAGGGTTTTGCATAATTAAAGCTTGTCTAAAATTCAATAAGTGCAAATGATGGGATTTTTTTTCCCTGAGCATTAAATTTTATTTTACATTGATTTTAGTTAAAAGAGTAGAAAACTTTTTCAAATAAAGTTAAGAACATATTGTGCAATAATGAAAGAGAATAAAATAAAGTGACATTGTTCTGGAGATATTAGAAATATCCGAAAAATGTCAGGGAAATTCAAACAGTAGAAATGCTGGCCTCCCTGTCAAATAATAAATATTATTGATACAAATGGAGAGGAATGTGTTGATGAAAACCCACCAAAGAATGCTGAAATAACTCAAACACGTGTGATATTTTGAAACCCATAAAAAAAAAAAAAAAAAAAAGCTGATTCTAGTAAGAACAATATACAAGTGAACCATTAAGAAATAATTGTTGGTTGGCAACTGTTATAGAATATTTTTGTTATATTTGAAAAAAAAAATATTATGGTCTAAATACATTTCCCCCCTTTTAACATGATAAAAATATAGCTGATTTTACTTGATTACTGATTTACTTGATTGTTATTAGTTGGTTAATGTTTTTAAAATTCTTAAATTGCAAAATGATCACAATAAACTGCATCTATTTTATTTTCATTATGTTTGTAATTTACTTGTCTTTTTTTACCTTGTTACTTTTAGATTAAAGTTAACAAAGCATTTATATGGTTTATCTTATTTAGTGCACTAAATAAATTTTATTTGAATAATTTTTATAGGCAGTAGACAAAGTCTCTTTAGTTTATTGAAGCTTGCATATTGTATATCTAAAAAAAATAAATGGTTTTTGATTGTTTAGACATCATAGGTTTCATCATTGCTTATAAAATTTGATGTAATTTATTTCTATTTGTTTGCTTTCAGAAACATTATCATTTTCCAACTAATAGCATTAATTATGTAATCCGATGCTTGTTGACTCTAGAGAATTGATATAAATTTAAAACAGCAATAAAAGTTATCAGCTCATCAGTGTAAAAATAAATCTCCTTTGAATTTGAAAGTAAACAATTTAAAGAATATGTGCATTATGTTCACAGGAAGCAGAATTGACATCTTTATCTGAGGAAAAACATAATTGTGTTGATTTCGCAGGCAATGGCTTTAAAAAAGAAAATTGAAATAATTTTGGTAAATATTCAAAAAAAAAAAAAAAAAAAACTGATTTGAGAAGTAGAACTTCCATGTTATTTTTCATATTGGAGTCGTATTTATTATACAGAATAATAATTTATTATACTATTGGCTTGGAGAATGAAATATGATTATCTCTTCAGTTTTATTATCTGATGGCCAACATCTTGACTCTGGAAATATCAGCATGATGGTGGTGTTGCACCTCTCATTCTATCTTTACTATGTGCCTGAGTATTTCTCATTAGTTATTGAATTTCAATTATATAAAAGTTTTTATTCATAGTTTTAACAGAACATTTTACATTTTAAAATTTGTGTTAATGGTATGTCGCAGATTGTTTAATATTTTAAAGTTAATAATTTATATTTTAAGAGTAATAATTATTTGAATATTTACTAAACTAAACGGCAGTCTAATTCACTTTGTTTCAAAATCTCTGCCTACTGTTTCTAAGTATTTTAAAACTTTAACATTACAAAATTAATTACTGTGACCTCACCATTATTTTCTTAGTTATAAATTTGATCCTAGTGCATATTATATAAAATACTATTTGATTATGTATGACTGGAATTAAGCATAAAATACTGCTGAGCAGCTGTTTTATAAGCTCATTAGTACTGCACTTTCCGATAAACCTATCATTTACCACTAAGCACTGACTTCTGATAAAAGTATTACTTTATATATTCAACTTTGCATATACAGTAAAGCGTAGTTGATCCGTAGTTCATTATACTACAATATAAATTGGATTTGTATTTTTAAAAAAATTCTGTATAAGAAAAGGGGATTCTAAAAATGGGTAAAGTAAAAGAAACTGAATACTGCAGTAAAGATTAATAGTTAGTGATTCCTATTTAATAAACAGTTAGCGATTTTAATAAAGGAATAGTATATAGTGCTTCAAATATTTCTATCATAAGACTAAAATTTGCACACCAAGACTTCAATATGAATAATACAATTAACATGTTCTGAGCTTTCATAAAAGAGAAATTTTTTATTGAATATATTATACAGGTGTAAAGGCTTCAAATTAATTATGAGCCTTAAAAGATTATTTACTTATGTTTATAAAGGCACAGACATATGAACAATTCAGAAATATAAACAATTTTTATTTTAAATAAGAAGGGATTTAAATTTCCATATTTTAACATTTTATTAATAGGAAATTCAAGAGATTAATTAAAATCTATATTAATGATGAATTGGAATTAAAAACATTCAAATTAACAAAATTCTACTGTAATTGTCTTTCATATTATCTTGACCAGGTGGCAGAATTTTAGCCTTGAAATTGAGGGTTGCTGATTCATAACTTTATTTCACTGAAGATACATGATTTTCGCTGTCTTATTACATATTAATCTATTATCCAGTGATATCTGCATGTATGGTTTAGAGTAAAGGATGTTTGCTCACGTCCATTTTTGTTATCTGCTCATGGTTGAAAATCATGAAATCCATCTCAAAATCTCTATTGTAGCTTCAAAACTATGTTAAACTAAACTATACTGAACTGGAGATTTTACCTTAAATTGAATTTTAGCATGTTGCACATATTAATAAAAAGCTATAGTAAAAGCAATATATAAGAGTTCTGCTTAAAACAGTTTAATCATTACCCTTATACATGGAATGTTATTTTCTATAATTTATAGATTTTATTCCTTTTATTTGTAACATGTTGCCATCTTGGTTAGAAAACTTGAATTTTGAAAATACCAAAATATTTTTTGTAATTTTTTAGAATATACTTTTATTTTTTTATGAATAAGTAGCATTCATATAAAAGAAATGCCTGTTTAAGCTAACCTAATTATGTGATATTTATAATTCTTCATTTATCAATAATAGAAATTATTAAGTTGGTTTCTTTAAAAATTAATGTCTTTCAACATGCCCTTGTTTCTGTGTCTAAATACCTCTTATTATATTTTTTCTTAAAACATTTGAGTGAATGGTGCTGATACTCCATTTCCGATGAATATTGCACTTTTTCGTAACATTTTCATTTGTTGAAATATTTGAAATGGTATTCAGAAGACTGAATGTAGAACAGTTTTCTGCAAATGAAGAATGTTTTCATTAGAACAAAGAAGCCAACTTTAATTGAATATTTAACCTCAAGATTTATATTTTTCCCTTGCAAATGACTACTCTAAATGGAAATTGGATTACAGGAAAATTATCAAAACAAAAAAGATTTTTAGTTGAAAAATATAAGTTATTAAATAGTTAATTGATCTGTTTTAGGAAGACATTTTAATATTATCCGATATTCCAAAAATTGCTACCCAAACAAAAAACAGAAAGTTGATGGAAAGCGATATTGTTTATATTGGACTTGCCACTGTAACCGTGATTTCGCCTGTTCTATAAGTATATAAGAAAGATGAAAAACTCATGTAAATAACAAAGTTTATAGTCATACAAAAAAAAATCAAATTGATAAAAATTGTTTGAATTGGTTTTGAAAATCGTAGAAAAATTGTATAGTAATGAAATTGATATAATTATGAAATAAACATTTTTTACATTCAAAATGGTGTAAACAAATTTTGTGGTAATTTGCTCAAAAGTTATGGAGGAAAAACCTAAAATATTTTTACCTGCATCCTTCCCCTGCCTTTGAGGGGCTTAGAAACTTATCAATAGCCCAATTCTTCCTTCTAGGTACTAAGAAACATGCATGTTAAATTTCATTTGAATCTATCAAGAGATGTGGAATTGTATAGAGTTCAAATATATTTCCAGTTTTATATGTATGTAGGTTATAAAGTCTTGATTATTTAAATTTGTTCATACAATTTCTTCCACACATTATTGTAAACTACTGACGGTTTCCATATTGCGCATATGGTGGGAAGATCGTTGAATGTTGTGAATTAAGACTTATTGAATTCCAGCAGATTGTCAAATTTCCTGGATTCTTATGTACAGAATATTTCTTGAAATAAATTGAATAGCTCAGATTTGTGCAAAAACTTGTTGATTAATTTCCTGCATATTTGCACTAGTAAAGATTTTTGCTTTCTTTTCTTTAATTATAAAATTCGTCTGCTGTTTTGATCTATATTGTTCAAATTTTGATGTTCTTAACCTTAATGTGGAAGATTTGCATTAATGCTGAAAGACAAATTGAAAAAATATTTTGTACATTTTATGATGGTTCTTGTAGCTTGTCTTTCTTTGCAACCTTCATTCATCAATGATTTTGCGATTTGTCTTAAAGATCTTGTATATTGAACTTCACCAACTTATTTCTTATGAATAGAATGTAACACTTTAAAGATATCAAATTACGTTATTTTTCATTTGTTCTGTTTTTGAATGAGAATTCTTATGGCTTTTAAATTAAGATGCAAGTGAATTCTCAAAAATGATATATTTTATTACTTTATAAATTTTCATACTCTTATGTGCTGCAGAGTTATAACCGATTTGAATATAGTGAAATTTACTTTAAGATGTTTACTGAGTATAATGAAAATATTTGCCTTTATCAAGATGTTACTGTCAATCATGTCAGTGAGCTACTGTTCCATATTTACTTAATGATAGTATTAACAGTCATATAATCTTGATAGGGTTGCGTAACTTCCCATTATACTTGTGCAAAAGCTAACTTGACTGTAATAATAAAATTTAACATTCATAAAACATTTTTAAAATCTTTTCTTTCATCTTGCTGTAATTACAATTTTTTCCATTCCTTTTAGTTTCATTTACTAAATTTCATTAATTGAAGATTGTTTATATTTTCTGGTATTATGAAAAATAATATATATTTGGTTTCTGTGTTATCTGAAATCTTTTTTTATATTTTATTTAATATTAATTAGTGTTCTGAAGTGTTCAAAATTTGTGATTGACCCTTTTGCTGTAATAAAACCTGAAGATGGTTCATGAAGATTTTAATGTCTGTATTATGCATACAATTCTGATTTCTTTTTTATTGAATTTTAATCCTTTTCAGCTGCATATGCTTAACATATTTTTTTCTGAATGAACTTAGTTGTTTATGGCATTAATAATATTATTTTGATTCAGTTGTCTTAAAAACTATTCACTGCTTTATATTTACCTGATGTCAACCTTCCAGTCCTGCATTTTTTTCTAAACACTGTAGTACACAGTGAAATCTCTCTACAAAAGCCATCTTCCATTCCAAACAATTGGCTGCTTCAAAAGATTTTCACTTTAGGAAATCAAAATAGTTATTTAAGCTTGGCCTAATTTACTGTTTTTGAAAGAATGATTTTTTTTTTATTTATTTATTTAAATCATAAAGATAAATTTGTACTTGCGTGGAAATTTTAGTTATTTTCTAAGGTAGCTTTCCAATTCAATTTTTTTAACTGAAAAAGCAAATCCATAGTTGATTTGTTAGTAGTTATAGAGGATTGGGTGATGATATCTAGTTTTCCTAATGACTACTGAGCTTATAATAATTTGGTTTTATTTCTGTTTCTCCTGCAATTGACAGATTTGGCTATCTTTTTTGGCCATTTTTTATTATTTTGACATAGAACTTACATATGCTGGTCTAGCTTCAGAAAATTACACATGAACGTACACATGAATCGGAGATTTAAAAAAAAAAAAAAAAAAAAAAAGACCATGCTTATGGTGAAAATGGCTTCTTGTTCTGTGTTTGGAAACAGTCACTTAAAATCTACTTCCTGGCAGGAAGCAAAACAGCAAAACTCGCTTTTTTCTTCACTTTGAGTAGGAATGATTAATTTTTATTCCATTATTATTGCTGTTTTGAAAGTACATATCTTTGTTCCCCTTCCTCTTAATCAAAAAAAAAAAAAAAAAAACAGTTAGGGAAGCGAGATATATGGATTTCATCAAAGTTGAGTTCCAACCATACCTACCTTTACTGTGTTTGAATAGTCATACCTAGAAGCTATTTTATAAATATGTATTAAAGGTCAAAAATTCAGTATCAAACAATCATGGTCACTGAGAAGGATGGATGCTTAGAGAAGTTTTACCGTATATCAAGGTTGGTGTTATAAGAATAATTGAAAAGATTACTTAAACAGCATTGTTCATATATATATAATATACAATGTCTTATAAGTATATATTTAATAGCATTTAGTGAATTGTTTTAGTTTGTAATTGTTAATTTATTTTTACACTAAAATAGTTTTACTTTTAGCCTGGAAATTCAAGTTGAATGTACATAGAATTTGAAGGGAAATGGTGTGATGTGTACTTCTATGTGACTCTGAGCAAAATTGCCCTGAAATTAAGCAATTTATATTTTAAATGTAGAAATATAAATAATATTTCTATATTCAAATATTTAACTTATTTTTAGTACATAAAATACTAATCAAGCAATCATAAATTTCATACCAAATACATAAATTACTGTAAATATATATTAGGTTCGATTGCAGGATTATTTAGATTAGCTTTTGCACTTATGTCAATTTGAATTTTCATCGTCTGTAGCTCATTTAAAAATATATATACTGTATTCTGAAGTATGGCGATTTTCAGTAAAAAGTATCTTATAAATTTATTTTTAATTTATTATTAGTTGTTTTTTTAAAAAAAATACTATTTGATGATTTAAAATGAAATGAACTAAATGTGGCTTTTTCTCTCTCTTTCTCCAGTTCAACAAGAAATGGTGAAAAACCCTCAACTTTTTACCTTCAGTTTATGGCTGTTGACAATTATGTGTTTAGGTCTTGCTATGTTATTTGCATTAATTAGTGCTGTGTTTGCTGTCATTAATACTGTTGTGACACCCGTTGAAGTTATTACAGGAATAGCTGGCCTGTATCTTTGGAATGGAATTGGAGGTAACATTTTAAAACTTGTTATGGAAAAATATGATATAAAAATTATTTTGCATTTCTTATTTTCTTATTCTGTTTTGCATAAAATTCCTAATAAGTTTTCTAATTTGTAATTTTTTTTCCCCAAATCACTTGATGTTGAAGTGTTTGGACTTCTAATAGTATGTTGGAGTATCAATAAGTAACAGACATAATTTCGTACATAGTAATAAAAAAAATGCAATGCTTGACTGTGTGGAATAGAAATGAAAGTGTTACAATTTAACTTTTTAACGTAACTGCCATTGATGTTGAGGCATTTGTCCATGTGTTGGATCAATTGAAAAATCCTGGTTTCATAGACTACTGTTGGTCCATATGAGATTGTCATCAACGGAAAATTTTTGACCTCTCCATTTCCTCCTTTTGTATCCACAAAGAGGAAATGGCCCTCTTTTTGGATACAAATGGATGGAAATCTGAGAATGTCAAATCGAGGGATGTATCATGGATGCTCTGAAGCTTCCTAACTGAATCCTTGTTTCCCAATCGTGCAACAACCTCATATCGGCCAACAGCATTCTATGAAGACTAGAGTTTCAAACTGATCCAAATCTGAGATAAATATCTCAATACAATCACTCCAAAAAGTAATAAATTGGTATTTTCATTTCCATTTGATATTGTCATGCATTGCATTTTTTATTATTTTGTACAAAATTATGTACATTACTTACACATGATATATAATATGCATAGCATTAGCACTTTTCCTTTTATAAGTCTGATATTTTAGCAGTTATAGTAAGTAAATATATTGGCTTTAAAAATCTGTAACTATTACTTTATTCTTATTAGAAATAACGTATACTTGAAAATGACAGCATGTAAATTAATTTTTTAGTTATGTAATAAAGATTCGGAGTAGTGTTTTTAATTTTTGCTGTTATTAATGAGCAATTAAAGACGTTTGTATTTAATAAAATATTAATGAATCCAAATAGTTTTAGATTATTAAGTTCTAACTAGTGATTAGAACTTTATATATTTGTTATGATAAATATTTAATTATAAAATTATTTATATATATAAAAAAACTTAATTGGTTTCCAAACATAAATATTCATCGCTTACTTGTTTTCCTTTCTTGACAGTTTAGTTAGATGAGATTTTATATCCTGGAAATATATTGTCCTATTGGTTCAACTATGTATCCACAGAGCATTTGAGATTTTCATGGATTTCCGGTCATTTTTGTTTTGTATTATTACGTTTACTAATGTCTTTAATTTCAGGCAAGTTAAAAATTGTGTTTTTTTGATGCACGGATAACATTTGTACACCACAGATTAGAGATTAATCTTACAATCAAAAGGCTGGATTTTGCAATTTTCTTATGTGCCATTCAGATTATTTTCAAACTATTATGAAATGATTTCAAATAAAATAAATAAAACTAATAATAACTTTTAATGATAATTAAAAAATAAATTTTGCATCTTCTTGCTCCTTTAAGCAACCATTTTTATAAACTATTGGTACAATATTGATAAGGATAGGGCGGAAGTTTAATTTGTTCATCTAAACCAGGATTTTTTAAATAATTGGCTTCAATGCCACATATAATTTTTTTTAAAATTTTGGATATCAAATATTTTACCTAGTGTGCCATGATCAATTTCTTCAGTGTCATAAGTAAAAGTACTTGTAGAAATTAACTTATGAAAATTTTTCAAATAAAGATATTTCTTTATATATTATCATTTACAAATGTTTTATTGTACGTTTTCTTTTTCTTGCCACTTTAAATTTACTTGGTCAAAAAAAATTTTGTATGCTGATAGGGTTGCAGATTTTTCCTTTGAGACAAAATGAAAAGGTTAAGAAATTACCTGCAACTTCATTTCTTCAGAACTAAGTGAAAGAACAGCTGGATTTTAAAAAAAGACTTCATTGTTTTAACTTATTTATTGTATTTAAGTAAATTATGTATTTCTTTATAGCTCTCTTTTCTGCTGGCAGTGTTCTTAGTTGGGCTATTCAATATTACACGAAGCTTCATGATAATGTCATGACAAAAGAAGAACTGGACCAACAATGGACTTCAAGAGACAAGGCTTGGTTTGGTTATAGTTTTTGGTTTGCTGTGTCTGCATTTATACTGTTTGCTGTTAATATTATCATTACTACACTTGCTGTCCGGCAACCTTGGGAAAAGAGGAAACCAAAACTTACAATGAATAAGAATCCTGAGGGTGTTATTATGTTGTATTGATGTTCCTTGTTTGTATATACTTAGATGTATATATGATGTTTGTTTATTTATATGCATTAAATCACAATTTTCTGAATCTCATATTGTTTTCCTGATATTTTCCATTATTATAATGGAAAATCATGATTTTACCATTATTGTAACAAAAACTGTTGATTTGAAAATAAATTATATTTTTTCGTTCTTCTTTTACATCATCTAATATTAATTTCAGTTTATCAATTACATTTTATATTAACCTGTAACATAAGTAGCATTACTTGTAGAATAAAATTCTCTGACCATTTTGTTATTCACACACCCAGACGTTGTATAGATAAAATCTCCGTTTTTTGTTATCCATTAAATTTTTTCTTTTCCATTAATGTTATGCGTTAATAAATGGTAATTTTTTTTTTAATTTCCCAGAATTTAATGTAGCAAATCTTTGAGTTATTCTCAATGTGTAAGATCATGCAAAGATAAAAAAAATTTTCATTAATTTTTAAATTGATTTTTTTTATTACTTTTATATATATGTAAAACTTCTCTTTTTAATTTTTTATTTTTTTATTCTGTATGTTGAAATTTGATATTATGGTGATTTGTCTTGAATTTTTAAAAAAATGTTTTGCTTTGTGAAAGCAGAGCGTTTTTATAAGAACCATCCATGGAATAGAGTGTGTTGTATTACTATTCAGTATGGTAATAAATTCTGCTTAATTTAAATTAAATTGGCCCTTATTCAAGCTATTTTGCAATCAGGTAATAAGCAGAACTGAGATGTTTATCTTTCTAACAGTTCTTTTTATAATTTGGAAATTTAAGCCAGTTTGTTGAGTTAAGTGTTTTTGTAGAAGTATTGCAGTGGTGATTATATGTGATTTGCTTTGTCATAGTATGATGAAAAATAAATTGCTATTCATGAAAAGAAGCAAAGAAAACTCATTTCGAGCTCATATTATGGATTCAGGGTGCCAATTTCTGCAGAATTAATTTACATTATAGATCAAGCTGAAAGTTCATTGTCTGACCTTTTATTCTTAAAAACAATTGCTGAATTCATTTTGCCTTTAATTTCCAAACACTTAATGTCTACATCTAAATTAACCAGTTTTTTTTAGTTTTTATAACAGCATGGGAAGTGGACCAGGGGTTATTTAATAAGTTGAATCTGATTAGAGTTAATTTTTTTCTATTTTTATGAATGCCCAATGTTTATTTCATTTATGTGGAATTCATGTTAGATAATTTTGAAATTTTAGTTCATTAAAATCTCATCAGCTAAATGTAAATTATGAGTGGCTTATAATCGGTTATTTTACTACTGTTTGAATATAAAATGCTGTTTTGACATTTCTGTTAAAAGACAAAATCTATTTAAATTTTAAATATATTTAATTAATATGCTGTGGAAAATTAGATTGTTCGTGCTTTTCAGCTCTTTTCTCAGCTTTTCTGTCCCAAAAATTTTCCTTAATGTTAAGGTAGTAATTCTCTTGAAGGCTTGGAGAAATTTCGCCTGTTATACTGGGATCATAACAAATTTTAATTGGTACTTGTTGAAAATGATTCTTTTCTACTTTTTACCTCTTGCTTGAAAAACTTATGCATGATTGCATGTGGTAATGATTGCTTTGGTAGTATTGAATATTTTTTTGTACACTTTTCTCCCATATGTATGCAAACAATCAAAAAGGTTTATTTAGTGTTTATGCATTTCTTTAGTTGATGTGATTCTTTTCTTTCTATATTTAATAAATCATCACTATATAATTAAAGAAATTTACAATTCCGTATTTGAATTTTTATTTGTGTGTAAACAAAAAGAATTTAGTGTTATGTCAGTTATTATTTAGAAATATCATGATTGATGGTATACTTGTGAAATACAAAAAGAAGAAGAAAATGTTAAAATAGGAAGAAAAAATATGTATATTAAAAATTATTTTGGTTTTGGGAAAACATTTTTGTTCTTTGTATATATCCAAATTTGTATTATTTTCTTTAATCTTTCAGGGTTCTCACTTATTAAGGAACATATAATAATTTCAAAAAGTATTGGCAGCTCTATTGTAGATTATTTTTTTTTTTAAATTCAAAACTCCAAAAAGTAACTGCGTGAAAGCGGGAAGTTTTTTTCCCTTCCCTTCCCTTCCCTTCCCTTTCAGATATTTCTTGTTTAACGATTATATTGATTTTTGTTTTTCTGCATCAACCTTTAAAGTCAAATGCTTTTGTTATTTTGTGTAAATTCATGCATTTTCGGAAAGCAAAAGTTTTTAAATATAATATTGAGTGGGAATCCTGACTTATGCTCATGTTTATGTCAATTTGTTTCCAGTCTGCTTGGAAATCTTTATGGATTGAATTTCACCCCCGGTGTGTTTAATATAATTATAATAAAGATACTCATTTTATTTTAATTATTGTAATAAATTTTTACAGTAAAATTTCATGGATTGAATTTCATCCCCGGTGTACTTAATATAAAATATATATTTTTTGAATTTTTGTAGTAAATTAATTTCAGTGTATCAAACCAGGCATATAGATATTATAGAATATGTTAACAAGATTTCTCATACTTAGATCTCTTGTTTAAGGCTGCAGTTTGAAAATCTTATAAATCAAATGAATTGTGTAGATATTTATAAATTCTCTTTATAACATATATATAAATGTGCCATATCAAGGCAGCAATTTTGGTGTTTGGTACTTGACATATGCTTATCATCATCATTTGTGAATATGAAATGAAATATTGTATAATTCATGGTTAAATAATTTTTCTTTTTTATCAATTTGATATTTAATGTATATATGTGAGTGATATTTTTTTACTCTATTTACCCTGAAAAATCTTACTTGCTGTATATTATATTAACCTTTTATAAATTTTGTGTGTGTTTTTAATAAAATGATTCAGATATCAATTGAAACAATTTATTTCTTTGATATGTACAAATTTTATACTTGATATCACTGCTTTGAAATAAATCATAAGTCTTGGTAGCCTGCTCATAAGGTCTCAATTTCAGAACTAAAGTTTCCAAGTTTGAAACTAAGTTCTACCAAAGATTTGCCATGCATGTTGGGCATGTTAAATATGACATGAAAGATCGAATTGCCTCCTGTTGCTTTGGCATGGAAGTTTAGAGATGAATTATAGGTTAAGTGAAGCCCTAACCATCTGAGCAGGGTTCATAATGATGAGGTTTGCTCCACAATTCACTTGTTACCTTAAAACAGAATATTAATGTAATTAAAATTCTAAGCACCAAACTCTAGGAGGTGGACTTTGCTGTCTAGGGATTCATAAATGATTAACAGCAGTTGTAGTGGAATTTAGAAGTGTAAAACTATCCTTAGCATCTGATTTTTAGAAAATTAAGTGGATCAGTGAAATTTTCAGTCTTCCTAACAATGTCCATTTGGCGAGTGTGTGTGGCAATTATTGATGTTTCTGAAAATATAAAACAATGGCCTTAATATTTGTGAAGTGTTTTTCGCAAAAATTTGACCATGATTTGCACTTTTTTCTCCGGTTATTTAAATCATTTTGAATAAGAAAGAATTTATCTGCCAAAGTAGTTATTTTAGACTTTAAAGTTCCCAAACATACATCTTAAGGTGTGACTGGCTTCACGAGGTACCCTAGTGATCTGTTCTGCCTTCCGGATTCTCCTCTACATTATCTTGCTGCTCTTTATTTTCCTTCTTCCATCCCTCAATATCTGGCGGGGGAGCTCTCCGTTAGAAGTTGTCACCATCCTGTTTTCTTTCTTACAAACAGTCTAAACCTCCACGTTTGTACCGTACGTAGTGGCGACCCATTAGATGGATGGTGGGTTGTGGTTCCCTGTGTATTAATGGGTGGTAGTTAGTATCCCTAGCAGATTTACCACTCAAGTGGCTAAGACATTACTGTGCGGAGCTGCGTTGGTGAATGAACAGAGAAAGCGGACTGTAAAAATGCATTTATTTTTATGCGTGCTTAGCGAGGCAGTTTTAGAACTGTTCTGAGATATTACATGGTTGCCATGTTGGTGTAGTTACAAAGTGCGACAAGGGACGTGATTTTACAAATACGAAACAATGACTGTTCATTTTTTTTTTCAAGATCAGTAAATCACCAGCTTTGAATATATATCAGTGGAAACATTCGTCTGCAAAAAGTTATTTTAAATAATTTCGAGATTCATTAATATTAGGAAATTCAGAACTCTCTAAAAACAGCAATAGAAGTAATAAAGAAAAACAGTAGAAAAAGGTAAAAGCCACCTGATGAAAATAAAAACTCTGAACTTTTTCGTTTGTACTGAACGATTAACACTTATTTTTCTCCAGCATTCCTGTAATGAAATAATATACAAAGGAAAGCTTATAAAATATGAAAAGAATTTTGTATTAATCATTTAATAAAATATGATTAAATGGAATTTGTATTAAATATCCAATGAACAAGTAGAAAGGCTACTGAAAAATGTTTTACGCTAATATATCGACACATCATTTCGGGGAAAAAAAAAATACTATTCGTTCCCTATACACCGGGAAAAGCGTTCTGATACAATTAAACGTATAAATGGCAACACTTATCCGGGTGTCCTTTTCGCTCAAACGTTCCTACCAGTGAAAAGTAAGGTTTGCAATGGATTCGCCCAACCCATATGGAGAAATGTTGCGATTGCGACGCTAGTCATTTTTATTAACAAATTTTAATAGTTTGTAAACTGGATAAGAGTATACGCCCAACTTACTTTACGGTAGAGTTTATATACTAGTAATTTAGAATAAGAATTAACTACTGAATAAATTACAATCATAAAATTGAATTTAATTCCTTAAAATATATGCTTAATTTTGTAGTAAGGAGGTTAAAGTATCATGTCGGTAATATATAAATTTTTTAATTTAAATTCTGGCATTTTAATAATAAGCTATAAAATATGAACACAACATACATCAAAAGGCAGTGTCAAAAATTTCCCACTGCTAGAGCCAAGTTCTTGTACTGTAGTCTTAATTTAATTTTTGTATAAGCAAATAAATCCAATACATTAGTGATATTTCACTTCATATTAGGGCAGATTGAACTGAATGTAACAACCCTTAATATATTAAATTAAAAAAAAAAAAGCTGTTTTACGAAGGAACAAGAGAAAATATAACATTCTTCGAAATATATCTCTTTAGAAAGAATACATTACTTAAATCGAAGTCACCTAAAAATGGCTTGAAATTAGAATGACATACTTTCTTTCACACATATTTGCATTTAGCGTCACAAAAGGAAGTAACTACCTGAAGCAACTTTTGTTCTCATTTTAGAAAGTAATTATATTTTTTTTATTGAGAAAAAGGATTCTGTAAGGAAACTAGCTTTGCTTATTTCTTAACGAAACAATGAAACAAATTCCTTCAAAGGGACTGAAGTTTTTCATTAAGACAAAAAACAAATATTTTAATCCATTAAAGGAATGGCAGATGAAAAGAATAAAAATAAATATTAGAAAATATCAGGCCATATATTTCTGAGTTAAAAAAAAAAAAAAAGACTTTCTCTTCTCAAAAGAACTTTGAGCAATATTAATAAGATACTTTACAAAATCAGAATAACGTATAACATAAAAATATAACGAACAATATCTAAATACATCGAAAAAAATTTTGTAGTATTTCTTTTTCAATTTTTAAAGAATTTCATTATTTTTTTCGTCTTCTATTTGATAAAAATGAAGTTCACCGTTAACCATAATATTGGGGATATACAAATCATATGTCTTTGTCTTTATCATTATGATTCATGTGCCATATCTTTTCTACACTGAATCAAACCACTCAATCATGAAAAAACTAAACAAATTGTAAGAAAATTGTTGAGTTTTTTTAAGAACATTTCTTTCTTTCTTTCTTTTTTTTATGATACTGGAATCCTAATACTGTTGCTCTCCAAGAAACTCACTGGTAAAGAGCTAAAATTCCCACATTACTCTGTCTGTAGAAGGGATTGACTCAATCATCGAAAGTGGGTAACGCAGCTATTCTTATTTGAAATTCGAATGGCCATCATCCTATTCGCTTCCCCTTTTCTTTTGAAAACATAATCTACACGATCTAACTCCCTAAAAGCCAACCAAACATTTAAAATATTTACTGACCTCCGCATGGTAATATTTCTATCCAAGAATTAAGCAGTAGTTTCAATACAAACAGCAAATGAATAGCAATGACTGACTTAATACGAAACACAGCGAATGGAATTCAGGCAAACAAATCAAAAAGGGAACGATCATCCACGCTTTCTTCTACAATGATCTAAACTTATTGCTTATGTTCTTATCAACATTCTTTCCCAATAATGTCCGTAGTCCCAGCACACTTGATTTTTGGAATCCTGAAGAATTTCTTTTTTTTGGAATGGCCAATTTAATTAACGATTACATCAGCGACTACAATCCGGTTGCCCTCGATATTAATGCCAACATTCCTGATATAACCAAGATAGTTTATATCACTTACTGGGCTAAATTCAACCAAATCATCATAAATTTGCTCCCAAAATATCCAGTAATCGACTCAATTGTCAAAATCGACGAAAATATTGTAAAACTTACCAGCTTCATTTTAGCAGCTGTCAATCTCACCTCAAGTCCAGAGTCATAAATGTTCTCCAAAGAAAACATCTTCCAATTAACCTCGAAAAAAATGAACAGAGAAATAAATATAGAAAAAGACAACATATTGCATTTGATCTTAGGTGCAAGTATACGTTTATTAGATTAGCAACTGAAGCAAAAGAGATATTAATGCGTTTGGCCAAGAATCTTGAATAGACTGGTTTTTCAATCTATGTCCTGAATAAAATATCATTTATGGAGCAAACCGAAAGTTCACGAAAAAGCGTTTACAAATAAAGCTAATTCTGGCCACGAACGACTTAAAGTACTTTTCAAAATAATTATCAACTTTAAGACAACAGACAAATCGCTAAAATCATTTTTGCAGGCCAAAAGAACCAAATCAATCAGGTAACTTGAAACTTAATATTCCTACAAAATTATTGCAATTTATTAGATAATTAAAACTAAGAAAAAAGACACCCGGATAACAATCCAAACGAAACATCGAAATACTACACTCTTAATACAATCACACTTGTGACCGAAATCATGTACACATTCCTCCAAAAGAATCCTTCCTCCCCACATTGAAAATCACACATGTTTTAATGCGTCTACAAAAGTGGGAAAAAATAATCCAGAACTTCTTGAAATTCCTGGACCAATTAGCTTCCTGACTACCTGGGAAAAATCCATGAGGAAGTTATATTGAAAAGACTCAAATATCAGTGCAAAGATCTCGACATCATCCCTGACGAGCAATATAGCTTATGACTCAAACATTGATGTAAACATCAACATTTTTGATTCAGAAACATCATAAAACTCGGTTTCAATAATCAATTTTATACAAGAAGTATTCTTCTTCATGCAAGAAAGTATTTAATAGAATGTGGCTCAATGATCTCCTCTACATAAATAAATCACTGTCCTTCCTCACTGACATTCTAATTAAATTCCACTCTAATAAAGCATTCCAAGTGAAAATACATATTGCTCCTACAGCAGATAAATTCTGTTGTAACTCCCAGGCCCTATCAAAGCTTGGAAAATTACCAACACAGATCTAGTTTACAGAACAGCTTTCGTTCCAAAGAAAGCTCACAAGATGTCTTTAGACCAAGCATCAAAACAACTTCACAACTGGCGCCATCTACAGTTATAAAAGATAAACCAAAAGATCCAGATAAGAAACTGGGGAGATGTAGTTAATCAGGCCCTAGAGAAAGAGGATAATTACTCCAATTCATTTTGTTATCACACTTGATCAACGCGATTGAAGTTGGAGTTAAATTATGTGTCTTTATCTGAATCTCAATATATATTTGAAACGACTACCATTTGGTTAGCCGCGGAATATGAAAAATAGTCATTTCGTGAAGTTGAAGAAGTGCTTCGGTGGTATCGAAAACATTAGCTTCTCGTTGAAGTTTATACAAACGATCGCAGTGCCTCTACAGTAGGAAATTGAATTTATGTTCTTGGAGTGTCATTTCCAACGCATATTATAATCATGGTGGAGCTGCAGCGCGTAAATTTTATAGTTAAATGAAATGCATTCCAGCCTGCTTTTATTGCAATTAATAGACTTCATTCCTACATTTTTTCGTTCTCGATGTATTCCAATTCATTTTATGATATCTGGATGCGGCTGATTCTTAACGAAAAATGTCATTGAGGATGAAACGTTCATGGAGTACCAGAGCTCTCAGTCTATAATCTCCAAGACTGAAACAATTTTTCAAAAGCTGCCGAATGAACTTCAACGTTAATTTCCGTATTTCAACGTTTATATATGAAATACTGAAATGTTCATATTTTAAAAATTAACTTTTATAATAGTAATAAAAGTTATGACTTCTAGTCCTAAGCAATTTTTAAAAATGTGTCAATTTCTTTTTAATTTTTTTATTCTATGTATCTGACATTTCTACTCAACTCATACGATTCCTATTGAAGATAGTCTGAATTGAATTTTTTTAACGATGTAGTAATTTTTTAAATGATAATCGTTTGCATTATATTCGTAATGTGCTTTGCAGTAATGTTTTCAATGAATTTTTACAAGACGCAAGTTTTCAATATACTTTATCACATTTGACAAATCCCTTCATTTTTTCTTCAATAAAAGCCCTCATATTTAAAATTTTTGAAATTTAATTTTTAGTTATCAAGCGCGATAGAATCTAATTACAAGCACAAAAATTTGAATTCCGTGATATATAATACATTTAATATAAATTTTTAAGATGTGAATATCTATGCAATTCTATTGTTTTGTAAAAGGATATTCTTGTTCGATACAATCATGCAATATTTTTTTGAGTAAATTTATTTTAACTTATTGTTGCATGACCAAATATTGGTCTTTAATATATTGTAAAGGCTGAAAATTAAAAAAGAAATCTTAAATATTTTGATATATCGAATTTGCATTCTCCCAATTATTTTTATTTTCCGTGTCTTGAATAAGAGTGCATGCAAATTATTACTTGTATCGAATAAGTATTAACTGCATTTAAGCTTAAAAAAATTAATTAATTCCGTCTTTGTAACTTAACAGCATGAAAAATACATTCTCATTCTTCAATTCTTCACTCGCCAAAAAATTGTTGTATTTTAGTACTCAAAAATTTTCGTAGGTAGTATTTCCTCTATCCATCACATTTCAAGAAGTCAACTGTAAGTTCGTTATGTATACTGCGCTGAAAATCACGACTCCAGAAAATGTCCAAATAAAGGAGAAGGAAACTTCATTCCTAAATACGCTACTGTAATGAAACCGCATACAGCCTCATTTAAAGGGTGCCAAACGCTCACTAAGATTAATTCTACCGTTACAAAAAACCTTAATTTCTGTCTTCTTTCTGTAACAGCTTTTATTAGAGAAAAAGTCCAAGAGATGGCGCCACAGGACAACTAGCCAGTAAATTGACCGATATTAATTGTAGGCAAGACCTATGCCTCTTCTTCAAATTCATGCTAGGAATTATGAAAATACTAATAAAAAAAATTCCTGAAAATCAAGAGAGCCCTTCAAAAAATTTTGACTGAAGACATTGCCTCAAAATTTTTCACACTAGTGAAAGAACTTACTATAAAAACATAACAAACTTTTTCGACTGTTAGCTCTATTTGCTGGTTCTATCGATTTTCACAAACGATTCTCAACAGTTGCTGAACTTGAATAAAATCTCTTTATTTCTGCATGCACTGAACATCATCGCTTCAGCTCTCTTTGTCTCTTACATGGAACAACACATTTCTTAGAAGAGGGCAAAGAATTCCAAGAATGTCAATCTCTTGTTACAAATTGTAGATCTTTCAATTCTTTAGTTCAAAACTGATAACATTAAGCGATGTTGTGATCACACTAAATGGAAATTTTTTGTGTAAATTCTAATACATCAGTTCGAGGCCAAAAGATTGACAATATAAAGTGAATGTTAATATTAGCCGCGATCACATCAAGATGCTTCCATTGCACTCTTTTGTGAAAAGAAATACAGCAGATGGGGTTTTTTTTGTATGTTTTATTATTGAATTAATGTTTTAAAAATATTAAAAAGTGCCAAAGAACTTTCTTTACTTCAGAAATTGACAATTGTATAGCTAATCCTCCTTCCACTTATCAGAGAAATTTCTTTTGTATATTATAAAAATTCTCTATCATTTACTTTACTAATTAGAAATTTATATATTTTACGAAAAATTTTCTTGAAAGAATTTCAAACTGAAATAGCTCGTGGTTCAATTGAGCCAATCAAATATATCCCGATACATTACATTTCTTGTGAACCGAGATTGAATACTTTCTTAGATTATTAAAAATTACTTCGATATTTGGGCAAGAAAAAAAGTATTTAAAATAACTATCGAAGCAACGCCTATAAATCTAATAAAATTCGGAGAAAATATTTTCACACCGTTAAATTTAAAAAATATACTTAATCATTATCGAAAATGAATTAACCGAGCAATGGCGAAATTAGTAACATTAATTTCATATCCTTTTCTGAAAATAATGAAAAAAAAAAGTAGTAACAATTTTTCATATATGTCTTAAAATAATTAGATATTCCTGGAATTAATTGTTTTATTTATTTTGTTTCACAACATTTTCCACCTTATCGTGCGGCTAAATTCATTTTCTTGAACTTGTTAGAAGAATAAAATATTGCTGATTAATTTGTTGGATTCAGATTTTGGAGATTCCGTTTCATGGTATTATAAAAGTTCAGCGAAATTGTTCAGACCCATTGACTGAAAAAATAGCTTGAGCTTGTTAATAATAAATATATAACAGTAAAAATATTTCACAATATTTTCTAATTCTGAATTTCAAAAAATGAATAAAAAGAAAAAGAAATTTTTTTTTATACGTTGAATTAAAAAAAAAATTATAAATGCTCTTGGCTCCAATTGCTGGTCCAAAAAATTTGTATCAACAGATTTAATCAAACTATTATTTATAGACGATCCTGTAAAAATGCCATATTTAATACTTCCTTTTAACTTGTATAAAAACTTTAGCAATATGCAGAAAATGTTAATAATATTAATTTTATAAGAAATTATATAGGATTTTGTTTTTATTTTCATAAAAATACATAAAAGATAAGAAAGAAAATGCTATTGAATTGATTTGCCGATTTTATGCAAAATTTAGGTGTATTCCCCTCCCATTTATCCAAGTATTGCAGTCTAACTTCTGAAAAGAAACACACTAAAATATTATATTAAACAAAGGAAACCTAAGGATTACATAGATATCAATGGAACAGGGATAATGCAAGCACATTCCTATTGTTTTGCATTTTCATTTTTACAATACTTTATACATATAATAATTTTTTTTAAACTTTCAGTTCTTTTGTCAACATTGGCATCAGTTTTATACCGAAGCGTGAACTGATAAGGAAAAAAAAAATATCAATTTTTATAAAAAAAGTTTGAAAATAATACAGGAAAAAAATTACAATTTAAGGAATAGAACGTGACTAAACTCACCGATACTAAATATTTAAAATGTAATAAAGAATGATTGATATCATTAAAAAAAATAATAAGATACATTTGAACAAAATAATTACAGTAGGAGTAATTTTTTTAAAGTATTTTTACTTACATAAGTAATTAATTTACTAATAGTAATATTTTTTAAAACTATGTTTAGTTATATAAGTAATTAATTTACTAATTAGCATATAACTGAAGTTTTATTATTCTTTTTTAATAATATCATTACTAAATAGAAGTTTAAGACAAAGCGGAAGCACAAAACCCCATTAAAATGAGGGCAAAGAACTATATGAACAAGAATTGCTTCACAAAAACAGATCATAACAATCGCAGGGAAGAAACGAATCGATAGCAGACGTCGGCGAGTTATCGCTCGCTTTTTTTACTACTTAGCGAGAACCTTTTGGCGACCATTCACATTAAGGTAAGAACCACCGTTGATTTTTAATTTGCAAATAGTCATTGTTATTCCTCTGAGTAAATTAACCCAAATTTTAGCAAAGTTTACAGTGAAATTTTATGTCAAGGAGGTATAAAGTTGAAAGCAGTTTCCTTAAAATAACTTTTATTGATTATAAAGTCAATGTGCTCATTACTGGAGTAATCCAAATAATACAATAAATGTTAAAATCACAGTTCAAATTAACATTACCAGACTCTGGGCAACAGATTCGAACCATTCAACCTTTCTGTCTAACATTCAAACAAATTGAAAGAAATTATCTTAAAATGTTGAAGCAACAAACCAGTTGCACACAGCTAACATCTCGGCCGAAGAACTTAAACCACTTCTCATATTCAGTCTAAAAAATACTTACAAGAGGCTTGCATTGCAGTTGCTGCCAACCACAAATCACGAAACTTGCAAAATGGTCGGGTTCGAATCGGTTTGTTTACTTGAGATCATAGAGCGGAATTGGAAAAACACAAGGACGCCATAAAAATTCGGATCCGAAATAAATTTCTGTATGTATATTTTCCAAATGTCCAACAGTCATAATATAAGATATGTAATGTAATGAAAATTTCATATCAGAGTATTTCAAAATGTGTTTTTTTTTTGGTTGAGAATACTAAATGTCTTTCTCTAGTTAAATTAAATTAAATTTAATAGGCAAACAATTGAAAATATAAAGGAAAACCCTGTCTTACAACTTCTCATACTCAGCACTTTTCTATTGTTATCTTCTAAATTCGTTTTTGCAGTGTATAGAGATTTTATTCTGCTATGCATTGAAAAGTTTTCTTGTAATTTAAGAAATGATTTAGAAAGTTTGGTATCATACTACGCATCACTCATCTTTTTTTTTTTAACTACTAAATTTAATAAACTGGTAAATTTCTCTTGAACCCTTCTTTGAAACAAACTGCTTGAAGTGCTTTTAACTGGAGTTCTTGTTATTTTGAAACATTTTTTTTTCTTTTCTTCCCATTTTATATACTACATATAACTTATATCTATTGCTCAGAATTTGAAATGAAATTATTGCATTTTTATCTATAATATATCAAAATATTAATCCCTGGCTGGTTCAATCTTTTGTTAACTTTTAATCTCACTCCTGCTGTGTAGAGAGACTTTATTCTGCTGTGCTTTGAAAAGTTGTATTGTATTTTGGAAATGATTCTGAATGTTTGGTATTTACTGAATATGGCTCATCATTTTTTTTTTCTTTCTTACTACAGCATTATAGCTGGAACAGGAATAATGTAAGCTCATTCCTATAGTTTTGCACAGTTTCATTTTATCATTTTTACAGTACTTTATTCATAAAATAATTTTTTAAACTTTTAGCTCTTTTGTCAACATTGACGTCAGTTTTATACCGAAACTTGAATTGAAAAGAAAAAGAAAATATTAATTGTTATAAAAAATTAAGTTTGAAAATAATACAGGAAATAATTATTCTATACAATTTAAGGAATAGAATACGAATAAACAAATGATACTAAATATTTAAAATATAGCAAAAATATATATATATATATTGATGCCATTAAGAAATAATAACATATATTTAAACAAATTAATTATTATTATAGGAAGTAATTTATTTTTTAAAAAAGTACGTTCAATTATATAAGTAATTAATATACTAATTAGCATATAACTGAATGTTTATTATTCATTTTTATTAATATTCTTTTTTAATAATATCATTATTAAATGGAAGTTTGTGCCAAAGAGGATGCACAAAACCTAATTACAGTGAAGGCAAAAAATTAAGAGCTATTTGTTCAAGCGGATACACAAGAACCACTTCACACCTTACAGATCAACGAATCATAACACTTGCAGGAAAGAAACGAATGGGTAACCTACGCTAACCAATCAGTGAGCTATCGCTCGCTTTGTTTACTACTTGGCGATAACTATTTAGCGACCCTCCACAGTAAGGCAAAAAAACCCATTAAAAGGAGAAAGTGACAGTGATTTATTTTTGTCTCTGCTTATTTTCTAAATAGGGTGGCGTTACAGAGCCCAAGCATTTAAATTTCGATTTAAAACGGAATAAAAATTGAAAAATTATTATTGACAAATACATCATTTTTATTTTTTCTTAATTCAAGTTTAAAACAGGGAACTTGTTCAATTGAAACATTTGGATACAGAAAATAAATATATTATCTCCTTATATATTAAGCACTTTAAAACACTGATAAACACAAAATCATCAAACAAGATTTTAAAAATATTTTAGGCATTTTCATAAAGATCCATGAACGAAACAATATATTAATTATTACTTTCAAATGCGATCAATCTGCTTCCATTGTCATGGAAAACTCTACAGATATCAATTCAAAGAGATTAAAAATGAAATAGAATATTTAAAATTGCTTACCCTTATAATTACAGAGGAAAACTAATAAAAAAACAGGAAAGTATTGATAATGTCGTAAGCTTATTTTAACTGAATAAAAGCAGTTTCTTTTTATTCCTGTTATTGAAGCTGATGTTATCGAATGAAAGAATAGTTGGCTTTTAGCACCTTCTAAGAGCTATAAAAATTGTGAAAATGCTGCTCTCAGTATTAAACTACTGGAAAATGTGATTTTCACCCCTCTATCAGAAGAATTAATTGCCTTTAAAAAGAAAGAATGTAATGAAAAATTTTGAATTACATTTATTGGTGGTTTTAAATCCAGAACTAAGAACTAACCCTAATATAAATGAAAATAGCGATATTTGAATTTGGAATTATCTCTGGACCTTTGAATTCTCTTAAAATTTGAAAAGAATAAGACAAATATTTTGTTGAGATATGAAGTCATATTGATAGACACATTATCATTGTCCCGCCCTTTTCCATAGTTTTACTATACTTTACCATTTTTTTTTATTTTGAAGTAAATAAAACACTGTTCTGAAAGTATTATTGTTTACTCATTGTTTTTTTCTAATTTTGGTGATTTTATAAGTCCTACTGTGTTAATTCTTTCCATTAATTTTGGACAATTTTTTTAAAAGGTATTTTTTAAAAATTCCAACACAATTAATTACCTGTTTTAATTCTGATCGATTTGGAATGCTGCGAGTGAGCAGTCAGGCGCATTGGTTTATCACGAATGATTTTATTATGAAGAGCTTTAAGGCTTGCAAATCCAATTATAAAACGGTTTAGAATTTGATTGTCAAATTTGTTAGCAGGAGTAAAATTGCGACTTTGTATTTGCTTTCTAGAATCTCTGTTTTATCAAGACGAAATTTGCAACTGCTCTATGCCATATAGTTCTGTTCCTTATAAATTAATTGCGATTCAGAATTTGTTTAGATGTTTTAAACCAAATTTTGATGCGATTCATTTTTTTAGGAAACACGCATATTTTAATTTAAAAAATATACAATTAATTTTGAGTATAAATAAGCATTAATAAATTTAAAAACTAATTTTTAAATTTTTTCAATGTTACAATTAATACATTTTATATTTAATATTAAGTAATAATTTTTAATTAATAATATGATTGAAATAACAGATATTTGGAGCACATATTTAAAAATAACAATAGCAAAAATATTTGTTATTCAAAAAATCGTGGATTATGCATCTCTAGTGACACATATCCGCCGCATTGCAATCCGAAGAGATGGGCAGCTACTTAATACGAAGCATCTAATTCTAACGTTTAACTCTCTAAAACTACCAGATTCAATAAAGGCCAATTACATTAAATTGTCCGTAAGACCTTATATACCAAATCCTTTAAAATGCTTCAAGGCCAAGTGTTTTCGGCACTCAAAGGTCTAACTGCCGCGGGACTTTGATTTGCCCCCATTGAGCAGTAGCTGACCACGAAAGTACTGAATGTTCACCCAAAGAGAAATGTGTGAACTGCAAAGGAAAACATACTTCGTTCTTCCGTATATGTCCCACCTGTAAATCAGAAAAAAATAGTTGCAGTGAAAGTAAAAGAACTGGTATCATTCCCTGAGGCTCAACTAATTGTGAGAGCTAGAACACCTACAAATGGAACCACCTATGCTCTTGCGGTAAAGGCACAGCTTAGAACGGTGAGAATCCAATATAATTTAAAATATTTTACACAAGGCTCTAAATTCGAGGTTTCACTTACAATTGGATATACTGAATCGGATCATAATCCTACTTCTGTTCCAGTCACAACCAAACGCACTAGAAAGAAACTCGGGTCTACTTCTCAAAAATCACTGGCACTTTAAAATCACTTAATTTTAATCACTTAACTTTAAAAAAATCTGAAACAGATGTGGAAAAGTTGTTTTCTTTCACTGTAAAGAATTCTGTCGATTTGGGACTTGCGACTGAGGGCTTAGTTCGCAAAGACTTACCGTCCTGATTTGGCGTGCCCAATAGTCCCGATCATATTTCGCTCCATTTGTCCGAAGAGGAGGAGGACTTTTCTATGAGTTGCGATACTTCGCATGCTCAAGACAACGATTTTAAGGAAAAACTCCCCATTCCACTTACTACATTGCCTGGAACTGCTGTGGTCTCAGGTTCAAAATCGATGACATAAAGTATCTAATTAATCACTTTCATCCTTCTTGTTTCACAATGAAGGAAAATTTCTTAAATCTTCTATACTCTCAAACTCCGTGGTTATATTATTGTCCGTAAGAATGCAAGAATAAGTAATTCTGTAGGTGTCTGTATCTTAACTTCTAATACCTTTCCCAGTACACCTCTAAAGTTACATACTGCATTGCAGGCTGTGGCAGTTCAGGTTCATACAAGAACACTTGTTACAGTTTGTTCTATAAATCTGCCACCACATGATATGATTAATCAACAGCAGTTTAACAATCTAATTGACCAGCTTCCTTCTCCTTTTCTAATACTCGGCGACTTCAATGGACACAACACTTTCTGGGGTTCGGATAGTACAAATTCTCGTGTTGAGTACACAGATTGAATAGTTTATTACAAATAATTGTCTGTCTGCTCAATGGCTAGGCTAAGACTATGGAAGCTACGTGTGGGTTCATGGAAGCACGTTTTCTCATTAGTATCGTGAGAAAACGTGCTTCCATGAACCCACACGTAGCTTCCATAGTCTTGACCTAGCCATTTGCTCTCTTAATATGCTATCATTTCTGCATTTCACAGCTGCAAGAGATCTCTATAATATTGACCACTTTCCATTAATTGTCTTCCATGCTGATAGAGACGGTGCGACTCCATGTCCTCCGCGTTTTCTATTCTAGTGGGCAGATTGGACTGCTTTTACGTAATTTGCAGAGATCACCGAGACAATGGTTAAAATTTCAGATGTGACGGAAGCAGTCCAAAAAGTTATTAATCCTTTTTTTTATGCAGATAACAGCAGCATTCCAAAATATTGCCCACGCCTACGAAAATTTCGAAGACTGTAGTGGAATGACGCTTGCCGTGATAGTTATAGAGCACAAAAGAAATCATGGAATAATTTTCGTAGGTACCTTCCAACAAAAAACCTTATTGCTTTTTAACTTGCCAAAGCCAATGCACGGCGAATTCGCTGTCGTAATCAGAGGAAGTCTTGGATTCACCATCATCAATTACATCCTCGATTTCGAGCAAATTGGTTTGGAAGAAGGTTAAAGTAGCAAACGGAATTTATAATGATTCTTCATTCCCTGTACTGAACATAGGAAATGGGACAATTTCCCATTCCTCAGATGTTGGCAATACGCTCGGGAAAGCATTCGCGCAAATTTCCGCAGCTGATTCATACCAGCCTACATTCGTGGCCATTAAGAATCACGTGGAAAGAAAAGCTTTGCGGCTTTCTACCCGAAGATCCCTTCCATACAATTCTGAGTTTAAAATGTATCAATTGGTTTTAGCCTTGTTTAAAGCAAGATCCCCTGTCCCGGCCCAGATAGAATCACATATAACATGATTCGCCATTTTTCTAACACTTCTATTTCCAATCTGTTATTTTTATTTAATCGTATATGGATTGAATATAAGTACCCTTCACAATGGCACGAAGCTATTGTGATTCCCATCCTTAAACCCGGTAAGGACTCTTCTAACTCCTTGCACTACAGGCCTATAGCACTCACAAGTTGTTTGTGCAAGACACTGGGCGAATGGCCAATTTCAGGTTAGTTTTTGAATTGGAGAAGAGGGATGTATTCTGCAAATACAGAATGGTTTTCGCAGGGGACGTTCAACATCTGATAATATCGTCCTTCTCGAGACACAAATACGCAATGCATTTGTCCATCGGAATCATCTAATCTCTATATTTTTTGACGTTGAAAAGACGCATGATCGAACTTGGCGCTTTGGAATTCTATCAACTCTTTTAAATTTTGGTTTTAAAGGAAATCTATCTATATTTTTAAAGAACTTTTTAACTTCACGAACATTTCGTGTTCGAATTGGCAGTTTTTATTCTGATCCTTTTATTCAAGCTGAAGCGGTTCCAGAAGGAAGTATCCTCAGTGTACACTTTTTATCATTCATTTTAGTCAAATTCTAAATGTTTTACCTTCATCTGTTCAAAGCACCTTATATGTGGATAATCTCCAGATCTCCGCATATGATCTTCACCAAAACATATGCATTCAATGGAACTACAAATTGCTGTTAATACGCTTATTGATTGATGTGATGATAACGGGGAAACGATTTCTCCGGAAAAAAGTCGTTGCGTTCACTTTTGCAGGTATTCATTTGGATGCTGTAATTTATATTCGGAATGTAGCAATTCCTGTAGTGGATTAATTTAAATTTTGGGGGATAATATTTGACCGTAAGCTCACTTTCCTTCCACCTGTCTTACATTTGCGGAAGAAGTGTGATAGGTCATTGAATATTCCCAAGATATTATCAAGAACCACATGGGGAGCAGATCGTACATCTTTACTTCGAATTTACGAAGCAATTTTTATTTCACGCATTGATTACGGATGTATGGTTCTGCAAGGTATTTCGGAGGCCCCCCCCCCAGTTTATATTGTCTGTCACCAGTTGCATTAATTTTACGGCGCCAAAAAAAATGTCTGTACAGTACTACTTCCGAACTCCATCAGCCCGAAACACCCTATGCACTCTTTGATGCTTCCTGTTCGCCTTCGGTGGCTTTATTTGGCTCGACCCTCTCACGTTCTTCCTTTTAATGAGAGAGTTAAAGCACTCCTCGATGATTCGGAACTCCTTGATGTGAGTATTCATACATTTGGTTTATTTTCATTCCCTCCGTGGGATATTCCTCAGTTTTCTTTTTTAAATCCTTTTCATGGGTTTGAGAAACCGACAAAGGCCTCTATTATCTTCCAGAAGTTTTTTAGTTCCCATCGTTGTCAGTATTCGACTTATATGCCTATTTTCACAGATGGTTCCAAGTCAGACGGTCATGTTGGTTCTGGTATCATTTTTATTATACAAATAATCAGTTATCGTTTGCATGCATCTTTTTCAGTTTTTTCTGCTGAGTTAAAAGCAATTCCCTATGCACTACAAACAATTGCTCTCTCTCTCTACTGAACGCAAATTTTGTATTTATAGCGACCGCATGAGTTCTTTGGAAATACTTTCTCATTTTCAAAATCAAATTCATCGCACCGTCCCGGAAATTCTGGGTCTCTTAAGAACTCTAAAAAAATAGGGACCATGAAATTTTATACTAGTGGATTCCGAGTCAGGATATGATCCATGTTGGAATAACAGGAAATGTTCATGTGGACAACTCTGCAGAAACAGCGTCCTTGTTTATGCAGCTTGAAGTACCATTCTACGATGCGAAGAACTCGTTTGCGCATCGTTTTCATTCTATATGGCAAGTATCGTAGGATCAACAAATCAAATTACATTCTATCAAACCCACAATTACATTCTGGACTGGTGTTCTAATGCTGAGTTCGATGTCAAATTGACTAGACTCCGCATTGGTCTCGCTCGCTTAGCGCACAACATCTTTTATTAGGCGATCGAGCTCCTTTTTGTTCTAGATGTCAAGTAATTTTAACAGTTCTTAATATTTTAACATAATGTCCCGATTTAATCTTTATCGTTTACGCTATTTTAACTACTCATCAATGGACATGCGAACGTTGTCGGGGAAAATCCCCACAAGAACATTTTTAAGTTTTTAAAAGCAACTGGTTTTTATCACATCTAAAACTCCATTATTATTTATTGACAAACGCGTCGCCACATTATTTTAGAGTTTTATCATTGAACTTAATGCGTCTTTTGTTTTATTGTGCGCTCTTTGAACTTTTTACACAATTTGTTTTTTTTATTGACCAAATGTATAGCTCAGTATAGCCTTTTCAGGCTCTTGTGACATTAAAACTAACAATCTAATCCAGGAATTTGTGCAAAAAATGTCTACCGAAAGAGTCATGTTTCTTATTAAGGTGACATTGTAAAAAACATTATTTACTGAAAAGAATCAAAATGCATCGATTCTCTTTATATTAATTTTAAAATAAAACTCAGTCTACAGAAAAATATTGGAGAAGCATAATCTCGCCAACTTAGACGATGAGATCATCTCTAGATATTAAGGATTTTATTAAAGGAAAGTTCTGCAGATAAATTTTGAATAAATTAAAAAAAAATTATCTTAAAATTTCCGAGTTTTTTTTATCCAACAGAACTTATGATACTCTCGAAAAATACAATGAACAAGTCAACAGTTTTAATAACATTTAATACTTTATTTTACTTGAAACAATTCTTCACATTTTAAATTCATTACAAAATGAAACATTTTAAATAACATGATAAAATTTAAATAAAAAGATAAGTTAAAACAATGATAAAAATCGCATTAATTGATATGATTGTCGGCTTTCAAAAAATTTTAAGACTAAACAAACCAGTCACTTTTGTTCTAAAAAAATTACTCAAAAGCTTAATTAATAAGTTAAATGTTATTTGTGCTTGCTTTTTTTCTCACTCGATACATAGATTTAAATTAAGAATGCAGAACAAGCCAAACTAAGATAGCCATTTAAAAGAATTTGCTATAAGTTGTTTTCATTTTCTTACTATTTTTTATGATTTAGTCTTACACAAATCATTTAAAACTAATTTTAGCAATAAAAATATTATTTTAATATCAAGCAATCAAATAATCTCGCAGCAATTAGACTATCAAAAAGCAGGTAGAGAAATAAAATTAACATAAGCTCAAATTTTGGAACAGTTCATTTGTATTTAATAGCAACACGAAATTGAAACTATTTTTTTCTAGATTGCAAATTATTTGCATAACCATATTTAAAATACATTAAAAAACGATAAAACATTACAAATAAATATTGTTAACCATTTCCCTCTCATAGTTTCAGTATTGCTAAACCCTTTTCATAATGCAGGAAAACATTGGACAATATTCTGGAAAATTATTGCTTTTCAGAGAAAGTTCAATATATCGAAGGAAGTTACACGTAACAACATTACTATAAACACTTCACTCTCAATAACATATGATACAGGTAAACAAGAAAAACAAATTAAATAAAATGTACCAAATTTTTTAACACTACACAGCCAAACAAAAACTATGCATAAAATATCTACTTTCATAAATTTTATATTCATAGCTTTCAAAATTAAATTCATATTTAGCCAGTAGTACCTATAAAAATAATTATGGCACCACATGCATAAAAATCGGTACAGTTTTACATATTTGTACATAACATAAAATATGAACATATGCAAATAAATATACTGTTATATTATATAACCACTAAGATAGAAATTCACAATTAATACATTGGGTTGCACAAACAATTATTTAAATATTTTCCAGCAACTTATTTAAGTTGCAAAAAATGCACAAACAAAAACAAACAAACAAAAAACGTATTGCACATTCAAATATTCCATATAAAAACTTATTCAAGATAACTGTTTAATAAATGGTCAGCAGAGAAGTGAAACCAACTATAAGAAATTAATATTAACATCAAATTGTGTTATGTTAGGAAAACAAAAATTAAGGTTGGTGGTCATTAGCAATTTGTTTAGATTCCATTTATATTTTGGAATTATCATGTAAAACATTTATGTATGAGCTGCAAGAGTGAGACAGATAACAAACATGTATACAGATTAAAATATTTTATTCATATTTCCTTCACTTCCAGCATCTTAAGATATTTTAATAAGGTTACGAATTTATCAGAAATAAAAGATCTCTTAGAAAAGAAAACTAAATTAGAGTAATAACATGTTCATACCTTCAACCCTGTTGTGCAGTATTAATACTAAATTTGTACTTGTAGTTTATTCATTTATTTTGATAACATTATTTCAATTTGTCATTGTTTTATGATCGGTACAGTCAACCAATAACTTTATTTTTCTTACATTTCAAAAATAAAAGCAATGAGATTGGCAAATTTTGCATACATTCGACAAAAACTTTAACTTGCTTCTTAACTTCCCATAACCTTTTCTTTCCTGGAGATAGTTGGATAAGACACTCAATGCCTGTTGATATGGATGCTATGGATTATTCTAATAATTTAAGGGAAGAGTTAAGTGAAAGCCATTTTCTACATAAAAATGTTTTGCTGATCATATTAAATTTTCAGTTATTAGCAAAGAAAAAAGTAAAAGAATTTTCAGAATTTATTCCTATTTCTTGCCAATCCAAAATATAAATTAAAACTTAGCAATCATTCAAAAACTAAGAAAAAATAAAATAATTATATTATGAAATGAGGTAGTAAATAATTATTATTTTGAACTAAAAAAAATGTTTGAAACTATTTTAAAATATGCATTATGTTTGTGGATTAATATTAGCCTCCTAACTTCTAAATTATTCAAGATATTTACTCAATGATTTCCAAGAAGCTGACACAATCGCTACTGTAACACTAATCAGAAAACTGGGCGGTCATCCATGTTAAATGGAAATGCTTGAGTCACGGAAGTGTTTTCTTTGATTCATCAAATCAATAATCGTTAAAATGTTAACGAGATTGTTAAAAATCTAATATCAATAAATACTCATCTTACACAATTTTGACCGAAACGTATCGTATTGAAGCAAAATCTGTGCTTTAACTCATGAATGATGAGCAAAACATCAACAATATCATAGGTAGTGAGGAATTATTGTATTCAAATGCAGATGAAAACTTTCTAAAACGGGTCATAATTCTCCAGAACTCTCCTGAATTTCTTTCTTTCTTTTTTTATTTTTATTCCTTAAGTTAAGAAATCTTAACATGAAAGTCGATGGTTTGAAACAATATAAGAGCCAAGAAAATTTGCCGAAAGATTTGCATGCAATTACAATCTGGCAAACATACCATTAGTTTGTGGCCTATTCTTCCCAAATTTCATGTGAAACTGATTCGTCCCTGTATAGGGCATATTCGTTTCACTCATAAGCATCTCATTTTTGGCGAGAAACGGCGAGAAACAATGTGTTCTACGTGTCATGCTGATTTAATGGTGAAACACAATCTTACAGAATATTTATCAACTCTAACCTTGTCAGACTTGATGGGTGAAAAACGCAATTGAAATAATTTTAATGTTCAAAAAGGTATTCAGTTTCTTACTCATATTTAACATATTTTAACTTTATTTTTTGATTGTTACATTTTTCACAATGAGCAATTAAATATTTTATTCATGTTTTTAGCAAGTTATATATTTTTTAGGGATTTTTGCATTTCAAAAACATTTTTAGTAGTACCTGCATTTGAATTACGAATCTGTGTAGTGCAGTTTAGTCAAAAATGGCTTTTGTATCAAAAATCATAATAATCAGTGAATAATAATAGTATAATAAAATATTGCAGCACATTTCTTTCACCATAAAAGAATGCGTGATGATATACACATTAACAAGGATTTTTTTTTAAAAATAAAAGAAGCTTTTAGTATGCTTATAAAAAAAATCAGGGCTCAATATTAATATAATAAAAACAATCAATACAAAATAATCAGAAATTTAATGCTTTGAGGATTCTAAAAATGATAGTGAGACAATAAGTAGCGAAAAGAGATGAACATAAAAAGAAATGGGATCAGAAGTTCAAAAATATTATCTTCTCATGCAAGGTAATGTATTCAATGATAAATATTTCATTCATATTAAATTTAAAACGTCTTTTCAATAGTTAATGCCTATTCCTTGATAATAATAAGTTAATTCTAACAGAACAATGGAAAAAATTTGATATAATTTTAAAAAATATCAAGTTAACACTTATTAAATAAAATTTAGAGCTGTATTCTCATCATAAGTTTGTAACAAAAAACAGCTAGGAAAATAAGCCTATGCGAATTAGCTGCTCATTTCTTGAACTACACAGTGACGGTCCAAGGGGTGTAACTTTATAAAGACCCACGTTTCTGAAGCCATAACACAGCAGATTGTAATTTTGTAAAAGAAAAATGCTTAAGTTTTCTTTTCTTTGTTTTAATCTCAATAATATATATTTAAATATTATCATGCTATTTTGCACACTGATGCAATCTAAGGCAATGTTGTGAACTTAAGAGTTTCACTAAACGTGCAGAGATGACTACATAAATCTAACCATAATCAAAAGTGTCTTTATTAGGAAAAAAAAAATTGAGATTTAACATATTAATAAAGCATCATAGGTTAAAAAAATTATTAGGACAATATTTACAAACTGACTAAAGATCTTAAGTGCTGCAAGGACGTTACCGAGAGTATTGATTTATTTTATGAAATCAAAATTTGGTGTCGAATTTTGCCTTCCAGGATCACAATACTTATTTAAATTGTATCTAACTTTATTTGTATCCTGAAAATCATATTGACCAAATCAATTAACGTCACATCTACTAAAAGATTTTGTACCCGGTTTAGACAAAAGATTAATTTACAATGTTATCGACGTATTTGCTATGAAACGCGTTTGTTCGAATTACTTCATAGTAAACTTTGTTATTTTGAATTAAAAGGCAAACCGTTTAGATCGATGATGTGCCCAAAATATTGTGTCGCGTGCCATCAAGTGAAACCCTTGATGTCTGAGCTCATTTACTAATAAAAAAACATTTGCTATATGAGAATTATAGAAAGATGTAAGACAAATAATTAAAATATTCCCCCTCTCAAATACAGAAAAGAAAATAGCTTCTGATTCTTCAAGCTACATCAGACAATATATTCCACACAAAGAGAGGGGAGGGGGAAATCGGAAAACAAATGACGTATTTATGTTGAATTTATTTGAACATTTTCAAAACTACCAGTGTGAAACCAAAATATTTTATTTTTATAAAATGAAGAAAATATAATAATTTATCTTTTTGAAATTATATACAATGGAACCTTTTCGAATGGTCACAACTGTTAACAAGCCAATTTTTTGTAACACGGATTTTTTGGCACATATACCTAATGTTAAAATAAGCCCTAGCAACGCCCCCTCCCCTCGAACAGCCAGAAAAAAGAAAACGATTACTGTTACACCTAATTAATTAATTTTACTGTAGGAATATGCTTTGAATTGCTTTATAAGAAACACAGTCCAATTTGTAGATATGGATCAATTAATATGATAATATTAAAATATATTCCTACCATTCCTATCTTCAAATTTAAAATTTGTCAATACAATCCGTCTTACAGCTTTTATATGCACTGTGAATTAGTCACCTATTTATGCATTGCTTTCTTTATAATAATATATTCTTTTAAGAAATAGCTAATATAGTGGCTCAGTCGATGCTGGTGATATTCAATTTGTGGTTTCAAAAAATTGCATGCACAACATAACGCTTTCTTTTATGGTGATATATTTTGAAATTCAACAATTGAATTCATAAAAATAAAAAATATTTAACACATTAATTGCTGTTTAAAACCATAATGAACAAAGACAAACATATTAAACAATAAATGTAATTAAAAACCATAAAAAAGTATAAAAAACAAAATTACAAAAAAAGAAAATGCAATGCAAGCACAGCAATGAGAATAAAAGCAAAATATTCAAATATAAAATCATATGGGTAACAAAATAACCAGTTACCTCGTCTCAAAGAACATATTTTAAAAAAATTTCCAAATGTGGTTACCTTTAGTTAAAAGCGTCTTCTACTTTTAATATTCAACTTTTCATAAATTTAAATTTTATATATAACAAATAAAATAAAAATAATTTAGGTTTTTATTTTTAAAAATTGATGTGAAGTTTCAATGCATTATCAGTATCAGGCTCATTCTCAAAGCAACGTTTGAAAATTTTTAGATCAAATTGAGTATTTAGATTCTAAAAATGGCACATAATCTGACCTTATACATTTACGATGTTCATGTATGCTTCAAGAACATCCACCCAATGATGAATATACATAGTGAGTAGAAACAAAAGAGTAAATAATATTCACTGATACTTTTAATTATTTAGTCTGGTAAAAAATCAGAATATTATGTGAAAAGATAGTATAATGGTTCATGGATATTAACTACTGCCAGCAAGAAATTAGAATTTAGTTCCTTCAACAGAGCATTATAGTAATAATGGAATCCTCACGTTTATTCATTCTGCAGGAAATTTAAGTTAATTTAAAGTATATACTACTGTGTAAAACTTCTACAAGAATAAGGACTTGCCATTTTCAAAATTATTTAAGCATTTAAAATTTTTCATTTTGAAAATGAAAGGGGAGGGAAGGACAAAAAGACTTCGCTTTTGAACTATTTGAAAGATCAAAAATTAATTAAAACACAAATTTCTGATCAAAATTATTCAAAACCACACAAAATTTTATTAGAACTGAAAAAAGTTCTTCAAAATATTGAGCAATTCTTTTTGAGACTCATATTTATGAATTTCTCATTCTCAGCTTGAGCACACTCATAAGTTCACTTCACTTTTTAAAAATAAATTATATAGAATTAACCATACAAATTAATTAATGCAGTAACATTACAAATTAGACATTTTTTGAAGCATCAAAATATATTAAAGAAAGTAAGAAAAAACAATTAATATATGGTAAAAAACTAAGAAGGAGAATATTTGAATGTCATATGGATAAATTTAGATATTTTAACTATAAAAAATATTCACATATACACTTCAGATTTATGGACGAATAAAATTATTTCCAAACTATTCTTAACATACTGTAGAGATAAAGCTCTTCAGTGGCTTAAACTTTTGATGTTAATAGGAATTGGTGCTATTCTGCGACTAAGAGCTTTTTAATTAAACACTGGCCCAGCAGGCAAGAATTCTGAGATGCATTTCTGTAAATTTTGCTCCTAGATAAAACAAAAAAGTAATATACATAGAATAATTATTGAGAGAAGTCCATCCCCCCCCCTCAAATTCTTTATATATCTCTAAGTAGCCGCCTAGGGCAATGAAATTGCCCAGTAAGTTTCATTGTTTTCAAGTAAGGCTCATTTCAGTGTTTCAGAATACAGGCAAACATTATGCCCATCCCTCCATACTGAAAAATAAACTGGCTTCTTTCTCTCTCTCATTTCATATACTCTTTTTTAAATCTGAATTATATATTAATAACACCATTAAAAGAAAGTCGCATTTTAAAGCATAGTATCTACATGTACAGCCAATAAAATTGAATGCTATTTCAATACTACTTAAAAATACATATTCCACGGAAAAGGCAGAATACAAAATCACCTTTACACATCACTTATAATCTGTACAAATTCTGTTTTTTAAAAAAGTTCAACTAATTATAAAGCTGCAAAGGATTTTGCCTCTTCAAAATTTACAAATATTTTATCTACAGATATTTTCACATATTAACATACAATTATATTACAAATGTAAATACATAATTGAATAACTTTATGTAGAAAAGTACTTAGATATTAAAATTAAAAACCCCTTAATTATGAAAAAATTATATCTCTCTTTACCATATGACTGTAGCAAATATTACAATATGATATTATGGTAGATTTATACAAATGAAGTCGTCATGTAGGTTTGCTATCGTTACTTGATGAATTATTTATCACATCAGCAAGGTCCTCAAACTTTGTGATAAAATCAATGCTGCATTCATCAAGGAGACAACGGACTTGAGAATCAACCTAAAATAAGAAATCAATAAATAAAGTATATACTTTTCAATCTACAGGGTGATTATAATTAAAGTTTAAGTTTCAAAACGTTGTAAGAAAAGAACTACTGATGAGAGTGATGTCAAATTTGAAAGGCATGTTATTGAAGAAGGCGGAAAGCGTATGGCATAAGAAAAAATTAATTTTAAATTTTAGCAATAAATGACGCTGTAAGCGGCAGAATCACGACGAGAAATGAGAAATGATTCGTAAAACAATGGCTAAGGTGTAAGTTACACATTAAAACGCATTGACAAATTAGAATTGCTGAGTAGTTTTATTTGCATGACTGTACATATCACATCGAAAGGGACAAATCGGTTTCAAGAGTTTTGCGGCGACATACCGCATAAGAACCATTCATCAAAGAAGTACGGAAATATCTCGAGACTGGCGCAAAACATGTTGGATATGGTGTCCACCGTTGTGTGCAACAAGTTGAAAGCGACAAATAGCATGTTCCACAACAGATCGCAGTGCCTTCGGGGTGATGTTCAGAATGTGTTGCGAAATGCATGTCTTTAATACCGCTAAATTTGCAATTGGAGCACGGAACACAACATCTTTCAGATAACCCCACAGCCAGAAGACACACGGAGTAAGATCAGGTGATCGGTCAGGCTGTAAGAAAATGATGGCTGATAATTCGAGCACTTCCGAAATGGAGCCTCAGCAGCTGCTTCACGGGATGTGCACGGGAGCGCCATCTTGCATAAATAGGATTCCATCCACACATTCACGCTGTTGTAGAGCTGGAATGACGTGGTTGCGCAAAAGATAAGCATAACGATGACCAGTAACTTTAGCGGTAACAGGACCGGAAGCACCCGTCTGCTCGAAAAAATATGGCTGTAGGATGGATGATGCCGTAAAGCCTCACCACACCGTGACCTTTTCAGGATGAAGTGGTACGGGGTGCGTTGCCAGTGGATTTTCTGTTGCCCATATTCGAGAATTCTGGGTATTGACGTACCCTCTCAGATGGAAATGGACTTCATCTGTCCACAAAATTTTCCACGGCCATTCATTATCCACTTCCATGCGAGCAAGAAATTCTAACGCCCTTGCTGGCAGATCAGACGGAAGCAACTCCTGCACATAGCCAATTTTGTATCGATAACATTGCAGGATGTTTCGTACAATTTTCAGCACTGTGCTCGTAGGCCTGTCCAATGTTCGGGCAATTCCTCGTGCACTGACGGTTGCACACCACTGGCCGACCCCTCTTGTAATGCTGTGGCCACTTCAACTACCGTCGAATGCATTCGTTTTCTCCCTCTACCAGATTGCACATCAAACGAATCTGTCGTTTCGAATTTTTGCATCATTTTCTTCAGACCCACGGCACTTATTGGACCAACGCCTTCTTTTATACCCTTCAGTGTACTGAACTTTTGCACAATCATCGTTCTTGTAATACAGCTTTACCAGCAGAGAGAGGTCCTGCAGTGAGACACTCATGGCGAACGTCTGAAACGCGAAATGAGGAACAGCCGTGTACCTGGCGATTTTATAACATTGAAATGTGTCGCGTGCATGACAGGTATTTTAATTTACATCTTCTGCCGCTTACAGCGCCATCTGTTGCTAAAATATGAAACTAAATTTTTTCTTCTGCCATACGCTTTCCACTTCATCAATAACATGCCGTTCAACGTCATTCCCATCAGTGGTTCTTTTTTTGTAGTGTTTGAAACTTAAACTTTAATTATAATCACCCTGTATAAAGGAAAATAGAAAAATATTATTCATTATTGAGTGGATATGCTCTTACCGATATTTTACTAACAGGAGATCTTCAAGTATATTACAATACATAGCACGTTAAACAATTGATAAATACACAAATTCAGCTAAAATTTGGCGAGAAGAAAAAAATATGCAACATATTTTTTAAATTTCATTCAAGTCGGCAATACAAAGTTAAATATAATATACTGTCAGTAAGTACTTATTGATTTTGATCAGCTAATTCGCCAGAAACAATATTTTCAAAAACTTTCAATGTAGTCAGAACTTACAAAGTACATCATTGAAGTACTTATGAAGTTGAAAATTTTTGTAGTTATAAAAACACTGAGATACATACTTCTGCCAGATTCTTCAGATAGAAACAAGTAATTAATAAAGTTAATGAATAGATTAGAAATTTCATAAATAACTACATTTATACACATTCAACTTAATTTTTATCAAATAATGTTTAATTGGCCTACTTTACTTTTCTATTGACACTTGGCATTGAAAATGAAAAAAAGTTTAGAAAGCTCTGTTGGAGTCGTCCATTAAGATTTATGCGGAGTATATAAACTAGGAATATTTTTGAATCAGATTTAAAGGTTCTGAGTATATAAACAAGGAATATTTTTGAATCAGATTTAAAGGTTCTAATAAGTGAAGAAATGCCGAAATTTATAAATAAAATACGACAGTAAAGCAATTAGTTATTTTAAAAAATCAGAATAAAATAACACTTACAACAGGAGCCAACCTTGCAATTGGGTCAAAGTTTGAGTTTTCTGTTGAGACATTTGATGTTGATGCACATGTCAACTTAGTAGGCGATTCCACTGAATTTAAGAATGTATTAAGAGATAATTCAGTACTCTAAAAATGTAAAAGATTTATTAACTGCAGTTGCAAAATAATTAAACCAAAACTGAACAAAATAAATGCAATTTTCAAAAGATATTCAATATTTTTAAAAATATATTTAAAACTTCAGCATTATTTTGAGAAAAAAAATGGTGTAAAAATGCAATAGCAAAGCTAGTACATTTGAACTGAGATGCAATTCTGTCTACTTCATAATAATTTGAAAAAACTTCAAACTACTTTAAATTTTAGTTAATTTTTACCTTTTGGCGGTGAATTTTCCGTTTTAGAGTAAATAAAATTGATTTGACACAGTGGCAAGACGCATGATACGATCCAAAATTTGATTCATACCTACAATTGTGGTAATAAATAAATTCATATGTTAAATTCCACTTATCTAATTCACAATTTCGACCCTTTATCTATTTGACCTTTTACGATATCGGACCCTTTATCTATTTGACACATATGATTTTTAACAAAATAACCAAAGCCACACTTGAATCTGTGACCTTTGTCCCGACTTTAAATTCAAGGAAAGGAGAAGGTAGCAAGAGAAACTAAGAAATATGCAAGAGCTGCATAATAGTGAGAAGCAGAGAGCAAAAATCATAAATGCACTAAAAAATATCTTACAAAGTTTTGACCAACCTTTTAAACAGATTCAATAAATTCGAGTTTACGATTAAAAATTTAATATCGAATTCAACAGAATCTAATCATTCCATTAATGACAATTCTTCAAATGAGATATTGCTTTCAGGGTTAATGCAAATCAACTTAAATCTGGCAAAATTCAAAACATTTTGTAGAAAAAATATTTCCAAATACAGTGACATAATTATTTTATTTCTTCTTTAAGGGAAGAAAATCAGTTTTTTGGTTTATCTACGTTTCCAGATGTGAGCGATGATGCATCAATTTATATTTCAGAAATTTACTGAAGTTGCCAGTATCAGCAGTCACTAAGGGAGACAGTGGAATGCCATCTCCTTTCAGTTTAAAACATAATCATTCCACCAAGAATTTGGAGGGATTATTTTGACATTTTTTTTATGTTACTATAGCTGTTTTAAGATTTACTGCGTGATTATTACATTACTAGAAGTTTATAAATGTGAAAAAGAAAATATAAATTCTAGAATCCTAGATTTGTATTTAGTCATATATAGATTTTCAGAGTTTTATTTGTACTACTGTACTATAAATATATTGTATATATGTTGTATACATTATTCCACTTTTACTATTTTTATGGACTTTTTAGGAATATTTAGTTAAGTAAAATTGTGTCAGTTTAATAACTAAACCGTGATTTGGAATACAAAAATTATTGACAAAACAAATTTTGTTTCGACCCGTCAATCATTATTATTTTAAATACACTCATGTTCATAAATTACGGATAATTCAGAATCATGCGGAAATCGAACTCTAAAATACATATATCATCCATAAAGTGACTACACACATCTTCAAAAATCATATGCAAATTGTAGGAATCCACCAGATGACACCGATAGTACGTCACAATGACGTGAGTGCAAGAGAGTGATGTATAAGGAACACAGACAAAGAAGTAAAATTGTTCGCAAGCCCTTTATAAACCTTTCAGTGCAATAACTGCATAGTTATGACACAAAGGATGTATTTGGATGATTTTTTACGTGGTAGAATTATCGGCCGTCTGGAATGTGGGCGTACCCAGCTGGAAGTATGCTAGGAACTTGGAATCGCCCAGAGTGTCATCTCCAGGCTTTGGTAACGATTCCAAGATGATGGTAATGTGAGTAGACGTTACAGCATAGGTCGCCTCCAAGTTACAAAGCCGAATGAGGGCCGGTAGTTACTGAAAAAAAGAAACAGATGGAGCACAGCATCATACCTGTTTTGTAAGCTCTCTTCAGCCATTGGTACGGCAGTTTCAAGACAGACCGTGTACAGACGCTTACGGCAGATTGGTCTATATGCTCGTAGGCTTGTCAGATGTGTTCCACTTTCTGCAACTCACTGTCGCCACGTTAGCCTGGAGTAGAGAGCATGCATTGTGGACACAGCAACAGTGTGCTTGTATTATGTTTTCCGACGAGTCCAGGTTTAGCTTGCAGTCTGATTCTCCCGAATTTTCATATGGTGAGCGCCAGGTACTCGTTACCACCAATAGAACATCACTAAACGACACCGTTACGGTGGTGCAGGATTGCTCGTTTGGGAAGGAATTATTCTGGGTTCCAGAACTGACCTGCATACTTAAACTGGAACCATGACAGGCCAAATCTATCGGAACGTCATTCTGGAACAACACGTTCCAGAATGCCTTCCCCATAGCGCCAGAACGTTTTTTTTTGGGGCGCTATGGGCGCAGAATTCGTGTTTATGGATGACAACGCCCATCCTCACTGTTCAAACATCGTAAACCAATGCCTTCGATCGGAGGATATCACCCGTATGGACTAGCCAGCATTTTCACCGAACTTGAATCCAGTGGAGCATGTGTGGGACATGCTGGCCGACGAGTTACAGGTCGTCAACCACCACCTACATGTCTACCGGCACTTCGGAGAGCATTGCTTGATGAGTGGTGCAATATTTCACAGCATCAGATCGATAATTTGATACTCAGCATGCCTAGACGTTGTACGGACTGTATTGCATCGTCTGGGAGACATACTATGTATCAACCATTATACCAACCCTGAAATATTGGTTTTTGTAAATAGTTCGCAATTTTTATTATTGATATCAAAGATATAGCATCTTTTTTTTGTTCTATACCTTTTGTTTAATAAATATACGTTTGTTTTGCTTCTGACTTTTTTCTTTTCCTGAACTTGCATTATTCTTAATTTATGGACATGAGTGTAATTAACTGAAAGCATCAATGTCCCCTAAGGGTATATCAATGCTCCCTGAATAAGGGACAAATTGATACCAACCCATTTTTAGGTAAAGTATATAATATTTTATTATGTTATTGATATCCAAAACTCGATAGAAACCACATATTATCTTAACAAATGTATAAATATAATACATTAATTTTAATTATTAAAGTTTATAAAATAACTTTTTAACTTTTCAAAAAGAACACCTATATCCTTGCTATATCCTTCCTTTACGATATTTTCTCTTTCTATACAAAATATATGATAAAGTAAAATCCGATCTTCGTAAGTTCTACCAATGATTTGTTGTTTGATCGTGAACTATTTATTGGACGTGTGATTAAGTGAAATTGAATGATTTTCTGTTAATATTAAATAAATAAAATTGAGTAAATTTCATAAAATCTAGTCGAGTTAAAACGAGAAAAAAATTCTGAAATTTTTAAGAGCACAGTGGTGCTTATTTCATAAGTGGGCTGAGAACAAAAGGCATAATGCTTCATAGTAATTTTTTGGAAGGTAAGTCAGTATTTACATTAAAAGTTTCATTATAGATATAAAATGAATGAGCAGTCATAGAGAAGTAATGTTAACTTTCTTATTAATTTCCTCAGATCTGATTTAATTTATAGTTGTAATTTCAACGGAGAAGAAACCTGAGTTGGACCTCAGGCATGTGTGGCCCCAAAAGAAATATTTCATTTTCACTTATAATTTGGAATAAATAATATAATGAGAATGTGCAAGTTTTATAGTTTGAGAAAATTAATGGGGGAAAAAAAAGGCTCATCTACCACGGATAAAAATAATATACTCTTTAAAATAAGAAAAATATACTTTTCGTATCTCACACCAATGCTTCCACCCCAGCACTAAGGGATTTGACCTTGCTTTCCTTTTCTTTTGAAGGCGTGCTTAGTTTTTCATATTATCTAAATATTATGTTGATATTTAAAATAACGAAAAACAGGCAAAATTTACTTCTCAAATTAGTTTACCATTTAGCTTTGATTATATTTAATCTAACAAAAAAAAAATTACAATAAAACGAATCTCTTTCATGACTTTAACCATTATTCAGATAGATCTCATAAACTAAATTGAAATTTATTCCATGAACTAAATTGATAATATATATAGATTTTGTTATTAAACATCTCTGTAAAGAGAAAAGAAATTACTGTTTAGTACAAACCAATTAAAAGACACTAAAGAAATGATAAATTATTTTAGGAAAGAGATCTTCACACATAATGTACGTTATCAAAATATTAACAAAATGAACTGAAATATTTTCTTTGATATAAGATAAAAATAACGCTACATAAAACTAAAGAATTTAAGAAACAAATGTTTAAAAAGGATATGCATTTTTATTACCATTTGAGATGTTTCAAAATAAGACGAATCAAAATGTAATACAAGAAACAGAAAAAAAAAAAAGAAATAAATCCTCTCTATGAAAAGAAAAAATTTACTCACTTCACCATTGAACCACTGAATTTCAGGCGAATTTACTCTGAAAGGCTGATGGTTAGGGCTACCTGGTGGAGTGTTTCGCTTTAATGTAGAAAGCTGATCCTCACCAAAATTTGTTGGGTTTGGAGATGGATCATACAATTTACTTTTATTAGAAATACCAAATTCTGGAATGAAAGAAAAGCTTTAAAAATAAAATAGGAAAAATGAAATTAAATCGTCAATCACTTTCAAACATCTAAAACAGAAATGGACTCTTCTGAAAGATAGAAATGATTCTATATATTAACTCACTGAAATTCAGTAGTGAACTATTTGCAACAACTCCATTTCATAAAACATCAACTGACACTGGACTTACAAATTTATCAATTCCTAAAGGGTATATCTTCCAGGGTCTACAAAAAAATTCCCTGTACATATATTCATGATACGAAGAAATACGAGAACAGCACTCATGTGATAGTTATAATGGAATATGGTTTTAAGGAATAGAAAAAGCAAGAAAAGGAAGCAACAATTTAATATTATTCGAAATAGCATATTGCAACGTTTATATTTAGACATAGAAAAAAATAATTTTATCTTTATTTCTTATCTAGAATTTAGCAAGGCAAAATTTATATATTAAGGGGGATATATTACCTCTCATGCTCTTTAACTGCAGGTAACACAAAATTAAGGACTCGGGTGAAATAAAACACTGAACATTGTTATCATGATGCAAATCATTTAATGATTATTTAACAAAAAACATTACAAAGCAAGATTAATTGTTTTATTTATTCATTTTCGCCAATTCAAATATTTGGGCATCAATTTCTGTAGATTTTGCAGTCATTAGTTTCATGGAGCTAATGAACCTAATCCCTAACAAGTAAGGGACGACATTTATGGACGGTCTAATGCACATTTATTATTTTTTTTCAGCTTTTTCACTTCCAGTAAACATATGTGAAAATACTTCCGCTCATTGAATGCATTAAATGACGAATGTGACGCAACAAGTTTGAATGCCCCAAAAATTCAGCTTTAAATTACTATTCTTGAACTAACAAGTTCAAAATCGGTTTATTTTGAGAATTAAATTTGACGTTTTCGGATTTTACATGTCATCTTTTCCTGTATTCTTTTTAGATACTAAATATAACATCAATGATGACTTTTTTAAACTGGCAAGCAGTCTTGTACGTTTATTGTCTTGACATGCCTAGTAAATGACTGTTTTCCCATATTAATTAGGCTTATTATCTTCTTGGAATGCGAGCAGTACGCAACAAAAGAATTTTGCAGAACTTATCAAAGCCATTCAGCAAAATAAGAATTTTTTTTATTTTTTATTCATCCCATTCATACTAAACACGGATTTTGAGCACCTCATTGTTTTTTAAAAAAATTCTTTAATCTGCTTTGAATGAACTCACAATTTCTCAAATAATAAACAAACCATTGAATAAATTCAAGTATGGTACACTAAATACTGCCACGTTACTTCAGCACCTTGAATGTTGCTATTCGCCCCCGAGAAATATATTCTATTCTTTCATGGAAATTTCACTCATGCTCATTAGCCGCAATTCGGAAATCTCATGGAAAAAGAACAACTGTCTCGCAAATGGAAACTGGAATGAGCTATTCACAAAAAAAAGGGAAGAGAAAAAAGGAGTGACTTTCCATGTTACACAAACATGAATGTTATTGTTTCATTTTTTGGAAGCTATGACTCAACACCTCCTAAAGTACAAAGCCTCTAAACGACTGGAGCGAGTCATCCAAAGAAGTCTGCCAATCTCAACGGCCCAACGGGAAAAGTGATGTAGTTTCATGCTTTCTCTATAGTAAACACATTGTTTGGCTGTTATAAAATACTGGTTCAATTAAATATAAAGTATTTTTATCTTTATAATACTTCTTAACATTCCAATCAGATTTTTAAAATTTTTTTCTACAATTATATTACGAAATATCTATAAAGTGCAATATTTAACAGTAGCTATACAACTCTAATTTAAGAATTTTCTGGAGAACTAATATATATTTTCTCTCCTTTTTTAAAAATAAAAATGAGCATGCATAAGATAATTTAACAATTTTATTTAAAAACATGTTTGCATGAGGTATGCAAGCTCTCAGAAGAAGAAAAACTCAAATCAAAAGGTATTCTGGATTTCAATATCTATATAATTTCTCTCATAAATCTTAAAAGAAATGGTCATGAATAAAACAATTTAAACCATTTTATTTAAAAGTATTTTTACATGAAGTGTGCAAGCTTTGACAAAATGCAAAATGAATTAAAAGATATTCTGGAGTGCAATAATTACAATTTCACATAAATTTTAAAGAAAAGATCATGGATAAAACAATTTAAGCAGAGGTGAAGGCAGAGATTTGTCGACGAGGGGGCAAGGCAACTCCGACAGGGGGGCAAGCGCAATTTAGTCATGCGTTCTTATGGTTAAGTACTTTTTTCCAACGAAGTTCTGCTAGTGAGCCCAAAAGCCTCTCAAAAAGTTATTTTTATCGCTTCAGTTACATGTGTTGATTTTTCTTAATCCCTTCATATACAATGACAAGTCTGACCCGCGTATAGAATTGCTAAATTTTTAATTTTAAATCAGCAATTAAATGAAAGTATTAAGTAATTTAAAATGTACAAATTACTTGAAAATCCAATATTACTTCAAATACCTTTCTATTATTCTAGGGATTAAAATAATAATAATTGTCCAAAAACGACGTGCCATTTAATTAAATTAAGTAAATTCGTATATCAAGAGGTTAATATGTTATATATAAATATTCTATGAATGACTATTTTAATCATCTTTTTATCAAGACATCCTTATCCAAAGTCTATTCAAAATTTAGAAGAACATGTAATTATATAGTCTTTGCCACGAAATTGGAAAAAAAATTTAAAGATACGCTCCCCATTTATATAGTTATAATACTGAATGCAAAAGCTGAAGAATTTAGGTAGTAATTTATTTAACAAATTTAATGCACAATTGAATAAATTTTTTAGTGTAGCTAAAAAGCTATCATACCACATATATTTATTTATTCTTGCCGTCAATTGTGGTCGGTTTTATTTCCTTACTGTAATAATTGCTGCCTGATAAATTAGTCTGCATTAAACAGATATTTTACTGCTAAATTAACTTAATTTTCACTTAAGCAATTTACTTATTCCAGGAATTTATACTGAATTCACATAATTTGGCTACAGTTAAGTAACTCTTCTTAACATGCATATGCACAAGAGTGCGAAAGAAAAGAGTGCTTTATGAAATTTAATTTAACCATTAACTAGATTTTTGTCAGACAATTTTCATAGTGAAATAGATTAAAAAAAATCACTAGTTCGTAACCGAGCAAGTAACAATTAGATGAAAACGATGAAAATTTATTTTAGAGCTTGAATTTGAATGATGAGTCAGCGAAACCAACTCTATCGCCGTATTCATGTGTAATATAAAAACTTTAATTTCCCTTATAATTCCACTGGCAGGTAATCAGACTACTCGATGAAAACAATTTTTTTCTTCATAACCTATGATAACATCTTAGCCGAAAGATAAAAATTAGTAGAAAAAAATGCGATAACTTATTCACTTGCCAGTTTATTGATTATTCTACTAAATATAGTACAAATTATAAATTGAATGAACGGCATTTAAATCTGAATATTTGCGGACTTAACATCGTCGACATCCCTCGCATTGCATTCTTAGTCGATCGATTAAAAATGTTTGGTAAAATGTGATATATTGTTCACATGTCGCCTTGTCGGTTATATTGCCAAAAATAGTACAAATTAAAAGTTTGATGAACGACATTTGATTCAGATGTCTGAGAGTATGTGGATATAGTGCTCAACATTCATTACATTTAATTCATAGTCGGCCGTCCAAAAATTGTCAGCGGAATGCAAATGTCTTTTTCACTTTGTAGGACAAATTATAAGCTCGTTGAACGGCATTTTAATCAAATATTTGAAAGTCTGCAGACTTACATCAACAATCGCCACATTGAGTTCATAGTCGACAGACCAAAAATTGTCCGCAAAATGCGCCTATAACCCTGTCAATATCTAATTCACTTATTACCTTGTCGGTTGTATTTCCGAAAGTAGTGCAAATTATAAGCTGAATGAACGATATTTGAATCAGATGCCTGAAAATCTGCGAACTTAAGGTCTCAACTGCATTCAATTCTTAGTCGGTTTATCAAAAATTGTTTGCAAAATACGTCTTCTTATTGACCTGGCACCCTGTCGATTATTTTGCCAAAATAGTTAAATCGCTTTAACCATTACTTGGATATTTGGAAAGTTTACAATATATTAACTTTAAGATGGTTTTTAAATAATCATGTCTGATGATGCGCAACTCTCTACAATCATCCTGAAGTGGTGAAGACTTTTCCCCGACAAAACTCGCAATCTCTCGCCGACGGGGGGGGGGGGGCAAAAGGCTGCCCACAGGGGGCAATTGCCCCCCCCCCCCTGCTATCGCCGCCTCTGATATTGGCTTCATTTCACTAAATTGCTTTTTGTAAGAATCTTTTTTTATTACACAATATATTATAGTTTTTGAATTTTCTGAGAAAAAAATAATTACCAGCAATTTTATAATTTTTAAAACTTGATTCTGTGTATTTCATTCATTAAGTTTTTATAAAATACCTAATGTTTGGCATAGGTAATAAAATTTGGTTTGTTCTATAAAATTTCAAATATCATTGACTCTTATTAAACTTTGGAATTTCTCAATATTCAAAATTAATTAGACCTTATATAAAAGTTAAAAGTATAAAAAAATGTGAAAGTAAAAATATAAAGTGGAAAATTTTCAAAATGATTTTTAAAATAAATAGGTGGGATTGATTCCCTACATAAACTAAATACCCATGAAAAAAATATTTAAAAATCATTTCAACAAAGACCAGATTAATAACATAACATTTTATGCAAAGTAAATAATTTATTCATCTTAGTAAAACAACTGTATATACTTTCCAAGTAATAAAAGTATGAAGAATTTTAAGTGGATATTGACAAGAAAAATAAATTGGTACATCATAAAGAAAACTTTCTAACAATAGTATGCATTTATTCGGAAAAGGACTCAAGAATTATTAACATACATAGCAATAATAGTTTTAAAATATATAAGACGGAAACTTATTTAAATATTTATAAGCATATACATTTGAATTTCAATAAACATGCATACAATTAATTATTAAATATTATGTTTTAGGAATATAAGAATGTCTTCGCATTTATCTCCGATTTACAGATAATTGATGGAGTTCAACTGTTTTAAAAACCTCTTTAAAAAAATTACAAAACTTTTCAAAAGAAAGCAAATTTCCCTTCTCAATACACATATTTACAAACTTCTAATTCTTGAATAGGCATAATTAAATAAGATATATAATATAATAATAGATATTTTAGAAAAGTGGTATTTTGAAAAGGGAATCATTCATTAAATACACTGCAGAAAATTTAAGTTCGTAGAAGAAATAAAATAGTGATAAGGAAGATTCAACCTATAATAAATATTCAATAGTTTAATAAATTAACAAATAGCCAATTGAACCACTATTAAGTGGACCTAAGAAAATTTCCAGCACACAAGTTCGCATGATTAAAATTATTACAAAATAGCTATATTTACCTTCTAAAAACGATGATCCTACGGTAGGAGTGATGTTTGATAATGTGCTATTCGATGTATCTAACATGGCCATTTGTTGCATGGTAACAAATGTGTCATCTGGTGTAATGGTGCTATTTTGAGATTCGTTCAAAATACCCAGATTCAATGCCTATGAAAAACATAGTTTATTAACCACAACTTCAGTCTATTAGGATTAAGGAAAAGTTCTAGATACAAAATTCAACAAAATATCTATGTCATCTGACATTTAAGTGCAGTTAAGATATCTTCCTCTCCTTATGTCAATACAAAATTGAGTCTTGAAAGAAAGATCATGATATAGCATTTTAAATAATGAGTACCACATATTATATAACAGGATTTCTTTCCAGTATAAACACAAAAACTTAACTAAAAAAACCCCACAAAAATAGTATAGTATGCTACTTTTTTACCATGTGCATTATTTATAGACACAGGAAAAACAACAATGCAATGTTTAGTTAAGAAATAAACTGATTTTCTGTAATTTACAAATACATTTCCAAATTTTTACGAATTTATATAGCAATAGTTTGATACAATTTTCATTTTACAAAATCAAATGATGAACTATTCTCTTACCAGCATGAAGGAATCAATATTATATAATCTTATTCACATTTAGAAAAAAAAGTGCAACTTAATCAATGTCACAAAACATTAGCTAAAAATGTTTATGGATGCAAATTAGTAAGTTTCTGAATTTATATAATAACAATTCAACTAGTATTGTACAACATTTTGAATTTCTTTTTCACTGATACTACATTTTTAATATTGCACTTATAAATAATGCTTTATTTATAATTTATTCATATTGATCAAATCTAACAGTATATATACTTTAGGTTTCTTTCAACAAAATACAATATTTTATATATACAGTTTACTCTAACACACACTTACTCTATAGTTTAATATATATATACACAATTTACTCTAAAGCTAGAGTAAAATTCTGGAGTGATTAAATATCCATATCATTTTAACAAATTTAATTCATTTTTTTCAAAATTTCAAGGAAACCAGTAGTTTAATACAATTTAGTATAATAAATAAACAAAATAAACTTCGAAAAATATATACTCTGATGTGAAATTTCTTAATGAAATTGAAATCTACAAATTTTCATTTTCAAACTACCATCACACTATTTTCTTAATACAATCTCTATTATATTAGCTTTATTTAATATCAAAACAAAATGAGTTTCGCTTATGAAATGCATCCAACTTTCTGGTAAGTTTGCTTATTCCTCAGGTCAAAACACTGTGTATTACCTATTTAAAAAGTGCATTACACTAATTTGGGTCGGGCATAGTAAGCCAGAAACTGACCAAACAAAGAGAATGTCACCTAAAATAGCCTATCCCTCTGAAAACTTCAATACAGTGTCAACAACAAATATAAATGAAAACATAACATGATTAACCCTTATGTTCATTTTGTATAGTATACCATACCTACAACTTTATAAAAATATCCACTATAAAATTTCTTTTCTTTTTTTTATTTATCACGATTTTTTATTTATTTTTTGATGTTTTCTATAGCGTAAAGAAGCTACCTATATACATTTTTTTTGCTTTTCTTCAAAAAAGCAATCTTGCCACGATAAGGGTTAATCCTGGAGCAAATATAATTAATGGACGGAAACTAAAAATAATGGAGATCAAAGTGAATGGAGTTGGAATATCAAATGATTCTCTGTAACGTAATCCCACATGTAAGTAAATAATTACTTAAAATATATTTTATTGCATCATGCACCAATCTACAACTAATAAGAAAACAGCATTTCAATTAAATAATGTTAATAAAGAAGCATTGCTATTAACGCATCACATGATAAAGGCAATGAAAGCTTTGTAATTCGGATGCAGTCTAGTGACTACAGCTAAAATGAACGACAGAACTGGCATGCCACTAATTATATTATAACTAGATTATATATATATATATATATATATATATATATATATATATATATATATATATATATATATATATATATATAGAGAGAGAGAGAGAGAGAGAGAGAGAGAGAGAGACTAGCGAAATTGTATTTTAACTATAATGACAGATATAGCAGAAAAATATTAATAAAAAATAAATTTAACGAATATAAAAAAATAAAATTCTTACATCTAAACTTGGAGGTGATGGCAACTCAATTTCAGATATTAAAGAATTATTTTCTATGCTGGGCTGATTCTCTTTAATGGGTTGAATGGAAGAGCTTGTGACATTCGGTGTACTAACAGTACCTAATGATATTTTTGAATCACTAATTATCTGAATTGAATTTCCAACAGTGGAATTTACAATAACACGGGAAGCTTGAATGGGGCTCTGCTGAAAAACCAAATTCTGACCAGAATCTGTATGCACTTGTTTGACTATAGGAACTTGAATGGGATGCATATCAATAGGAGCACCTAAAAACAATAAAAGATTAGTTTTGCATATGCATTAAAAAGATAAAAAGAGTTAGTTATATTAAAACAATATAAAATAAAAATTATCAAGGTATATTTACAAAAATATTGCATTTTAACACATTGGATATTCAATACATTGACATTGCAGGATAGGTTTTTCAGTAATTGGCCAAACGATATTGTTTAAGCCCCGCTGTTAATTTTCAAGAAGAAAAATCGATATGAGTATTGAATAACAAACATTTTAAGAACTAATCCAATAATTTATCTATAATTCATAATACAAAGAAAGAACTGAACTGTTTTCAGATACAATTATGTTAAGCGATTTAAAAAGAAAATGACTTTTAGCTTCACTCCCCTCAGAGTAAAAGATTTTATTTGGGATAGGGATGCAAAGAATAATTCTGCTTACTTTTATCTGAAAATATCTCATAAAAAGAACAAACATTAAATAAGTGTCATAAAAACTGATTTGATACTGTTTTCAATTGTGTTTTACTTTATTTATAGTTCACTTAATTTCTTGAATTAAGTAATACATACTTTTCATGATAAGCAATTTAAAAAACTTTTAGCAGAACAAATTGGAAAAAAAAAAAGGATAATAAACACAGACCATGATTAGAATACATCTTAGAGAGGAACAACTTATAACAGCGAGAAATGTTCTTCGAAAAAAGTGAAATTTTCAAACAAACATTTCAGAAGAAATATTTAAAACCCACGGCAATCAGTTACGCATTTAGAAAAAATCGTAGTATTTACTGAAAAATTATTACTTAATTTTGTTTTTCTACATTTACTTAAAAAAAAAAATACAGTGTACTTGAGCAGAAGGGCAAATTCTGAATGCATATAAATTGAATTGGAATAACTTTTTTGATAGCAAACATTAAAAAATAATATGAAAATATAAAATCAAAACTATTTTGCAAGGTATTTTTTTAAAATTAGAGGATGAAGTTTCAAACACTATCTCTTGAAACGTGTGAAAGCAATTTTAAGTGCATAAGAAAACTCAATATATATTAAATAATAATAATAAAAACCGGAAATCAGCAAGTGATGCTGAACATATTCAAACCTTTAAAATGTCCTTCAATTTTATTTAGCGAAATGTAGTTACATTCAAATTTGAAACTATTTTAAAGCAACTATCGAATTAAACATCCGTAATATTATAAATGGAAGAAAGAGCATTACAAATTATATCAAGCTATTTGAATAAAATAATAAATAAATTGCCAAAATACAAAATTAAACTTCAATACAAAAGTTGATTGCAAAATTCCAATTCAAAAGGAATAAAAAAAATAAAAGGTTAAAAAGTTCGAAAAATACAATTCATATTAAAGTTTAATAACATTATTTTAATATACTGGTTCGGAATTTTGTCATGTTGCACAGCATTATGTAAACACAAGGAAGAAAAAGCTATGAATCTTAGAAATACCTGGAGCTAAAATTGTTGAAACCATCTTTATTTTATTTGTAAAATTTCATAAGACTATTTGGCATTTACCTGGTTGAAGAATTTGTACAACTTTTTTAGGAGGAGGTATATTAATTTTGTTTTCAGGCTGCGCACAATTCGTAGGTATGACAGTAGTTAATGATGAAATGGAAGGCACAAAATGAACTACAGTCATGGGCCTTGGCATGCCTTCTCGAGGCAATAAAGGTCTCTGGACAACAAGTGGCTTTCGACGAACTCTACAACCTCTGCGGGTACCAGGCAAAAGTTTCTACATTGAGAAACACAAAAAATAATAAACATGCAATCTTTCTATAAAAATATTAAATGGTAAACTAAGATTTGTATTCCATATCTCATTGCTTCTTAAATATTAATCCCAGCAGCATTTCTCGGAGCCCCATGCCATAAAAAAATAGGTGGAAGAAAATTCCTAATTTTTCCATATTTATAATTAAATTTACTTTTCTTAGTATTATGTAAAAACCTTTATTGACTTTTTTTGTGTTTGTTGGTCATGGTGTTACATAAACAAGTAATTTTATTTAGAAACAAAATTTTATATGTTCCTCATGGTGTGAAGACGTAAATGAAAATAAAGTTAAGTTCATGAAAATACTTTAGAGATACTCTATAAGATTATCATTAGAATGAAAGGAAACGCATTTCTGAAGAGCCAGTTTGAAGTACTTTCATGATATAACAAAAGATGGCTTTATATTTTCATTATGACACATTTTTAACAAATTCAAATGTTCTTTGTATTTTATTTGAATAATTTCATGCAAGTTTTTACTTTAAGAATAAAATGAATTCTCAGGTTTGAGCTGTTAAAATATATATTTAAGCCAAGCTTAACCAAGTTTTAAACTATGTTTTCTTATATTTCTACAAATATTGGAAATATTTATCAATTATAAAAATATCTTACACGTGAAATGTAAAGCAAACATAGAAATAAATATGAATTATCTATTTTGGGCTGCACTCAAATATAAAAAGAAAAAAATCTTAGTTGCTTATAGGGTTGATTTTAATTGTTCTTCTATCACAAGATAAATTCTGCAGCTCATTCTTTAAATTCTGCAGTCTCATTTCAAAGGCAATAAGGCAATTAATAACATTTAAAAATGTTTCGGTTACGTTAAAAGATGAAAGATCATAAGAGGCGAAAGTCAATACTATTATAATCCATACCCCTATTTCTTCTTTTAATGAGGTTTGATCAGCAGGCTTTACATTTCGAGGAGCTGTTCCAACAGGCATTGCAAATACATGCTTGTCAACAGAAGAAACAGTACTATCAGAAATATTTATAGGAGTTTTTGTGGAAATAATGTCTTTTGGAACAACAGTTCCTTTAGTTGAATGATTCGCATCTGAGCTAGAATCCAAAAATGGCAAGGCATCTTTAGTTGATTTTTCTGTTGCACTGCATGTTTTCACTTTTGTAGATTTGGAAGATCCCTTTTGTTTCGCAAGTAACTGAAATTAAAATAGATAAAATAACACATGAATCTTAAATTAAACACAATCAATATGCATTAATATAAATTAAAGATGGAATGACATGAAAATGAATACATAAAACAAAAGAAAACAATACATATGTAAATTATAATAATGTATATCCACAAAATACACATTTCATTTTATTAACATAGTGTGCATTAATTTCCTCGCAGAAAATTTAAACAATAGTTTACAAGTTGAAAGCAGAATAACCTAACAGGATCAATATACATTCAGTATAATCCAATAATCAAAATATTTGAAGAAATAAAGCAATGAAATAGCAGCAAAAATTTTAAAACATTAAGCTTAACAAAAAACGAATAGAAGCATTTTAAATTCAGAATTATATTAAAATTATTTCATTAGGCATAAAAAAAACTTGCAACTTTTATTTAGCATAGTTAAAAAAATATTTTTTGAGCAATTAAAATTCTGTGATGAAATAATATTTAGTATTAAATGCATAAAAATATGTCAAACAAAAAAGTTCGCGAGATGTTGCATTTATAAGAAAATTTTTCTGTAGGAAATTTTCAAATTTCTAAAGAAAGAAACCTTCATATTTATTTCCCTCTATTTAAAAAAAATAATCAGGGCAACAACAATTTAAGTGAACTTTATTTGAGAAATACATGATTTATTACTTTACTCATCAAAAAGCAATTGCTATGCTATGTTATAGAGCTGAAGAACTTCTTTCCCCCTCCACATAGGAAGCTAAAATATCATTATAACCGTTTACAAGAATAGAAGTAAAAATGAAATTAAAAACTAAAGAAATTATTCAAATTAATCTCAACTAACACTTGAAGAATAAATCTATTACGGTTGGGTGATACTATATCAGTTTGATAATTTGTATCAGGCATACAAATGTGACAGTTACATAAAAGTGATACAGATTGAAAGTATCAGGTACTCGGTATCAATTGTTGGGCTCTATTGATTGGGATTGGTAATCTCCTTGATTTCATTTTATGAACTGAGTGATACTATATCAATTTAATGCAAAGTATTAAGTCAATAGAGCCTAGTTCACCGCCTAACCTCGGTGAAGCTATGAGCAGGCTTGGATGAGGATATATATATATATATACACACAGTGAGAGTCAAAAGAAAGTAAATACCCATGATTGATTTAGAAAATGTGTTATTACAAATATATTATTGACTTATAATATAAAATAGATATATACAATTATTAACTTATTTAAGCGGAATCGAATAACTTATAAACATTCAATTAAAATAAAATACAAAAAAAAAAAAAAAAACAACCCTCAACTTGAACCTAACAACATCAAACTTTATGCATAAAAAAAAAAGTAAGCACTTATAACTTTTTCTCCTTCAAATACTTTAATTTTATAGATATTAACATTTTTTTCTTAGAGGATCTTGATATAAGTTAAAGTCATATATTTTGACTCAATTTATGCAAATTTCTAGAAAAATTTGGGAGATTTTGTGATGAGGAAACAAATAGAACTAGAAACGAGAAAATTTATAATAAACTTAAAGGAAAATGGTAAATCCTTACATGAAATAGAAAAAATTGTTGAAAGTAGTCTTGCACAGTCAAGAAAATTCTTGACAAATATTCCAAATACAAACAGATTAAAAGATTTTCAGAGAAGAGGGAGTCGAAGACGACTTACTGATACAGAAGTGAGAGCAGTAGTACGAGTGATCAAATCTAATCCAGCTGCAAGTGCTGTTAAATATTTCAAAGAACCTCACAAAGATCAGCGAAGACAGTAAGTACAAGCACTGTAAGGACTATTCACGAACACGGGTTACATGGCGGGATTCCATGTAAGAAATCATTCATCACGAAATCGAGCCAGAAAAAACATTTGCAGTTTGTGAAAAAGAACCTAAATAAGGATTTAGATTTTTGTAATAATATTTTATTTAGTGATAAAAAAAAATCTGAATTATTTGGCACACAGAAGCTCGCAAAAATATGGAGACCAAAAAAATGAAGAATTCAGTTATAAGTGTTCAGTTAAGACAATTATACATGGGGGTGTATTCATTAAGATCTGGGAGTGTATGGGAGCAGCAGGGATCTGTAATTTAGTGTTTGTTGAATCTATAATGAACAAAATGGACAACTTAAATATTATTTTTTACAAATGTTGCCCCTAGCTAGTGTTGTGAATTTGGGATTGTCACAAAGCTAGATCTTCCAACAAGATAACGATCCCAAATAACACCAAAGATTTTCGACCATCTTCCAAGTCACCTGATCTATATTCCATTTAAAATTTAGGGCCATATATCAATAAAAATGTTCGGCAATGAAGCATTTCTAATAGAGAAGTGCTGAAACAAATTGCCGTAGAAAAATGACAAAAAATCCCTCACGAACTAACAAAAAAAAACTTGTCACAGCTATGCCTAAACAGTTAAAGGTTTCAGTGTTCTTTGCTTACTTTTTTTGACGCATGAAATCTGATGCTTTTCTGCTTTAGTCGAATTATTTCTTTTTGCATTTTGATTTAATTAAACTTATACAAGCTGTTACATCCTACATGAATAAGTTAACAATTGTATATATCTACTTTATATGATAAGTCAATAATATATTTGAAAAAAAAAAAATTTCTATATCAACCATGACTGTTTACTTTCTTTTGACTTTTCTCTCTATATATATATCATCCTCAGCCATTACTGCCCTTTACCCCCAGTAACTGTGAACATATCACTGAAGAATCCCCACCATTTCATACTAACTATATTAGCAAAGCTTTTCCTTTCCTCTTCTCAACCATCTGTCACCAACATATCGTAATAAATATTTCTTCCTAAAAAGCCAAATCCCAATGCGGGGTCATATTCATATCAGTAACAGCTTCCAGTCTCCACGTCTAGTACCAACCGAGTACTAGGTTTCACTCCTAGGAAAAGACTCGGATGCCGGCTGTGCCAGGTACAAAAGTATTAGATGCAATCAAGTGTAAGTATCAGCCTGTTCTTGATACAACAAAAGCGGATATCAATCTAACTCTGAAACTTATTATAACCTAAAGACAGCACAAATATTATTAGACTGCTAAGCTGTCATACAGATTGAAATTATCTACACAGGTTATATACTAAACATGCGATATCTGGATTACGAAAAGGTAGAAAAAATTGGATAATTCCTTTTAAATGAAATATATTAGGTTTTAATTTATCCTAAGAGATTAAATATTTTTAAGACATATTTTCAACAGGAATCAACCTACTCGCACAGCTTATGGATGTATGAAACAAAAACCAAATGCATACAATGCAATGTACCTGCTTATTTTTTGTATCCATAAAGTAATTCAGAGCAACTTCCAGGACTTTATTTAATGCATTCGTCTTGCTAGATGTACTCTGTGATATTCCAAAGAGATCTTCACAATCAGATGGTTCAAATTCATATTCAAGAACTAATGTAGCAGGTTTTCCAAACTGAAAATATAACAAAAAAAAATAGGGTTTACTAAAAAAATAAATTAATTAACCAGTTGTCTCATGCCCATTCCATTGTAAAATGACTAGATGTATGGGCATAGAGACTTGACACAACATTATGACTAGAACTCTAAAAAACACCATCAAATGTCTAGAACTTTAATAAAAAATAGCGGAAATGACAACGTTACGAACTGTGAAGGGATTTTGCATTTTAAATAGAAAAACAGTTTTTATTTACCGAATAAAATTTCTAAATACCAGACAAAAATTTTATATAAAAATTATGCATACTATTGAAATCAAATGGCGACCAGTGATTTTGTTATAAGAAAGAATTCAAATAAACCTATAAAAACTATTCCATCGACTCTTACAGAAATGAAAATTCACTGAAGACCGGAAGGTTGTTTATGAAAAAGCAATTAATACTTGCCAGTGAATTATGATACTCTTAGCTTCCGTTCTACGAATTCTTTCCCCAACTTGGAACGAAATTTATACTTTAAATTCAGGTTAGCTTTAAATTTATTATAATGAATAAGAATCCAAAACGAAAATATTGAAAAGTGGAAAAAGAAGTTCAGATTATTAAGGGGAAAAAAAGCATGATGAAAAATTAAGACGAGTCGAGACTAGATTATATTTCTAAGATTTAATGATACAAAAGCGGCGTTGCCCATTTTGCGCCAGACATCAGGAATGGATAGAAGGGAGGGGAGCCCTTCCCTGCCAAGGGACCCTTCCCAAACTGTAAGTATATTTTGTTGTCTGGAAGAAATGATTGTTTGATAATATATATTGTTACAAATCTGTAATGTTGTCTCCCATCACGGTTAGTTCGATCACTGGAAAGACCGTTTTACGATCAGTTCTATTGGCTGCTCAGGTGCCGAGTCAGTGATTTTAGAGCTTGGCGATAAAACAGATAACATTGGAAACTTCCAGAATTTAAGCAACTGAGCCAATAGAGATCGAGATACGCCTGAATGGTCCAGAACCTTCTCGGCCCGCCTCCCGGGAACTATAAAAGGCCGGCAGCCTCAAGCTGCAATCAATCGGAGTCAACCGTAGTTAAGTATCGAGAGGATAACGAAGCAACGAGCTTTGTGTGGGGCTCAAGCGATTGCTGAACTGAGCTGTGTGCCGAGTCCTGGCGTTTATTGTCCTGAGCTGTGTGGCGAGTCCTGGCATCGAGTCGTGTGTGGAATAGCCAGCCGCGTCGTAGTGAGCTGGCAGTTGGATACAGCTAAAGCGAGGAGACAGTGGAGAATTGCAGCCGCTTGGAGAGACGGTAGGGTGAAGCTACGTATATTCCCTCCTTCTGCTGAATCCTGTCCGGCCGCTTTGTGTGCTGTGGTTGATGTTACTACCACTTACTACTTGTGGGCTACTGTTTGTTGTAGTGTGCTGCTGTGTGTTGTCTGTGTTCATCTCGACTGTATATTTGTCGTCTTTATATTAGTGTCTACGCGTTTAATAAAAGTCGTCGTCATTTGTTACTGAGACCTGCTGACTGTTTTAACACCATACACCCACTACAAGCGAGTGCGTTGACTTTACGGACTTAGTAGTGGAATTAAAGTTCCGTAACTATATTATTTAAATATATGACGCTTGATAGAAAAATAATAATATTAGAACTTGTTAAGTAAAAGAATGAAATATACCGATTTATTTTTACGATTCATCTTTTTTGTGACCTTGCATATCCCGTCTTCTTTAAGAAACTTTCACTGATAAGCAGTCAATTGCCGCCGAGGACTCTCGTGTAAAGTCACTGTTGTAAACACTAGACGTAATGTATTCCATACAGCAAATCAAGATGACGCGTTTATACAAGAGAGATATATGTTATATAAATTAAAAAAAGTCGCAATATACTCTGCATATATTATATATAGAGGATTATTTGATCGAAGTTTGGGTTAAATTTAATGTCGTAGATTGCCAACCATGGAAACTTTAAGTAACCATTTGAAATAATATTTCCTTTTATTTCCGACGAAATTAATTACTTAAATTTTGAAAATATCATCCCTAATTTTGTATTTAAAATAAAGTCATACAGCACATAAAAGCACAGTTTAGTCCCAAACGCCTCATTCAAGACCGATCTGGTTCTTTTCATAGACCCCCCCCCCTCAAAACGTTAGCCTGTATCCAACCTAGCTAATCTTACAGTTAAGATAACTGCATCAAGAAATGGCAAAATGCTTGAATATAACGAAAATTCGCCTGAAATTCTGTCTGACAAAATAGCATACTACTTTCGTACTAAATTATACCATAATACGACTTAAATTTCAGCAAATTCAAATCTTAAATAAAATGGTAAAATTGCATTGTTTTTATAGAAAAAAAGTTTTGGTTAAGATGTTCACCCACCTCAAAACGAAGCAATTCCAATGATGTAAGCAATGAGGCAAGCAAGCAATTCCAATCATATGGAATTAAAGAGCATGCGATGAACACGAAAATTAAGATACCAGTGATTAAGATACCAAGTCGTTACCAGTGATCTAGATGGCATTATTTTTTCACTCCTTCATGATATTTCATTTCAAATAACGATATAAAGCATTGATCTTTAGTTCCAATTGCATTTACAGCAAAAATACCCCCCCCCCCGATCGCTACGCTACTGACACAATGGTTATATTAGCTTGGTATATCCAGCGGGTAGGAGTTTATTCGCCGAATAAAAGATATTTATGTATGAAAAGAGTATGAATAATGCAGAGTTTAGTCAATTTGAAGCCAACTCATGTACAGGAAGATAAGGCTAGAATGAAATAAGGGACTTTATAAAATAAAGCTTATTCATGAACTGGTTTTACCATGATTCTTGTCATTGAGAATGCAGATGATGGGCAAAAGAATTTTTGCATTGCTACATGGAATTTTTCCTTGTAGAAATAAAGATGCTGTTTTCGCAACGTTATCTGCCAAATCATTTTTAACTATTCCGACATGACTGGGAATGAAAAAAATAAATAAAATGTATGAGTTCATATTTGGTAATCTCTTTTAAAGACCCAGGATTTCTATGACAATTTAAGTGCATTCAATTATGAAACTGGAAAAGAGCGTTCAAGGAACTCAGTTCAGTGTAAGTACAAAATTTGCGTTTAGTAGAGAATGAAATTGAAGTGTGTATAAAATCGGCACTAATTTAGAGGATAAAACCGATAAAGAATTATGCAGATGATAACTATGAATGCTCATATCAAAAGTAGTATTATAATTTACAGAACCATTTGACTCCGAATTAACTGTAAAAAGTGGCAAAAAAAAAGCCGAATATTAACTGCGATGAGAACTACAAAGTTTTTGGAAAATAATAAGTGACGTTGTCGGCTTTTATAACCCAGAGAAGAGGTTTAAATATAAAAATTTTAGAAATATCCTGGGGACGAAAGGAAAAGAAATCAAAGGTTTGAATAGTCACATGAATTATGAAGCAATATTCGCAGTTTCTCACAAAATGGAAGAATGTGTGAGGGGTGGACTACATAAAATATCCGAAGATGAACAGTCATAGAACATATAAGATGCTTCAGGATAGATAAAGCCTTGAAGACAGTACTGGGCGGATAATTTTGAGCTCTGTAAATTTAGTGGTAGCTGACGACAGACAACAAAGATTCTTCACTTTCGAGTTCCTGAGCAAATTTTTAAAGCAGAGTAATGCATTGGTAGTACCTAGTCAGGATAAAACGGGAGACCATGGTGAACCACATACTACAAACCGTAATGAATGAGAGATAAAATAACTGTTTGATAAATTCAAAGCAAGAAAGTAAGAACTGCTCCACAAAAGCTTTTTTAAAAGTACTTTTAGAATATTCAATGACCAGTCACATTTCTTCAGTAGGTAAGGTATGCGGAAGGAAAGTGAGTTAGCTTATGGTCAAATATTATTACCAAAAATTACATTTCATTAATCTCAAGAATGGCGGCATTCCGAATACGGATTGTTGGCTCCAAATGAATGCCTTGCTTCCAGCAAAATAAATGCATCGACTTCTCTGAGGAGAAATTGCACAAAGTAACCAACTTGTTATGTGAAACTTACAATTGCCACTCAATTAAATGCATATAGCTATCTTGATAGGAAATCTGAAAATCATCTTCATACAAAATGTTTTCGATAGAAGTAAGTAAATAAATATCTTACTAAAATGAACAATAAAAAGAGTTATAAGGAGAATGCTTTCATGTGAATCCTCATTAGGCATTACGAAATTTGGTCTTCGAAAAAACATTATTATAGAAAATTCATCAAGCTCTGCGGAAACCACTATGTAACGGTGGAATGCATGCTTTCTTCTGGATGGACATTAATTCTACACTCTAGTATCTTGTATGAAGAACTTGTTAGCGTAACAGATCAGTAGTGCAAAGGGTTAGAGGAACTGGGTATGGGGAGTGACCTCACGCGAGCTTAGTACCTAGTGAAAGGAACTAGGTACTAATATAATAGACAAGGAAGCGAAGTGTAGTCAAACGGCGAAGTATGTTATATGCGATCCCATCTGAGTCAGGAATGGTATCTATTTTTAAAAAGGCCATTAGCAGTTCGTATATTCTAAATTCAAAATTGTAGGGAAAAAATCTCAGGGTAGAAAATGCAATGACTTCCGTTCCGCGGCAGTCCGAATCGCCACAAAAATAGGCGCACAAAAATCAGCTGCGGAAACTTGTAGAAATGCGTCCTCCAGAGTAATGGCAACATTTAAGGCAGAAGAAATCACTCCATTTCCTATATTCAGAATAGGAAATGAGATATCTTTGTGGATCTCAATTGTAGTTTTAACTTTATTCCATTACAATTTGCTTGAAGTAGTGCAAATAATGGAAGAAAGAAGGAAATCTAAGATCCCCCCTGACTAAGCCGGTGAAGGCGACGAGTACTGATTCTGTCAAGATTAAAAACGGGAAGATTTTCTATTGTAGGGTACGTATAAAAAAATGTGATGTAATTATCTGGAACTGTCATGACAAGTTTCATTACACCGCGGCCAATTTTATTAAACGTGGGCAACCACTTTATGGTTCTATTAGACGTGCATTTAATGTAGGTACTACGTTAAAAAGTCGATTTTTTGCAAAATATCAAATATTTTTTAATGCAATATTGTTAATTTCTGAACAGTCTTCATAAAACCGCTTGAATTTCGTTTCTAAGCTTATTCGTTGGGAAGTTGAGCTGCCGTTTATATTTGCATAACACATGTTTTAAAGCTATTTTACTATATTTAAATTCGATTTTATAAAATTTTTAATTTTCTTATGGAATTAAAATCGAATGCATACTTTTTGTTTAAATTTTCTATAATAATTTCTCAATATGTCCTGTAGTTCCTGAACAAGAGAATTAACAATATCTTCATTTAAAAATATTCTATAGTTGTTTTAATGCTTCATAATGTAAAATAACTGAAAATTTCATGTTTTTTATCAGTCGAACGCCCATAATTAATGATTGGACTAAAAGAGAGTTTCTTTTTTAGTTCCGGAACTAGGAATTGTATTTTCAAAGCTATCTGCAAGATATTGAGTAAATCTTTTTATAAACTTTTAAATTGAACTAGGAATTGTATTTTCAAAGCTATCTGCAAGATATTGAGTAAATCTTTTTATAAACTTTTAAATTGAACTAGGAATTGTATTTTCAAAGCTATCTGCAAGATATTGAGTAAATCTTTTTATAAACTTTTAAATTGAACTAGGAATTGTATTTTCAAAGCTATCTGCAAGATATTGAGTAAATCTTTTTATAAACTTTTAAATTAAAAAAAAAATTGCTTCATAATTCTTTTTTGCCCCACCCTCCAATTTTTACCCCTATTAAAAAAAAACTTTTGATATTTAAATAATATTTTTTGCTTTCCTGATGTTTTTTTTTCAATCGATTTAATGCGAAAATTCAAAAACATTATAATTTACAGAGTTTTTCAAAAAAATTTACCTTGAACGTAATCACATAGTATAATAGAATCAATAACATTTTGTAGATTCTGTAACATCTACAGTATTGACCATAGTTTTCGTGATTTCTGTCAGTTGTGAGAAAATGAACAAGTCAGATTGTATGAGTAAAAATCAAGACTATGGAAAATATATGCGTCTTCAGGGCAGTACAATCGTGGGGATAGGGGGTCCAACTTTATTCTGGCATCGTTCATCGTACAATCATAAAGAAAGGTCATAACATATTCTTAAACATTTTTTAATTAAAAATTTCGCAAGGGGTTCTCTATAAATTGAAATACAGCAAATTTCAAAATTTCCAATGGTAACACCTACACTTCATATCAAATTTTAAAACTACATCAAAAGTTATTCTAAGAAATCAAGTTTCATTAGATTAGGTTTATTCGTTGCGAAATTATGAGCTAACAAAATTTTGACTCTCATGTTAAAATTAAATTTTGAGCTTTTATTCATATCTTAAAATCTTATTGAGTCATTGCCCTAAATTTATTGTGTTATAAAAATATAAGGTATTCGACACATGTTGCATATATATTTAACATGAAAAAGTAACATTCAATATGTGAAAAAAATACAAAATTAGAGTTTAAAAATTTTTAAATTGCAACATACTTAAATTTCCGCATAATTCGAAGGACAAGATCATTTTTTGGGCACATGCAAGATTTCAACACATTCTTACGAGTAGTTTTCCCACTGCATTAAGTTTCCAATATTGACCTTAAAACTATGCATTTCAGGGAGTATTCACACATTTTAAAATATCGATAGCTTTTTATTTGGCATTGAAATGCGGGTAATCATGCATTCCTTGAAACAAATATCGTTTTCCACATTGCTATAATATATAAATATACTTAAAAAATCCGTCAGCAGCAAAAAATATGAAATCAAAGTTTTTTAAAAAATTCATTAATTGCCGTAATATTTCATGAACAGAAGCTATTTTTTAAATTGGGAGAATAGTCTCTATCCTTGTAACAAGCAATAATTTTTAATCGTTAGTTAATATAATGTCACTTACAGATTCCAGAAAAAATGAGAATTTTATTTATAAATGCTTTGTAGGATTTAATTATTCTACAAACGTTCTTAATTTATGCATAACGAACATATTTTCTAACAAGTAAAGAGCAATTTATATTTGTTTAAATTTACTGACGTATGTTTAAATGCCCAATATTTCTTACACAAGTCTCAGTTTTCATAAGATTAATCCGTCTCAGTTATACTTATTGTAATATTGTATATAATCACAAATGGAATAAAAAAATTAGGCATCAAAACATTATTTATTAACGCATTTAATACTGATATTTTGTAATAATATATATTACAATTTGTAATTCTTTTCAACGATTTTATTAATCAATTTAACACAGCTGGTTGATAAAAATAAATTTTTAATGCTAATTTAATTAAATTAAATTTACTTTGTCCCGTTTAAATCAAATAGGTTTGCAATATAAATTTCCGATTACTTCTGAAAGACATCCAAAAGAATAATTATTCTCATAATTATCTATATACAATAATTATTCTTATAGGTATATATAATTATTCTTATAATTATATAAAATAATTCTTATAACTATACCATCCTTCAAATTCGTATAAAAAGCAGCAAGACATGTGACGAATTATAGCTACGACATTGATGGGGATTCAAACACAAAGGCACCGCTCATCAGGGAACCAAATAAGTTATGACAGCTACTGGCCTCTCGGTAGCTCAGCCTCCATCCTTAACTTATTGCTAGCCATAATCTATACGGTCAGAGTCATCCTCGGGGAAACCCTTAATACCGAGCCAAGAAAATGCATCCCATGCTTTGCTCCCTATCAGACTAACCACTCAGGATGTACCCATCTAATGATTCGCCCGGTACAGCCCACAATAACGAGTTTTTGGCAGTCCATAAGAATCAAGAAGTAAACAAAGTAGCAACTGATTTTCATAGATTTACTTTGCTTGTTGTCAAGGAATGGAATTAAAAGGCAAGAAGTAGAAAGCGGAGAACAGGGTGAAGTTGAAGAGAGAACAGACACTAGAGAATTTGGTCAGCCGTGCTCAGAGAAAGTGAGCCTTGATGGAGAAACATTAGGACATTTCACATATAGAGTGGACACCTTCAAAAATTCAAAATTTGACAGTAAAAACCATGGCGGATTCGAGGGGGTTGCAAGCACACAAAGCCTTGCACCAGACAGATTTTACAAAAGTAAAATGTCTTCGTCTTATTCATTATTATTTTATAAAAATCAGAATATGCATTTATTTCAATAACATCACGGAAATTGTTGGCATTTCAAGTCTATCAATCCTTGGATACCTTGAATTTTATTACATTTGCTGATAGCAAGCACCAACAACACAGCTCGAAGTTTATCTGAAAGTGCCAATATTTTTTAAAGAAAGGATTCGAAATAGAATTCGAACATGAAACATTACATATTTAAAAAGAAATCGCATAATATTTAGAAACTGATTGAAGATGATCTTCTTAAATACTTCAATGTCTAAAATATGATGTTACAAGACAACAATAACTGCACTTATTTTGTAAATGATATCCCAAATTTACCATCGAGTTATGCTATCCAAAATCTCAATATCACAATAAATATTTAAAACAATTTGTTTGAATTTTTAAATATATATATATATATATATATATATATATATATATATATATATATATATATATATATAAATTTTCTTTTTCTAAAAATTACATTGACCTAACAAATTGCCGTGACATCTACCTAAAAATCTTAGCAAAATTGACAATAGTAAAAAATTAGAAAAAAATAATCCAAAAATCACATATTGCAACTTCATTCTAATATACGAAGTTGTATATTACAAATTTAAGATTCAATTATTTTTGTTATTTGATTACATGCTTTTTTAGTGATTGAAATAATTTTATGAAAAAAATTTAATCACTTATCCTTTTTCTGTATTTTTTAAATCCTCGTTAAACCAATCTGTGGAATGCAATAAATAGGGAACTTATATAAATTATCATTTTGTTGTGTGAAAGTTGTTTCAAAGTCTCGTAATTAAACTTTGCAACAGGCTCCAAATTTGTTTGAGAAAAGTTTAAAATTTAACTACTAAGCACAATTGCAATGAGCAAGAATTATCTGAGGCAAGGGCATGTCAATGGCTGGGATACTAATTATGAATAAAGCAATTAAATATGCCGTACATTTGGAAATGATAAAAAATTTGCAATAAGTATTTCAATAAATTGGAATTTCTATTTACTGATTTTTTTCAGAATAAATAGAATTTCAAGTTTGTTATACATAGATGTTCTTTTTCCTCCATGTATTGCTATTTTTTCCTTCCATAAATTATATTTTTTGCTTTTCATTTGCAAATACTATTAGTTTCATTTTCAAGAAAAATTTGCTATTTACTTGAAATTTTCTTAAAGATAAAGGACTTTAAGTGAACTGCCAGTCCGTCTGGTTTCTTTGGAACAGTATTTCCAATATTAAGTACATATATAAAATGTAAAACACACATTTTAAAGCAGTTTCGTGGCCGAAGTGAGACGAAACTTTGAAATTTTAAGATTTATTAAATCCCGGGAGGCATATTTTACATACAAGCAAGAAGTGATGAGATACGTCCGTCCACGACACAAGAGAAAAGCAAAAGAGCGTGAAATATTTCCCCCTAGTGATTTTATATTCTGAGATTCTAATAGAGATTTCTTTGACACGTGTTGACAGTCCTTTAGAAACGGACGATTTTTATTAAAAGGAATACAATAATACACAGAAAAGACAAATATACAGGCGACACACACAGCAGCGCACTATCACTGTATATCGCAAGTAGTAATTGGTAGTAATAACAACTACAGCTCACAAAACGGCCAGACAGAATTCAGCAGAAGGAGGAAATCTACGTTCTCTCCAAACGTCTGCAATTCCCCACTGTCTCCTTTCAGAATACTTTCTTACTTGATACAAATCAATGATTTGGTGTAAGGTCACATACAAAATCTGAGCCATCTAGACTGAATTTTTGAACAATTTGTGTTCACAAACATAAGTCATTTTTTTTTTCAACTCAAGGAGGTTTAAAATAAATATAAATATATCATAAAATGACAAGATTGGATCTTTTAACAATTACAGCACTTTTTCTTAGTTTATGCTGTGTAAGAGAGAGAGCAAAATTACTTATTTCGAAAATTGTTTTCTCCCCATATCGATCATGCAGTCAGACTTCACTGAGATAACATCAATTGAGTTTCAATCTCGAAATTAATCTCAATTCATGTATAATTTAATTATAAATATAAAAATCTTTAAAAATCAATTTATTCTATAGATTCCGTTAAAATATTTTCAAACATTAAGAATGAAACCAATAAATATTTTATTATTGACAAAATAATTGAGCTTAATGAATTTTCTACTTGATTAATAAGTGTTTCTGCCTGAAAAATATTAAAACTTTTCCTTTTTTCTTCTTCTTCTAAAGAATGATCATGAATTCTGAAATGAAATTCGACCTAAGCAGGGGAAGAGGTATGCCTGAATCAAATTATTAAAAAATATTGCATCCTGCACAACTGCAACATTCTAAGATAAGAGTCAATTAATTATATGAATCCTGTCAATTTGTTTTTTGATCAAAACAAACTTGTCCCTCACCCCTCTTCATTTAAATTGGCACCAGTTTTGTGAATCTGCAATATACTCTCTTGTTATAGCGCATAGCAACCGAGGTAATGTTATAAGCAACAGATGAGTCTTATTATAAAAGAAATTATATACAGGTTGGCTACCATTAAAGTTTTACTTTGAAATGGTCATAAAAGTAAAACTACTAAACCAAATGTTATCAAACTTGGTAATAGTTTAACAAAGGTTATGGCAGCTTCTTTTCCACCAAAAAAAGTTCAAAAACTCACCACCAGGGGAGAAATGGCGCTATATGCAAGATTGCTAAAAAAATAAAAAATAAGACATATATACATCGGTTTAAAATGTGTTTAATCGTTTTTGAAACAAAACTGTTTGTGGGGTTATGTAAAACCGCAATGTCTTGTAATTGGCTTACGGCAGGAAGAAGCAAATGATTTATGCAGATGCGCTTTACACATCGTTTGATTTTCCAGATAAAAGTGAGCCTGTTTGCCACATTGTTACGAATTGACAATATTTCTAACCATGCAAGACCATGCTTTTCGCGTTAAATGTTATTATCAATCAGTAAGAGGAATACGCCGAGGGATATGCTAAGAGCTCTTGATGATAATGCAGTAATGCGATTTAACTTGCTTTCAGAAAATGATAAATGCCACATTGAAAATGTTTAGTAACACATTTCAGAAATGATTAAACACATTTCAAAACACTGTCTTCATGTTCTATTTTATCCAACAATATTGCATACAGCGCCATTTCGCCTTCTGGTGGTGAGTTTTTTATTTTATTTTTTTTTGGTAGAAAAGAAATTCTCATGCATGATCTCCTTTAAACTATTACTAAGCTTGATAACAACATTTGGTCCAGTAGTTTTCCTTTTATGGCCATTTCAAAATGGAACTTTAATTATAACCACCCTGTATATTAATGAACATACATTCATACATGTAACATGTTAAATTCCAAGCTTGCTAAAAACATCTACACACCATCAGAAAAATTAGACTAGTAACAATAGTATGTAGAAATAATTAACACTTACACAGAGAAATGCAAAAAAAAAAAAAAAAAAATACAGAAATTTAACAGACACAATTTGCGACAGTATTGTGTACTTTAAGTAAGCAGATTACACAGCTATATTCACATTTTTGAACATATCTTTAATGATATAATTATATTGAAAAGTTGTCTGTGTTCCTCCAAAAGAATATTCTAATACATTTTTTTAAGATCTCAATGAATCAGATTTCCCCCCTTTTTTCCCTTTGCACATCTTAGTCTTTATGCTTCAAATTACGTGATTTTGAAATATTCATGACCTTGCTTTTAAGCTTATTTTCATATCTTTTAGCTTGCCTTTTGCTTTACTGAGCTTTCATTTATTTCAAATTTTCAGAGGCCAAACATGGGAACCACATTAATACACTTATTTAACAAATGCAAATTAAATAACATTTTAAACACATAAGAAATTAGAGTCTTTTAAATTTAAATATTAGCTTGTTGGAAATAATTATCTAACTCCAAATTTTTAACTTTCTAGAAACATTATTGCACAATAACACAAATATTAATTTCATAACACGCAAGAGATTGACGGTTCCTTATCAATTCACTATATATCAGAAACTACCTAAAATGGGGAAAATTAGAAATTACCAAATTACACAGAAAAAAAATCAATATTAAAATACATGCTTATTATTCAGTGGAAAGATCAGAATTTGGATCTTAAATGGAATTTTACAGATATCATCATACATACATTATACAAACTGAAATATTAAAACTAAAGTCAACACTTTCCTGCAAATTCATAAAATCCTAATTTTCTAAAAAATATTACATTTGAGCACTTAAGAATTAAAATGTTTCTTTTGATGGTTCATCAATTTTGGAATTTACATGGTTCAACTGGAATTATTTCCACAGCTTCCCCAAGCTATGGTTTCTTGTTATAGTTTATTCAGAAGAAATAAAATTGCAGCTAACATTTCTTCAAATAACATCTTTTCCCTTGTATAACCAATATACCGTATTTGAAAGACTACTTTTAAGTGCATAATAAGAAAATACAGTAGTCAGTAACAAAAATGCAAAAATTACGCTTTAAAAAATCTATGTTAAAAATAATTTACCAGATATACATGATAGAGTATTTATAATATACCACAGAATATATTTAATGTAAGGTAGGATTATATAAGAAAGGGAAATCACATTCTAGACTCTTCTCAAATGATACAAAGCCTTGTCAAGTTAAATATTGTTTAGTAAAAGAGGACACCAGATCTCTGCTATGGAATTTCTATATTTAAAACATCTTGAAATTTAGAATTTATAAATGAAAAACAACAAAAGCAAATTAAATTCTAATAGCAGCATTAGGCCGAAATAGTTATAATGATGATATCTTTGAATAAGTACTTTTTGCATATGTTCAATTCTTGAAATCTTAAATGATTTTTTTAAATGATTGTCATAATTTGATTAAAGAACATTAGATAGATATTTTTGATTATCATAATTATTATAAACATTTAAAAATCTAATTTATTTTTAAATCCATGAAAATTTTTGAAAAGTGTTAGAGAAAAGGACCTCATTACTTCCTTAAAAATAATATCTCCTACAATAAAAACAGGTACTTAAATCTTTCAACATTTTAGTAAATCCTGCGGGCCAGATAATCCAATCATCAAACAAAAATGTTATGATGAAAATATTTTCAATTCAAAAACGATAAAGCTCTTTTCTCATAACAAAAAGAATTTTAAAATTTAAAAGTAAGCATTATTTGTGCTTTTGATTAGAAGAATCAATATTTTATAGCAACATGTTTTCCTACAATTAAGGCAATAAAGAGGAAATAATACATACCAACAGATAAAGTTCACCGAATGTTAAAAAACCAGATTCTTCCACTGTCCAACCATTCCTTACAGTCCTGTAATAAATACTATCACTTTCGTTTGAAGAACAACCATCTTTCGTAACTTCTAATGAATTTTCGGATGAGCTTTTCTCTTTTTCTTGCACAGGCAAAGGAGAAAATCGATCATTCTGTGTTTTTAAACTGATAAATTCACCAAGAGTCATGGTACTGTCGGAATCGTTATCCTGCATAATTTCAGGTTCAGGAGCTAAAAGCTTACACTTATTAGGATCTTCCAATGTTTTGCCATATTTACTTTCAAAAGTTCTAAAATTCAATTCAGGAACCCCATCAACTTTTTCTATAGCATCATCAGATGACGAAGATGCATTTCGTTTGCTAGTAACATCTAATTTTGGTGAAAAAGATCTAGGTCTCTGTGCTTCACTTACACTTGGTTCAGGACATTCTTCAGGAACTGATTTTGGAGGAGTTAATACATTAATGTAAGTTGGATCATCAAGAGTTTTATTTACAGTTCGAAAACACAATTCCTGCAGGTCAGAATTATTGCAAAGATCAGTATGATCAGGAAGGGTATCAGCATTTGGAACATTCTTTTCTGATACAATTTCAGAGCCCTCATTTAATTTATCATTCTGAATTTTTTGATTCAAACAAAGAGGTTTCTTTGTTTTGGTATTTTCTTTACACAGAGTATTATGAAAAAGTTTCATGTAATTTTCAAGGCACACATCAGAGCTGGAAGCAACATCCATTACAGACAGCGTAAGCGGATAGATCTTTGCATTTTTGGCCGGTTTGACACGCAATATAGGTGGAATATCACAAGGCAATTCTTCAGAAAAAGAAGTTGGAAGACTAGATAAGATTTGTTCTTTCTGTGAAATCAATAAATAAAAAAATTAATACCGATAACAATTTGTATTAAATTTATCAAAAAATATTCTAGAATGACAATGGCAATAATAAAAAATTAAAATCACATAATGCTAAATATGATTGCATTTTTAATATTTTTCTTTCACATCAGATCGTACCAGTAAACCTGAATTTTCAACTTCTGTTAGAAGACACGAAAAATGAGCATAAATACAAATTCCTACAATACATCATGCGTTTCTTAAATAACTACATCAATGAACATAATGCTATTAATATCACGAATTCTAAGGTGCAACAATCTGCAGTATCTAACAAGAAAGACCAGGCTTTTAAATTTAGACAATAGATAACAATTATCATAAGTATGAAAGTAAAGCAGAAATTAATGAATGATAAGAAAAAGGAAGGAATTCATTAAGGCGTATGAAGGGATTAAAATTGAAGGAACTCAGATTGGATGGTATTGAATATTTTTTTTATTTATTTGTTAAATACTAATATCTTTTAACAATTATTAATCAGAAGACAATTAAAATTATAATAAATATAATAATAATATAAATATTTATAACTTCAGGTTTCTTTCTGCCAAATCTTGGGTTTTAATAAATCTCATCTAAACATTTTTATTTAAAAATAAAATATAAGTGATCTTCCCAATGTCAAATGAGTTTAAAAGTACATTTGTGTATTAAAAATTTAAGATAATGTCATTAATTATAATAGAAAAGCCAACTTACTCTTTTTAATCTGTATGGCTTCCACCTCTGTTGCAAATACTCTATCACAGATCTTAAGCGTTTTTGCAGGCAAACTTTAGTACGTACTCTTGGATTTTGTGCTAAATTTTGCACATGAAGCCAAGCATTATTTGTATGTGGTCTGAATTCTACTACAATTTCTTTTGGAAGTTTTTCTGCTTCTGGCTCTTTGGTATCTAAGAATGACAAGAAAAGTAGATAGAGATGATGCCAAAATGAAACTTTTACTCATTTAAGAAATTACTTGCATTCAAATATATAGATATGCAGATTAATTTTTTTTTTTTTTTTGTATTTTTGTTAAAATTTAATTTTACAGAATAACATGATCTGTATTGATAAAATAAACTGTTGCATAAGTGCTACAAATAATTTTAAGAAATGTAACAATCAAAATTAAACCAAAATTTTTTGTAATATAACTTTTACAATCTTTTTCTAATCCTTAGAAAAAGTAGAGAAAACTAAAAATATTTTTTTTTCATTCTTTATATTTAATCAATTATAATTTTCGTTTGATAGTAAAATAACAAAAACATTTTTTAATATTTTTAATAAGGAGTAATCAATCAAAATAGATAGAAACAAGTAAAGTCTTGAAACTAATCTATAAAGAAACATTTTCAAACAATGATAGTGATTAAATAATATTTATATTGGTACGGATTCTTCAGCCGTGGTTCTTTTACTGATTTATTGGTCGATGAAATAAACACAACCAGCAGGCCTCAGTAGAAAACAACGACGTTCATTAAAACGATGGCACTAACACAAAGACGACAAATGCACAGCCGAGACGAACACAGGCAACACACAGTAGCTCACAAGTAGTAATCGGCAGCAATAACAATCATAGAAGCGGCCAGACAGAATTCAACAGACAGAGGGAATTCACGTAGCTTCACTCTACAGCCTCTCCAAACGTCTGCAATTCTTCACTGTTTCCTCGTTTTAGCTGCATCCAACAGCCGACTCATTACTACACGAGTGGCTATTCCATACACGACTCGATGCTGTTTCCACAATATACACCAGGACTCGGCACACAGCTCATTTCAACAATCGCGTGAACTCCACACAACGCTTGTTTTTCGCTGGACTACTCCGCCGTTGCTTCGTTATTCTCTCGAAGACTAGATACACGAATACGACTGACTGTAGTTTCAGACTGCCGCCCTTTTATAGTTCCCGGGAAGCGGACCGAGAAGTTTCTGGACCAATCAGACAAATCTCGGTTCCTATTGGCTGAATCGCTTAACTTCTGGAAATTTCCAGTAATATCTATTTTGTCGCTAAATTCGTCGCCAAGCTCTGAGATCAATGACGCGGCACCCGATCAGCTCCCAACAGCGCTGATCGTAAAACGGTCTTTCCAGTGATTGAACTTACCGTGCTGGGAAGCAACATTACAGATTTGTAACAATAGGTACATTACATTAGATTATTAGTACACCATTAACTCTGAAAATTAATTAAATATGATTTGTAGATGGCCAAAGAAAGCCAATGGTTTTTTTGAACCCCTACCTAGGCTAGTCAATCTCAAGTGAATTTTCATTAAATGAAACAGGAAAGTCTCGAAGAAGGATAGTATAATGCATAAGCTGTTAAAAATATGTTTGAAAAAATCTGAAGAAATGAACAGTGATTATGGAAGGTGATGTTAAATTCCCAGTATATATTAAATTGAGTTCTAACGAAGTATTTGAAAATGGCGCTCCTCACTGAGTACCACATTATGAAGAGAAAACCTTTGTAATGACAAATTCTATGTTGGCCTCAATAAGTCCCCCCCCCCCAACCGAAAAAATTCTACAATTGGGAAAAAAATTAACAAAACATACATGCTAATAAATAAATAAGTGAATTTTAAAAATGAAAGTCTCCCCCTCGTAGCATTTTTGTAATGTATTGGCAGTAGCGATTTTTCATAATTTCAATTAAGCTATCTCACAGGGAAATGGGAAAAAAGACCATTTTACAGAACATCGCTTGTTCAAGTTCCTGTAACGATCTCGAAAGAAAGCTTAAAGAATCCATCCATCCGAGATAGTTTCAAAGAAGGTTCTATAAATAAAGGTCTAGAAATCAACTTGGTCAATCCATTCCCTATAAACTTTTATTCGCAAGATATTCTATGGCAAGTCTAGCTCAGAGGTTAAGTAGTATGACCATTAGAATAACTTCCTCACTAATAGCACCAATATATTGTCTGACATTGGAGCGAGGATCTTGTCTCTATATCTCAGTGGGAGATTCTACATAGAGTGACCTGGAGGTCAGTGTAACAATCCAGACAATTTTACTTTATCTCTGTCTTTCAACCATGTTAGAATGATGGTATCTGATGCCTTGTTTTTTCCATATACGCACAGGAGATGATTCATTTCCCAGAATAAATCCGGACGCACTTGTGAAAAGTAAAGATCTGCTGCTGTCCGGTCCACGTAATGTGTTCATAATGTCTAACATAAATGGGTACTTCCCTATCATTAAGAATAACAAATACAAGTAATCTTGCATAGAATCCTTGTTTGCGAAACATCTTTGCATCAAATTAGCTGATACTTTTTTCCTTGTTGGAGTGAAAGTATCTGAAACAAGCTGAAGCACAATAATAATACTGTTTTTTTTTTTGTTTTTTTTTCCAGATTGAAAATGTTTGAGAGCAATTTTCTGCAATAGCTATACATGCGCCCGATTTGGAATAGATCTTCTGGAAATGAGTATTCTGATTAAAACTGAACCCAGAGTTATTGGATCACACTACCTTCTAGTAGTATCAGCTTATGTCAGTTTCTACTTAATCAATCGCACACCATCTTAATGAATCAGATAAACTACTTTTCTAAGACATGACTAACAATATCTTTGTGGATAAAATTGAAGACATATACCGAAATTATTCACAAAGTAGATAAGCCAGGTATTTAAGCATAATTTTCTCTGCCTTATACAAAAATACAAATCTCTTTTAAAAGAAAAGGTAATAGATTTACTTCTTTCATTCAGTGAATGCTATCCAGTCGTCATTTAAACTTACTAGTTGCTTTTATTAGCATTCGTTTAATGTTGATACTTAAAAAAAAAAAAATGTACCATAACCTTTTTAAGCCTCTACTATTATTTTTTTCAGGCTTGTTTCAAAATGTTGCAATGATAACTAATGAGTTCTTTTATTGATCAAAACTAGAGTTCAGACCAGCTTATGAAAGTAATTTGGATTCGCTCGAGCGAGATAACCAGTGAACTAGCATACAATCACTTCTGCCAGCCACATATTTCATAATTACTTAAATATCAGTCAAAATTAAAATTCTTTCAAAAATTCAATATATGCATAGTACAATTATTTTTAAAAATCTGTCTACCAGATATATTAACAATTTAACTTAAACTTGCTGATAAGCAAAGTATCCACATTTTTTAACTCTTTTTTTCTTTCTTTTTTCTGAGCAATAAGATATCTATTTTCCAGACAATCATCTGTCCTTACCACAGATTTCATATGATATTAATAATATTTAATTGATATTTCTAATCCAGCACAAAGTCTTCAAAACTTTTTAATGTCTAATTATTTAATTTGTTTATCCAACATAAGGGAGAATTAAAAATGGAATAGTGGAATTAACACTTATCACCTTTTATGAAATAAAGCTATATTCGCGAAAGAAAGCATTTCAAATCAGATTGTGGTCCATATTTGAGAATATTATGATTAGAATTTCACAGCACTGATGAAAGCTAAAACAAATGTTGATTACCCATTACAGTTTTAAAATTCCCATGTCCTAATACTGGGCATTTTCTTAAAATATTTGAGGAATTAGGTCAAATATTTAAATTTGCAATGGTTAGGAGTTTATGTAAATCTTACAGTTAAAAAAATAACGACAATGAAAAAGAATTATTTTTGCTTGAATAGCTAGTATTAAATAAATAAAATAAAAATGCAACTCTACTAAAGTTAATAATAAAATAGGCAGCAAATTTGAGTTCTCACGGTATTCCCAAACAGAATGTATTAAAAACAAAGAGCAAACGAATAGTAGAATAACTGAAAACAAATGTAATAGCATCAGAGGAGATTTAAATCGATTCAAAGACGAAATGATGTTCGATGGTCCACAAGCAGGTCAAAGCCCGTGGTTTTTTAAGACTGAACCAAGGCAATACTCCTTCGGGTTACGTCTCTTGTTTGCTTTCCAGTATAACCTCGGGATTCTTAATTGAAATAGATAGGAGAAACTCGCTATTTAAAGCAGTTTTTTTTAAACTTAAAATAATCCTTCAGATATCACATACCCAGTATTTCGAACTGCACACAAAGTTTCAGGCGCATAGTTTAAATAAATTCATTTACTTTAAATACTATGCTATGAATATTTGTGAAGATCAAAACTTTCAATATGTTACAATTACCTTAAAGAAACAAGCAATAAAGTTAAATGTAACTAATGTTTGGCTACAGTTTAAGATCAAAATGCACTGATTACATACAATGTAGCTTTTAAATACTCATACAAAACTGTATAAGAACACAGAAGTATAAGCTTATTAAAACACTTGCCTGCAACATTATTTAATTTTTTCAAAGCTCTACAGACTGGTGTTTTGATTCTTAATTTTTTACCCTTGTGTTTTACAGTTGTAACCCTGAAAAAAAAATTAAAGTATAATTACAAAACAAAATTTGAAATATTACAGAAAAACTTAATATTTTTGATAATTCATGCTGAGAAAATAATTATAAACATGATCACAGTTCAACTACACATTACAATCAAAATATAGTAAAAAAACTTAAATGTTTTTTCACTTAGAGTTAAGAGAATAACAGATTTCATTTTAATACCGGAATTTAAAAACAAAAATAGTGATTGGGTTCAAATAAAAATGAAAAATCTTTAACCCTTTGCGGCGCACTAAATTTTAAACTCAAACAAAAAAGATGTAGATAACCTATTTAGGCCTATAGAAATACACAAGTCATATTTTGTGAAGATTGTAATTGTTTTGATTTTGGAGGTGTTCCATCAGCTGGAACACTGCGCCATGCTCAGACTGGTTATTGGAGAACACCATTTGAAACATTTTTGGTGTTTCGAACAAACTTCGTTTATCTCTCAGCGCTGTTTTCAAAACCATTAGTTTATAATAAAAAAATTGTAATTATATTTAAAATAAAAATAAGCTATATAATTAACACACACACACACACACACACACACACACACACACACACACACACACACACACACACACACACACACACACAATTAAACATTATATAAAACGAGCATAAGCGAAATTCAAAATAAAGAGCAGGAAATTGCGCAGCTCTAAGTAAAGCTGGCCAAAAGTACTTATTTAAAAAAAAAAAAAAAAAAGGCAAAACCCACAAACTTCAGACCTAGTGTAAGGGTCGGTCATTTTCAAGAATTCCCACCCTGCCAAACAATATTCCTTGAATTGGGTTCATTTTCCACGAAAAAGGGAGAACAGGAAGCGAAGACACAGGTCTTCTCTTACCGGTATAGCAAACTGTCGAGAAGCACGATCGGCGTAGTGTTCCAGCTGATGGAACACCTAATTTTATATGCATACTTTCTCCATAAATTTTTTTAAAAAATATATAGAACAAATAGTTTAAAACATAGCCAACAAAATAATATTGGAATTATTTTCCAAAAATTATTTTTTAGCAAAAAAAAAAAAAAAAAAAAAAAAAATCAATATTCCTTAAAAAATATTCTTTTATAAAACGCGATATAGTTGCAAATTGTGGGTCAGTTTAATTTCATGTTATTTATTATTAAAAAAGAAGGTTAAAGGTGAATCTTAAAACTATTTTTTTTTTCCATTTATAGTTAACGATTTTAGAAGCGAGTGAAGTTAGGTGTTCCATGTAGTGGAATATTGTGCTGCAAAGGGTTAAAAGGATAAAAAAAATTTGAATTTCAAAGTAATGATTTGTTAATTAAGCGTAATCTTACCCACTGAAAACCAGCTCATTAAGCTTTTGGCGATTTTTCTCGTTTAGACCTTAAAAGAAAAGAAGGAAATATCATTATGGCAAAGTAAAATACACATAAACGTAAAAATCCCCAAAAGACATATCAATTAAAAAGAATGAAAATATTAAAGAGACATATAATTATATAACTTTTTAACAACTTTCTTGATATACTAGAAATTCACTTATAAAAAACTGATCAATTCAATTCCTGCAACTTATAATTTTTTTATCCATATGTCTATACTACCTGCTGCACCTGCAGCTCTGTCTGGATCTATCTGCTCCATGTGTATGTAAGAAAATGCAAAACATATACTTCTAAGTTACAGACTTTTTATATTCACTCCATAAGAGATTTAACCTGAATCCCTATTAATTAACACTTTAAAGAATTCGGATTTTAGCCTCAGCGTTTGTCGTATAGACGTAAAAATTTCTTTGAAGTCCCTCTTTAGAATGTGGCTACAAATTCGCCATGAGAGAAATACAGGAGCTTCTAAATTCATGGCAGCGTTTTTAAGAGATTAAATTTTAAAGAAATTCTTCAATGATCTAAAAAGAATTCGCAGATGGCAATTATTAAAAACTATTTTTTAAGAAATTTTTTTTTGATAGATGACATTAATTTGTGATTAAGATCATGCTGGCTCCAATGGTTTGTTTTATGATTTGAATATTTCAAATAGTTCGAAAGAATTTGGTCAATCCCCTTTTCTTAGTTGCAGAAATGCCAATAAGGATGGTCAGCTAGTCCAAATTTATTTAATAAAGCCAGAGTAATAAGCATCACAAGTAATTACACTTCTTGTTATTATGTCTGCTCTTATTTCTAAGCCACATAGTAAGGGATAAAATAGAATATATAAAATAGAGTAAGGAATATTACCTGAAGTTTCTTGATATTTTGTTAAGTTAGGAGAAATTTTTGAAATGAGATATTCTTATATCTCATTTCAAAATGTCTTTAATTACAAACCTTTTAAAATACTCGTTCGCCTCTGAGACCATTTTTGTGAGAGAATTTCCTGTTTCATTCCAAGAAACATTGAATGTCCAGGAGTTTAAACCAATACGACCTTTTGGTTTAGTTTTACTTTAATTTAGGATTCTTATACTTTTTATTTGGCTATTTTGTTTAACAACTCCCAATGATTTGACAGATAAATTTTACAAAACTTGAAGAGGAGAGACACTGCCTATCAGCAGCAGTAAGTTTTTAATCTTCTGGAGATGAGAGATCATCAATGACTTTAAATATTGCTAATGATTCGGCCGTAAAAATGGAATTAATGGAAAATTCGATAAGATTTCAACAAAATGTTTAATAACAATTTATATACCTGCAAGTCAATGGTTTTCAGGGAGTGAAATCAATGTAAGCACTAGGAATGCCAACATACATGTAAATAAATATATTCTAAAATATATTTTCATTGTGATCATTCACTTTTAAATACAATTCTTTCTATAAACTCATTCTAAAATCCAGTAAGAAAAACTAATAGTGTATTAATCAAATGCTTTAAAATCAAAATTATTGAAATATGCGACAAAATTTAGTCAAATAGTTAAAAAAATTTACAACACATTTAAAAAACAACTTTTAAAACACGTTTCAAAAGGTAAATGTAACAAATTCACTCAAACTGAACAAAAAAGCTGCATACAAAAAGTAAAAATGCCTGAAGAAAATAACTTCAATATTGACAAAAGCACGCTAGTGATAGATTTAATTAAAAAATAAAATAGGCACGATATTCACAGTGAAAGTCAATAGATGCTAGAAACATTAGTAATTACTTAATGATAAGTATTTAGTAACTGATTTACTTACAACCGCCAATCTTTTTTCTCAATTCAGCATAATTTATTAATCCATACAGCTCTTGTGTTTGCTTTTTGACACCTATAAATATCACAGGGAAAATTAAAAAATATTGCCGATTTTTTTGTCTGTTGAAAACACACACACACACACACACACACACACACACACACACACACACACACACACACACACACACACACACACACACACACACACACACACACACAAATAGTGAATACTTTTTGTATTCATAATAAACGCTTTTGAAATAAATATATTACAAAATTAATTGGCCATTGTAATGAACCAATCTTCATTATCAACCACTTTAACTCTCTTGGGATGCTACAGATACATTTGGCAGACTTAGTTGTAAACTACCAAGAGCATTTATACATGGTGCAGCATGCTATCTTTACTTGGCTTTTATTTTTACCATAATCTATTATGGACATATAAAACCAATTTCAAAAACCTTTCAAATGAGATAAACCCAAGCAGCAAGAGTGGTCGCTAAATGACTAGCTAATGACCGGATCGCTCAGCTAAAGCTCGCACATTTTCCGCGATAGTCGCCTTTGGGTCGGAGCGATATCGGACTCGGATCATATTTTTTCTATCGCCTCCAAAGGTCACCTTTTTATCGGGGCGAGCTCCCACGGCGATTCTGTGAAAATGGTCGTTTCAATGTAATCGCCCCATATTCGCCCTGATATCTGGAAAGTCGTCTTTCCTAGATGGCGCTATGTGAATATATTTGACATGCTAGGAATTTCCCATGAATAACCTGGCTTGTTTTGGAATTTATTTATCAACAGGTGCCGCCATTCCAAGAATTTTGTTAAGTGCAATTTATTTATTATTATATATTTGTAAAAAGTATAGTATTTATTCTAAATAGTGAATAAAAGAGATAATTTTTGTTAAAGCTGTCAGAATTTATTGATTACCTAAAACATGGAGTTGTATGTGATGTTATTAGCGTTAGGTGTAAGCGACCATAAAGCGGAATAAATATTTAAGTTAACGATCCACTAATAATTTCTCTATTTCATTTAAGTGCTGAAACTTTACTTTGTTAATTGAGCTATCGTCATTTATTTTCTTGTTCGTATTTTATTTCTTGTTGGATTTTTATTTCGTGTGTCTTAAATTATTGCAATTATTTTTCTCTTTCATTTTGTTAACAATTTCAAATGTTCAAATGAAAGAAATTTTTAAAAAAGTATTAAATAACGTTCTTATGTTTTAGTATGGCAATAACATTTGTGCAATTATTTTTATTTTGATATGAGGCTAAAAAAAGCTTAGCAGAATATATTTACTGCATGCTTAGAAAAAAAAAAAAAGAATTCTTTAAAACTTGTGATTATGTTGGCATTTTTGAATACTCTTATATGAATAGTTTCTAATTATCTCATATTTCATAAAATAGCAACATACATTTTACTCTCATTAGTTTGAGTTATTTATATTTTTCTCTATTATTCTATAGTTTGAGTTATTTCTAGCCATTATTATAAAATTTGCCTACATAGTCCATTATCAGATTGAAAACATTATCATGTTTATGAAGTTCCATAAGACTTATGCTCATTAATTACACATCTCCAACTGTCAAAAAAGTATTTTATTGTACTTTTACAAAAAGTGAAAGCTCAATCATTATTTTAATTAAGAAATATGTTTTGTAGGTTCATCAAATTTGGCCAAAAGGGGCCAAAAAGGGAAAGTGAACCTGAAGAAAAGTATATGTATAATATTTTATCTGTGTTACTGGAAAAGTATGAAATCCAATATTTTATAGAATTCCTGGACATTGTGTAAAATGTCTAAAACTAGCTGGCAATATATGAAACAATTCATATTTCATACATTTTATTATTTTATATATTTATTTTACCAAGCATTCTATAGAATCCCAAATGACAACCCAGAAAAGTATGAAATACATCTCCAAATCGATGAAATGGAAATTTTGTGCACCTTTTGTTTCAAAACTGAAAATGCAATTGAAGGTAAAATAAATTCTAAAATCAATCACGAAATACAAGCCCAAAATAATTTCTTACTGGAAACTACTGTGTGAGTTCCTATTCCTGAAGTCAACAAAGGACAAAATGATTTGCACAATATATTGGCAGTTATAATGTATGTATGACAGAGTATGGTTTCTACTGACTTAGAGCTTCAGAGAAAATTTAAAACAATTATATGCGAGACCTCAATTCACTTTATGCCTTTAGAACTTTTAGAATTGAAGATATTCCAGACCAGCAATTGCTCAGCCCAGTGAAAGTAGCCAAGGATTTATCAAATGTATGTGTTAAACAAAGTACCAAAATATGAAATGTCTTTGCATGAAAAATGTAATGAAATGTATTTCCAAATGTCCTTCAAGCCTATCACATTGCAACAAGTAGGTTAATTTCTGGGGTTTTTTATATGAAAACTTTTTCTCCTATATAAGAAAGGAATACCTTTTGTTTTGTACAACTTTAATTTTTTCTTTGCGTATTTTGAATAACATTTTTTAATGGCACTTTAATTATTTTTTCAGAATGACAGTTCAAGTGATTTTAATTCTTGTTAGCTTAGTTATTTTTCTTTTTCATTTACAATTTCTTTCTTTTTGTTTCAAATATTCAAATGAAAGAAGTTAAAAAATATATATATTAAATAAAATTCTTATATTTTGGTATTACAATAACATTTGTGTAATTAATTTTATTTTGAGATGAAGCTAAAAAAGTTTAACAAAATATATTCATTATAAACTAAAAAAAAAAAAAAAAAAAACAACTTAAAACTTGAGATTATGTAGGCATTTTTTAATACTCTTATATGAATAGTTTCTAATTATTTCAAATTTCATAAAATAGTAACAAATTTTACTCCCATTAGTTGAGTTATTTTTATTTTTCTCTATTATCCTAAATATTTTTACAAAATTTGCCTACACAGTCCAATAACAGAATGAAAACATTATCATGCTTATGAAGTTCTATAAGACTTTTGCTCGATAATTACATATCTCCAAATGTCAAAAAATATTTTATTTGTACTTTTAAAAGAAGTGAAAGATCAATTATTATTATAATTGTTTTCTAGGTTCATTAAATCTGATAAAAAAGAAAAAATGAATTTAAAGAAATGTTTATATATAATTTTTTATATGTAGCTGATGATTTATATATAATATTTATGTAAATATGTGTGGATTTTTAGAAATGTCAAACTCTTTAAGTATTACAAATATTATTGTAAATAAAGTTTAAATAAATTTTGTGTATAAATGACTTTGTGACAATATCATCCTTGAAAGTCATAGTTGCAGGATACTGCTTGGCTGTACAAGTCATTACAGAAAATTCAGTCAAAAATTTGAAATAAATTATTATTTTACTTTGTATTTGTAAAATATTATTTAATGAAGGTCTTTGTAAATAAATTGTTTTGCATAGTTGTTTTCCTTTTCTGCAAAAAATAAAACGGGGAAAATGATAGTTTTTTTAAAAATATTTGTCTAAAGAAATTTCGTATAATTGAAAATAGTGTTTACATTTTTGGGTATGGAATTTTCGTGAAATATTCAAACTTAATCATAGATCAAATTTGGTTCTTGTGCCATATAACCAAACCAAACTAAACTAATCGTAGATAAAAAAAAAGAATTAAGATAAATTGGAAGTAAATTATTAATTTGTGTTTGTAAAATGTTGCCTACTGGACATTAGCTAACACTAACATTTATAATGAGGTATAAAATTTATACAACATGAAATAACTTTGTAAGTTAATAATAAATAAAAGAGATTTCGTATAAGTGAAAGAAATGTTGCATTTTTGTGTATGGAATTTTTGTGAAACATATTTATGAAATATTCTGAGTTAATCATAGATCAAATTTGGTTCTTGCGAAACAAAACAAAAGCTAACTAATCATGGATCAAGAAAATATTAGAAATTTGAAGTAAGTTATTAATTTGTGATTGTAAATTGCTGTCTATTGTTATTAGCTAACACTAACATTTATAATGAGGTATAAAATTTCTACATGACTTTCTACTAACTTTGTAAGTTAATTGTAAATAGAATCAGTAAAATTCGAAGGAGTGTTCCATTTTTATGCATGGAATTTTTGTGAACCATATTTGAAATATTCAGAGTTTAACATGCCGGCGTCATGGCATAGGGGTAGAGCGTCTTCCCTGTGCTCTGGGCGTCCTGGGTTCGAGTCCCGATTTGGGCATGGTTGTTCTATCTGTGAGATGTGTGAATGTGCCCTCCTGTAAAAAGGGGTTGTGCAAGCGAATGAGTGATGTGTGAGTAGCAAAGTCGTACTCTTGGCCCTAGTTGGCGCTGCTAAAAACAAAAGAGGCGCTCACCCACCGGCTTAAATTGCTACCTTCGTAACAGTGGGCTTGTCCATGGCAATTGCCATAAGAAACAACAACAAACAACAGAGTTTAACATAGATCAAATTTGGTTATTTTGCCACAAATCCAAATCTCACTAAACATAAATCATGAAAATATTTGAAATTTGAGGTAACTTATTAATTTGTGCTTGTAATATGTTGTCGAATGAAGAAACATATAATAGGAATTATATAATTTAGTATTTTACACAATTTTTAACCAATGCATTAAAAAGGGGGGGGGGGCAGGTGTTCAAAATATATTAAAATAGAAATTTGTATTTTATTCATTATTTGTTAGTAATTCTTTGTTTATTTCTCACATTAAGCAATATAAAAGTGTGTATAGTAAATAAAATAATTTTTAATAAGAATTATATATTTTTTTGTTTTGAATTTTTATGAAATAACTTTTAAAAACAGATGATATAGGCAATATTAGAAATTTAAAAGTAGATGTATTATATACATATATATATATAAGTAAAATTAAACTGATTAATTATACAATTGAAACTATGATTATGTTAACATTTCTTCCCATGCATTAAACAATGAAAATAAATAGGAAATATAAATGAAGGAAATAAATCTTCTCTCTCTCTCTCTCTCTATATATATATATATATATATATATATATAGAGAGAGAGAGATGTGCAGGTAATCAAATTTAAAATTATTTCACATAATTTTAATATTGTTTATTTGTTTTTATTGGGTAAGATTGTGGTAAAATATATGCTATAATAATAGTTAAAAAAAGTCGAAGAAAAGTTAAAATCATGGAAAATGTCATTCTATCAAAAGCAAGTGCTTTATGGAATTTTAAATTTATCAAAATAAGTAACAAATAAAATTATTCATGGTTAAAAAAGAAAAGTAAACTACTCAAAATGTTTCGTATTTTTAATCGTTTGATAAATTTTGAAAGTATAATAGTTTTAAATATTATGACACTAATTTACAGAGCTTGAGAAAACTGAATAATCAATAAACTAATATTTAAATTTGACGCCGGCAAGTGTTCAGAAATAAATCGCCTAATGATTGTCATTTGGTCGCCATTACTAAAATATATGGGGAAATGATCGGTATTGGGTTGCCCTTTGATAAAACACATCGTGAAATGCTTGGTATAAAGTCGCCCGTGATATTTATTACACGTCGGAAAAAGATCGGAAAATTCGTCGGAAACAAGCCCGGGTGATCGTCGCGCCGCGTCCCGCCGGGGGACATGACCAATGTCGGAGCAAGATCGGAGGCGATCTTGCTCCAACCTCGCGCGTTCTGTGTAGCGATGTTTGGCCAATGATTGGCCGACGATTTTTTGCTGCTTGATAAATATTCTTGTTATGGCGTTAAAAAAATAATTTTATAACACTTACAAAATCTAATTTTTTTTATGTGGACCCCTGTTCCTTATTTTCATATTTAGTAAAAATTCTCACATAAGGAATATAAGATAAAAAGCTTGATTAGGATAAAAGTTTACAGTTATTTCATAGTAAAATTTCAGTTAACTCAGTTTATATCTAGCTGCGATTCTATTCTAACTTTCATAATCTCGATTTGCATGACAGTTATATTTCCAATGGTTCATTTATATTCCTCTGCCACTTATCCAGTTTTTCCCTAAAAATGTTTCATTACAAGAGTATTGACTAACTATCTAATTTACTGTATTCAATACTTATAATGTAGTATATCGTCAAAATTATTATATGCTCAGTCAGCACAAATTTTTATATAAATTTTTATATTTTCGTGTTATATTCAGTAGAGTACTGTTCATTCTCGGATCCAGAGTCTTTCCATGCTTTTGCAATGCGTCAGGAAACGTCAAAAAAAAAAAAAAAAAAGAAGAAGAGGAAAGATGCTTAAATTTAGTAATAGGGTGATCTCGATTACTTTCAGAATTAGGAGGCACAATTTTTTGCGAAACATTCTTTAGTGGAGTATAGCCGTCGAAAAGAGCTAGTCTCCGAAACCGGAAACGAATAGTTAAGTGCAAACTTTTACAAAATATAAATAAAGAGAACTGGGGACTATATGAAAATTATTAAGATTTCGTTATTTTTATTATATATGTAATGATATATTAAAATCCAATTTAAATATTAATTTATTATTTTAACCCATATTAACTTACTTCTAAAATGTTCTCTTATTTCCTGATCCAATTCCACTTTTTTATTTATTTAATTAATGCGACAGATGCTCAGTAAAAATGTTACATTTTACATTTTAAAATTCTTTTTAATCCATCGGGAAAGCATAATTATTTACAAGCAGAGACGCGGATAAGACATGTCCGCCACAAAGCAGAAGTGGAAAAGAAGAGAGAAATAAATTATCCTTCGTCTTATATAACCTGAGATTTTGATAGGAAAAATATTTCTTTACAGTGCTAATATATTATTAAGGTTCTGATGGGGATTTCTGACGCATGTCAATCACAAGTAAGGGAAACACAGGGATCTTTTAAAAAGAATGTGCTTACTGGACAATTTTTACCCTTTCACGCGGAACGTGAGAATGCGTCGGCGTTTAGTCGTTTCAGCAATTTTATAAAGCTACTCTTCAATTAATTAAGTAGAGAAAGTGGAATTGGATCACGAAATAAGAGAATATTTTGGAATGAAGTTACTATGGGCTAAATTAAGATAAAATCTTGGAAATTAATTAAATTGAAATTAGAATTAAAATATCATTATATATATATATATATATATATATATATATATATATATATATATATATATATATATATATATATATATATATTAAAAATAACATAAAATGAATGTTTACCTCATTTGAAAGATTTTTTTTCTTCTTTTTTTGTTATTTGAAGTGCATGCCTACAACCAACGATTGTGAAAATAAATGCAGGTAAAATTAATATATTGCATCCAATAAATGTCTTAATAAAATACCTTCTTCTATAATATGCTGTTAGCTCCAACAATATGCTTATGTCTTAGAAAAATGGAAAGGAACGTTACAGCGCAGATGGCAAGAAGAGCAGATAATGTAAAATTAAGTGACACTGTGGAGTGAACTACATGGGATTTCGCCAGCAATTAAAGGGTTAAAAATTGCAACTAAGAGAAAGATTACATGAATAAGAAAATACTTACATTCATTAATGTCCAAATATTTTGAAATCTTATGCCAAGTTCTGTAATAAAAGTGTCGAACTTGATTCTTATTTTTAATCATATTAGTTGCAACACCTTTTTTCTTGCCTCTCTGAGCTATGTAAGTCTGGATGCTCTCAAAGTCCTTTCCATACTATGAAAAAAAATTAAAAAATAATTACAAAAATCTAATTAATTAAAAAATTATTGAAATTTATTTATTACGGAAAAGTAGAGAACAAAAAGGAATATTTCTCTCTCTCTAAAAGTATGATATAATTTATGTTTCAAAAATCATTGTTACATTGAAACTATTTTGAGGCATCAAATTTTGCATTTACTTTCTGTTACACTTCCATGATTAATTTACAAGATTTTTTTAGATGATTGGAATTTCCGATTCGAACACTGTTACTAAAACCATCCATCTAGCGATGTGTTATGCTTAGTTGCAGCAGATAGCAGCTAAAACTTAATTAATTTCCGATTGGTGGTCTATAATACGGTCAATCCAAAAGTGCGAATATTTGCATTTGTGTATTCTTATATATATATATGTAAACCTTTCTGATATATAAAAGGTGTGGATGTGAGATGGCTTTTTTTTTAATGTTCATAAGCAGGTCAGGTTCTGTCAGGTTATTTTAGGTTAAGCAGGTCAGGTTATTTTAAATGCTTAATAAACTTTTAGTATTTCTGAATGTTTTGTAAACCACATTTTTGACCACCATAATCATTGCATTCTGCTTTATGCTTTGATGATGGTGATATCATTTATTCAATTGGAATCAACTGATTTTCAGCATTCCTAAATCATAATACTAAAATGAAAAAATAACTACCAATTAGGCTTGTAATATAAATATGATTCTACAGAAGGAGATATTAGCATGCCTGTTTTTCAGTTATAATGAATAATATTTTAATGCCTGCTACATTTTTAAGGAATAATAATAAACCAGCAGGAGTGGTCTCCCCTAAAATTATCTCACATACTCTAATAAAAGTATTATGATCCACATCTCACAAAAAACAGAAAACATCTTACATGAAAGTGGTAAACAAGTAACAAAACATTAACTTTTGGCGGGAATTTATCGTGTGATCTTTGGCGAGTTTTTTGGTGATTAATTCTTGGTATACAGTTTGTAGTAAAAGAAAATTGAATTTATGTTTTAGACGTATTTTTTCAAACGGACTGAAACCAAAATTTGACATAGAACTATAATTGTAGTCACAAAATTACATACCAATCTGATATATTTAAGTCATTATGTTTTTTAGATATGATATTTACATTCTTTGTATAGAATGGACCTGTGGGATGTTTTAGTGGAGAAGGTTGCAAATTGGGATAGTTAAGTTACATCCACACATAAAGAATGAGCGACGACTTTTTTTATATAAAAATAAACATCTTTTAATTTTTAACGCTAACACATCGACAGACAACAGATTTTTTTGAAAGAACGGAAAATTGATCTTTTTAATTCGCACAGCTCGCGCGCTTGATCGTAGATAACTGCTTCGTACTTCCGGTGCGCAGTTAGGAAAATAGTTTTTCGAATACAGTCATTTTGATGGAAGCAGGATCGCCACAGTACTCCCCCCTCTAGTAGTGCAGCAGGCACTGAAGTTAGAGGTAACGAGTGTTGAAGCGAACTCGTCGGCCAGATCTGGTCACATAAGGTACTGGAGTAGAATTTGTAGGTGACACAGGACTCGATGGAGACAGTTCAGGTACTGGTTTTGGTGAAGTCGGAACTGCAACTGGTGGTGATATTGCTGGTGCAGAGGACTGGTGAGAGTTCTCGAAGAACGCAGGCTTTAAGCGATCAATGTTGATCGTGGACTGTTTGCCGTTCTTTTCAATTGTGAACATTTTATCAGTTCGTTTGAGTACGAGGTATGGTCCATCGTATGGCGCTTGTAAAGGTTTTTTAACAGTATCGTGGCGCACGAACACATGTGAGCAAGTGTCCAGAGCTGGATGAACGAATACTTTCTTGGTGTCATGAGGTGCAGTAGCAACAGGTTTAAGTTGATCCATCAAGGTCCGTAAATTTATTAGGAACTCATGAGGCTCGACGTTAATTGAAGGGGATTCAAAAAATTCTGATGGTAGTTTAAGGGTTGAGCCATAAACTAGTTCGACCGATGTGCACTGTAGATCTTCTTTTAATGCGGCTCGGAGTCCGAGCAAAACCAAAGGAATTGATTCGGTCCATTTCGTAGATGCATGACATCGGAGGCTTTGTTTAAGAGATCGATGGAATCGCTCGACTATTCCATTGCTTTTTGGGTGGCATGGGGTCGTTCGGATCTTTTGGACACCCAAGAGTTTGCTGAGCAAAGAAAACAAGTTGCTTTGGAATTGTCGTCCTTGATCTGTCGTGATTATTGAAGGCAAACCGAAGCGTGAGATCCAATGAGTTATGAATGCACGCGCAACAGTTTCAGCAGAAATATCAGGAATGGGAATTGCCTCAGGCCATCGTGTGAAACGATCTATGCAGGTAAGTAGGTATCCGCAATTGTTTGAAGGTGGAAGAGGTCCTACGAGATCTAGATGAACATGATCGAATCTGGCTGCAGGTAATTGAAAAGATTTAAGAGGACTATTGGTGTGTCTAGCTATTTTAGATTTTTGGCAATCTAGACATGAACGGGTGAAATTTGAAATGTCCTTTTGCATGGACGGCCAAAAGAATCTCTCTGAAATCAAATGTTTAGTGGCACGGATACCTGGGTGGGAAATATTGTGCAAAGATAGAAAAACTTTCTTTCGGAAAATTTCTGGGACGTAAGGTCTAATTTTGTTTTGCTTGACATCACAGTAAAGTTTAGATGAATTGGGGTCGGTTGAGAGAGGTTTTAAACAAAGTGACAGTTCATTCTTTGCCAAAATAGTCTGAAGTTCTTCATCAGATGCTTGTGCTTCCGCCATGGCAGAAAAGTCTATTTTTGGTAACTGTATTTCATTAATACGAGATAAGGTATCAGCTACAACGTTTTTTGAGCCCGATACGTGCCTGATGTCGGTGCTGAATTGTGCAATGAAATCAAGGTATCTTAGTTGTCTTGGAGAAGAAGAGTCAGATTTTTTGGTGAAAGCAAAAGTAAGAGGTCGATGATCTGTAAATATTATGAAATTTTGACCTTCCAACAAGTGTCGAAAATGTTTGATAGTTGCATATATCGCCAAAAGTTCCCTATCATACGTACTGTATTTACGTTCTGAGGGCGTAAGTTTTCGGGAATAAAATGCTAGAGGTTGTTGACCATTAGACGTAGTTGTATGGAGGACAGATCCGATGGCTGAGTCTGAAGCATCAACCATGATAGATAATTGCTGGTTAGGTGAATGGAAGTTCAAAGTAGCTGCATTTGCAATATCAGATTTGCATTTTTCGAAAGCTTCTGTAGTGAGGTCAGTCCAAGGAACAAGTCGCTTATCATTCTTTTTAGAGTTTTTTAAAAGTTCGTGTAGGCTAGCTTGAGTCTGAGCGGCATGAGGCAAAAATCGACGGTAAAAATTGAGCATGGCCAAGAAACGCTTTAGCTCAGATATATTTTGAGGTTTGGGAAAATCAGAAATGGCTTGAACTTTTTCCGGTAAAGGTTTCACGCCTTCAGATGTAATTAGACAACCTAGAAACTTTACCGATTGCTTCCCAAGGACGCATTTTGAAGGGTTTAGTTTCAATCCGTGCTGAGATAATCGTTCAAATACTGTTTTTAAACGTTGTTTGTGCTGTTCTACATTATTTGATGCAATCAGTATGTCATCAAAATAAGGAATGCAGAAATCTAAATTTGACAAAACTTGATGTATATAATGTTGAAAGGTTTGTCCCGCGTTTCTTAAACCAAAGGGCATATAAACATATTCAAAAAGACCAAATGGGGTTGTGATTGCTGTTTTTGGAATGTCCGATGGGTTAATAGGAATTTGATGATAAGCTCGGATCAAATCCAGGGTGGAGAAAATGGTTTTATTGAAAAACATTTGAGTGCAATCTTGAATATGAGGAACTGGGTATCTATCAGGAACGGTAATTGAATTTAAACGACGGTAGTCGCCACACGGTCTCCATTCTCCATTAGACTTTTTCACCATGTGTAGAGGACTTGCCCATGGGCTACTAGAAGGACGGATAATACCTTGAGACATTAAAAATTCAAATTCCTGACGTGCAATTTTTAGCAATTCGGGAGATAAGCGACGAGGTCTCGAAAATACTGGTTGACCAGTTGTTTCAATAAAGTGATGTATTTTAGTTGATACTTTGCTTTTTGTTGGTTGAGATGGATTAGTGAGGTCTTGGAATTGCGATAAAATGTCATAGAATTCTGAATCACCAAGCAAAATGGATATACCAGAAGTTAATGAATCTGTGTTTGTATATTTGCCTTGAGTGGTTAATTTAGTTATGCCATCAATCAAACAACCACTTTTAACATCAACCAAAAGATTATAGTGTTTTAAAAAATCAACACCTATAATTGGTTGGTTCACATTTGCAATTATGAAAGACCAAGTAAAATTTCGCCGTAAATTTAAGTCTAGCGTAAGGCGTTTTTTACCAAAAGTAGCTATTTTTGTGCCATTAGCAGCTAAGAGGAGTAATTCATTAGAGGAATCAGCTTTAGGAGCATAATTGTTTGGTAAAATAGATACGTCTGCGCCTGTATCCACTAAAAATTTCCATTTACTAACTTTATCGGCCAGCATAATTCTATTAATTTTGCGATCGTGGCCAAGGCCAGTGGACGACCGCCGATTTAGTTTCCCAAATTCTTGAAAGAGCAAGGCAAACTACATTTTTTTGCTTTTGTGCCAAAATTTGTATGATAAAAGCAAATGCCATCAGCAGGTTCTTTATATTTTTTTAAGCGATCACGAGAGCAACTACGACTGTTTTTAAAAGGTCGATTTCTATTTCTGCTTTGAGAGCGTGATTGGCGCATTGTTGTAGTAAGATCGCCAACTAAAGTCGTCAAATGGGCGACTTGTTTTTCAAGTTGGGCTATTTGATTATTCGAAGATTGAGGAGTAACGGAATTAATGTTTGAATGGTCAGCCAAATCATTTATTTTATCTGCAACTGATGCTAAACCAGCTAAATCTTCATTCAAAGCAGTTAAAATAGTTTGTGTGCTGTTTGGCAGTCTTCCGAGCCAAAGAGATTTTAAGAGTGGCTCGCCAACAGTATCGCCCGCCAATGTTTTCATACGAGCTAATAACTGAGATGGTCGTTGGTCGCCAAATTCTAGGCCTTGTAGCAGCGTACGTATTTTCGAAGCTTCACTTTCAGAATGCAACTCAATTAAACGTTTTTTTAATGTTGGATATTTATCAGTATCAGGAGGTTTCAATATTATATCGCTTACACAATTCAAAATATCAGAATCAACTGCAGAAATAACATGATTAAATTTTGTATCGTCAGCAGTAATTCCCGCCAAGGCGAATTGCGCCTCAAGTTGAACAAACCATAATGCAGGGTTAGCTTTCCAGAAAGGCGGAAGTTTGACGCCAACACGAGAAACTGTTGCGTCGTTGTTGGCGGAATTTGGAGTATCTCCTGGCATGTTTTATTCAAGAAATCAAAGGCACGTTATAAATATAATTTCACAAAACTGCTTTGAAATACGAAAATACAAATAATATACTGATAATCAGAGTAAATAATATGAAAATGCTAATCCAAATTATATAACAGAAGTTCCGATGGAAATTATTTAGGCTGTGAAAATAGAAACAATATTCAACGATACGCTTACCGCCATTAGGAAGAAATGCGCTATGGCGCCATTTAATGCATAAAGAAAACTGGGAAAGTTATCCTTTCACTTTTCGAGTCACCAAATGTGGGATGTTTTAGTGGAGAAGGTTGCAAATTGGGATAGTTAAGTTACATCCACACATAAAGAAGGAGCGACGACTTTTTTTATATAAAAATAAACATCTTTTTATTTTTAACGCTAACACATCGACAGACAACAGATTTTTTGAAAGACCGGAAATTGATCTTTTTAATTCGCACAGCTTGCGCGCTTGATCGTAGATAACTGCTTCGTACTTCCGGTGCGCAGTTAGGAAAATAGTTTTTCGAATACAGTCATTTTGATGGAAGCAGGATCGCCACAGACCTATAGACGACAGTTGACCCCATTTGGATTTCGCTCAAAATTTGATGTGTCTACAGCCTAGATGTTAAATCTGTACATCAAATTTTATCCATCTAGCTCTCTTTGCTTTGTAGTCATCATGTTAACTAACATTTGAATAGCCAGCCAGGCCTCCTCCGATTGGATTTTGTGCAAAATTTGACAGAAATTTACAAATTCGGTGCTAAGATCATATACCAAATTTCATATGTCCGTTTCAAACAGCTTTTAAGATATCTTATGCGTAGACAGAAAAACAGTGTGTTTTCCGGAAGCGGAAATTCAAACCAAAAAAACATTAATTGAATGAGTTGCACATGCTTTGGATCTAATAGTTGCAACTTGGATGGCTTTAAACTGATGCTTAAGAATTCTTACTTTCACTTTCAAAACCGGGAATCTCCCCTCCTGACCAGATAAAAATTCCAATTTGTTTCTTTTTAACCCTCTTTTTCGTTTTCAGATTCTCACTGGTAAATTATGTATCGTGTTTCTTTCCAATTGGCTCATTAACAATATATGAATGGCAAATTTAGATTCAAATTCAACACTTTCTAGCATGACTTATCAGAAAATTTTGAAGTACAATAATAATAACATCAATGAATGGATTAGTTGGTGGTATAAACAGATTTTTCTATAATTAAAAAAAAATACTAATTAAGCAACTGATTTGTAAGAAAATTTTGAAAGATATAAACTTACATTTTTTTTATGATAGTAGCAATAATTATGAATATTTTTGGCTCATAACCGTTGAAATGAATTTAAGTAATTTGAAATATTAAATGTACAAAATTTAAAGATAATTTTTGTCATAGAAGTACAAACTCAGTCTATGTAAAGAAAAACAAAAATCATTTCAATATAATAGAAATCTAAATCAAAAATTATAATTAACAACCTAACAGTATTCTTTATTCTTTACACTTATATTTCAATAATTAAATTTCAAACAAAAATTATAAAAATTTAAATGAATCCATATTTTGAATGAAATTTCTCGAAGCATGTAGTAGTGTCTATTCACCTTACACATAAGGGCTATTGTATGTTTTACACATTAAACAAATTTCCTGTACAAAGTTCCACTTTTCAAGCACAAAAATAAGAGATTCTGCTATCCAGCTGATGCCTCTATATAAATATAACTTCAGGATTTCCCTTTTTGATACATTAAGAAATGAATTTGAATCTTATACAAAATTATGAATTAATACCACAAGGACATTAGAGGAATAAGATTGACTGAATTTATTATATTTTTAATCTCTTAGAACTTAAATTTCACAAATAAAATATTTTGTTATTTTAACCTTATATCAACCAGCTTCCCATTTTAAATAAACTGATTTATGGCTTTTCATCAACGACAACATTTTCTTCGATGCGACATGATAATACAACATGTCTATGATTCATTATAAAAGATATTAGGATTTTAAAAAAAGGTTATAGATCATCAAAGCCATTAACTATGCCAAGAGAACTCAATACTTGAATTTACTGTTCTCGAATTGTTTTAGTTCCACCTGAGACTTCCTAATGCTTCAACAATTTCATTTCATTGACACTCTAGTTCTATTCCCTTAATGAGAGAAATTGCCTTGGTATGGAGAGGAAGTTTGGCATATGGTGTTCTTAAATTCATTTTGGCTTTTAAAATTGTCTTTCACTGAATGGTTAGTTGATTGAACAGTTTTTTTAACGTTTCGCTTTAAAGTACACAAGGGCTATTTTGGAAATGAACTCGTAATTCTGAACGAGGAAAACACTTCCGACACCAGCGAGAGGACATTTGGCCCCGACGGATTTAACCATGACCTTCGTAATACAAGGCCTCACAACTCCCAACGCTTTCAGCCCGTGACGTCATGAGGTTGGATGTATTCTCTAGAAAATTCTGAAGGCAAGTGGTGTAAAAAAGAACAGTTAGTCATAGTTGCGTTCCAAATTGTAAAAGTAATTACACAAAAAATAGTCCAAGTGTTTCTGTATTTTCGTTTCCAAGTGATGAAAACACTAGAAGAGCATGGATCTCTGCAATAAAGTGGGACAATTTTGTGCCAACTAAGTATAGTAAGGTAAGTTTGATTTTTTTGGTAGTTAATTAATTCTTTTGAACTGCGAATTCTTTTGAACTGCGAACTTTGTCTTCAGACCTCTTCGCCGTTTCGGGTTGTACATCAAAATTTGATTTTTCTTCTTGAGATGCAAGATCCAAACATCGTATCGCAGCAGAGCTCTCCGGAACGAATTCTAGCCAGGCTGGTCGGCTTCCACTGAACCAACTGAATATCACCTTCTGGAACTCACTTGAAAGCCAGGGATTCACTTTCGCCGGCAGAGCTTTCACAGGAGTATTTCCAACTATTCCCGGCTCATTCTCGACACTCGAGAATTGTCCGCAGCTCTCAACACAGGATCTTCTAAAAAGCGCATCTGCCTTTGAGGGAGGGTTTCTCTGCGAAGACATAACTTATCCGGATGCACAGAAAATTCGCCGGCTCCTTTTTGCATCACACTCCTATGCAAATCCACAACAAGACCGAATTCTTGAGGGAAGTCAAGGCCGAGACCACAAGTATCAGCGATTCCAGCCATGTAGTCTTCATCCGTATCACTATGCAAGGATATACCAAGAGGTTTGCAGAGAAGTTGTCCCTTTAACCTCTGGGACGAATCCAATCCACATAGAGTCTCCTGCACCCATAGGCATCGATCACGGGTCGCCACTAACAGACCCGTCCAAAGGGAGTTCATCTTCTCCATCCCCAAGCGCCTGTACTTCCGATTCCACTTCAGGGGACTCATTCGGATAAGACTGTTTCAGCTCTGAAATTATTTGTCAGTCTCCTTGTTCGTGCACCACATTATTGAACCTTGGTTCATCATCCGGATGGCTAAGTTTCTTTTCGGTGACACCGGTCTCCATTCGATCTTCAGCCTTTTTTTCTCTCGCTTGGCTCTCGCCGTTTCCTTCAATTTCTTCTGTAATATCTTGGACATCTCCGATTTTATTACCTTTAACTTCTAAAATTTCTTTCAAAGACGAAATTTCTTTAATTCGTTCTTTATTTCTTCTTCTATGGCATCCATTTTTCCTTGCATTTTCCTAAATTCAGCCAATAAAACGTTCATATCGACGTTTTCCGCCATACTTGTTGGGATCTCGTCAGCACCATACACTGTTAACTGCTACCCCACTTCTGATACCTAACCTCACCGCCGAGTTTGTTTTGTTTTTTTATAGTGGGTGTATGGTGTGAGAACACAATCAGCAGGCCTCAGTAGAAAACAACGGCGTTTATTTACACGAAGACACTAATACAAAGACGATGAGTACACAGACGACAAATATTTACAGCAGAGACGAACACAGGACAGCACACAGTAGCACACTACATACGACAGTAGCCCACAAGTAGTATTTGAATATAACTCTGTATTCTCATCTTATTTCTATTAGTAATAATTAAGATTCTTAGCTATAATTTCACATTTATTTCCAATTGTAAAACAGGAATTGTGCCTAAAAAGGGACCTATTTCTTCAGATGAGTTTAAAAATGCTGAGGTTTATATGTTAAGGTGGGCACAAGCCCAAGATTTTTCTAAAGAAATTGAAATGGTTTCAAGGAAAAACAACTTCCAGGTAAATGTTACTTAAAATCTCTTAACCCTTTTCTAGATCATAATAATTTACTTAGAGTCGGAGGTCGACTCATTAATGCTAAATTAAGCTATGATCAGCAAAATCAGATAATTTTACCAGCTAAAAGTAAACTAACTCGTTTGATAAAGGAACATTATCATAAAAAGTATTTACATGTTGGTTCTCAAACTCTTTTGTATTTAACAAGGCAGAAATTTTGGCCCATTAATGGCAGAAATATAGCAAGAAATGTACCTGTTATTGTAGAGCAATTAATGGGTAACCCCCCCCCCCCAGAAAGATTTAATGTCAGTAGTCCATTTTCTAACACGGGTATTGATTTTGCCGGCCCATTTTTTATAAAATATAAAGGTCAACGTAAAGACACACTTCATAAGATTTATGTAGCTATATTTGTTCGTATGGCCACTAAAGCTATACACATTGAAATGGTAAATGATTTGACTTCTTAAGCTTTTATCTCTACTTTAAAACGATTTTGCACGAAGGGGGAAATGCTCTATTCTTTTTTCTGATAATGCTACAAATTTCGTTGGTGCTGAAGCTGAATTGAAAAAAACTGCACAGTATAGTTATTTATGCAGATGATAATTTGAGTGCCGGCGTCCTGGCATAGGGGTAGCGCGTCTTCCCCGTGATCTGGGCGTCCTGGGTTCGAGTCCCGGTTCGGGCATGGTTGTTCTTCATCTGCTCTATCTGTGAGATGTGTGAATGTGCCCCCCTGTAAAAAGGGGCTGTGCAAGCGAATGTGATGCGTGAGTAGCTAAGACGTACTCTTGGCCCTAGTTGGCGCTACTTAAAAACAAGAGACGCACCCTCGGCTTAAAATAGCTGACTTCGTCAGCGAGCTTGTCCATGGCAAGTGCTATTAGAAACAACAACAACAATAATTTGAGTAATTTTTTGGCCTCTGATACTAGTAAATGGAAATTTATTCCACCAAGTTCACCACATTTTGGCGGACTTTGGGTGGCTGGGGTGAAGTTTTTCAAACATCAGTTTCGAAGGGAGGTCGGAAATGCTAATTTAACAGAAGAATGAATAACAAGAAGAATTCACCATATGAAGAATTCAACAAAATTATTGTGAAAATTGAGGAAATTCTAATATAAAAGACTTTGAAGCTTTGACGCCAGGACATTTTCTTATTGGACGAACGATAAGTACAATTACCGAAGCTGATTTAATTAATATGTCAGATAATCGCTTATCTAGGTGGCAGAGGGTAGAAAAATTAATCTAACATATTTGGAAAAGGTGGAGTTGTGATTATTTAAGTCATTTACAACAACGCCAAAAATGACAATTTTTAAAAAGTAATGCAAAACCAGGCATGATGGTAGTAATAAAAGAAGATAATTTACCCAAGTGTAAATGGACACTTGGTCCAATAATTGATGTAATACCTGGTAAGGATGAATGTGTATGTGTAGTGAATGTAAGAACAGCAAACGGCACTTTAAAGAGACCGACCGATATCTAAAGTTTGCTTACTACCTGTTAAAACCGATAATTAATTTTATATTATTTTTAATAAGCATATGATCTTTATATGTCTTCTCTGTTATATACTTATAAAGTGTGTTTGTGTATTGTATTTCAATTATTATAATTCAATCCTATAGTATTTTCATGAAACATACATTATTTCTTTATCTTATATTCATATTTGTATTTGAAATGTTGTCTAGTTATTGTTTGGATTGCAATATATTTACATTAATTATTTTAAATTTAGGGTTTCTATTCCAAATATTATTTAAGAATTTTTCAAATTTTCTTTAAAATTTGTCAGAAAAGTTAAGTATGCATTAAGTGTATATGTATGTATAATGTATTTTTAAGTGTTGGAATTTAAAATTCCACCGCGTGCCGGGATGTTTACGCTCACTTGCAGCGATAACTCCACCTGGGGTGGCGAAAGATGAAACCCCTCAGTTCAGACCGAGTTCTCGTATGAGCTGAACCCAGAGATAATTGCTCCTCTACTAAGCAGGAGACGAAATACTCTGACTTATTATTGTTTACATTTCTTCCTATTAAGCGAGGGTGATGAAAAGTTGTAATACTTTAATGCTTTATTAATTTAATTAACACATTTGTTGAGTTTCACAAACTGTTTAAAAAACTACACTCCACTACTTTTTTTTATTGGGCTACAGGCAACCACTATGTAGAAAAGCACCATTTTGAAAACAGTTTGAATATTTCCCTCCTGATAAATTTTTGTATTTAAATTTGTGGGGTTTGAATGTTTATTGTTATAAATACAAGTGTATGTTTATGTATGCTAAATTCAATTCATAAATGCTTATTTACTTAATTCTCTTTCTAACAAACTTTAACTAATGGGAGTAGTCTTTCTGAAACTTTTTTTGCATTCTCTAATAAATGTACTTATGTATTATTAACCGTAGTAACTGATGAACAACAGTTGCAAAAGAGCTTATTAGAGTGCGAGGTTTGGAGATTAACTGTTGAGACACCTTAATACAAAAATATACATTTTTTTTATGATCGATTAAAACCAAAATTTGACATAGATATACAACTGTTAACTCAAAATCACATTACAAACTACATATATTTCACAAAGCGTTTTTGATTTTTTTCCGTTTAAACGCATGTGAAAGTACAGACCGATAGATGATCAATCTTTTGACAGATTTTGTTCCAAATTTGCTACATATCTATATTTTAGATATTAAATATGTGTACTATATTTTATCCATCTAGCTTTCTTTGTTTTGTAGCTTTTGTGATAACTTTATTCGGACAACTAGACAAAGAAACTTCATCAGAATAAATTTAGTTCAAAATTTGTTGAAATCTTCAAATTTGGTATAAAGAACATATACCAAATTCCATCCGTCTAGCTCAAAGCATTTTTAAGTTATCCCATTTGCAGACAAACATAATTCCAAAACTGTGTTTTTTGGACTCATGGAGGTGGAAAATATGGGGATTCATAAAAATTTCCCAGTTCGAATTTTTTGTCGATTTTAACACTTTCTATATTTCGTATACAAGAGAGTAAAAACAGCACACTGATTTGTCCACTGCTTCTCAGGGTCTAATTTCTGGAATTATCCCACACTGAGTTGTCACACTTGGAAATCACATGCCAAAAAAATGCTGGCATAGACATATTTGAATTAAATCTCTTCTCATACTCATAAAATCCCACAGTCTGCTTTCCACCTTGGCATTGGGGTTGTGAAGACACCACTCAGGTTAAATTCCATGATATAAAAAAAATTAAAATCCTTTAAAAGGTGCGAACATTTGCTTGATGATGAAACCAGGAAATAATGACATGGTTAATGCATTGAATGAGATTCTCCACCAAGTCACACCATATCACAATCTTTTTTTAAAATGCAGAATCAAATGTTGTATAACAATCAAAGGACTTTCCGCTTCCATTCTGTATGTGTTGTTTCTGATCAAATTTCAGTCCTTTTAGAATGTTTCCCTCTGTAGATGAAGAATATAAAAATGTTTTGCTGAACAATACAATAATTTTTTTCAAAGAGGAAAAACTTCTCAGGATTTATTCTCAATTTTATTACATATACACACTAGGGTCCAAAAGTTAAGCATAATTCGCATGAAACGTAAATAAATATAGGTGTATTTGCTCGTAAAAACTTGGAGACTCAAGTGTTGAAAGTCATGTGTTTTTAATGGCACTTGTCATATACAAGTCCACTGACTTTAGAAGTGAGTGATTTTAAGCCGAGGGCGCGTCTCTTGTTTTTCAGTAGTGCCATCTAGGGCCAAGAGTACGACTTAGCTAAACACTCGGCACAACCCTTTTTACGGGGCGGACTTCATTCATGCATTTCATTCACTCATCCATAGATCATAATTTAAACCTGAATCAGAGAATGATGACCCCTGATCCAGAACCCCCAGTAGTATTACTCTCGACATGGAGGACTTTGTGACCACGACGGATTTATATGTGTGCCAGCCACCACACACGCGAGGAGTCTTCGGCCAGCGGGGTTCGAACTCGCAACCCAAGGGACAAGAATCCAACGCCCTACCACCAGGCTATCCCGGCCTCATGTGTTGAAAGTGAAATTCTTGTCTTTACGCAAACATTTCAGTTAGTGTTTCCATGAAACATGTAAGGTATGCTAGTGTGATAATTTACAGCCCTACTATAGCAACAAAGCTTCATTCTGGGACTGAAAGTTTTTTTTGACGATTTTAGCTTTTTGAGGTGACACATACATTATTAAACCATTAACATTAAAATAATTTTTATTTAACGTGTTTTTGTATTTTTAACAAAGGTGTGAACTTCTCTAACACCCAATTTTCTTTCAAACTGTTTCATCGGATAATAAAAGTAACTATTATCGTTCTTTAACGCTTCTTTCTTATTTCATAATCAGCTTACTGTTTTCTGTCATTCCGACTTAAGAATTCTTTCATTGTTCGCATAATTGAAAATTATGTTATTACCAACTTTTGGACACCAGAGTACATCGCTACAATGTAGAATGCCAGGAAACTTTGAAATAAATGGACACATGTTAAATTCTCATTTTTGATAGACAACACAACAATAATATAAATCTAAATAATCAGAGGAAGAATCATAGTTAAACATTAAATTATAAATATATGATCAAAAGTAACTTTCTTTTATAGAAAATTCGAAATATTATGTTTATTAATATTAAAACTTACTTCACAGAGGGCTTCAAAAAAGGCATTTTTATCTTCAACACTCCACAACTCCCATGGTCGTCGTGTTTTTGATTCTACAGAAGGTTCAGGTTGTTTAACAGAGACTGAAAATAAACAGAAAAAAGAAATCAAAATTTATCCATTAATCTGTTTGTGTTTTCAAAATTTATTGTAGATTCAAAAGAGAAAAAGCTTTTATTGTGTTTCTGAAAGAAGACACACACATTATCACAACAGATCAGAAAAAGAAAGATATTTGCAAAATCAGTCAGATGTACAATACTGTTAAACTTTTGATTAATTTATTAGATACAAAGAATAATCTCAGGATTTCAGGTGTATACAAATTATTTGCTTAGGGCATAAACAACAAACTTGAAGACACATTCTAAAAACTACAAATTGTATGCATATAAAAATACTTTTCTATTCTTGATATGTCACCTGCTGTTATATAACAACTTAAAATCTTCACAAGCTCTATCAGTTTTTTTTTACTTCTAAGTATAAAACTGCCCTTAAATATACAAGAAAAGAATAATAACATTCAATACGAAATAACATACATGTTGAAAATATATAAACACTTTCATATCATAATAATACAGAATCATAACAAACACATGTACACCTTCCATCAGTGATCTCTTTCCCAACAACACACCATTTACTTTTCAGCAGGATCCACCTCCTTGCCATACAGCAAAAACATTGAATGAATGGTTTAGTACAAAGAGCATTGATTTGTTATTATAAAGTTATTATGACCAGGAAACAGTCCTGACCTCAAAATTATTAAGAACTTATGGCATTGTTTGAAAACTCTTGTACATATGAAGCATTCATCAAATAAAAGAGAATTAATCGAGATTATAATTGTTTCTTGGAATCGTGCAATAACGAAAGAATAGCTTAAAATTGTTGTCAGCTCGATGAAACATCAGTATGAAGCTGTAATAAAAAATAAATAAAGCCTACCCTACTAAGTACTGATAATTCACTGCAGTCATCAGCATCCAATGCATCTTGATAATTATTGCCTCTCAACTTTTTTTGTATAGCAAATATTTGAATTTTGCTTTTCGTATAGAAATTGGCATTAAATTCTCTTTAAAATGATATGTAAGAGTTTGCATTTTGAGAAACGTTACATTTTCTATAAGCATACAAAGTTATAAAACATAAAAATTTTCAAGAGTCCACAATTTTCGCCCCCACTGTACATACAAGCGGATTCAAAATTAGCATAGACAAAATGAAATAGCAAATATATGAGGAGAGAGGGGAATCGCACAGGAACTTAACAGTAACAAAGGTTATTAAAGGTTGCTATGCAGCACTGTAATGATAAGATGAAGCATGTCATCTTCAAATGAACAGTGGATCCTCACAAATAACATTCTACATTAGCTGATATGCATCTTACGTATGGCAACTTAAGATGGATGAGTAGTATAGGCAGAATGCATCTGACATATATTGAGAAATTTTGAGAATATGTATTATTCAAAGTAATATAAGTGCTGCGAATGAATTTGACAAGAACTTTTCAGTCACTTTTGTTGCATTATCATTCTAAATGTTTAACCCTTACCATTCCAAAAAGTAATGAGATGCATTATTATACATGTGTGAGTGTAAGGATTCCTTTTAGTATTTAGAAATCTCAGTACAAATTGTAGGTTTGTTATAATTACTAAAAATAAATGTGAACGTTTTTGCTATTATATGGCCTTTATAATAAACATTACCCAATAAGAATATGAAAACGAGGCATACTGCACATTGACAGTCAGACTGGACAGAGAAACTATAATGGTTAATGCATGATAAAATAAAATGTAAATAGCTTTTTAATAATTAATAGTTGTTTGCCCCCCCCCCCACGCCCGCATTATGTATTACTTAAAAGAATTCCAATGCTTGCAGAAGCTGTCTATGGTTCATAAACCTATACAATATTTGCTTGTTTATGTATATACCAGATTTGGTTTTTCGTTTTGTTGACATTACTTTGAATCACCTTGTATAGATTCAAATGGACTGCAACTGCATCCCTGATACTTGACTCTTTTCAATCCATTCCTTCATTTTTGATACTCTATAAATTTTTTCAAAAATTTTGCTTATAAAGTTAAAAAGTGAATAAACCTAAATATAAAATTATTTTTACCAGATTTCTTTGTAACTGTATCTACAGGACTAGAGTCTCTTTTCAGGCGTTTAGTGAGTCGATTACTACACCTCTGGTTATTATTTAACTTTTTTTCTGTAGTAGCACTAGTAGCAACATCATTTTCTGTAACTTCAGTAGTTTCTTTCGAAGAAGCAGCTCTTGGCAAATGAGAACGAGTTTTGGAAAGAGTAGTTTGCTGAGTATCTGGATCTATATCATTGTCAACAGCCTCTTCTCCTTCACCAGGCATCCTATATACAGATGAATGAACTAATGACAGCCTGAAGGGAAAAAAATGAATATTAAATTTTATTTACAGAGTGAGTAGTCAAATTTTATCTTAAAAAATAAGTAGTTTATAAGCACTTTTTAAGCACCTTAGAGGCAAAAATTAAGAACCAACATTAACATAACAATTTTGATTATGGAACTAAGTTATGATGAAAATCACTAAAACAACCAAAAAAACTATTTAGTTTTAAAAAATAGAAACACAGAATAACACCAGTAACAACAGCATATTTTTCATAAACATTAAATGATAAGTTACTTAAAACATTTTTCTGCAAATTTTTCTTTAAAATCTAATTCAAGCACTTTCAATCCACATTTGAAATACTTTATTTGCATTACAGTCTGTATTAAGAAGAAGAAAAATATGACATGGCCATTTCTTTAACATTTCAATTTCTTAATAGAAAAAAAAAAAAAAAAGATTAAGAACATAAGTAATAGAAATTTCATTATATCTTTCAACTGTTCCAATTTTCTTGTTGATAATTTTTTGCATCTCATATTTTTTTAGTCTCTGAAAGTGAAAAAGTCTCTGGTTTGATCAGCTTGTTGATCAAGTACATTAACCCTCTCGATGAGTATCCTTCAATTTCCACGGGCAACATAGAAGTAATAATATTTACGCAACCCGTAATTTCCGCGAGGATGCATATTTCCGTCTATTTAGCTGTGCAACCCGCTCTTTTCCCGTTCGTGGTTTCATTTCGGGTTTTCTGGTTTCAATCAGACCTGCGTTAACAGATAGCGTTAATTGTCCATGGTTCTGCGAAATATACAAGCATGTTTTGCAACATTTTGCAGCTTCTTTTCTAAACTCAAAGATGTCTGGCAGGAAACGTTTCGCAATTTTTGAACCTGTTTTGAAAAACGAATTACGCAGCGAGAGGGTTAACATTACATTCAATTTCAGCAATCTCCTTTTCTAAAAAAGATTTCTTTTTCCATAAAGGGACTAACAAATCGGATTCTGACATCTTATCTTTATGTAAGTGGCAGTAATTTCTTTAGCTGTTTGTTCAACTAAAAATATATTTTGAATGGGCTGCTGATGCTGATATTCAGTTCTTTAGTAATGTTTATTGAGTGGATTCCACCAGATTGTTTTACATGATCATAAAATAAATGCTGTGAAATATATTTCACTCAAATTTTCCACCTCAATATTTTTTATTAATAATGAATCCTCTTTCTATAGATGTTTGTTCATAAGAAAGAATGAAAATAATTTTCAAAACTTTTCGCAGTTTTGTAAACTTACTGCCTTAAAAAAATATCCAATCTCATTTTTCTGACATTAAAATTTTTGAAATCAAGTAAGGAAGGTTTGACATTTTCCAAGAAATCTATATACTCTATTAGAATAGCATCACATTTATCATAATCTATTTGTCTCTTCTGATGCAAGTACAGAAGAATTCGTTTCATTTTGTTTTCACACCAACTAGTTTTCTCTGCCATGTATACTAGGTCAATACATATATCATTTCTTACCAAAGCATAATTCCTTGAAGACTTAATTATTATGTATGCCAACACATTTCTGACAGGCATAATTGAAAAGCAGATAATTTTTACATTATATTTCTATTCTGGAATGTGATTTTTTCCAATGATTTATCTCCTCTTATACCTACACTCACTTTAACAATTGCATACTGGGATTCATTCTCAGAACAATTAAATTGACATAAGTTATTTACAGGAGAAGAAATTTTCTTAATTTTTTTTTCTCAAATTCAGCTAAGAAATTTTCTTTTAAAATTATTTTAAAAATGCAAACATTGTTTTACTAACTTATAAATAGCAAATACACAACAGTGGGCCATCACTCTGCTGCATTTGAAGAAATAGCTTAATGTGATCTGCAAAACATGCGAAAAAATTGAACGTCACAACTATTAATTTATCTTTAGTAGCTTGGGAAAAAGTGAAAAATGATTTATACGTAACTAAGGGAAGTTTACTTTTTTCAACTAATTTTATATAATCTATCACATCTTGGCAGATTTCAAATGCACGTAAGCTCACTGTAGCGTTTTCTAACCATCTATAATTATAGAATTTAAGAGGTAATTTTTTAAGCTTAAAAGATACCAAAAATTCTTGTCTTCGACTTTTGCAGTTGCTTCTCCCATATTAGAAATGTCAAATTCTTTGGAGCATCATATGCATTTCGCTTTATATTTCTTTTTGGAAGCCTTCAACCATTCAATGTGTGTTCAGTTCACTTTTGTAAGCCCACAGTGAATTGAATACACATTTTCCCGGCATATTGTTAAAAAAAAATCTTCGCACAAAAATTACATGCAGTAAAAACGTTTAAATAATTTATAGATAAAAATGTTAAAATATAATAAATATTCTGCAAAGAAGTAACCAAGAAACAAAAGTGCAACAGTGAACTGCATCACTTCCTTCTTTATGATCAGTAATTTTCATTGAAGGTTGAGACAAAACAAAGAAAATGTATTCCTATATTAGGACAAAACTAACTTCTAGAAAATTTTATTTTATCTTCAGAAAGAAAAATAAGCACCTGTGTAAAAAGAAAGTACTTTTATAGACCCTTATAACTCTAAGGGGTTATAGCAACCGAAGGGAGTTGATCTTAATCGACAAAATCGTGTCTGTAGCCAAAAAAAATTGAAGCAATTGCTGTCTCAAAAAACTGAAGCAATTGTTTCTCGAGATCCAAGAAATTATTATTACCCAAGAAATTATTTCTAATTGTATACCTTGCATACTCTCCTCTAGAAAAAGCGGTAAACAAGGACTGCTTCATCCTATTTCAAAAGGTGATAAACCCCTCGATTGTTACCATTGTGATTTTTTATGGCCCTTCCATCCACTAAAAAGCGTTATAAATATATTTTTACTGTTATTGATGCTTTTTCAAAATTTGTATGGATTTATCCAGTTAAATCTCCTTCCACTGAAGATGCTTTGGACAAATTGATGTTACAACAGACCACATTTGGAAACCCTTTGAAAATAATTACTGATAAAGGTAGTTCTTTTACTTCAAATAGAATTTCAAAATTTTTGGGAAAAACAGTCAATTGAACATATTCAAATCACTACTGGAGTACCACGTGGGAACGGACAGACTGAAAAGCCCCACGGCGCATTCATTCCTTTTCTAACCAAATTGTCTATTAATGTGCCGGACAAATGGTTTAAATATGTACCACGGTAACAACGATTTTTAAACTGCACTACAACACGTAGTACAAAATTTACACTTTTTCAACTCTTAATTGGTATTCAAAGGAAACAAAAAGAGGATATCGAGATCAAAACACTACTTGAAGAGGAACATTATGAACACATTATTCAAGACAAGCTACGCATCGAAGCCAAGCGAAACATCTTGAAATTACAGCAGGAAAATAAACATCAATACAATAAAAGCCGTAAACCTGCCTGTAAATATAAGCTCGACGACACAGTGACTATACAACGTGCAGAATTTGGTATGGGTCTAAAGTTGCGCACAAGACGATATGATGTTAAGATGATAGGACTTCACGAAAGTCCGATCATAACGTCAACTGCTGCGGATAAAATGAAGAAATGGTGCTCAGTTTAAGCATTCACCATTAAAAATGTGCGTTTTTTAAAATCTTTTTTTCTTTCTTTCTTTATTTTTTTTTTCTTCCCCTTCTCATTTCAGCCTTGTTACCTACATTACTCTCAACTTCAACTCAGCCGTGGACGTATGGTATGCAAGACGGCCGTGTGGGATAGATTTAGCCCCATGCGTGTTGTCATTACGTCACTTTCATGGAAATTACGTCATTTCCAACTCTCTCCCTCTAGCGGAGAAAATCGCTTTTCTCCGCTAGAGGGAGAGAGTTGGAAGTACTTCGCGCAATTCGTAAAAGGCGAACTTGTGATGCAGATTTTTTTAATTTGTGTAAAAGGCAGACAGCCTACCTTTCGCCTTTCATTATTTTAAGTGTTGTGCTCGTTCTAAATGTTGCAGTCCCTTTTAATTATTAATTTAAAAAATATTTTAAAAGATCAAATGCTCGTTTTTATTGGTTTTGAGATTCACACTCAAAGCCACATTAATAAATCATGAGAGTGGTCTGTTTTTTTCTAATCAGTTTAGTCTTAAAAAGAAGAGGCTCTCCAGGACATCTACCAAAGTAGAATGTTAGGTCTAGCTTTCCAAAGCTTATTTCCATTTGAAGAGATTTCAGAGTAAGTGAGTGCTTTGTCTCCAATCATGGCTTCAGCAGAAGCAATCTTGGCCAAGGCATCAGCAAGGTCTTTGCCATTCAGCCCCAGCATGGGATGGGATCTAGTGAAAGTGGACATAATGCCTCCAGGATAGCATAAAAATAAGTTATTAAATTTAATTTCTGTCAGAAAAAGAGTGCAAAATAATAGATTTCTGTCCAAAAATATTTAAGTGTCAATAAATAAGAAATTAAAAAAATAATAGGAACTAAAAATTAATAAAATTAAAGTTACTAAAAGTTTAGTAAAACTTGAGTTTTATTAAAAATACTTTTCAATAAAACTTGTGATATTTTAAAATCTAATTTAAACAATTTCCTAATTCTTAGCTTAATTTAGCCTATAATAACCTCATTCTAAAATGTTCTCTTATTTCCTGATTCAATTCCACTTTTTTTTTATTTAATTAAACGAACGCGAGTTTTAAAATTGTTGAAGTCGATAAATTCCCACACTCCGAGTGAAGGGAAAAAAATTGTCAACCTAAACGAATTCTTTTTAAAAGATCCCTATAATTACCTTACCTAAATCGACACGTGTAAAGAAATCTCTATGAAAATCCCACAGTATATAATCATGTGAAAAAATATTTCATTAGCGTTTCCTCTTTTCACTCTTGTGTTGTTCTGTCTTGATGTGCCCCCTCGCTCCTGCTTGTACATAAATTATGCCTTCTGGGATGTAATAAAAGCGAAGTTTAAAATTTGAAAGTGTCTTCTATTTTAGAGCCGACAGAATAATTATCCGTGCCAAAATTGTCAAATGAATTAAAAGAATTAAAATTAAATCTCCAAGAGGAAAGGCAATTCGACGTTGCGTTGCGACTTCAATTCGACGTTGCGTTGCGACTTCTCGTTTCGTCGATGCTTTTCGTCCTGGTCAGGCTGCTACACTGTTTTACTGCGTTTTAATCTTAACTACACGAATTTTCTTATCATCACCATAATATGGTGATGATAAGAACTTACACTTAAAGAAAGAAAGTGTAATATGTAAGTGTAAGATGATAAGAAATTACACTTAACTATCCTACCCATAGCCCATTTATAACAAGGCAAACTGTCTTCGATTAATAACACTAAATCTCCTAATTTTACATTATTTTTGCCAAACATCCATTTCGATCTCTGTTGTAATTGACTTAAATAATTAAGATGCCAAAATTTCCACATATATTGTACAAGTCTAGTTACCTTTGGCCTTCTCTTGAGGTGACTTTCTTTTAAATTTGTCAAATCAGGCTCATTTAAAGAGGTTAAAGACCTATTTACTAAGAAATGTGCAGGAGTAAGAACCTCAAAATCGTCCTCGTTAGCTGACAAGGGGCAAAGTGGTCGAGAATTCAAAATTCCCTCAATTTGCACAATTACAGTTAAGAACTCTTCATAAGTTAAGTTTATTCTCTTAACTCTTTTTAGATGGTATTTAAATGACTTTATAGCTGCCTCCCAAAGACCGCCAAAGTGTGGGGATTTTGGTGGAATAAATTTCCACTCAATGCCTTCTGCAGCTAAATAGCCTGCCAGCTTTTCATCTGGTTTTCTAACCATTTCATGAAGTTTTTTAATTTTTCTATTAGCTCCTACAAAATTCTTAGCATTATCTGAAAACAGTTTCGCACATTTACCTCTTCGAGCCATGAATCTTTTCAAATCGCTATAAAGGAACCAGAAGTCAAATCTTAAACAATTTCTATATGAACAGCTTTAAAACAAAAACATACAAAAATACAAATATAAATTTTCTGTACCTTTACGCTGAGCCTTATTCTTAATATAAAACGGCCCACAGAAATCGGCACCAGCACAATTAAAAGCAAAATCTGGATATACTCTTTCCTTGGGCAAATTGCCCATGATTTGAGTAGGCGCAATTGGTTGGGCTTTGAAACAAATGATACATTGATGAACGATTTTTCTGCAGCTATTTAACGGTAAGCTTGGAAAGCAGATCCGCTGCACACAGCTCCAAACGTGGGATACTAATTTCTTTGATGGGAGCAACTCGAGATTTGCTGCATAAGAGTGACACCTTTATCTCACCAGATCTTGACAAAGACCTGGTGTAGACAGTACAACCGTATGCATTTTTCGAAGCATCTCCGAAGCCTATCAGATCTACTTTCAGAGCTTCAGAATATAACACATGACGATCTAGGTTTAAATTTTTCAATTGACTCAGTTCAGAACTAAATTTTTCCCACTCTCTATTTATGTGTAAGGGAACTTCATCGTCCCAATCAATTCTCAAAATCCACAATTTCTGCAAGAACATCTTCGCTGTGATTATCAAAGGTCCTAAAGAGACCTAAAGGGTCAAACAATCTGGATATGTCCGATAGCATTGTTCTTTTTGTTGCAGGACTTGCAATTTTTTGAACACTAAAACTAAATGTATCCTTTTCAGGATTGAATTGTAATTCCAAAGTTTTTAAAATTGCTGAGTTAGGGTTATCGAAATTGTATTCTCGGTCCGATGTTGGAACTTTTTGTAACAAAATAGGATTATTTGAGCTCCACTTATGAAGTTCCATACCAGCTGATTTTAACAAATGTATTAACTGGTCTTGTAGTTCAATGGCAGAAGATAAATCCTCGGTACCACTGATTATATAGTCGACGTAAAAATCCTTGCCAGCAGCAGCGGCTAATGGATAATTGTCCTGCTCATCACAGCATATTTGTTTTAGTACTCTAGTCGCCAAGTAAGGAGCGCATTTGGTTCCGTAGGTAACAGTGAGCAACTTAAATACACGTAATTTCTCTTCCTCTAAATCCTTCCATAAAATACATTGTAAATCACACTGATCTGGATGTATCCAAATTTGACGATACATCTTTTTTATATCGGCGGTGAAAATTACAGAATGTTTTCGAAACCTCAACAAAATAGCGAACAAATCATCTTGGACAACAGATCCTGAATACAAATTATCATTAAGCGATTGTCCAGATGACGTTGCCTCTGATGCGTTAAAAACAACGCGTAATTTTGTAGTACTACTTTCTGGCCTAAAAACGCCATGATGAGGTATAATATACCTTGGAGTTTCGCAAGTTGCCTGCATATGCCCCAAATTCTCATACTCAGTTAAAAATTCGCAGTATAGTTGCGTATACTCTGGTTCTCTCTTCAAACGTTGCCAAAGTGATTTAAATCTTTTAGTAGCAATGTGTTTTGACTCGCCTAAACATGGGGGTCCATTTTAAACGGCATTTTAACGACATAGCTTCCATCGTCATTTCTGAAATGTGTTTTCATGAATTGATCTTCACATATTAAACTCTCATCATTTTGTAATTTATCCCCCTCAACATCTTCAATTTCCCAAAATTTTCTTAAATTTGCATCCAAATCTTCTATTATCTACCCGCAATGAACAGTAGTTTCGTTTGGAACACTTCCGGTAGCAACAAACCCAAACACAGTATTTTGAAAAACAATGTCTGTTCCCGGAAACCTAATTTGACCCGATCTTAAAAGTTCATAGAATATTTGGGCACCTAATAAAATATCTACCTCTCCAGGTTCATTGAAACTCGCTAAATTGAAACTATCTAATTCTAGCGTATCAATGTCAAATTGTTTGGCGGGGATACAATCTGTTATATGCGGTACTACCAATAGCTCAATTCCGTTTTCAAAGCTTCCGCTAACGTTCGAAATTTCGTTTTTACGATCCAGTTAATAACAGAAGATGATTGATTTAGTCCAGAAACCACAATGTTTCGTCTTTCTTTTTTCAAATTCAGTTTATCGGCTAACCGTTTTGAAATGAAATGACTCATACTACCGACATCCAATAACGCACGTGCACTCATAAACATTCCTACATTATTCTGAATCATCACATTTGCAGTACTTAATAAAACCATTTTGTTTAGATTTAAGTTGGTAGCAGTGAATGAATGCGTACTGTTCAAAGGTGACTCATTCGTCAGTTGTGATGAATTATTACTGGGATTTTCAATTCGCGGAACGAATACATTTGACCTTGGATTTAATCCCGCGTTAGCATTCTGCGAACGAGTTTCAGCTTCGCTTTGAGTATTTCTCAAGTGCAAAAGAGTGTTATGTCGTTTTTTGCAAATGGAACAATTGGATTTTGAATAACAATTAGCAATTTTATGGAGATTTAAACAATTAAAACATAATTGCTCATTTTTAAAGACCTCTATTCTCTCATTAACGAGCATATTTTTGAACACAGGGATCAGGGAATGATTTTCATTAGATTTACAAATTACACATTTCGGAGTTTTAACTTCCAATACAAATTCTTTTTGTGGATTGTATTCTTTACGATATTTTTGAGAATGGTTTACAACTTGCGGTCGTGAAAACACATTACTATCGTTTTTAAATTTTGACGATACATAAATATAGCAACGCTTGGCCAAATCTGGTGGCACATACCAAGATTCTCCTTGTTTCAGGCCAATATGAATTTGTAGTTCACGATCTAATGAATCAAATATTTTTCCGGAAATCATGAGTTCACAAACTCCCTTAAAATCATTTACCTTACTTAACTGACAATAATAATCAAATGCTGCACTAAGTCGCGATGCAAACTGGATATAGCTTTCGTTTGGACGCTTTTTCGCTTTACGGAAATTATTTAAAACTTCTTGTGGGGCGGATTGAAATTCTTTTAACACTAATTCCTTTAATTTGTCATACATACACAATTCATCCTCATTTAAATATATCATTAATTTGGTAACTTTTCGCCTAAAATATTTAATAGGATCTCCGGCTTGAATTGTTCTGGGCCATTTTTGGTTTTGAAAGCTCTTTCAAGCGATTGGAAAGATAAATTATACGACTCTGCCCGTGTAGGAACTGGCATAGTTAAAGTTTTGACACTTTTTTTATCAAACTTTCTAAACTAAAATTAGAACCAGAATCGCTATTTGTCACATTAACCTTTTGTGTTACTTCTTTTTGTAAATTTGCAAGCTCAAGTTCTTTTTCTAATGCGTAAGTTTAAGTTTTTCCAATTCTAGTTTCTGTGCTTCATTTTTCTCGTAATCTTTTTTCTTTTCAATTATTGACTCAACCACAGTTTTTACGAATTCATAATTATCTTTATAGATCTCGCTCTTTTCAATTAAATCTTTAATAGTAATTACTTTAGCACCCGAAGGAATATCAATTTCTAGTTCCTCGGCAACTTCAATTAATTCACTCTTAAGTTTTGAAAGCATTTTGAAAAGAGAACTCTGAATATATGCAACTCATAAAAACGAAACTAATACACAAATTTGGAAATCAAAAGTATCGAATAATTCAATCATAGGAATTTACACTTTATATCCATTGGAGATCATTCTAAACGATTCAGAAATCACTAAGAACAATATCAAGTAAACACACGCGGCAAAACAGAAACACTTGCCGACTTCTCAAAACTAACTCTGAATATATGCAACTCATAAAAACGAAACTAATACACAAATTTGAAGAACAAAAGTATACTCACAGTTACCCTGAAACCAAAACGGACATAATTATCCCATCATCGGATGATTCAATCATAGGAATTTACACTTTATATCCATTGGAGATCACTCTAAACGATTCAGAAATCACTGAGAACAATATCAAGTAAACACACGCGGCAAAACAGAAACACTCGCCGACTTCTCAAAACTCTCGATGGTTCAATACTGCGTAGTCGACGGACCACTTAATGTAATTCTCTTCAAATAATACTCACTTCTTTCTGGTGAACACCATTTTATTTTCAGGCACATTCCTTGTGCCTCTTCAGGTAGACTGTTAGATTAGGACACCTCTCACAATTGGATGCCACCTCTAGATCACAGAATCGTTCTTACACACTCTACGTTCAGATTCACAAAAGTTTTGTGTTGAATTCTAATGCGAAAAATACAAAAATTATTTTGTGCAATTTATCGCATCCAGTATATTTTTGTGATATGTTTAAAAAACTCTCTCCTAAAGAAAGATATGATGCAGCCAAAGAAAAAAAATAATTATGCATTAATTGCTTAATGACGGGTCATCGTTTAAGTAGTTATTCATCGAAGTATTTATTATGCAATCAATGCGGGAAAAGCATAATAGTCTGTTACATATTTCTAAAGAATTAAATAGTTCTGGTGCCTTCTATAAGCAGAATGTTTTATCGAATGATTCATTGCCGGAGCCAATCTCTAATACCAATAAATCTCTCGATTCAAGTGTTTCTGCTACAAGGCCCAGTGACCTTGAAAGTATTAACAGCGCAGAAGAAAAAAGAATTATTGCTTTCCAACACCAGCTGTTTTTTGACGAAAGATCTTGTTAGTTACAGCAAATGTTTATATCGATTCTAAAAGTGGAGAAAGTCTGTGTTTGAGAGCAATTTTAGACGTCGGATTATGCACGCGTTCATTGTATACATTTATTAGATTTAAAGAAAGAAAAAACAAAAATCGCGGCTTCTGGCATTAATGGGTTAGAGATGTCCGTTAAGTCGAAAATAAAGGCTAATGTTTCAAACGATTTTAGTTTTTCAAGGTCTTTAGAATTTCTTGTTCCAAAAATAACAGACCATACCCTCATCGAAATATATAGATGTTTCTCATATTAATTGGCCAAAGAATGTTAATTTAGCTGATCCATCATTTAATAACCCTGGGAAAATTGACGTTTTATTAATAGTGGAGATCTCTTTAGAAAATTTTGAAACCTAATAGAATACAGCTTTCGGAACAAAAAATAATATTGCATGATTCTGAATTTATATATGTGGTTAGTGGAACAATTGAAAATCCAATAGCTGAAAATCGAATGCATTGTGGCCTATCAAGAGAAACTGAAAATCTAAGTGAAACATTGGAAAATTGAATCTGTCGAAGAAGAAAATGTTAATCAAGGGAATGAAGAAAGAAATGTGAGAAGCATTACGTCAAAACTCATACTAGAACGGATAGCGGTCATTATGTGGTTAAAATGCCAATGAGAGAAAAAAAGTAATTCTCAACTAAGCGAATCGAAAGACATCGCTCTTCGGAGATTAAATTGGTTATACAAACGGTTAAAAAAAGAACCAATTATGTGGGAACTATATAAAAATTTCATAGACGAATATCAAAGCGTGGGTCATGCGTCAGAAGTAGTCGACTGTGAAGAGCCCGATATTACATATTACATTCCTCATCAAGGTGTATACCGCCCACAGAATAGCTCAACTCCTCTCCGTGTTGTCTTTAATGCCTCACAAACTACTACAACTGGATATTCTTTGAACTCTCTACTATTGAAGGGTGGAATTGTTCAAGAAGAACCGTTTTCAATTTTGTGTCGTTTTTGAACCCATCGCTTTGCATTTACAGCGGATGTTAAAAAAATGTATAGGCAAATTTCAGTTGAGGAATCAGAGCAAGATCTTTTGAGAATTTTATGGAAAAATAGTGACGCTGATCCTATCAAAATTTACAAACTAAAAACCGTGACATATGGCACAAGTTACGCGCCATTTTTAGCAACACGAACCTTGAAACAATTGGTTATTGATGAAGGTGAAAACTTCCCAATAGCAGCACCTATTGTCATGTCAGACTTCTACATGGATGATTGTTTATCTGGATCAGACACATTGGATATTACGAAAGAACTGCAAACCCAACTTACTCAAATGCTCGCTTGTTGTGGGATGGAGCTGCACAAATGGTGCTCTAATAGCCCTCAACTTTTGAGTCATAATTGTTTGAATAGTGACTACTTGTTCGATTCCTTAAACGAAGTAAAAGCTCTGAGACTTTTATGGAAACCTCAAGTTGATTGCTTTGCCTTTAGAATACTGTAGATAATTCTGCTAAATATACAAAGAGAACTGTTCTATCAAAAATTTATGATCCCCTTGGCTTGCTTGGACCTTTAATTACAAAGGCAAAGATTTTCATGCAGACTCTTTGGCTTTTAAATATAGATTGGAATGATTCACTTCCAACAAAATAATCTCAAGAACGGACCCAGTTTCTGGACTCACTTCGTAAGGTTAATGATTTGGACATCAACAGATTTGTTCTAATGGAAAATTTAAAAGTTGTAGAACTTCACGGATTTTCATATGCAAGTGAAAAAGCATATGGAGCCGTCATATGTATAAGGTGTATCGCATCGAATGGAAAAATCACTATTAATCTTCTTTGTAGTAAATCCAGAGTTTCCCCATTAAAGATAATCACAATTCTTAAACTTGAACTGATTGCTGTTGTCTAAACTTGTGACAAAAGTTGTCAAGTCCTTAAAACTAGCTATATCAGTTATTCGTTTGTGGTCAGACTCGAATATCATATTATCCTGAATACAACAATCACCACATCTACTCAAGGTGTTCGTTAACAATAGAGTGAGTAAAATCCAAGAACTGACAAGTGACTTTCAGTGGCACCACATGTGTTCAGAAGATAATCTTGCAGATCTGGTATCACGTGGTCTAGAACCTGAAAGGCTTCAATCGGAAGTTCGCTGGTGGAATGGTCCATCGTTTTTGCAACAAACTAAAACCAACTTTGGATAAAGAATTAATATGTAATAACTCAAGTAACTATTTATCTGAACTAAAATTGCAGCCGGACACTTTTTCATTAGTGATAACTGATACTTGTAACTTCATTGCTAATCTAACTGAAAATTATTCAAAGTATCTTGAGCTAATTAGAAGTTTTAGTTTCATTCGCAGGTTTCTTTTCAATTGCAGAAATCCTAACAAGAGAGTGATCGGTGCATTAACGTCTGCTGAAATCAAAGAAGCAGAATTAATAATTGTTAGTTTCATTCAAAAAGGTGAGTTTTTAGGAAGAAATAAATTCATTTAATAATAAAGGGCAGTCAGTATCTCCAAAAAGTAAGTTACGGTTTTAAAATCCTTTTCTAGATAAAAATGTTATTCGTGTAGGTGGTCGATTGGAACAATCGAATTTAAATTATGATTCAAAATTCCCCATTGTTTTACCTGCAAAACATAAGTTAACCAATTTGTTTGTGCAACATTATGTAAAATATCTGCATGCAGAGCCATAAGCCTTATTAAATTTTGTTAGAGAAAAGTTTTGGTCTTTACAAGGTAGGAACTTATCTAGATTTTCCACAATTGTGTTGTTTGTTTTAAACTAAAACCTGTAGTTACTAAATAAATAATGGGAAGTCTACCACCAGATCGAATTAACCCTGGTGCAGTGTTTAACAAAACAGGTATCGAATTTACTGGCCCATTTTTAATTAAATATAGAAACCAACGCAAAGGAAATTTATCATAAAATTTACCTCGCAATATTTGTTTGCTTAGCCACAAAGGCTGTCCACTTAGAGATGGTTGATGATTTAACTTTAGAAGCGCTAATAGCTTGTCTAAAACGGTTCTTTGCTCGTCGTGGAAAAAATAGCGTTTTGATTAGCGATAATGCTAAAAATATGATGGGGGCTAATTTAAAACTAAAAAAGTTGTATAACTTAGTTGAAAAATCAAAAGATAAGATAACTGATTATTGTTCATCTGAAGATGTAATTTGGAAGTTTATCCCCCCCCCCCTCAGAGTACCTAATTTTGAAGGCATCTGAGGGGCAGGTGTTAAGTTCTTTAAATTCTATTAACCCATTAACCGCTGGTGTTGCGTTGACGCAACGGTCAATATAAATAAATATTAAAAAAAAATAACGATTAAACAAATTTTTGAATAAATTACAGTTTTATGTTAAAGAATAGCACTACTAACAAATCAGTGAAAAAATTGACTTAAATAAATTATTTTACACCTAATAATCGATGTTTTACTTTAAGCATTTTTTTTTTTTTTCAAATTTCCAAACTTATTTTTTCTTAGAAAAAATAAAAATTAAAAACAAATAGGGGTTTGGTTGTGAAAGACATCAGCCAAGGTCACTCTTTGTCAGTACATTCCACAAAGCAGGTATTTCTGTGGGGGAGGAGGGGGAAGTTAAATCAGGTGTTGCGTTCGCGCAACGTCAGCGAAAAGGGGGTAGACTGTTATCCTTCTTGAAAGATTTCATTTCAGTACTGTGCGTCTTATTGGTAGCAACTTTTTTATCCTCTGTGGTTTAAAATGCGTAGAACAAGATATCTTACGTTAGAAGAAGCTTTGGAAAAAAATTTTCAAACAAAATTCCGATGACGAAGATGCAGATGAGACCGATATTGTTGTCGTACCTCCAGAAACAGCAGATGCTAGTGATGAAGAAGGTAATGAAAATATTTTAAATTACGATAATGAAGTTTTACCTAGAGATACTGCGGAGGAAGTTGAAGTTCATGTAAAGGAGAAATTAGGTCCTCCCAAAAGTTCTGCTAAAAAAAAAAAAAAAAAAAAAAAAAAAAAAAAACGGAAAAAGAAAGAATTACGATGGACATAAAAGGAACCAATTGATAGGCCTCAACCAAAAAAAGTAAGAAAAAGCTTCAATTGATCGTATCAAACAAATCATAGAAGATAAAGCTAGTGCAGATATTTTCAATCTTTTTTTTTTTTCAATATGAAGAAAACAAAAAGATACTAGTTGTTCGGTGGCACGACAATTCTGTTGTGACAATAGGGTCAACGTTTGAAAAAATTGAACCACTAAAAAATGTTTCTCGATACTCTAAAAATCAGAAGAAGAAAATATTAGTAGCCCAACATCACTGCATTGAGCAATACAATCAGAAAATAGGTGGTGTAGATTTGTGTGACAATTTTGTTTCCAATTACAAAATTAGGGTCAGTGGCAAAAGATGGTGGTAGCCGATATTTTCAAATTTCATCGATGTTTCAGTAACAAATGCTTGGAGAATATTAAGATTTTCTGTTGGATTTTAGAAGAGAAGTTGTTCTACATCTGTTACAGATGCCCTTGGATTGTGAGATAAATAAGAAAAGATCAGCTACAGGACGTCCGAGCAAATTCAGCCTTTTCAAAACCAATATCCGAAGGACATTTTATTGTTAAGTCTACAGACAGTAGAAGACTACGTTGCAAGTATTGCCACAGCCAAACTATTTATCGCTGCAATGTTTGTGAAGTTGCTATTTTACATCCTTTAATAAGCTCACAAAAATTTCTAGTTTTTAAAACGTGAAGGAAATGCGGCGTAGTGCTCGGTAATAACGATCAACATTCGTACTTCTTTTCCGCTGACGTTGCGGCAGCGCAAAACCCTATATTTTTAAGGATAAGTGCAATTTCCTTATTTTTATATTAAATTACTATTATAAGAGGTCAAAATAATAAGAAATTGTATTGTTTGCATCGAAAACAAATAAAGATTTTGAGTTTTGGCGTTTAATGGGTTAATAAAGGAATAGTAGGAACCACTAAATTAAAGTATGAAGAATTCTTAACTGTTAGTAATCAAATTGAATAAATTTTAAACTCTAGACCAATTACTCCCTTATCGGCCAACCCCCCAAAAAAAATCTCTCTTTTTTTTTCTTTTTTTTTTTAAATCTTCAAACAGAAAATGTGCATGTGGATTTAAAATAATAATAAAAATAAAAAGTACTTTTAAGGGCCTTATATATGGGCCAATAAAAATAAGCAGTTTTTAGGGATTATTTATGATGCGATATATTTTGTTCTAGAAATTTTTTCATCACATTTTACAGTTGCTCATGTATTTTTACATATATGCTTGTGAATTCCTAACCATTTTTACAATTTATAACCATTTTTTTTTTTTTACCAACTTAGAATAATTTTTTCTGGTTCGTGGGATTTCTTTCCCAACTTATGAATATACATGTTGATTCTTCAAATTTTTTAAAACTTGATTAATTTGAAATTAAAGAAAATCGGCAGCTGATACAGAACAAGGTGGAAACAATTAGATAAGAGTCGATCGGCAATTTTGAAATGATTTAATTCTATATATTATTGTTTTGAGGAAATGTTACTAAAAGTGGAAAAAAATATACAAAAGGACAATTCCTCCTATGAATTAATTTTAATGCAGACATTTAAAATACAATTAATGATTTTTCTAAATCATATCAGTGTTTTTTTAAAAATGACAATCTAATATAATCATCATTTTATTAAATAAGTGTGGTTGATAAGCTAACATAAAACATATAAAATATTCATTATTTTCCCTATTGTCTTTATTAATGTACATTTTCTAAAGAGTGATATCAACAGCTATCAGATTAGTTGGATAAAAACCAACAGCTATCAGATTAGTTGGAATGTAAAAACTCCATTGCAAGTTCATTAAAAATGAATAGCAATTCATGAGTTTTGATAATATATATAGAGGGCTCCAGTAAATTAACCCCCAAAATAATCAAATTTTTTTACACAATGGTTATTAATTACAACAGCAAAGAGTAAATAGGGTTGGGTTGATTTACAGTTTTGTTACATCAGGTACAAGTTGATACTGACAATCAGTTGTACTCAATATAATCAGTAACCAATTCCTTTCACAACAGTGGACATTAAATGTTAATATATATTAGTTGCATAAATAATACATATTATCTTTAAAAACTAATCAAATTTCTTGTTACCTATAGCTTTGGTAGTAAATTTTTTCCCCATACTTTTTGTTTTTCAAAGCCTTCTTAAAAAGTAAGGATATTTAAAAATTTTAAAATATTGACAAAAGTTCATTTTTAATTTGCTTTTAAATATTCAATTATATATTTATAGTTCAAATATTAATATTTTATTTATTTATTTAAACTGCTATATTTCAAAAATTCTATTGATGTTTTAACTTTTAATTTCTACATAAATTCAATTTATTTTACTAATAATAATTCAGTTATCTGAGCTACCTATTTGCTATTTTGTTGAATAAAAAATGTTTCAAGCAAAATACAGTTATTTAGTCATAAAAAATTAATCGCATATTTTATAAACATATAAATGAAAGAAAAAATTCATAACAAATATTAAGGTAGTAATTTGCTAGTTAAAAACACATAAAACATGCTAATAGTGTTGATGAAGCAGAAAGGTGGACTAGGATTGAGTAATATAGTATTGACCTGACATTTATTTGCATCAGACTGATGAGTATCACTTGACCAAAAAAGAATGAGATCAAAGAGATTATGTATCAATATCATTTCAGTCCAGTGCTTCTGGTTTATATCACTTTTGTGCAGTTGATGCAGTAACACTCAACCCTTATAAGAGCTTATGCTAATCATTTTGCTGAGACAGAATGACAGATTAGAGTTGGGTGATACTGTATTTTGTTATCAAGATCGAGGATTGATATGAACTATCTGATAACTGCAGTCTGTACATATTTGAACATCTGATACTGTTATGTACCAGATACAATATCATCCACTGCTATAAATAAATGAATAAAATAAACACCTTTCTGAGCATTCAGGCACAGCTTTCAGTTAACGATGCAGGAATCCTCCATTTATGACACCTTTATGGATTTGTGAATTCACAATTCACTCCACAGACTCATAACTGTTTCACAAATCCATCACTTCCTGCATTCTGAAAATAACGAAAATCATCACTAAATGGCTAAAGTGATAAAAAAACAGTTTAGAATCAAATGGAAAACATCACAATATATGTATTTTACACAATAATGAGTCAAAAGAAAATATTAGGAAATAATATCATTATATAAAAATATCATTTGTTAATATAATAAACACAAAAACAATAAAGTGATAGCTTCTTGAAGACTCAATTTTAAAAGAAATTAGTTATTGTCATTGGATTTTATTTAATATGTCTTCTGGTAATAATTTTATATGCAAAATTTAAATATAACAAAATAGATCATAATACGAAATAAAAAATTATAAGTCATCTAATTTTATAACTACAAGTACTAAAAATATGGGTATCAAAACCTGACCATCCAGATTATCTCAACTGCATACATTATAAATTGTAAACTTATGACCTCTTATTTATTTATAAGATAATTTGACTCAACACAGATAAACTATGCTGAAATTTTCAATGAAAGTCAGGAAGGTTATCTATTTTCATTTATTTCTATATACTGGAAGACCAACTATGTGATAATCGTCAACAGCCATATGATGAAATCATCAAAAAAGGCATTTCTAGCCACTCCATTCTTGATTGTATTATAATTAATTTCTTGATTTTTTAATATTGTTTTCAATCAATTATTGTTTCTTAGTATGCATACACACAGTTGTAAACTGTTGGAAGAAATGCAGGAGAGTATTATTCAAGCTGCTCGACAAAGCATATCCCATTACATTATTTTTGAGGTCTTAGAAGTCCTTAAGAATGTTTGTGACTGATGTCTGAAGAAATCCTGTAAATGATGAGAGGTGATGATCAGCCAAAAACCTAGCAGACCAAAAACAGTGGAGTGTTTGATAAGAATCAACAGAACTGTGCTTGCTGGTGGCAATGATTCTAGGTATTTTACGGACCTCTAATGGCAGTCAAGTGACTACTTGAACACCGTCTGGTGAAATCGCGCCATTAAAATGGAAAGAGCTCAAACATATATCATTTAGACTTCAATCGATAGAAAAACATTGTATGAATAGACAAGTCTATGTACAATTTATTTCTGTTGAATGGCACATAGTATGAGACATCCTAAAACGAGAAAGCATGCCTTAGTTTACTAAGTTCTGGTCATGAAGCAGGAGAGAATCTATGCCATAATGCATAGTGCAATCACTAGACAAGACATAGATTTTGTTTCCTGATTTACATCAATATGGACAGGGTTCTGTATTTGAATACTGTCAGCAATACTAGGACGCCTTAGGCACACACTTAACTTTGACAATCATTCATCTTTCAGCAGGATAACAACTCAAAAAATATGCTATGGAGGGTGCATGATAGGAAGATGGCCTGACAAATATCTTTTTGACTGGTCTAGTCAGTCACACAGGGCAGTCATTAAAAAAAAAAAAAAAAAAAAAAAAAAGCTGCAGCAATCAATGGAGGACACACTCGTTGGTTTTCTACTGTGGTATTGTCCAATTGTTATTGAATCTTGAGATTTTCTCATAAAGTATTTGTAAATACAATCCTCTTAATATAGTAGATTGAACAAATGTGAAGAAAGTTTTTAAATAGAAATATTTTATATGTGTTCCCTGATGGCCATATGAAGCTTGAACATTTTTGATAAATATAATTCTATTAATTTCTTTATTTTTTTATCATTATGCTTTGATATTCTTCAAAACATATACTTTCAGAAAATACAGGATTTCAAAAAGTTGATTCTATGATTTAAATAAAAAAATTAGGACATCATAAACTGATGACTGATTCTGTATATGTACTGCATGTTGTGATAGTATCTAAATTACAGAGAATTAACTATGACAATTTTCAAAACTGACATTGTGTGTAATGAGTTAAAATACTTTATTATTATATTATAGTTCTTAGATGTTGTTGGTTATCAAGAAAATTTACATCTTTCATAAAAGAATCAAAACTTCAGATAATTCAAAACATTTTTTAATATAGTGAGTTAGCAAAAAGTAAATTATACACAAAAAATTTCTGGACAATTTGTTGTTCTGAATAAGGCAAAAGTTAAATTGCAGATAACTGACCTGGTCAATTTTATAATAAAAATGTTACAAAAAAATTCCCCAATTACGATATAATATCACATAAATAATCATTAGGTTTATACTTTGATTTATCCAATATGCCTACAGAGATGTTTAATTGTTTGTTTAGTTATGTCCCCTTAATAAAGAACTAAGTATTCAAATCAAAAATTGTATTTTCTATTGCTGTTCAAGCTTATTGTAACACCTAGAATATAAAGAAAAATATTTTACATGTTCTTTGTATGAATAATGATTCACGTAATGAGATGATGAAATATTATGCAGATTGATGAAGTCTACTTTTATATTAATGGTATCATAAACATCCAAATTTGTAATGTCTCAATAACAAAGAATTCTTTGCATGAGAACAATATAAATTATTTTAGCATGAAAACTTTCCCAACAAATTCTTGGCAAAGAATTTTTAGTCAAACTATTTGAATTATGAATATACTTCATTAAAATTAATTTCTGGTTAACCCTTTTGATGATTTTTTTATATTCTATCAAAAGAGTACAAATAAAATACGGGAGTAAAAGCATTTTTCAAATAAAAATGATATAGTAAACTGAGTTTATAGTTTCCAACAAAAAAATGGATATTGAGAAAATAAGAAGCTATGTTCTGGAAGAAATGTTAAAAGAAACAAAATCTACTAACAATAAAAATTTATAGCTCTGTCATTTTTTATACTAAAAATAACAAGGACCAACAGGAGTTTCAAAAATATACTTTAATGTTTAGGACTACAATGAAAAACTAAATTCAGTATTCATTCATTCATTATAATAATTTATATACTGCAAGCAGAATACAAAATTGCCGTCAAAAATAAAACATTGTAAGCTTTGCCAGTATGCTTTTACCCCTTCAAAATGGATCACTCATTCAGAAGAAAAATATTTCCAGAAGACTAGTACAGCATATTTCAGTTATTTTAACTGAAACTTAAAGCAAATCCTGTGATCTGAATATATTATCCCCAGACATACATAAAAACAGGTGTACTCATTAGTTCACAAATTCATTAGTTCATAATACAATGTATTTTGATGAGAAAAGGAAGAGGAAATTCCCCATATCTCTATATAAATGCTATAATTAATAACCCAGTGTCTATTAATTTATTTATAGAACTACTATTTCAAAATAAAAACTTGAATAAAGACTTTAACATACAGAACTATTTAAATAAGAGTTGAAGAGAAATTGCTCAGAATTATTCCAATTTGATAAGGACATCAAAATGTCAAGAAGTAAAAACACCAGAAAAGAAAAAATACATCTGAAATATCATTAAATATGAAGGAACAAAATATTATTTTAAACCTTTGACAGTCACTATAATTTTTTTCATCTTAAAAAAATGCCTGGTCGAAGTTCTAAGTAATCAACTTTGAAAACAAAATATTAGAAAACAGAAGAATTTTCCATGCCTTTAATTTTCTCACCAGGAGGCAGGGCAATATATATCTCACTGCTGCTCAAAGGATTCAAGTATGTTCCAATACCCTTCTGAGAGTTGTACCATTGCTTATGATGTCTCATTTACAACAGGAGCATAAAAGTCATTCTTTTTTCAAAAGCCTCATAAGTATGTGTGTCTGTGATTAAAATAGACAGATTTTTCCACAAACAGTACTCAATCTGATACTCTTTCATATGAATGCCACCCTCTCTGAAAGCTTTATTACAAAATTGATCATTTGCTTTTTATCATGAAAATCTTAACTTTCTTTTCGAGTTTTTAGAAAGAAAGAAGCAGGAATTTATTACGAGCACAAGTTGGTAATTGTTCATAAAGTAACTAGATACAGATAGTTCTAATAAAGAAACTAGATACAGAAGCTCACTAATGGACATTAACTTTAGGGAACAGCATCACTGACCCCCTCCCAATTGTAAATTATCCCCCAAAGAAAAGGTATATGGATTTTCCCTTGAATATATTCAGTGACACTATACAGAAGAATATGCTCTGGGAAATATGAATTGAGTTTTAAAAAAAAGTAGAAATGGTAAGCCAATGGAACACTCAGATAAACTAAGAAAATACAGCATATTTTGTTGAAAAAGAAAAGAATGAAAAGCTATTAACTTGGTTTTGCATGAGCTGTGTAGTTACATGAAACAGGAATATCTTTATCTGAGTAAGTTAGCTCGAAATAAATTGAGATATAACATTTTTTTTTCTAAAATACTTTGAAGAATTATTTTATCTTTAATAATTTTTTAATTTTATTGTGTCATAAAATATATTTATTATTTTCACAGTAAAGTTCCTGATTACAATGGTGATTTATATGAAATTCATTTAACATAATTTATAACTTATCTAAAAGAACAGTAATATTCAAACAAAACTAAAAGAAACTAATATAAAAATTTCTGTACATTCTCCTACTGACTGATAAGCCTTAGATGCAAGGTGGGATATTTTTATTCCACATTTTTCATCACAATAACATATTAGGAAATTGCATTTTTTATTATTGAATTTATTTTGAATACATTCATTCAATTTTTTAAAAAATTTTCTCGGTAAACATTTAATCTGAATATTTTCTTGCACTACAAATGAAAAATAATTTCATAATCAGAAAAGGCATGCAATTAAAGTCATTTTTAGGATATTTTAATTAATCGTCATTGATACTATATTTTTTGAAAAAAAATATTAGAAACATTCAAATATCTATCCATATATTTTTTGTGGTACCATAAAAGAAATATATATATATTTTTTTAATCTTAAAAGGTCGGTCGGATACTGTCCTACTCTCCTCAATGACTACTTAACACGAGACAGATTACAGCATAAGGGTTATCAATAGAAAAAATAGCATAAGTGGACCTAGATAGATGGCAAAAAGACCAGATAATTTTTAACTCTGAGCTATAAGGAGTCAACCATATTTTCTGTCAAGCAACTGAAATTTCATCAAATGAAATTGTTTAATCCAATTTTTAAGAAAAATGTAAGAATAAATTACTTTCTTACTACTTTCTTTAATCATTGGGCTAACTTTAAGGGAAGTTGCAATGCACTTTTCAAAACAATTACAATGATTACATCTCCTTATAAATCAAAACAAGAAACAAAAGACTGGCCATAATACAGAAGGAAATTTAAAGTTTTATTTGTATACATAATAACTTGTCTTTAAGACTTTCTTTGATGACATAGGCAATATCTATGTAATTTCATTTATTATGCATAATTTCAGTTTATTCACTGCTGCAAGTAAAGCAGGTATTAGATTAGAGTTTATGACTTAAAATACAAGAAGTAATCTCAGAAGATATACATAGTTATGCATAGAGCATACATATGATTATTTGACACATATCAACACTAACATTACAGCGTTTCCCATACTTTTAATTAAGATTTGTTGTTATTTTGACCACTTGTTCTAAATAAAAGAAAAGTGCATTTTTTTGCTTATATTATGTAAAGTTACATCTCGTAAGTTTAAAGTTTGCTTTTTTTAAATAAGCAAACGTACATTTAAAAAAAGGATAATCAGATATATGAAAGAGCTGAAAGTCAAAAACTATTCTAAGTCTTATTAAATAATCAACATATGTAAATGGAAGAAAAATAAACATTAAAAAAGGTTTAAATTATCAAAAATTATTCCAGTTATCTTTAAATATGTCAATATTTTATAAATTACCTCACAATAGTTTGTACTATGAAATTAATTTATTAAAAAGTATATAAAAGAATTAAATGGCAATGTATACAGATTACTCATTTCTTGACAAGTATCGATTTTCTCTCGATTAGAAGCAGAAAGTTTAGGGAATTTTGATGAAATGATTATTGTTCATAGCTCCTTGACTGCATCCAAAATAAAATCATGGTAGCTGATGTTTTGATATCCAGTTGTCTCCTTGTAAATTGCGCAAGCATTTATTGTAACCAAAACAAGAATGTAAAATAAATAAATAAAACCAGCCTAATTTCTAGATGAGGACTTCACTGGATATTTTCTGACAATCTGATCTAAAGTTGCCCAAGCATTTATTGCAACCAAAACAAGAATGTAAAAAAAATAAAAAAAACCAGCCTAATTTCTAGATGAGGACTTCACTGAATATTTTCTGACAATCTGATCTAAAGCATCAATTCTTTATTTTGTCAAATTGTAAGATTTCAAAACTTCATTATTTTTTATTTTTTCGTTAAATGTGATTTCTAATGTCAGGTATAAAACGCTCAAGCAGCAGAACGTGTTTAACTTTTTTTTTTATAAGACATAAGCTATATATCGTCATTCTTAGCAGTCTTATTAGTAAAGATCTCTTGTTTATCCGCGCAAATACTTCTCTCTCTGAATGATTTTTGCTATCAACCCAATTTATTTCTATGGTTCTTATTTGTTTCACTAGAATGCAGTTCAGCCTTTGCAAAACCATCACTATTTTTCAATGATTATTGATAAAATTCTGAGAGATTTAAATTTTGTGTATGCTTTCATCAACAATATTTAATTGGTGTCACCCTCAGAGGAAAAACATGTAGTGTTTCAATTTATATCGACTGCATTTGTCGGTCTTTTGTTGAAAGATATAAATAAGACGTTTTTCATCAATATAAATCACAAAGTTTTTTCTTCCAACATGTATCTGAATCATTTGACCATCATATCAATGACTAAATGTTCTCTATCATATATAGATCATTTCTTTAGAGAAGAAGTCAATTATAATGGCTAGAATGCCAATGGTTAGCAGAGATTATCACTATATTATGTTAATGCACCACCAATAGCAAAATCTGAAGCCCCAACTCAAACACTTAGTGGTGCATTTAGTTTTGGAATGATGTAATAAAGTATCCTGTGCAAGGGTTTTCTTCTTTTTTCAAAAGCTGTAATAACCTTATTTATCCATGAATGTCCATTATTTGTCCATTGATGCTAACTTTAACTTTTAACACTTTTCAATTTTTATGCTTCCTAAAAAGTTTACTGGATGGAGGAAGGGGTAAAGTATATGTATTACGAAAGCTTGCCTATTGAAACATCTATAGCTGTGTAATATGCCAAGAAAATTATGAAACTGTGTAATAGAATTTATTCATAGTTTAAAATAGCATTTACTTTATCTGGTAAAAGTTTTATTCCACCATTACATATTCGAAATCCTAAAAATGTGGATCACCTAATGTATATTTAGAAAGATTTATAGACAATCTCTACTGATCCAAATACTCAAAAAGTAATCAAAGATTTGCAGATGTTCTTCCTCCAACTAAACTAAATGCAACCAATATTGTTGATGAAAATATACACAAAATTTATACCTCTCAGAACTTCATGAATATATGTTTGAAAAGTAGTGGTGGTGTTGCAAAGGCCTCACCTACATTCTAGTCCTTTTACAAGCCTAAATGAACTGGTTATGGCCATTTTATGACTATCATCTTCATGAATAGGTATTTAATGATAAGATTTAATTAAATCAATATGTGAAGAAATTATTTCAACATGTAGCTCTGAAGTAAAATCTAAAATATTAGGAATAGAGTATTTATCCTTTAGAGTTTGGGCATTCCAGGCATGTTAATCTCCAATCATTACTATCTCTCTTAAGTACTATATGTAAAAAAAAAGTTACACAGTTGCATTTAGAATGTATTGTATGGCCCAAATCAAGCATATGCTGAAATTCTGTTTTGGCTGCTTTTAACTAATCAGGAGCTAACTGGCTTGGCTAGGCTAGGCTAGGCAAGGCAAAAACAAGTCAACCAGAGGTTTCAATGTAATGTTTTACAATATGTTTATTTCTATAGAAGATAAATGAGGTTTAACAATTTCAGGAAGCTCTCTTAATATGTCATGAAAAATATTCTTGACTGAAATAAGTTTATTTTAATGAATTTCAGATGAAATAAGCTTAAATGGGTATTTAGTTTGGTGCATTATCTACTAATTTTCTATCATGAAGATCAGGGAAAATATTGAAATAGTATAGAAAGTCAGCTCCTATGATAGCCAATGACAGATGGAATTAGAAAAGGCCATCAAATATCCTTCTCAAATTCAAGTCTACAGTCAAAAGTCTCTTACCATATATATTGATGGGAGATATATTCGTGGCTGACAGTTGCTGTATACTACAAGAAATGTTCGATGGTCCATCCTTGATAAATAAGCGTCATGAAACATGATGCAGAGAGGAAGCTGTCACATTTATTCCCTGCTGGATGAGTTTGTCGAAAAATTGCATGAAGGAATGCATTTCCTTGCTGCCTCCTAAAATTTCCAATGTTACGAATTGTTTCCTCAGGAAGGGAAAATAAATCACTGCATGGAATCTTGTTTTTTGTATCTCATTGTAAGTTTATCGATTCGCCTATTAAGACTTTCAATTTCCTGAAGAATCATTGGCTGAAGATATTGTATTAGTTGACAAATATTTGAAGAGTTCACTTTAAGGATTCAATCAGCAATTTCCATAGCTTTTTCCACAGTTATTGGTGTAAGAGATGCCAAAATAGTTTGAAGAGAAGTTGGCATTTACTGCAAGAAAAGTTCCAGCATAAGTTTTTTTGAAACATTATGTGAAGCAGCTTGATGATTCATAGTCTTTAATAATTCTGAAGGCTTTCCCCTAATTCCTCTTCAGATAGCAATTTCAGAATTTTTTGCTGCAACAACTAACCACATCTTTGAATGAGATGCATTCTAATTGCAGTATATGGATTACTTCTTTGGGATCTATAATGATACCTCATATTAGAGTGGAGGCTTCCAGTGGCAAATTCGACACAATGTAGTAAAATTTCGTTAAACTATCAGTCACTTCGTTTGCACATAGCAAACCACAGATGTGGGTCACTAAAATTGTAATTATTTCAACTTTTTTTTTTTTTACAGTTACCATTATGGAGAAATAATAGGATAGTGGCAAAATATTTATCTTCAGATTTAAAAGCAAAATGATTCATCCACATTTTAATCAACAATTTTATTAACAGCTCTCATTTTCCTAGCTCAATCATACTGGCATAAAAAGGAATTATTTATTTTTCTACTCTAATCACATAGTTGAATTACTGGCACATGCTTAAAGGGTACATGCATGGGGGATTGGCTTCGCAACATCATCCAATTTTTCAGATACTAACCTCTATTGGCTAATGGGCAAAAGTGAGTACTTGATTACATACCAAAGTGAAAGATGTAAATATTCAGAAGCAGTTAATTCCTATCTCCAATTTTAATCAGTGGCTTGGCAAGAATAAATAATTAACTGACTGGATCAAAAGACTTAAAGTGATGTTGGCATAAATGTTTTGTTTTCAAAGCACCAAAGGAATAACATCCCCTTTACTCTGTGGTCATTACATCTCTGTCATACACACAGTGACCTGGTTGTAAGGACTTTGTTTTGAAACTGGGAGGATTCCAAGATGCTATCCCACTAAAGAATTGCCATATAAGTAGATGTGGTGCACATTAAATCTATCAGAGCCAAATGACTTCTTGCTAAAGTAGTGTGTAAATTTGAAGAACCGGGATAGCCTGGTTGGTAGGGAGTTGGATTTGCATCCCTTGGGACTCCCCGTGTTTGTGGTGGCTGGTGCATGTATAAATCTGTCGTGGCCACAAAGTCCTCCATGTCGAGACAATACCACTGGAGGTACTAGTTCAGAGGTGATCATTCTCTGATTCATGTCTAAGTTATGATCTGTGGTTAAGTGAATGAAATGCATGAATGAAGTCCGCCCCGTAAAAAAGGTTGTGACATATGAGTAGCTAAGTCGTACTTTTGGCCCTAGATGGCGCTACTGAAACAAGAGACGCTTTATCGGCTTAAAATCAATGACTTCATCAGCAGGCTGTCTATGACAAGTGCCATAAGAAACAGCAACAACCATAAATTTGAAGAGGGAGTGCCAGGTCATGTATCATCCTTGTTATCTGCCTGTGATTCAAAATTATGAAGTCCATTCCGAAATAGCCCTTGTGTCATTTTAAAAAGAGATGTTAATTTAACTAACTAAATTATGTAATCTGTCATAGACACAATAAAAGAGTCAATTTTGCACATATTTAGAAATCTAATCTAATGCACATATTTAGAAAGTGACAACAGATCAGTAAATCATTTCTAAATAAAATTCTCAGTTTTCATTTCAATAAATATAGACCATCATAATCCTTCATCTCTACAAATAAATAAAAGCAAACTACAATCTTTGATAGCCCATTAGATCTAGGACCAGGCAAAAACATATAGGATGGCCATAAAATAACACCTGTTGGAAGGCATCAGAAGCTAATATTAAAAAAACAGAAAAAAAAAATCCATCTAAATCTCAGCACGTGCAGCATTTAAATCTCAGCAACCATAAATGCAGACTATAACCATAAATGCATGGAAGGGTTGGGGAAATTATTTCTACAAAATAATAATAGTAAAATAAAATTAGTTGCCAATGCAATTTCTTGTACATATGGAAAGTTAACATATTAAAAATGTTGCAACTAGGCCAGATGACCTATCTACTGATTAATAAAAGATTACTTCCAGTGAAACTAGGAATGTATGTCACTCATTTCTGTATCTGTATTTTATATATATATATATATATATATATATGTAATATTTTAACTCTAATTTCAATTTAATTAATTTTCATAGTAACTTCATCTTAATTTAGCCCATAGTAACTTCATTCTAAAATATTCTCTTATTTCGTGATCCAATTCCACTGTCTCTACTTCATTAATTCAAGAGAAGCTTTGTTAAATTGTTGAATCAGCTAAAATCTAACTTTCCCACACTACGCGTGAAGAGATAAAATACCGCTGATCATGCAAATTCTTTTTTAAAATCTCCCTGTGTTTCCCCTACCTCCTCCGCGCCTGTAATGAAAATCCCTATCGCAATCTCATAATACATTAGCACTGTGAAGAAGTATTTTCCCTATCAAAATCATAGGTTATATAAGACCAGGGATAAAATGTCTGAGAGCTCTTCCCTCATTCCTTTCTGTGTCGTTCTGTGTACTCGTCGCTTGTACATATGCTTGCTTCTTCAAAATGAAATAAAACGACGTCACGAAATTAAAAGTATCTTCATTGTCTTCAAACTGCATCATGCTTCACAACAAATAATATTACATATATATATATATATATATATATATATATATATATATATATATATATATATATATATATAAGCAAACATTGTTGAAACTTCGTACAATTCATTTTCCGTACATTTTTTATACCTCTTTTCATTTGTTATTTCTTGGGGAAGAGGGGATGATTCATTTGCTCATGCCTCCCATAGTCTATATGAAATATGGTTTTGTTCTGTTCATTAATTATAGTTGTAAATGCTCCAAACAGAGAGTTATTGCAACTGTACTTAGGAGAATAGGTACATATACTTTGGGACTTTTTTTGAAATTTTGACTAGAATTTGATTAATTTAGAATGAAACATTTGGTTTTGGACCCCATGTCAACTTTGGAACATATTACAGAACTGAAACAATTTTCCCTTTAGCACACATTTAAAATTTTACCATTCAATATTATTTGATTTTTGTTCAATTTTCTCTGAATTTTAAATTTCATTTTTAGTATTTGTAACAGTACTTTTTACTGTTGTAGTGCTATTCAAATCAATTTTATTGTTTAACCAAATCATATTCTTTTTCCATTGTTAAAGTTATGACTCTTTTAAATAACATGCCCTAAACACATATCTCTACCCAACATTTAAGTTATTAGATATTTTTTTATGAAGGGAATTACAATGCATTTCTAATAGATGACATATTAATGTTCATAAACAGGATATGCTTCCAATAACTCCCTGCTGTTATCTTATTATAATTGGATCATTAATTTCTTATCATTCTTGAACCAAGGAATTCTCACTGGAATAAGAAATATTCTACAATTTGGGAATGTTTTACTTCATATGCCCGGTAAGTGTAAGAATTCGAATGCCTCAAAATTCTGAGCCATTTTCATGGATGAAAACTGAATGGAATCATCTTTTTTCAGAGAAATTACAGGAAGGGTATGCCTACTGAGCTGTAACTGAAATGCATGGTCAATTTTTAACCCCCTGTTTTTGTTTGTGGTTTGACAGAAGGGTGTGCTTTGTAACATAAAACATTATTATCTTCATATTTCCTTTGGATTTTTTTCAAAACAATATTTTCTTATCAAGCATGAAAACATTTGATGATAAAAATAAAGTCGCTTAAGTAAGTTTGTATTTTAGAATTAATGTTTTTTCATATTTTTGAACCTTTAAATAAAGTATATGAAAATTATCATGAAATCTTCAATGAATGGGAAATTATTTTAGCAACAAGAATCATGAAAATGCAAGTGTTTTTAATTATTAAAGTAAATAAATTAATTGGGCATGCTTTTATTTGTTTTTTAAACTCATCAATAATACTTTTACAAACTTTGTAGATATGTGCCATATTAAATAAGGTCTTTGTGACTCGATAAAATGAAAGGAACCTAATGAAAAGGTTAAAAAATGTACCATTAAAATTTATTATTTTGCCACGATACAATATTATTATGCCAATATAAAATTGAAAACATATCTCTAATTTCCAAATAACAGCAATAATACAGAATGCAATTTGTAAAAAATCTTTTTTTTTTTTTTTCTTCTACACTGTATATTAAATTTCCTAACAAAACTAAAACTAAATTTCCTAACAAAAATTCAGTAAAGATGACTGTGAATAGTATTTTAACACATTTCTATATCTTCCTAAAAAAAAAATCTTTATATCCGCAGTTAAAGTACATAATTAGGGGGGAAATGTTCTGGCAATATACATCTTATAGAATTCATACAGTAACTCAAATTAGTCTCTGAATTAAAATTAATATTTTATATTAAATTCATAATTAAGACATAATAAATTTTATTCCAAACAGCAAGATTTTTGAATTTCTATACAATTGGGAAGTTTCTGACAAATAAGGTAATAAATATAACATTTTCTGTACTATTCGCACACATGTATACATTTCTCAATCGTTTTATAATTTTTCAATTATTTTTGTAGAAGTTTCTTCAAAATTGAAGCTGAGTGCATCAAATTGTCTAATTTCTATATCTTATACAACAATGGATTTTAATTTACAGTTGCCATGTTTTTCTAAAATGTACTAACTGTAAAAAGTTGGGGGGAAAAAACAGCAATTGACAAAAAAAAAAAAAATTTTTTTAATATCTAATTGGAGTTTTTTGGTAAAGCAATAAATTTTTAAAAATTAGTCAATTTGTAATTAAACAAGGTAACAAAAAAGAAAACATGAGCAAAGAGATTTCAAAAAAATATTTGAATAATCTCTGTTAATAAAAATAAAGAGGAAGGAAATAATTTTTTTAATTGCTATACAAATTAAAATATTTAATATGCACAAAAAAAGTGGAAAATGTATGGCAACAGTAATAAAATGTTTTTAAAAAAATCCAATCATTGAATTTAAGTTTTCTTTACTGATAAATAATGCTTTATCCCTTTAGTTACCATTTGACATATCCTTTTCCTTCACATGCATAGCATGACTTGAAAAATCGCTCATCAACCACTGTCAGGGGTAGAGGAAAACCTCTTAGCAAAAATGTGATGCATTTTTTTCAAAATACCTTTTATCCTTTAAATTCGACTAAATGTCCCAAAGCACCCGAGTTAGGCCCCTATCATATAGAAAAATCTTGGGAGAGTTAGGGCTGATAGGCTTAAAGTACAGTCTGATTTTAAAAATATTTCTTCAGAAACAACTTTTTCATAGCAAATAAGGTAAATTTCATTTAATATATAATTTGATTTAGTATAATATTTCAACAATCAACCTCCAATAGTTATATAAAATCATTGACGTCCTGAAAAAATGAAATTGTACAAACTTCATAAGAATGCAAAAGATTTTCAAGTATTGTTGTATTACATTCCTAGTATTATCAAATAAAATGTCATATTCTAATCTCTCTCCCATTATTTAATTTTAAAGCAATTATTTTGAATTATTAGAAATTATTTACTCCTGTCCTATGTCTTTCTTTTTTATTCTTATTAGAATAAAAAAAAAATGGTCTTTAATCAGATTTCTTTGATTATATGCATCTTTGAAATAATTGGGCACATTACTAAATTATTTCCATTAAAAAAATTAAATCAACGAAATAAAAAATATGTAAAGTATTTTTATAATACTTAAAAAGTTGTTATAGTACATTCCCACAAAGATATTTATCAAGATAAATAAAAAGAGTTAGAAGAATTAAAACGAATTAAACAAAGAATTAAAAACCAATTATTGTATTAAATTATATTAAAAAGAATATATTAGTTAGTGAAAATATATTCTGAAATGTTTCAAAATTTAAAGAAATATGCTCTTAAAATGGATTTTTCTATGCATCTACTTTTAAAGACAATCCAACAAGTAATCTTTTATTTTATGTTACAAATTTCTAAATTTTTGTACACAATAAGCCTTTTTTCAGGTACGTTTCAATTTCTGATATTTAATGACTACATTTCTTTATAAAATTTAAAAAACATGCAAGATGAGAGAAATTTTTTTATCCCATTAACTACTTTCTTTTCCTTTGAAATTTTTGGCCAGATAAGTTATATATATGTGCAAAAAGTTGTGCAACAGTTAAACTATATTCAAATTATGTTTCGTTTGAAAATATTTGATATTCTTTTAAAAGGGCATTGTTATAAAATATTCAATAAAATAATTTCAATAAAAAAAAAACAATTGAATAAGTAACAGATCATTACTATAACTTCTAAGTTACATATTTAAGGATAATATTTCTAAATAAAAACCAAAAATATAATGCTTCAAACATGACAATTCTGTTTTGTTCAACTAACATACGAATTTCAAATTTGTTTGCTTGTTGCAAAGAAACGAAGCACAGAATACACACTTTCTGCTACACACAAAATTGAACAAGGAAATATATGAACAACACTCATGTGCTAGTTATAATGTAATATGGTTTAACAGTATGGAAAATTGTAGAAATTGGCATAATTTAGATGGAGTAAAAGAAAAAAAATCAAATTTAAAATTCTCTGTATTTTCTTTGTTTTTATTAAAATTTTCAAATTTCCCTGCATTTTCCCATTTTTATTTATTTATTTATGATTATTTTTAAATTCCCTGGTGGCATGGCAACCTCGTATATGGTATAGAATAAAAATGAACTTCCAGGCGTACCAAATATATTTTGGGCATTTCGTAGCATTACTTGCAATTTATTAAAATCTTACACAGCCCTGAACTTTTAAATAACTTACTTTTTCTCTGGTTTAATCAATTCATGGTTATTACATCAGATATTTGTTTTGAATCTTAAAAAGTTCACCTATCCAAAATTCATGGACCACAAGGAAAAATATATTTCTTATATTGGACTGAATTTATAGCTAAATAAAAAGATACTTAATAATTGCTTTTACTACAATTGTTCAAAAGCATAAGAACTCCCTCAATTTTCTGATAAATTCTTGACATCTATGAAAATTGTTTCATCATATAATTTTTAAGAATGACAGCAGGTAATAACAAATTAAAAGCTGTTTTCATTGAAAAAAATGCATTATAGAAGTGCTTCTATGTAAATGATATTAATCATAAAAACTTTATAAATACTTCCAGGTATTTTGCATGGCAATAGAAACATGCATCCAAATATAAACATGTTTATGAAGAGGAAAAATGACTGTCATGTAATTTTATTTATATTAAAATGAAGATATGATAATAAATATATAATGTCATTATTTTCAAACAATGAAAATAAAATTTGCATGTATTATTATTCAAACAAATAAAATACCTCCATGACATATCATTATAATTTGAACATATATGTTAATGAAGCCATTGTGAACTATTTTTCAAAATGAATGAAATTCATAAATAAAATGAGTTAATTTTATCAATATGTCATTAAGTTCAATATCCATATAGTATTGATGAAGTAACTACAATACATTCTGGATACCTGATAATAGTTCTTTTAAAAATAGAGCAGATCAACATTATATAATCCTGATCACATTAAATAATTTTTATTGACACTTTTATAGATCCAAAAGACATTTTCATTTAATCATACTACCTTATTTACATTTCTTCACAAGCAACATTATATCAGAGCTATCAGAATGTAAAATAATATGGCACATATATATTAATGCAAAAGAAACATAATTATTACCTTTGCAAATAAAAATATATGACTTTATGATAAATATAATACAGCATACAAAAAATATACACAAATAAAATAACAAAAATGTATGCACAACACAATAACAGATATGACAGAAAAATAAATCGCGCATTAAGAAAAAAAAAAAAAAAAAAAAAAAAATTGCAGCATATGACATGCGAAAGTTAGCATAAACTTGTTTTGAGAGTGCATTGGCCTTTTCATAAACAGAAAATATAATTCAATAATATTTGGCATTTAACTTACGCACAAATAAGCTCCTGCTATATCATAGTTTCCTTCAGAAGATGAATAAAATGGAATAATAAAATGCATGTACGAGAACTTCCACAAATATAAATTATTAGCAAGATGGTTACTTCTTTCCGATCACTGAAACGCTAAGTTGATTTAATGAATAATTTGCTCTGGTGAAAAAATACTCAATGCATTCGTAAATTGTGTTATTGATAAAAATAAAATTTTAAATTTAGCGGGTATACATGGTTGCAATTAAAATTAGAAATAAAATATTTGACTGACACATTGCTAAAACTTCAAAAACCTGAGAATTTAGTCACATATACACAAATAATATATTTTGTTGCCACTTCTTACAGCAAACAATCTATACTAATGATATCAGGAGGAAAAATATTATAGAAAAATCTTTCTTCTAGGCACTATTTATTTATTTATTTCATCATTGAGATCAAGTTCAAATCTTGATTAACTATAGAAAAAAAAAATCGACAATCGGCAAATACTTTGGGCATGGTGTCGTTTGTCTTTTATAGATCGCAAATTGAATATGGAATACACTGGCTTTCTAATCTGAACTACTTATAAAAGAATATACGCAGCATGAATAAATTGATGCAGGTCTAGTAAATTTTATTATTTAACAAAAATTATAGCCATGAAATATAATCTTGCATAAGCTCAATAGTTGTTCAAGTGATTTAATCATTTAGGAAAAGCAAAATTGGTTTCGTCAGTTGTTTATTCATAAGCAAAACGCGGTATTAGACTGAAAATGGAAAAAAATATTTCCCTTATTCAAGTCAAATACTATCGAGCATTTTTTTTTTCAATTATGAAAATAAAATAGTTGAAAAACATAATTAATGATCATAAAATAAAATAATCAATATTTCAAACCCTACTGTTTCGTGTTTTTTTGCGGCTATACATATATCTTTGTCGTAGAGGGCGAGAGTTCAGAATTCGATTTTTTCAACTCTATCAGTACACGGAAAATGGCCAGTACCAGTGCGGAATACTCTGATCGAACGAAAAACGAACAGACTTACAAAATTCAATATTGGATTATGATGAGCATGGCAGGGAACATCTGTGAGAGGTAACGCCTACTTTTGATACATCCTCCTATTACTACACAGAAAATGGCCAAAATTACATTCTGCTATATTATATAAAAACATATATTTTTGAATCAGTTTTGTGGACGAAGAGAGATGCACTTTTTAAATTTCAAACTTCGTTTTATTCCATCCCAGGAGGCAAGGAGCGACGATTACGTCAATCTACATCACAACACAAGAGCGAAAGAGAAAAGAAAGTTTGGGGATTTCATGGCCCCAAATTCAAAAATATCGAAATGTAAGAGAAATTAACTCTTACCTGTCATTCCGGGAACTTCTAAATCAGAAGAATCGAAGTATTCCAACATGAATTGGATCACATAAATATAAATTAATCACATCATGAATTCGATCACATGTTATAAATCACGATTTTGAATGCCTGGATTAAAAATCGAAATCATTAATCCAGGCATTCTCATTTTGATCATCCTTTTTATTTTCTGGACGAGAACACAGGCACAGATAATCATATATAAATATTTACATATATTTCATTTTACGTGAACGAAATCTTTATATAGCAAACACCCATCTTTGGTTCCGTTCTTTCACACTTTGAACTATGGGATTTCTTCCTGAAATCGCCAGCGCGCGTGTGCAAAAGAGTTACATGATATTATGGTTAAGCCAGGAATTCCAACAGGCACAGATAATTATATACAAATATTTACATATATTTCATTTTACGTGCACGAATTCTTTATATAGCATACAACCATCTTTGGTTCCATTCTTACACACTTTGGATCATGGGATTCCTTCCTGACGTCGCCAGCGCGTGTGCGCAAAAGAGTTACATGATATTATGGTTAAGCCAGGAATTCCAACAGAACATATATAGGTATCTCTTCAAAGAATTTGCTTGGCTTGACAGTTTTTTATCCCTTTGCTCGAAATGTGTGTGTGAAAGTGGAGATTTAAGCATTTTTACAGAGCTCCTGGCGAATTAATTAAATAAAAAAAGGTGGAACTGGATCAGGAAATAAGAGAACATTTTAGATTTAAGTTAATATGGATTAAATTATGATAAAATTTAGGAAATTAATTAATTTTAAATTAGATTTTAAAATATAATTAAAAAATGTTTCCACCTCAAGACGTGGAAGTGCGTTGAGACCCTTTGACACACAACCCTGCCTTACAGTGGTTTCCAAATAGGAGTTTAAAATTTAAAAGCATATTAAAAGTGATACCTAAGTTTCTCTTATCCTTATATTCACATAAAAATCTATTTCAACAAAGATATTAGAAATATTAAAAGATAAAGAATTATATTTGTAACAATCTCATGTAAACCTAAATAATGAAAAATATAAAAATATTAATTAATAAAATGATATTTTGCAAAGATGTTATTTCCAGCCATTATTCTGTAGAAGCTCACTGAATTTGGTGAAGATAGTCTATGGCATGTTTATCTGTATTATTGTTGCTTTAATATTAAAAAATTATTAAATTAGAAATAAAATATTAAATAATTAAATAAAATATCAACATTGTTATGATTTCACCCAAATGAAATGTCAATATAATTATGATTTTAAATAAAACACTTGAAATTGAAACTAATATACATCAAATTTAAAAATTTCAAATGGAAAACTTGGAAAAGAAAATAATGTGTGTAAAGTTGAAAGGTTTCATATAAAACATTTGGAACTTAAAATAATAAATGCAAGATTCAAAGATTTCTTACAAAACACTTGTAAATGAATGTAATAAACACGATTCAAAATACTCTTATAATAAACATTTGGGACATAAATAATATAAAAAAATACTTGGGCAATTGAAAAAAACAAAACATTTGTATTTGGAAACTTGGGAGTATTTTGACGCAAGTGATAACAGAAGATAGCTTAATTATGGACAGAGGAATAAAAAAATTTCCCTGAGGTATTTACTACCATATGCTGCTTATCACGTGTCATGAAGTATATAAGAACCTTGGTCTATTATTTTTCTTTATTCACAGGGTTTGTATGCACACTAAACATGAAGGTATTCTGATACAATAAATGACAGATGATTGTTTAAATTACAATCGGAGGTGTAGAAAAATTTCCTCTGAGGTATTCACACATTTTTTTCAAATTATCATGTGTCATTACTTTTATTCATTTATTTATTTTTCTTAATGTAAAACCTTGGGGTTAGATAAATTTAATTTATTTGAGTAAATCATTTTTCTTGATTTTAAAAAAGCAAAAAAATAAATTTCAAATGCAACACAATTTAATATTATGCATAAATTTTGAATAATAAATTTGATAAAAGATTCAAAAATTCAATATTTTAAATAATACTATAAAAAGATCATTTGCAGTAAATTTAAACATGCAATTCAAAATAAAATTAAAAATATACAATATAAATCTTGAATTTATGCAAATAATAATAATATTATTGATGGATTCACTTGTTATCGTTCGAATGTTGAGTCAAGAACTTCTGATGGATATTTTTTTAACACTAACCACTTCTTGATGAATCACAGAGAGGCGAAATTTCGAACACTGGACTGTAGAGCAACATTTTTAAGCTTGAAGGAAAGTGATTATCATTATTGCGGTGAAAATGAAACACGAAAATGACATCTCAGAAATCTGGATGGGTCATTTGGTACAGGCAAGGTTGAATGGAACTTCAGTAAGATGACAAGGAGCACAAATGAATTAAGGCAGTAAAGGAAGCATGGGCACCAGAGTTAAGGATAGCAAATGATATTGGGTATTCCATGAGCGTCCTGGACCGGAAACTATGCTGAGAGGTATCGCAGAACTTGAAGCAGAACCAGACGAGGCCGACAATCTACGAAACCATCTTCTGAACAACGGAGAGTCACGGCACATCACCGCAACGTCGAATTGCATATTCTCCCAGGAATTTAACTTTACTTCTTTTAATAATTTGAAATTTTTAAGCACATAAAGCTATTTTGTTGACTCTATTTATAATGTAAAAACATATATTTTTGGATCAGGTTCGTGGCCGAAGAGATTTGTAATTTTGAATTTCGCTTTATTACATCCCGGGAGTCATATTTTATATACAAGCAAGAAGCGACTTGATACATCAATCTACATCATAATACAAGAGCGAAAGAGAAAAGAACGAAAGGGTAGAAATATTTATCTCCAGTCATTACATACTATGAGATTCTGATAGGAATTTCTTTACGCGTGTCGATTTAGGTAAGGGAATTATAGGTATCTTTTAAAAGAATTTGCTTGGCTTGACAGTTTTTTATCCCTTCACTCGAAGCGTATGAAAGTGCAGATTTAAGCATTTTTACAGAGCTCGTGGCACATTAATTAAATAAAAAAGGTGGAACTGGATCAGGAAATAAGAGAATTTAGATTCAAGTTAATATGGGTTAAATTAAGATAAAAATTAGGAAATTAATTAAGTTTAAATTAGATTTGAAAATGTCATTATACATACACATACATATATATAAAGGTGTTGCCGAATCGGACCAACAAATTGATAGTAGGCACCAAGAAGATAAAAAATCCCCATACGACATAGGGTCCCAAACGACGTTTAGTAGGTGAAAATCGCCAAAATATAGGGAGTTCAAGTATTGTTGGAAACTGGAAAAAATTAATAAAAAAATAACAAATGTTTCAACTGTAAACTTTTTTTACGTGAAAGCATAATGTTACGAATCTGTAATGCTGCTTCCCAGCATAGTTGGTTCCATCATCGGAAAGAATGTTTTACAGTCATCTGTATCGGACGGAGTCCGTGTGTCGCGTCGGAGGTCCCGGAGCTTGGCGACAAATTTGCCGACCATTTGGCGACTTGGTGACGAATTTGGCGCCCAAATATATTATACCCGAAACATCGATAATTTTCAAGTTCCGTCCAGTAGGAACCGAGTTACGCCTCAAACGTTCCTGATTGGTTGAAAGGCTTCTAGCCCCGCCTCCTGAGACGTATAAAAGGAGCAACCTGCAGCTGCCGCAGTCGCCGTGAATTGAGGAGAGTAGTCGGAATCAACGGTGAAGAACTGGTCTTTCAGGGATAAGCGGAGCAGCGACGGAGTGAAGCTAGTGCTGAACTAAGCTGTGCCCTACTGTCTGCAGTAGAGTCTGGTTGTATGCTGCTGTGTATGCTGTTATATGCTGCACGTCTCGTCTGAAGATAATCGTCTTCTATGCTGTATATAGTTGTCGTCTTTGTGCTGTCCTGTGTGTCTTCGTGTAAATAAACGTCGTTGTTTTTTTTACTGCTGATTGAGCGTTCTTCACACCGTATAACTCCCACTATTCAAACGAATCAGGAAAATTTCGTAACAATATTCTTAAAAGTTTTTTTTTTTTTTCATGTAGGTAATATGCCGATTTCTTGATGCAGAGGGGTCGTAAATTACTGTAAAAGAAAAAGTTGTTTAGAACCCTTATCTGGAAAAATATTAAAACTTGAAGAGAAATCAAACCTGCAAAATGTAAGGAATTTTATACTCTTTAATTTGATATAAGCGTGTTATGGAAACCTGAGGAGGTTTTAAGATATTCAAGAAAGACTAAAATGGGCACCAGAAAATATCGATGTTTGCAGAGGGTATTGCCAAATTCGAAAGATAAATTCAGAACGATGATAATAGGCATTAAGGAGATGAAAGATTGCCTATTAATATACATTACAGGGTTATAGGGTCGCAGGTAACGTTTATTAAGTGAAAATCACAAAAACACAAGTCGATAAGATGATGAGCCTGGCGAAGAGAATGGCCCATAAATGCGAGGATTAGGAGCAAAGTAGTCGAGAAAAAGAAACTTTCTCTATGTAAATTTTTTCTGCGTTTGAGGAAAATATAAGGAACGAGCAAGTATTCATTAATGAGTATTGTAGAACTGATGGTCGTTAAATTTCATTCGATAACAACATGTCAGATTTCACGAATGACACATATGCGGATATGCATTTAACGTACGGCCGAACAGATGACAATGGAAACTTATCACAAATAATGTACCAAGTGCAATATCCGAGGATGCATTGTACTCACCATATCATGTTTGCATACATCGATCGACGGCTGTGGGAGACAGGATCCTTCAAAATACAGAAAAACTTGTACCACTTGCAGAAAGTCCAACTCCGGTGCGATGATGATTACTCATTGCAAATGGAGTTCGCATGCTGGATGTTTGATGCCAAGCAGGAAGATGCATACTTCTCTGTTATTCTTAGATGAAACCTGCTTTACGAGAGAAGATGTCTTCAACACGCACAATATGCATTTTTGATCATTCGAAAATCTCCACATCACTATATCTCGTCGACCGTACAACACAAGTTTGATATTAACATCTGGGCAGAGTTGTCTGTTTGGACAGTATCTTTTACCCGAACGCCTCAGCGGCACAAAGTACCTTGTTTTCTTCCAGCACGTTTCTTCGGATTTACTGCAGGGAACACCGACAATTGTACGCCAGAACATTTGGTTAATGCATGATGGAGCACCAGCACATTTTTGTTACATTCGTGAAATCTGACTAGTTGTTTGCGAATGAAGTTTAACGTCCATCAATTCTTCAATGCTCATTAATGGATAATTGCTCGCTGTTTTTATTTTTCTCGAACGCATGAAAAATTTACATACGAAAAGGCTTCTTCTTCTCGATTACCTTGTTCCTAATCTTCGCATTCATAGGGCCATTCTCCTCACCTGGCCCATTGTCTTTTCGAAATCTGTTTTTGTGATTTCCACTGAATAAACGTTACCTGCGACCTTATAACCCTGCGATCGATATTTTCTGGTAATCTTTTATCTCCTTAATGCCTACTATCACCATCCTGAATTTGTTTTTTTGAATTTGGCAACACCCTCTGAAAACATCGATGCCGATGCTGCAGCGGTGTTTTTTTGTGCCCATTTTAGTTTTTCTTGAATATCTTAAAAATTCCTCTGTTTTTCCACTACATGCTTATACCAAATTAAAAAGTATAGTATTCTTTATATTTTCAAGCTTTTATTTTTCTTCAAATTTTAATATTTTTGCAGATAGGAGTTCTAAACTACTTTTTCTTTTTCAATAATTTACGACTCCCTGGATCATCAAATCGGTATGTTACCTACATGAAAAAAAAGAAGAAAAAAATCTTTAAGAATTTGTGTTTTCACTTAAAAAAAATTCATAGTTGAAATATTTGTTATTTTTTTATACGTTTTTTACAGTTCCCAATAATTTTCGGACACCTTATATTTCTGAAATTTTTACCTTCTAGACTACGTTTGGAACCCTATATTGTACTGTGAATTTTTGTCCTCTTGGTGCTTCCTATCACTTCTCTGAATTTGTCGGTCGAATTCGGCAACACCCTACATATATATATATATATATATATATATATATATATATATATATATATATATATATATATAGAATAAGTTTTTGAATGCTATACCAAATGAAGGCTTGAACCAAATGAAGGCAAATTTTGTATAAACCTCAATTTATTTTTTCACGGGGAAAAAAAAATTCTTATATAGGAACGAAAGGTGGAAGACGTTTCCTCGCACCAGAAAACAAGAGCAAAGTCGCAGAAATATTTCCCCTTAGTAATTTTAATAAGAGTATTCTGATAAGGATTGCCTTGACACGTGTTGATTTAGGAAAGGGAGTCTTAGGTATCTTTGAAACAATACCGTATTTGTTAAAGACTTTTATCCCTTTCCTCGGTGTGTGGGAATCAGAATCAGCAATGTCTTAGAGCGCGTGTTAGAAATAATTAAATAAAAATGAGAGATTTGGATGGGAAATAAAAGAAAATTCTAGAATAATGTAATGTGCACTAATTTGAGATAAAAATTAGAAAATTAAGTAGGATTTAAATTAAATCGAAAGATATTATTACACACAAGCACACACACATTTATTTAATCAGCTGCTGGCCGAATAGAAGAAATCTTTGAAGATTTTAAATCTTTGAATTATTTCATTCGGGAAGCATATTATGTACAATAATCAATGATGAAAACTGAAGTCCGTTTATATCGCGATACAAGAGCAGAAGAAGCAAAAGAGAGGGAAATTTTTCCTTCAGTGATTTTATAATGAGATTTTGATAGGGATTTCTTTGACACGTGTAAATTTAGGATAGGGAAATTTAGGTATCTGTAAAGGAATGTTGCAAGCATTAAGGATTTTTATCCCTTCAATCGGAGTGTGAGAACCTGCTGAGACTTGTAGTTTTTAGAGCATGTGTAGCATTAATTAAATAAAAAAATGGAATTGGATCAGGAAATAAAGAAACCATTTTAAAATGAGGTTAACATGGGCAAATTTAAAATAAAAATTAGGAAATTATTTAGGATGTAATTATATATATATATATATATATATATATATATATATTATTGTTACTAATACAGTTGCAAACATCGGCTTTCTTCGTTTAAAGTCAAATGCATTAAGATTGCGAGAATTATTAACTAGTGTTTAATGTACCAACTTTAAAAATCAAACGGCATTAAAGCAAGAAATCTGAAAAGGGACATTTGGTGGATTCTTTCAAAACTCACAAATCTGTTGTTCAACTTGTTTTTTACATTTGTACTAATACCTTCCATGGTTTTTGATAAAAACAATTTTTTATAAAGGTTTATGTGTTTGTATCCAGATAATTCGTTATAGGTCAGTGTAGCTGGTTGTGTGTATTTAAGCCAAGGAACGACGCTTTCTTGTCTCTTTTCTTATTTATTTTGCACACACACACATATAACAACACATGGACGATGATTACACATATATAAGGTAACACATAATACTATATACAATTAAAGTAGAAATTGCCGCTAACAAAGAGTGAACGAATACTTCTTTTTGCCGCTAACAAAAGAGCGAGCGGTGCCTACTTGCACCAGTTTCACACCAACTCTCTTACCAAAACAGCTTAAGTGCGCCTCCCCCACATTCGAAACATACATATGGGTTAGCGCATACTGCGCCATCTATGTTCAGTATTAATCTTTACTGTATGAATAAATATACACAGAATAAAAAATACAAATAAAGTAATTAAATAAAAACAAAATATTATAAATATTAAAATCGCATAAACATACTCCCACCCATCAAGAAGTCATTCTTGATGCATAGGTAACATAAAAGTTTAACTACAGGTCTTTTAAAAAAGCCTTTCAAAGTTTTTAATGTAACTACTCTTACGGCCCCATCCTTACCAGGATGTATAGCAACAACCTTACCAAGAGGCCACGTTGCTGGGGGAATATTGTCTTCTTTAATAATTGCAATATCTCCGATTTTTTTGTTTTGACATATTACTTCTAAATCTACAACATACAACACAATTTAATACACATTTTTTTTAACTATTCTTTTAACATTTAATATCCAAAATGTTTGGCATAAAATACCTATTAACAAATTACCAAATGCATGCAAATTTAAAATATGATAATACTGTACAATTAGAATACTTAATTTATGCTGATTAGGTAATATGATAGGATGTTTTGCATTATACTGCAAAGATGCATTTTGAAGACGCCCTCCCACTCTGAGCAACCAGTCCTTATCAATGAATGGACAATGTGCTGATAGTGGGCTTTTCTTTGGCATTGGTTGGTTTGACTTTAAACAATTAATTTCAGCATCAAAAATACAGTTTGAACATATTTTACAATCATATTACGAGCAAAAATTCTTTCCTTTGAAGTTATAGGTTCAATTATACCTGTAGAATTATTAACCTTACCAGTTTTACAATTATTTATAAATCTAATACAAAAACATAATACAGTAATTAACTTAGTATATGACGAATATTTTTCAATTAATGAATCTATTAAGTCATTTTTCAAAATTGCAGCAAATACACATTCAGTTTTTTTCTTTTCCTTAAGGACAGAGTCATGGTTTTTGAATACTGGTTGCTTTGGCCAGTCAGCCTCTGATGATGATAGGAAAGTAGGGCCCTCCCACCATAGACGACAGTCTGGCAGATCCTTAGGAGACAAACCTCTGGATCCTATATCTGCTGGATTTTCCTTTGATGGCACATACCTCCATCTATTTTGAGGGATGAGGTCCAAGATCTCTGAAGTCCTGTTGGCAACAAAGGGCTTCCAATTTCGTGGAGGTGAAGACAACCAGGAAAGAACAACTTGAGAATCTGTCCAAGCACATATATTAATATCATAATCATGAAAAGTATTAATTAGAACAGATAATAATCGGGCTAACAGGAGAGCTCCATTTAACTCTAGCCGTGGAATGGATGCAGGCTTTAACGGAGCTACCTTGCTTTTAGCTGCTAAAATAGTGACTTTAGTAACACCATTATCAGATCATTGAACCGCATAAATTACACAGGCATATGCTGATTCCGATGAATCCGAAAATCCATGAAGAGTAATTTCCTTTTCTGTAATTAGAAGCCATCTCGGAATAGAAATGTGACGTATTTGCTGAAATTCCTTTTTGAATTTACGCCACTTAACTGCAAAATGTTCTGGTAAGGCACTATCCCAATCAAGTTTCAGCAACCATAACTGCTGATAAAAGATTTTTATTAATATTGTGCAGGGTGAAAGAAAACCCAAAGGATCAAATAGCCTTGCTGATTGTGACAGAAAAGATCTTTTGGTGATTTCATTCTCAAAATTAAAGTCAATTTTAAAAAACAAAGCAATTAGTTAAAGAGTTCCAAATAAGTTCCAGAGTTTTAGAACAGTTTTCGGGATGAATTTCCACATTGTATTCATTAGCACTTAGACATTCAGCTAAATTATTTAAAACATGTGGGGAATTGGAACGCCACTTTCTTAAGTGAAATTCCCGAACATCTAGAATTTCCGACAATTTTTGAATTAACGCGATTGCTTCTTCATTAGATTTTGCTCCAGCCATCAAGTCATCCATATAAAAGGAATTTTGAATTATTTTAGATATTTCAGGATTTATAATTTGAGAATCCAAGCCTATTTGATGTAAACATCTAGTAGCTAAAAATGGAGCGGAGGAAATTCCATAAGTTACAGTAGAAAGTTTGTATTCCTTAATAGTGGAATCAGGTGAATTTCTCCACACTATTTTTTGCAAATTTTGATCTTCTGAATCAATTAAAATTTGTCTATACATTTGCTTTATATCGGAAGTGAAAGCAATTTTATTTAGTCTGAATCTGACAAGAATAGTAAATATATCTGGTTGCAATATTTTTCCTACCCCCAAAACTGAATTCAACGAATTAAAGTTAGGCGGTTTGCAGGATCCATCAAACACAACTCGAAGTTTGGTTGTAATACTGTCTTTCTTTTGCACAGCATGATGAGGAAGAAAGTAATCCGGTTTAGAAGAATCAAAATCTTTATTAGGTGACATATGCCCCAATTCTTCATATTCTCTCATAAAACTCTTGTATTCCATTTCAAATTCTGAGTCAAATTTAAAGTTCTTTTCCATTGCTAGGAGCCTAGAAACAGCCATTCCCTTTGTATCTCCTAACTGATTAATGTCTTTATAAACAGGTAATCTTACAACAAATCGACTCTGATCATTTATTCTGTAAGTCGATTTAAAATGATTTTCACAAAATTCTTCTTCATCTGACACAAGAAACTTTTTATCCGGCAACTCTTCCATTTGCCAAAATTTTTGCAAAACAGAATCAGTTACAATCATTTTCGACCGAAATCAGATGCGATTGCGTGTACGATGATGAAATAGAATCCCTTCGAAACTGACCTGCGACAACCCAACCAAATATTGTGCTTTGCGCAATAGGTTGTCCTTCAGGCCCGCTCATTTTTCCATTGCGAAGGATTGAGAAAATGCAATCAGAGCCTAAAATTATATCACATGCTGATGGCCTTGAAAAATCTTCATCTGATAGAGGGATCCCCTTCAAATAATCTAATTCTTTAATGTTAATATTCTCAACTGGGATTTGAGAAGTAATCTTATTTAAAATAAAAGCATTAACTGTCAAACTTTCTTCACTAAATCTTGACCCAATTTTTAAATTAACTGAGCCACGTGTGGTTCCTGCTTGAACCCCACTTATTCCACTTAGAGCCACTCTAGCATTCTTTCTTTTTAATCCTAAAATATTTATTACATTTTCACTGACAAAACTGGACTCCGAGCAGCTATCTAGCAAATCTCTGAATAAGCAAGAATCACCCTCACTATTATACAGCATTTTTCTCAAGGAAGTTTCGTTTCGTTATCAGAGACAAGGAGTATCTTTCTCATTCATAGTGAGTTGATTACCATTTGGCGTACATTGTAAAATCGCCAAATCTTACATGCAAAGATAAAGTTTATAATGTGGTAGTCTTTCTTGACACTTGAGCGGAAAGGGGGAAATTTATCGAGCGCGAGTGACATAGAACCGTGTTGATTGGTGTCTCCAGAAAGTGTTTGAGGGCAGATGTTTAATTTACAGTACGCTTTATGCTCGTCAGCCACTAAAATCTCTTGCTAAAATACCGGGTTATCGGAAAGTCTTAACTCAAAAAGAAATTAATAAAATAATCTTTGAAGATTCAGATAAATCTGATTTGATATAATTGATGAGGAAGATGCTGGATTTGTCACTTCAAATTTCTACTTCGTTAGAAAATGATTCTGTTAACGAAGATGATATTAAAGTTTTCGAAAATAGATAAATCGGGACAGATTATTGAATGGATATCAAATTTGATAGTAAATAAGATTATTTCCATTACGAAATTTGACCAACTTTCAGGCCCAATCCATAATTTACAAATATCGGAAAGTATGTAAAAATAATAAATTAAAAAAAAATGTATTAAATTGCTTATTGTTTCAGAAAACTGTATTTTAAATAGTATTAATTATTTTTCAAAACTCAATCTCCCCCATACCAGCTCTTGAAACAGTTTTAAATATAAAATAACAAATTAAATATTCTTTCCTTGCAAATCGTTTGAAAATTGGCTGGTATTATATATTTTGTGCATTGCTTAAATCAAAGAACATAATTTAAAAAAATGCTAGCAAACGTTCTCTTTGGTTAGAAATTCGGAGTTTGATTGCTGTATTCATAACATCGGACATTTTTTCGTAGTATGCATATTTTAGTATTTAACAGCTATTGTGGGTATGCAGATTCGTTTTGAAGGAAAAGGAGAGCTTTTGATTTGGATAATTTTGGCAGTATACCTGCAAAATATTAATGGGTATATACCAGTGGTTCTTAACCTTTTTAAGCCGCGACCCAAATTTGAGAAATATATATAAAAAAAATCTTCAATCCTACGACGATTATTTTTTTTAACTTACAAATTTTTTATTTATTTTTTTAATAATAAAGATAAACAAAAGTACTTTTCGATCCAAGGAAAATTTAATTAATAATCAAGTGTTTTTAATAATTTTTATTGACCAAATTAAAATATATTTATAACTTTTTGTAAATAATTGACATTTTAACTTATTCCTAAAAAAAAAAATATCAATACATATGTTAAGTCTTTTAAATTTAAAATGCAAGTCATACAGTTTTAATGAATGTATTCAAGCACAAGGTTCTCATTTTCGATTGTTGATATTTATTCAAGTCGTCATTTCTAAAATGCCTGAAATTTGGTGTATTACTAACTTTTTTGGTTCGACAGCGCGACCCAAGAAATATGCTTCGCGACCCAATTTTGGGTCGCGACCTATAGGTTAAGAACCGCTGGTATATACCAACCAGAAAAGTAATATTTTTTCCATAAAATAATATTTGCCCTGTGTTTCTATTCTGTCATTTTAAATTAATAAATTTTAGTAAATATTGAAAATTTACATTGTTAATGAAGTTATTTCTTAGATATGAATCAACAAATATCTTAATAAGTTCTCAACATTAAAACAATATTCTCTTTATATTCTAATAAATAAATGCAAGCAATTGCTTTGAGATTTAATTAATACATAATTAAAATTTATAAGAATTTTTAAGTACTCACAGTAAATTATTTATATCAATAACTCTTAAAATGAAGAGAGAAAAAAGAGAGAGAGAACTCTTGAATGATTAAATTTTCTGATGCAGCAATGAACGAACATGCAAATATACTATTTCATTGCTATATTTCAACATCAAATGCCAAATGCGTCTTTCCGTAATTAATAAATTATAATCAAACACAGCTGTAAAAAAAAAAAAAAAAAACCGGAACGTCTGGAAAATTTTTAGGTGAAACTATAAAGTGTTATTAAATTTTATATACAACCCCTTATTCTTCAGCAGTAATTTGACTACAGAAACACACTGACTGCAAATTTGTACGCCAATCTGGTAATTCAACTTAATATGCTTCCAGTCATGAAAAGCATTCAAGGGGGAGTTTTGCAACAGAATAACGCCCGCCCTCATACCATTTTTGTAACGCAACCTGCTCTACAGAGTGTCGACATGTTACCTTTTTCTGCGAGATCACCAGATCTGTCTCCAACTGAGCACGTATGAGATATCATTGGACGACAACTCCTGCATCATCCACAACCAGTACTGGCCGTCCCAGTACAATGAAGTAAGCAAGCATGGAACACGCATGGTAAGCATGCATTGTGTCATACAAGTGATATTCGGCACCTGTATGACACAATGCATGCACATTTGCAGGCTTGCATTCAAAATTCTGGAGGTTACACAGACTATTAATGTAACAGAATTTCACATTTGAAATGCATTTTCTTGAGCTTAAATTAACTTGTGATCTTGAAAATTTAATCAATTAAACATGTTAACTAGGCAAATGCATTGTCCAAATTTCATTACTCTACAATAATTTTTTCTTGGTGTTGGGATTTTTTTTCCGTCAGTGTATTTTACACTGTATTCATAAAAATATTTCTTCAAATATTATTATAGTTATTATTAGTTATTAATATTTTGTTTCTCAAATATTTTGTCAAATGAATAAAATCAACCAGCTGATATAGTTTATAACAAATTTATTAAAAGCTTATTTCCAAATGAACTTATACTTTATTGATAAGAGAAGCAGAATTAGGAAACTTTTCTAATATATTTTTTCCTGTTTAATTTCATTTCATACAAAAGCTTAAATCAAATGTTATTGCAACTAAATGAAAGTAGGAAAGAAAGTACAAAAATGAAGACTTGCCATCTTTAGAATATAATGACTTTATTTATACATTTGTTCAAAAAAAAACGCACATTAAAAATAATGAAAATGAAATAAACATATAAGAACAGAATATTTTTTCTCAACAACATAAAGGAATGTAGCTTTCAAGAAAAGTTGTTGTATAAATGCCAACTTTTTTTTAACATTTTCCTACAATTGATGAAAAAACTTAATAAATAAACGCAACGACAATATAAACTTTATTAAACATTTTCACATAAAAATCACTGGACGTGATATGCATGACTCAGTACTATAAAATTAATGAAGTTTGGTGATTATTTCTGCCTTTTTTATTTGCATAAATTTAATATGTTTTTTTGTTGTATAAACTAAATATATTTTACGTTATTTCATATCTAGAAATTCTGTGATTGTTAATTCACGATAATTTTACTTGTTTAAAGCAATAACCGAGTGACCCACAACATTTGAGTATTTTCTAATATGCTAATAAATAAAGGCAGAAATATTTTGATATTATTAGATTTGGATAAATATTTTCTATATTTCTATCTATAGTAAATAATATCAACGATATTACAAATTTTATAATAATTATAAGTTTTAATAATGATTTCGTTTTGTACCGTATGCCCGCTAACGCAATTTTGGGACCGTTATTTACTTCTAATTTTGATAACAGAGAAAAATAATCACTTATAAAAACTCCAAACTTTAGCATTTGATTATTGGATTATTTAATATGTTTTACTTTTCTCAGTTTCTTTCATCTCACTGATTAAATATACCAAGTTATATTTATCGTAATATGAATTGGTTGCAAAAATCAATTTAATGATTTTCATAATGCAAAAACCTTGTAATCAGCTAAAAAAATCTTTACAATTTTATCATGCATTCCACTGGTAGAAAATTAAAGTGTAACAATTTGCCAATAGTTATCTTTTTGATCAAACACAATTGCTGAAAAATCTGTTATCATAGATAAACAACTAAGATATTATGAAGGTAACATAATGGAATCTGCTATTTCGTAATTAATAATACCAGATAATACCAGTCATAAGGATTCTTCATAACTAGTCTATTCAATGTTCATGCTTTTGTTTCTTTCAATACACTAGAAATAAATACGTGACTAGATTACAAGCGAAAATGATGTGGATGAACATGAAAAACAAACGATACATGTAAAAGAAAAACCTTATTATGAAATTGATATGAAATCTGTATGTAAGATTACAGTTTGAGCAAAAAGAATTTCATTCATATGACTTGTATGTTTTATGATATCTACTCACATGAGTTAGTTGCTTTGTCAGATAAATATGTACATTCCAATATTTTATCACATGATATTTGTGAGAGGAATGCCCCAGTTGACTTTCTACAATTTGCTGATCTAATCTTTATATACCTGTTCTTATGGGTTCGGTAGCAATATTCCAGAGTTGGTTATAAACAACAGCTACTGTCACGTTTTCATTAAAAGATACACGACGAGATTTATTGAAATCCATGGGAGAGTAATAGCTAGTATCCAAACTTGATATAGAGGAGCAAGGACTGGAATCAAGGCTGCCTTGTCGTTTCGGAATTGAGCAAGGTCTACTGATATGTATCGAAGGAGTAACTCTCTTATTCTTCAAACTTTTCATTGAAGAATAGCCACTGTCCGAATCAGTGCTCAATCCAGAAGTCTTATTTTCTACATGGAATGTGCTAACTTCCATTTTGCTTACATTTTCTGATGAATCATTGGAACTGTAAAGAAAATTCATGCATTTATTAGAATGCAATTGTAGCAACAAATCACAAAGGAAACAAAAATAAATTTTTAAGAGAAAAAAATTTATACGGTTTCTAATCGAAATTATTTTCGAAAATTATCTTGAAACAATATTACAGTAAAACAGACTAATATAATTAAATTCAAAAGAACCGCAAATAATGGTTCATTGCTTTAAGGGATCGTTACATTTCATTTCCACAACATATATGGATTATCTCTCAAAAAAATCTGTAAAATTATAAAGAGGAATTTAGTATCTACCAAGGGACGTGAAGAGTATTTTAACAATAATTTTAAAAGTTTCTGCTTATAACTAATAAAATTACGGAGTCCTTAAATTATACTAAATGATAAAAAAAAATCATGTTTACAAATTACTTCATGTTTAGAAATATTTCGGGGGAGATAATTCAGTAGAAAAATAATTGCATATTTCCTTTTATAATCTAGAATAGCCCATTTTTTAATCTGTTACATTTTATATTTTTATATGTACATTTATATACAAATAACTCGAATTTAGTTAAAATGTTCCTAAGTGTACAGTACAGATAAATTTTATTATAGTATAAAAGAAATATTGACATTTATAATTGGCTATTAATTGATTATTAATGCATTTTTATATAACGTTTACCAAATATGTTCTAATATAGAATCCGTAATAATAAACGGGAGGGTAATTTATGGTAATCATTCAATATGTGATTTAATTTTTGAACCATCCACGGTAACAAATTTTATTATACTATACAACTAGAAACCGAAAAAGTAATTTACTTCCTAACGGTTTTAGTATCTTGGATTAGTGTTTCGTATAGTGACATAACATCTTTAGATTGTTTACCTGTGACCGATTTCTTCAGAAGTATCAACAGTAACTTCTGATGAACGGAAGACCAGTTCAATAATAGAAATAAAAATGTATGCGTAAACTTTTATGGAAGGAGAGTTGTTTTGTATGGAAGGATGATTATCAATCCATTGCAAAAGGTAATATTGAACTTTATTACATATCGAGGAAGAAAAATCTTAAATTGGATCATGATTCATCTGGAAACATGCGATAAAACATCATGAAATTAGGTATAATGATAAAGATATGGCCTTTGCGCAATTTCAATTTTTATGATAATGTCAGTTGCCAATAGAAAATTATATTAGGAAACAAAACTTTGATTTTTCGCTCACTAGTAACTAGTTTTCGTTACAAACAATTTTCAGCAAGTTGTCAATTCTTTTATTAATTAATTTCGAAAATAGAATTTATAAATAACCGGAGTTCAATTGTTTCTTTTTTTAATTCTTTAAAGTCTCTTACAAAATCAAAAGTAATCTGAGCATCAGAATGTGAAATAGTATGTATTATTTATTTATTTTCTTAAAATTTATTTTCCTAAATGATCTTGAACATTCTGTTAGTGATGCATTGTAAGTGCATGGTTCTAACTTACCCACATTTTCCGATCTCGTTTGGGGATGTGACTTACTATTTATTTATGTTAAGTAGCAAATTCTTTCTGCACAAGTTACTAGATTACAGATTATCTACTTTTAAATTTTATACTTTAAAATCTTTATTATCTACTTTTATATTTTACCAAATTTTATACTCTACTATAAATTTTATCTACTTTTAAATTTGCCCATTAAGAATCGATAATTCTCTTACGAGGAATTTTTGTCCAAGTGCTTTGAGAATAAAATTTAGAATGCTTGAGAAATTTTTAAAGGAATATTTTTATAATTTTTGTTTGTAGAAAAGAACATATTTTATAAAAATCTACTGACCTTGTTTCTGATCCTGATGATATGGCGAAAGGCTTCTCCATCAGTTGTTCATCCATAAGATGAGGGACAGGAATGTCACCAATACATTCTTCATCAATTTTTGTCATGCTGCATGATGTTTGAAGGAACATATGCAAGCTTTTATCAGACAGATAGACGGGAATTATTAAAACTCTGAAAGTAAAAGTAATATTTTATTAGGGTGAGGAGGAATCATATATTCTTCAGCGTAATTTAAAACTTAACATTAGCTGTATAATATATTCTTAATCGGAATGATGTGTAGTCAATGACTCGTCATCTAATAAACGCACAAGATTTTAGCGGTGGAATCTCTAAGATGGACAAAATATTCTCTCTTTAGACTTACCGAAAGAATTTTCTTCTGTTGTTATAAAAGCAACTGAAAGATCCTTTACGGCATGGTAAATAATTTAACTATTCATAATTTTAATTAAAACAAAATCCAAATTTATCCTGACATTTCATAAGAAAATTCGCGTAATTAATAAGTGGATACAGACACATAAAAAACACTATTACGTTTTAAACAAGAAGTATAGTTTATTAAAATTTTTAAATATTAATTTTAATTTATAATTAATATTTAATTTTAAATATTAAATATTAATAATTTAAAACAGAACCTTTTTTCTGCTCAAACATCTCCATAGAAGACTGATGGAGTGTAATAATGAAACGAGACATTGTTTTCCATATAAAAAAAAGATTTCAGTACAATGATATTTTAAAATTTAAATTATATATAGTTAAATTATTTTAATATTTCCTATTCCATTTATATTTTAGGCGTTGATTATAAATGTGTTGTAGCATCTTGGATTTGGAAAGCGAAACCTCAAGTTAATGTGCTATTTAGAAATATCTTTCTGTCTTTAGTCACAAATTTAAATGAGTGATCATTCTGAATGCTCAAGTACAACTGTACTTGAAAGTTTGTCGTGAAAATTATAAGCATTAAGAGCATTTTCAATTAAATTGCCAAGAAAAAGCTATTGTATACTTACTCGTCTAGGAATTTTTGGAGGCCACCTCTTCTTTCCTCAATAAGAGCATCATCAAATCGATGAAAATAGTTCTTAGGTGGAAGAGCAGGTGGATTACTACTAAGTAAAGAAAAGAAAGGACGATTAGATAGGAGAAATAGTTAAAAGCAGGATAAAATAATATAGATACTTTCTATGCATAGACGTTTAACGCACGCAAAAGAAAAAGATTTTATAGGTTAGTTTAGTTTAGATATATTAACGTCCCGTTTTAAAGCAACACTAGGGCTATTTTGGATCGGACCTCGTAATTTTGAACCGCAGTCAGATGACGAGGATGACACCTGAGCTGCCACCCCCTCTTCAAACTTCCATACCATACCAGCCGGAGGACGTTTGACCCCGACGGATTTAACGTGCACCAGACCCGCTTACACGGCTGTTCTTCGGTGGAATCGGGTCTCCAACCAGAAACCCTCCGAAGCCGAGATCTTACCACCAGGCCATCTTGGCCCAAACATTTTATGGGAAAAATTAATGTTCCTTGTGTTTGCACATTTATTAAAAAGGATAATGCATATTGATATTTTATTTAAAAAAATTTTATCCCCATGAGACGGCCTGCTAATGTATAATAGAGACTAACCGAATTTCAGATAAATAGTTGCATACAAGCATTTCATGCAAAATGATATAAAACTTTTCAAACTGCTTAAGAAAATCGTATTTTTTTTCTTTTCAAAAAGCTTCTCATTGAAATTTAAGAAAACACTAAATACAGTTTTTATGTTCGATTCACTTCAATTTTTGCATTGTTAAATATTTTAGCAAATGAACTTAACTTAAAACTTAACGTACAGGCCCGGATTCATGAATGCCGAAAATATTCTTGTTAGAAATAATTTAAAATAAAAGCCGAGTTTTAGGATAAAGACTAGCTTCCAAGGAACAGATTCGTACAGAGTTCCAATGTCAGATTTAATGCTGAAACTTATTTGTTGTAATTTGTTCATAATATCCAGTAGATTTTTTTGGCGTTTTTTAGTTAACTGATAGTCCTATCAACATTTCTTGTTCAAAGTTAGATTAGTAAAAGTAAAATAAATGGCAGATAATTTGCTAAAATATAAAATCTTTAGGTCTAAATTACTCACAATGCTTAAACCAAAAACAGAACTTAAAAATTTTATGTTGCACACGATTGCAAAAGTTTGAAACTCACACAGTGGGATGATGAGCTGCCAGTCGACGTCTCAGATGCAGGAATTCAGAGTAACGCCTCCGAACTTGAGAATAGGAATGAGTGAAACAAGGATTGTTACTCTGGAAGATGGAAACAGAAATATGCAGCTAATTGCTTACAAAAAATGTTTCTTTTCAATAAAATATTAGTAGTTGAATTTCTAATTTTAAATTTAACATTAATTTTAGTTTACCTTCAAGCTGATGGCATATGATGTGTAATAACTTCCAGAGGCAGAGAATTGTATTAATGGGCTATGTACAGAAACGACGGTCACCTGGAAGAAAGTTTTATATGAATGATTTGAACTCTTTATCATTGCTATGACTAGTGATACATTTTGGCAAAAGTTATAATTATGGCATAAATATAACTTTTTTAAAAAAAAGAAGAATATAATAAAGTCAATAAAAGTAATATTTCTGATATTGTAAGCCGTATTATAACAATAACCATTAGAAAATATATAAATATCTAGTATATTTATTGCTTTTAAAACTCACCGTTGCATTATTTAATTATTTTTCTCAGCTGAAATAAAGGCAAATTTCGAAAAGCAGCAAAAAATAAGACAAAAATTAAAGTGTTCAAATATGCAAAAATTCCGAGAATTCTTTGTATGGAAAAATAGAAAATGTTAGAATTATTTAAAAATAAAATCAGTGATGTACATGTTTAGTGAAACAGTTTTAAAACTTCACACAAAAGGAAATTGCTTTGATAAAATTATACGTAAGCCAACAAACTTAATAAAGCGGTTAGTCTTACTGTTAGTCATAGCATCGAATTTTATAGAAATTTTAAGAACTCGGGAGATTTTATTAGCATACCTTAATACCAATAGTAAAAAATATTTCCTTTTTGATAAAAAAAATCACTTCGGAATTAACGATATCCTTCACCGGTATACATCGTTAAGGACTTCGAAAACAATAAGCTGAATTGGATACATCGGCAATATATATATATTTGCTAATGTAATATATGAAAGACAGTGAATAAAAATATTGAAGTTTCTTAAATTATAATATGACACTAACGTACTGAATAGTGATTACAGATCTGAAACTAGGAATAAATCAAATCAGACCCCAATTAATTTTTTAAACTGAATTAAAATAATTTGTTATATCCAAAATGCAAAAAACATTAGTGAAGAACAATTCTGAAAAATAGTTAATTTTATTATGATTACTTCAGTTTTAAAACAAAAGAAAATATTTTAAAATCAACACTATCATAAATATTTCGAGTAGAAAGAAAGGCAGCATACCTGCGTATTGTTCCCCATATTTCCAGTAGGCATTCGATCAGTATTCTCTATGGAACTTTTTTCCAATACGCACTTCCAAATCTATTGTTTATTCAGTAGTCCGCGCTGAACAGATATGTCTCTTCGAACTGTTGAAGCTTCCGTTTTGATGCTGGTTATGTATGTTTTATTACGGCTTGTGAAGTAAGCGCGAGATAAGATAACAAAAATGGAAAGCACATGGTTTTACAGACCTCGTGATTACGTTTCGTTGAAAGGAGGGAAAAGTGATCTGCCGCATGTTCACTGTTGAATGACTTTAATGATTTCTTTTTCAAAAAAGGTTGTTCGAGTGATGTCATCTGTCTACGGTTTTTACAAGAAGTTCAATGGTCTGTTTTCAAACGAAAGTTAAATTTGAATTCGTTATCGTTAGTGAATTCTTTTTCTTATTAGGGATATTAAATAATTAATTTTCAATTGCTTTGGACTGTTTACAAATCCAGATTGATGGGTTATTTTTAGAGGAATTATTTGTTCGAATTTATATTACAGAGAGCACTTTAAAATCAGTATATGATGATTTAAATTCGAATTGCTTTCAAATTTAAATGCAATTATATTTGTTATCATTAAACGTTCCATTGTAATTAATTAATTAATCTATCTATCTGAAATATTGCTTTATTATTTTAAAAGAATTATCATACACAGTTTTTCTATTTTATAAAACATCTCTCTTCTTGAAAAGCGTTCTTTTTTTACATTGATGATGATGAGAAAACAGCAATCTATTAAATAATTTCAAAAATTATTTAGGTTTATTCATTTATTTTACATGTGATTTACTGAGTTGTGATTACTTATGGAAAAAGCAGTTTAAAACTTCCTTCCTTCGAAAATTTTATAAAGAGAACATTAAATGGAAATGACGTTTTGGAAGAAAAATTGGAAAAGGAAGAAAAATTGTCAAATTTCATTTTGGTTAATTAGATTTGGTGTTTTTTCTTATAAACAAACCCAGTTCTTTCTTTCCAATATTTTTTCATTCGGAAAAAACAATTCTAAACATTCCGAAAGATTTGAGATTTTTTAATAAATCCTGTTTGTCTTTCTGAATATATCTGCTTTTTTTTATAAAAAAAATATCAGTACATTTATCTCCGATTGTGAATAAATTTCAGTTTTTCTTTTTTATTCATTAGAGGAGGGGGAGATCAGATATCTTTTTCAATCAATTGGGTTTCTAAATTTGGCCTTTGTGAATTACCACTAACGTATTTTTACATCAGATGCTGATTTCTTGAAGTTTTCAGACAATTCAGAATTGGTCATTTGTAATTACTGTTCATTATTTTGATTTATTACTCGAAATTACCTACTCCTAGCTCCCTCTAAGTAAGAAGAAAAAGCAGCTTCCGATTTGGTGGCTGGTTCTCTCTTCTACAGTACGTAAAGTACAGATAAAAAGTAAACTAAGTAAGTAAAGTACAGTACAGTACAGATCTACGGCTTGCTATTTCTATTCCGATGACGGGACATACCTCCTGCACGGGAAGTTGCACAGTTGCCGGTTAGGATTCAACCGTAGTTCTCGCTAAAATTCTGTCGCAACGATGATGATGCCGGACGCTACGGAAAGGCGAGGGTAACTTTTTTGTGGTTATTACTTGAATTTTTTTTTCTCTCAGATTTATAATTCCACCGAAGAGCAAGATGATTAGTGATGCACATTCTGGGCAGCAGCTAATAAATCTAAAATACATACAATACATATAAATTTTTTTATTGATAAAAAGTTAAAAATTTATTAATAATCAAATCTAATTTAAAATTAAGTATTTTTCAAATGAAAACATCTTGAAATATCTTATCTTTAAAAGGCAGAACTCAACCGCTTTGGAGTGTTTCTTATCGTTGATGAATAAGTGGTGTTGAGCTATTTCTATTCTCTAAATAAAAAAATATATATATATAAAAATTACGCGTGTAAATAAATCCATAAAAAATTTTTTCATTTTATTTACACATTATTCCTTCAGTCACGTTTGATTTCTGAAGATCTAGAGTGTAATTTCGAGTGCGGTGGTAATCCAGAAAATCGAGACTTTTGCTGACGTAGATTTCAGTATTGTATCATTTAGGTGGGTTCGATATCTAACAGACAGTGGTGATAAATTTCTGAATAATTCAAAATATTATTTGGAAGATTTTTAGATTTCTTAAAGCCCACATATATTTTAATTTTTAACGATGAAACAAATTAAAAAATTTATTTATTGCATTGTAGAACTTTTTAATTATGAGAAGTTAAAAATTATGCTTTACCATCCCAGAACTATTAGCTAAGATACTGGCACTTTAGTATTGCTTAATACATGCTATTTCTTAGAATAAAAGGAAACTATTTTATATGTAGTCTATTATATGTACTTAATATTTTCATATCCGTTAAAATGCATAATAATTTAAACGGCGGCGCTTATTTCTAAAGACAGTTCTCGAAGTGTTCGTATATTCCTATCTCTTTTCAACTTTTCGTAGATTGAAATAGTTAATACTTTTAAGATAGTTTTCCAATAAATAGCTAAAACAAAATCAGTGATATTACATTATTTTCAAAAGTGCATCCAAAGTCTGTAGTTTTTAGAGTCTTATAAGCGATTGCATGTTCATAATTGTCAGATTTTAATTTTTATTTCATCTGGGGTTTTTTTTTTCATTGTCCTTAACTTTACAAGATTCGGAGAGAGGAAAAACTCCTGCAAAGTCTACTTGTTTTTTATCATCCATATGATTTTCTTAACAACATTTCATCAATTTTTCATTGATGATTTTGATTCCATTATACTGTATCTATTACTTGGATTCTTTTTTTTTCTCCTCTCTTCTCTTCTAAATCGTAAAAGCGTGTATTCTTAAACATATAATCTTATATTTTTTATTTAAACCGTACGGTTAAAGTTAGCTTTTCTCTTTTATCTCGTTTTTGTATCATTAAAATACAATGAAGCAATCAGTCTGAAACCTGAATGAATTCAATTTGGGCCTTAACAATCTCCTAGTATTTAAAAACATTTTTTGGTCCTTATTAAATGAATTATATAATAAACATATTTGGGTGATTCTATGATGCAATATTCTTTTGGAATGCTGCTGATTTTTTCGCTTCTCTCTTTGGAAGAATCTCTTGTCTGACATTTTAAGTCATGTGTCTGCATTTATTTAAGTCTTAAGCATTGTCTTAAAAAATTAAAATTTCATACAAATGCACCGATTGATTCGACGATTTCCTGACCAATATTTCTACGTAGAAGGTCGCGTAATTCATAAATCTTCAAAAGAACTTTTTTTAGGTTAGACGAAAGCCACTTGTAGTGCAAGCTATGCTTTTAGAATGTGATTATAATAAAAAACGTCTGATGAAACATTTCATTTGATTTTTTAAGTTTGAATAATAATTAAACGATTCAGAAAGCCCGAATACTGATTTCTTAATCATTTTTATTTAAAATGTAACTTTTTAATAAATTTGAAATTATATAATCACGATGCTTCTGACTTTTAATGAATTGTATCTCTAGCGCTATCAAAGGCTAATTAATAAGTTAGAAGTAACAGCGTCCATTACAATTCGTATTTATTTAAAGGTAGGAGCATCTTAACTAAGGAAATTGTTTTAAAATGTCGATTGGTTTTATTCTAATCCAATTCTTATTGTTAGTTGATAAAACTTAAAGGTAGCATAGCATTGCCCTGTCTCTTATTGTAAGATTGTGAAACTACAATTTTTTGCTTAATTAAAACATCAACTGACCATTTAATTCTGGATTATATAATAATCGCTCATGAATCGCATCTCACAAATTTATCTGAAAATCGTCGAACTAAAAAGTGCATTATATAATATATCTATAAACCAAAGGTGAGTTAAATGTATATTATAAATGTATCTGTAAAACTTTGAACGAAAAAAATGTACAAAAGTATCCGCATGATAGCAGACAATCACTTGACTCTTAGCATTCATTGTATTGCGAAACTTTAATGCATCCAGGATTGCGATATTCTTTTTTATCTTTTTAATGGACGTGACGGAACTTTGATGTCACAATCGTAGAATCCAATTTTTGGTTTTCCGTAATGTATTGCGAAAATAAATGAATAGCTCGTGAATTAAGAGAAGGATTCATCTTTTTTTTTGCGTCTGAAAAAATATTTTTTCTTTTTGGATTTCTGTGAAAAAAAAAATTGAATGCCACGTTAAAGATTATATTTCTCATAGTTTCGAAAGGAATTTTTTTTCTTAGAATTTACTTTACTCATTTTTTTTTTCATTTTGCGTTCGTGAAAATACATTATTAACTTAATACGAATAATAGACGTTTAGCTTAATACTAATAATCATAAGATGTCACATTCCAGTTGCATAACTGACCAACTCAAACAACAGAATAAAACATATTTTGCGATTTAATCAGTATGAAAGATAAAAAAAGTGACTAACGAAATACACATCTGTTCAATAATAGTAACATGCCGAGAAAACTTTGAGGGTCAGATGTTTTCCTAATTGTAGTATTAGGATGACGTATCTTCAAAATACGTTCATTCAATTGACCATGGAATCATCCTATTGCCAAATCTACGTCTTTCCCCAAAAGAGTGAATCATGAAAAACGCATTTCAGTGGCTATTTTGAGGGAAGATTATAGTTTGTTGAAAGGTTTGTTTGCGTTGAAAAAAACTCATTGCGATTCAATGATTTTTTAAAAGAATCTTTGTGGTAATATTTTTGATTATCATTACTTAAGAGAAAACATGTTCTTTTCTGATGAAAACAACAGAAATTTGTTTGTTTGTTTTTTTGAAAGATATGACCTCTCTTTATGTAATTTTGTAAAATATTTTTAGCTTGCTGAACTCATAATTTCAGCTGTAAACTTTTGCTAATCGATAACTTTGTTACTAACCATGCATTTTCGCTGTTGAAAATCCCAATATTTGTGAGATATGCCATCTTAAATTAGCTCTATTGCTTTAATTATTCCAATCATGTATTGGATATTATAACTGTTAATAATACATTCTAACATCTTTTAATCTACTACATAAATCTATTCACTTTAGTTTAAACGAATCACATGTTTGAACAGTTGATAAAACATAAAATGTTTTTGAGCTTCGTTTAAGTCTAATTCAAAATGCTTTTCAACCAATTTCTCTTCTAATGGCTGAATCATTAGTGATGATACTTTCCATATTTTACGTTAAACAATCTTGCCGTGTGTTTATCTTTTCCTCCTTTATTGCATTAATGACTTTTTAAGTAAAATTCTTTTTCGCATTTTCTTAAATATGTCACTTTAAAACACAAATAATTTCTTTCCTTTTTTATTAAAAAATATTTTGCACAATGTTTATATTTTTCACTTTACTATTAAGATAGGTATATACAACTTGAGCAACAACTGTAGTATCTATTTTTATGTTGTTATATAATATCTGTTTGATAACTTTTCAGACTTATGGTAGGAAAAGGAAGGATTTTACTCATGTGAGATGATTTAAAATGTGAAATTTTCCACTGATATATGTAAAGGATATATAGTTAATATTTTAAAAATTATAAGTGATCTTAGCCATCAGTCATAAAACGACAATAGGGAAATAAAAGGAGGAAATACTCGTTATATCAAAGGTGGGTAGACTTTTTCAGGGTACGGGCGGCTACTTCTAATTTTTTCAATGTATTGCGGTCCACCCAATGGCGTAAGTCTACGTTATTTATTATATTATATTTATATTTAATAATAAATAAGGAATATGTACTTACCTACATATCTACAAATATAATAATATAAAATTATGCATTTAATATTAAAAAATTCAAAATATATTAAAATAAATCATTCTCCTCTAAATTTAGTTCTTGTAGTTATAGTTAGTAGAAGACTTAGTCTGCATACTATCCCCCAATCTTGAATATCTTAGCATATAATTACTAATTGCTAATCTTGCACTGGATTCTAAGGGGTTGTCTGTGAGACGGGAACGATACGTGCTGTAGTTGTGGGACTGTTGTTTCCCAGTTCACTAAGACACCGAGTGCTTACTGACTCTCTCATGGCACGTGAGGAAGCCAGAAAGAAGTCCCGAGGAAGAATGGTACAGGAAAGTTGCATCAAATACCCTTTCATGCAGCAAGATTCACTCGATAGTAAATCATATGCATAAATACCAAGATCTTTTCAAAACCACACAATAGCTAAAAGATAATTGCCACGTCAAAATCAGCCGAAGTTATTCCCTCAAAAGTGCAATACCCTACAGATCCACGTTCTCAAGAAGAAAATCAAAATCCCAGGACCCAGGTGGACGCTACAGATTTCTGACTCTACAATACTTGTTTATATACTTATACATGTCATATAAATGTTCACAATGTAATTTATCAATTTTTTTCCTTTTTTCCTTTTTAATCAGTAATCTTATTTCTCTATAAGTTCAACCCATTGCCACCATTTGTTTTTAGGTATTCTTGTTCCCTCCATTTAGTTATTACTTCGCCAAAACATTAAATACAATCGTGTAGGATGTGACACCAATGGAATTCTCTCTGGAGATCTCTGGATGGTTTGTCGTCTCTTTCTTTCTTTTCTCTCCCCCCCCCTCTTTTTTTTTTTTTTTTCCCCTTTCATCTTATACTCATCCAACTGGTTAGATAACTTAGTGTTATGGGCACCCGGGGCACAGGATGGCGTTTTGTTATGTTGTCTTAATTACATTCATCGTTGAAAATGCAGATTCACACAGGTAGGTAGAACCAAAGAATGATGTTAAATGATGTGGAACTTTCTTAAAATTAGGATACGTCCATTATATTCCAAAAATTATTCTTAGGTTCTGAAAAATGTGCTTTTAAAATTATGTCATTTTGAAGGAGAAAAATTTCGTTTTTCTGAAGCGATAAAGAGAATACAATGTTCCATAAATATGTTCCTTTTAGTATGCTCGTCTTAGATCTTAGTAAAGGCGGTCACCCCAAAACGTCTTGATGGTCCACCGGTCGATTGCGATCGACTTAATGCCCACCCCTGCTTTATATAAAAACTAAAATTATGATATATTTCATTTATTTCAAAATAAAAAAAATGGATTATAAAGCCAACAAATTTATCATCTAGACTTGTCTTAATAAAAACAGGTTTCAAATAAAATAGGCACAATTTTTCAAAAAAAAAAATAAAATAAAATAATAAATAAAATTATGCAGCTATTTCCTCACTGATTGGTGTTTTAAAGCTCCAATAACGCCCCATCTCATTAAAAGCCCCACGTTCGTACTCGAAGTTTTTTCCTGCTGCTCAATTCACCAGCACTTCAAGATTCATTCAATATCATCAATCCTATTCTCATGAAACATTTTAATTTTGCGATATGCTTAGCTCCCATTTTTAGTTTAGTTGAGTTATACATATGTTCAGTTTTAAAGCAACACTAGGGCTATTTTAGCACGGACCTCGTAATTTTGAACAGCAGTTAGATGACGAGGACGATACCTCAGCTAGCACAACTTCTCCAACCTTCCACATCACATTAGCTGGAGGGCGTTTGACCCCGACAGATTTAATGTGTACCAGCCCCGCTTACACGACGGTTCTTCGGCGGAATTGGCTCTCGAACCTGAAATCTTCCGCTTCCGAGGTCGAGACCTTACCACCAGGCCACCGCTGCCCTATGTTCAGTTCAGAGCTGTCTCCAGAAACTCTTTCAATAATAACTAAATAAAGTAAAAGGAGATACAATTTAATAAAGTCTAATAACGTCTTTATAAATGCGTCTTAATAAATTTGTATAAAATATGTTCACCTCAATCTATTTAAAAAGTTTATAAAATCATTTAGGAAAAATTTTAAAGAAAATTATTATTAAAAATGTTGCCCCAAAAATTAATGCACTAAAATTAAATGTTTTGAAAAAGAACAACAAAAATGATATTAATGATTAAAATTGATGATAGAGATCATTAATAATAAAGATGCTTATGAGAAAATGCCTAAAATACTTAACATTGACTCTATACTTAACTATACTTAAGACATGCAATTGTCAAAGTATATTTTATAAATGAAATGATAATGATTCAATAAAACACAAAATATAACAATTTTTTTTTAAAAAAAAACTAAGTTTTATAATACATAAATGCCTATTTATTTATTTTTTTAACAAAGTTTCATTTTTGAAGAGGGAATCTCGTCAACGATATCTTTGGCATTACTAAATCGCAGAACTTTTAACTCAATTGAAATTAATGAAGCTCCACCTGAAATTTCTTTGTAGCATGATGGGTCTTAAATAATTCCTAGATAATTTTCATGCGAAAAAAATTATTTTTCCGATTATTACAGAAACGCATAATGTAAGTAAAATTTCTCGAATTTATGATCAAATTTAACAAAAAATGCTCTTTAGAACATGTCTCCAGTTTATTTTAAAAAGTGTCTTTTAGAAAGCCGGAATCATGTAACAGATATTTTGTTTTTGATTAGTTTGCTTCCTTCAAAAATCTCATTCTCATTTATATCTTGTTTCTCTTTAAACTAGAGAGTTTTGCTTAAATTATTCTTCAGATATATTGATGTTATTTGAATTAAACAAAACATTAACATTTTATGGCGATATTTTATTTGATTAAATTGGGTTATTGGTGAGTCTAAAATTGTATCTAACACTATAAAATAAAACGTAATTTAAATTTACCTATTTTGTTTAATTTCGTTTCTTCTTTTCCATTGTCAAAATTATTATTTTTACGCGGTTTTTCATGATTTTTAAAAAATTTTAAACTTAGCCGAGACTTTGGAATTTTTTTGCCATTCATGCGCATTATTCATTATGCCATTCATTTGCATTATTTACAAAATAATTACGTTTTTACATGAATATGATGTAAATGTTAAGGAGTCTACAAAAGAATTTATGTTTTGCGATGCCCATTTCAGCAGTTTTACACAACTGACGATCTTATACCATATAATTAAGCCACATAAAAAGTCCAGTTTCGTGCAATATAAAACCAAAACAAAGGCACTAAATTTAATTTTTTACTCAAAATCAGTTTTGGAAAATCTGATTTTGATGCTATTTATAAGAGGACGCATCAACATTTACGTTCCATTGTGACTCACATACGGATTTTAATGTTGTTTAATAGTAGTAAAAGATTTAAAAAAAAAAAAAAGATTTTTCCATTTTTTTTATATCAGGAACTAAAAATATTTATAAATTTTTTGAACTATATTGGAAATATTAATATTTTAGAAGTTAACATATGTCGCGTCATTGATCATTTGATTTAATGTAAGCGAAACATACGGTATATAAAATAAGAATTCATGATCAAACTGTGTCTATGAATGTCATTTTGAACACTTTTCATCTTAAAGCCATTATCATAGCTTTGATTGCAGAGATTATCAACAATTAAAGTAAGCTTTTATAAATTTTCTAACAATATATAAGCTGATCCTTTTTCAGTAATGTCACGAACATCGATTATGCTCCAAAAGCTTTCATTCATTGAAACATCAGCGTTACTTGTAGTGACATACTGGACTTTAATCTATTATTCTTCGCTATAGTCATATTTAGTGTACAGCTAAATTAAAAGAGTAATATTTAGGCTATTCTACATTTTTATGTATACAGGGTGTTTCAGTGAACTGTTTCAGAACTTCTAAGAGGGGTAGGGTACAAAATCATATACCCATAGGCTTTCCTGACGCGGTAGATGGCGTTGTGCGAAAAGTCCGAGCTTTCGTGCAGGGGATCTTCATTCCACACAAGAACGCCAAATTAGTAAGATGGATGATTACACGATCGCAGAGTTAGCCGATATGCATTTGGCGTACGGGCTGCAAATTGTCGAGGGCCAGCCGCACAGTGTTTGTACGCGGAACGATATCTGACGAGGCGTATTCCCAGTCATAATTTCTTTGCAAGACTGCACCAGAGGTTAGCTGAGACAGGTTCATTAGAAAGAGCTCACAGAGACAGGGTAAGAACAACATGGACTGCAGACGCCGAACAGTATGTGCTGCAGCATGTACAGGGGAATCCAAGAACGAGTACACGAAGTGTAGCAAACGCAGTCGGGGTTTCCCATTGCAGCGTCTGGAGGATTCTCCGAGCAGAAGACATGCATCCGTTTCACGTGCAGCGTGTCCAGACACAGAAAGCGGAGGATTATGTACCTCGTATTGCTTTCGCACTGGGAAAATGTGGCACAATCCCCTTTTTCCTGCTGAAGTGTTGTTTTCCGATGAGGCATCCTTCACAAGGGAAGGCATTTTCAACATGCATAACGACCATATATAGGCGGTCGGAACACGCATGCAATACCGGTATTGTGGGAGATCACCTCATCGGACCTTACCTGTTTCCGGGTCGTCTAACCGGACCTACGTACTTGCTCTTTCTACAGCAAGTATTGCCACAACTTTTGAGAGATGAACAGATTTCTGCATCGACGCAACAGACAATGTGGTTCCAACACGATGGAGCCCCTGCCCATTATAGAGGAAATGTTCGTAACTACCTGGATGTCACATTTGGTCAACGGTGGATCGGACGTAGGGGTCCCGTGCGTTGGCCTGCTCGGTCACCCGACTTATCATGTCTAGATTTTTATTTCTGAAGTCATATGAAATCGCTAGTTTATTACACCTCTGTTGACACTGCTGAGGAGCTCGTTGCAAGAATCGCAGTAGCTGCCGGAGAGATTCGAGATATGCCTGGAGTATTCTAGAATGTTCGGATGTCCATGCGTTGGAGATGTGAGGCGTGCATTGTAGAACGTGGAAGAAACTACGAATACTTACTTTAATCCATGCACCTTTTGCTTCTTTTCATGTATTATTAAAACGATTTCTCATTTACGGTCTCTTTTCTTTATGGTGCTTCTGTGTACAACACCGCTTCAGGAAAGCATTTCCGACCCCACATTGCTCTATGTTTTCGAGTTGTCAGAATGTACCCTACCCCTCTTAGAAGTTCTGAAACAGTTCACTGAAACACCCTGTATATTTGAAAAAAGAAAGAGAAATAAATTGGACGTCAATAAGAATCAACAATTTGGACGCTTTTTCTCCAATACAATTCATCGCTTGATTCTGATTTTTATGTCTTACGATATAATTTACAATAGTTAAATAAAATTTTTAAAAAATTTATTATTTAGCTCAAATAATTTATCACGTGAACTCTCTTCTTGTATTTAGTATCTCATAATGCATAATCCTTCGGTTAATACATAATCATTATAACTTTTTTAGGAAGCCCCCATCCTCCCAAGCAATTCTACTTTCCACCTAAAGCTGGGCCTGTTCAGAAAACATAGCGATCTTATTACAATTCACAAAAGTCGTAAATGAACTTAACGCTATTACTAAAATTATTTTACCGAATCTAGCATTAACAACAAGTCAGTATTTTGTGTTTATTGAATACTGATCATAAATGCAAGATGTATGGGTAGAAAAAATTGTTTAAAGATGCATAGTTTCGAGTTAGGATTTAAGTACAGAAGTCAGTTATAACCCCCTGAACATTTTGTAATATCAGTGTGTGAATAAACAAGAGGAGATTTTTTCATATTTAAATAATAAAAATGAAAATATCGAAAAAATATTAATTACTTCCGCATTTCATTTCAAGTTACTAATATAGCATTGTGTAATTATTTTACTTAGGCTTGAATTAGAGTACGAACAGTATTTTGTATATATCCAAGAGCGATCATAAATTCAAGAAATATCAGAAAAAGAAGACATAATTATAAAGATATTTTAATTAAAAGAAGATATAATAAAAGAAGATAATTTAATAAGAAGAAGATTCAAGTAATCCTTTTGTTTCGAATTTTTGTTATCATAATCCCCAAATATTTTCTAATACCTCACTCTTAATAGCAAAGATGAGTATTTTATCATTGTAAGGTGTGTCATAAACACACACACAAAAAAAAAAAAAAAGAAAAGAATTAAATACTTCCGTATCGCGGATAAGAAGCGCCACGTGAATAAAACGCATGATTTGAAAGTAGAAGCGACAATGAAAAGAGAAAATGTTCGATAAAATTTTAATCTTTTTTCGTATGATCATGGAGAAGGTTGAAAAATGCTATTTTTTTCTACATTTTGTGGTTGTGTTTAGATATGGAAATTCACCTTGATTCCGATAACTATGCCGAATGCTCTCATTTAAAAATTTCTCTTCTGTCCTTTCTTGGTCATCTGCGTATTTTTATTTCATAAAGAATTAAATTTTCAAAAAAATTGGTGAAATAATGAAAATCCTTTTTAGAATTTTATCATAAAGATATGAAAACAAGCGCGCTGTTTCTTGAATATTAAGTTCATTCTTTCCGATAATTCAGAAGCTTTTAAATCATGATGTTCTTAGTTGTTCCTCCAATCTCTGATAAGAACTTGAAAGTTAGAGAGTTCCGTGATAATTTGCCGACAGAATCAGTAAACCGGCCGGGTATTTAGCAGAACTTTGTTTAATTTATAACTATTTTATTCTCAATGTATTATTTTAATTAAATAATCATTAATTTTCTATTTCTGTCTTTAATTTAAAGCTAAAGCTTTTTCAAATTTGAAATTCAATTCACAGGTTTTCCAATTTTACTGAATCTGACCTTCAAATTCAAGAATTATGATTAATTCATGATGATTATCTCTAATAACCTCTTATATTTGATGAGATACTAACCTTTTATTTTAGCTGTTAAATATGATTATATAATACAATACATTGTAATTAAACTATTAAATTTATGCTGAACTCTTTTCGTTTAATAATTTAAACTTTTAATAAATTATGAATGATCAGTTTTAATTAATTTCACAATTTTTATAAGTTATTAAAATTGTAAAGTTACTCAACTAAATAGCTATTAAATTACTAATCTAAATCTTAAAAATCAAGAACTAACTTAAATATTAACTTAACTATTAACTAATCAAGAAACTAACTTAAAAATTAATTGTTAACTAATCAAGAAACTAACTTAAAAATTAATTATTAACTAATCAAGAAACTAACTTAAAAATTAACTTAACTATTAACTAATCAAGAAACTAACTTAAAAATTATCTTAACTTTTGACTAATCAAGAAACTAACTTAAATATAAAATTGTAAAATTATTCAACTAAATAACTATTAAATTACTAAATTTTAGAAATCAAGAAACTAACTTAAATACATAAATCAGCTGCGTTTCACGGACCCTACAGGAGTTGTAGTTTAGCATTATATTAACTCACAGTATTATTCACTCCTCACTATTCTTGATGCGATAACATTTTTATTACACAGAATAATTCTAAGAAATCCTTTCACGCTCTCGGAATTACTGACTAATATCTATTCGCTCTCATGATACGGCTATAAAGAATTCTCGATTTCTGGATCCCAATTTATAACTTATTTACCTCACTTTTGCTATAAATTCTTTATTGTAGGCATTTGTTTTGTAAATAAACATCATAGAATTTAACAATAGAAGGCAACGTTATGGGAAAACTATAATAAATGATATGATAATGAATTTATTAATTATAAACTTAAAGTATGAGGTATGACTATAAATTTAAAGTAGAATATATGCCGCCAATTTTCATCATGATTTTTTCTTTTCTGCTCTGTTCTTTTCTACCAGCGAAAAAAGTTATCTTTTAAGAAATTTTAGTGTTTCGGTTATCATCTTGAAAGCAGTAAATAAATAAACCACATTCTAAACAATAATTGGTTAATATTCTATCTGTATGTATTTATGAATTTTTTTTATAATCTGTTCTCTATTTTTGCTAACTTTGTAATTAAGAATTCAGTGAATATATAAACAAATGAGATTTAAAATCAGCTCAGCGGCTCTTCACAGATTCATCTTATATCCACTTGAATTCGTCGCGGCTATTTGCATTCATTTTATTACAATAGTCTATATTCATTGTATCATCAGAAGGCAAAATTCCTATCATCGCTATGGATAATTTATAGGATTACTTAATTTTTTTAAAAAGAATTATTAATACGAAAATTTTAATAGTTATATATACATTTTCTTGTAAAATAATTTGTCAAAAATAGAAAGCATGAAAGTTGATTTCCAATTTTTTTAGATAATATTTATATTATTTATATACAAAAGTTTTTAAATAGAATTCTTTTGACTTCAGTCACTATAAGTGGCACCTAATCTTCTCATGAATTAATTTTTGCAATATCTTTTAAAAGATATCAGAACGTAATGAAATTGTATGAAAATATTCGAATTCCAAGAATTGATGGGAGAAAAATATCCCTGATGTTTCTTATCCAACTATGCCATTATCGATAATGCGTCAGAAAAATAAAATGTTCTTTGATAACTTTCAATATCTGTGTAAAATAGTTGGATGATCATGAAATGGAAACAAAGGTAGAATTGAAAAAATTAAAGATGATGCTTAAAATGAATAAATTTGAGAAAAATAATAAGAGAAATTTCAGTTCAAATTTCTATTTCTGTCTTTTCTGTAATTTATTCCCCTTTTATCCACAAGAAAAAGAAGGTTATGGATTTCTAATAATTTTTCAGAAGACACTGAATTCAAATCAATTAAACTGCAACATATAATAACTGTATGATTCCATCATTCAATAAAGGAAATACAAATAATACCTCCGCTCTGGAATTTAGAATCTGTTATAATCTGAATGACTGGCCGTCGCAGATGATGAAAAAGACACTGAATTCAAATCAATTAAACTGCAATCTTAATATATATAAATTATGTGTCACGTTGTTTGTCCGCGATGGACTCCTAAACTACTTAACCGATTTTAATCAAATTTGCACACCGTGTGCAGTTTGATCTAACTTAAAAGATAGGATAGCCCTTTTTTTGAATTTTTAATTAGAATTTTAATTATTAATTAAAAACTAACTTTCCCGCCAAAAAAATATTTTCATTTTCCCCACCGCCAAATGAGTACGGCTTCAGTTTTTTTTCCCAACAGTCATGAGGCTAGGCTTAAGATTTTTCGGCTGATTATTTGAAACGATTCTATTTATTTTCTTAATGTTTGATGCATTTAAAATTAAACATTGTTAATTAATCGATCTTTTAGATTCATTCTTAAGTACTTTTGAATTAAAATAAAACAGAATAAAGGAAATTAAAAATTTCTAATCTGCATAGCGTTAACCCAACTGGCTCACTCAGAAACTCACGCATTTGCGTTACCGTAACTGGCGTTGAAAATTCACGCATGCGCATTGTGTTCTGATTGTTGACATGACAACCATTATCAACGGATGATTTAAATTATTTTTAGGTTCGTTGCATGTTTTTGTAATTAAATTGTATTTATGTTATATATTTTTTGTATACGCTTATAGTTTTAAGTACATCGTTTTTTTATTTTTTTTAACCTGTTTTCAACCGATTATTTTAAACGATTCGTTTTATTCTCTTAGTGTTTGATGCATTGAAAATTAAACATTTTTAATTAATCGTTCTGGTCATGATGAATCTGAGAATATTTTGTTGACAAATTCTTGAAATATTACTTAAATTAGGAAAGATATTTTTTAGTGCCCATAAAGTTTAAACGCTCAGTGACTTTTTTCAGTAATCATATTACAAAAAAATACTTTGTTTCAGTAAAAAATATTATATTAATTGCAGATTAATCCTTTCCACTTTAATTTATAGTATAAATTCTACGGGAACAAACAGAAAATTAGAGAGATACATATTACGTTATGACTGAAGACGTTTATAATATTACGAGTGAATTATAAGACTATCAAAATTTGAAGTTTTAAAATATTTTGATGAAGAAGCTATTAATGTAGGAATTGCATAAAATATTTAATTATTAAAATTTTAACGAACATTAAGATTGGCGAACCGGCTGGTCGCCAAAGGCGGCTAGTATATAATAATTGTATGATTCCATCATTCAATAAAGGAAATACAAATAAAACCTCCGCTCTAGAATTTAAATATCTGGTATATTCTGAATGACAGCTAATTGCTTGGCTACTGTGGCTTGAAAAAAAGAACTTTCTTTTTTATAGAGTTAACTATACGCAATTCCATTGCATTAAGAGGTACGTTCCTTCCAGCGATAAGTTCGTTAATCAGGTTCTACTATAGCATCTAAATGGAAGTGAGAACTAACATATTAAATCGTCCATATTTTAGATACTACACCGGTCATGTCTATATAATGTAAAATTGTTTGCAAGACAGAATGCATAAAAATATGTTTTATTCAAAATTTGGTTAAAAATATAATTATTTATTTTCTCATTTGGGATATTTTAAACGAAAACATTTAAACAAGTAAAATTAAGATGTAGATTTAATTTACAATTTTCAATCATTAGTTAGCGACGCCGTAAGTAGTGATTGCACGTAAAGATGTCAATTATTCGTGGCGCCTCGAAGACAAACAAAAGAACACGCGCTTCACTTTTTAACGTCAAATATAATGTAAGAGGCAAAAAAGAATGTCCCGTGTGTAACTTTTCCTTGATAAGCGATTATCGATATGTCTCTTACAAACTGAAATATTTCATTAAAAGATAGCTTTTTTTATATAAGATCATAAAATGAAAACAATGATTGAATAAAAAAATATAAAAAGATATTGTTAAAATGGAATAACTTTTGTGGGAAAATAATAAATGAAATTTGAACTTAGATTGCCACTTTCTCACTCTGAAAGTGAGAAAATGAACAAGAAAGTGAAAGGAAGATAACGATATATCATATTACTCGAAGGATGTTTAAGAATAAGATAAGATTTCTCAGTTGACAAAATATCTCAGGTGAACATTAGTACATTGACCAGAGCATCTCAGAGATAAGAACTGAGAAGTTTTATCTTTTCACCTAATCGAAAGTCTGAGAGAAAAAAAATGAATCTTTGCATAACAGAAGATTAAACGCTGCAATCAAACTCAAACCATGTGGTTTGAATTCAGCCGAAATAATTAAATTCTTAATATTCTTTATATAAAATCATAAATTAAGAAAACTAGATTTTCATACTAATCAATGTACTTGTAAACTTACAGATCAATAATTAAAAATATATATATATATATCGAATTTCGTTTTCCATGATGAACCCTTTATTGTATTAATATTCTGATTTTTGAAATTAAGCTTAATCCAAAATGAATAACTTTATTCATTTCGAAATTGGAAATTTCTACTGCTTCAATTCTACCCGAATTTGATGATTAAAAGGCATGCTTATATCATATTTTACAAGAAAAAAATGTTTAGGTTTACAAAAAAATGTTTTATATATAGTCTGATCAAAAAGAAACATAACGTTTGCTAAAAGGGCAAATTCATTTGACTTGTTTTGTTCAAAATACTGACCTGTTCTTTTTATCAATGTGTCAGCTCTCAATGTTTCATACATTTGTTGGAATGGATAACACGTAATTCTAAAAGGGTTTTTTTTTCTCTTCTGTGTTATTTAGTTTGATAATTTGACGTGTTAACGTTTTGATTTAAAAATGCGGCTTCTTTGTAACATTCCCCTTAAATGAATCAAGAACTGAATGAATTATAAAAATTGACTGAAAAAATAATGCTACATAAAGCTACCCGTTCACTTAAAATCATGTTGCATAGATTTATTTTAATAGAAATATTCCAGTTTATTAGCTCAGTGCGGGGCAAAAGATTTAAAATCTACATAAAACATAAACTGAGGACAAGTACGACACGATTAACACAAGATGCTTTTTGGAATGATAAATTGAGTTAATAAATTTTCCTCATGTTATAATGATTTCCTTCAAAGTCAAAATTTGAAAGAGAACTTGGATTTCCCTCTGGATACTTTCAACATTCTTTGATAACGAAAGAAATAAAGATTTTTTTGTATGTGTTTTTAATGTGATAACCTCTTTAATATATGAGAGAAAAAGTGAAAAAAAACGAGCACCCGAGCTGTTCAGGTCATAGAATTATTCGATATTGCAGTCACGTAAAATATCGTCTTGGGGCCTTTTATTAAGAGCATTACACGCTATAATCTCTTAAAATATATTTTGGACAGTTTTGTAAATGATTTCTTTAACATTTTCCATTAGGATAAAAGATATTTAAAGAAAGTTTATCTCAAAGAGAAAAAAATTTATTCATATTAAAAACACAAAACGGTCAGGCGTATTTTTCTTATGGCAAGTTCAAGGATATGAATGCAACAAAAATTTTGTCACGTGCACTCACGTGAATAAAAATTGTTTAATCGTTAGCAGATATCTTGTTGTATGTAATCAGAAACTCTTTGTTCCTGTTTGTTATATTCTTGTTTCTTTTTTTTTGTGTGTGTGTGTATGTGTGTGAATGTGGGTTTGCTCTTGAGATGATCCATTTGATCTGGAGATTTCCAGTCATTCTGACATATTTTTCTACGCCCGCGAAAAATATGTCACCTAAAAAACTATCAGCAAGGTCTCTTGAGATTTTAGCGTGATAAAAAGTAGTTTTATTTTCATTGTTACAAATAAAGATTAAGAAGGATTATAAAAGAAAATTGTCTAAGTTTGTCAGACAAATTGTTTACTTTGTTAAATTGATTCAGCATTCTATACGTGACCAGTTCATTTGCTACTTATTATTTCCATAATCTTTATTAGTTTTCATTTCTGGTTTCATAATTCAAGATTTGAAATCTAAATTGGGCATGAATGCCTTTATTATAATTACATTAGTAGTAAGTAGATTTGACTTTAAGTGCATTAAAATAAATATCACCAACGTTTATAGCTCAAAAAATTGAAGAGTTTTTTGAAATTAGCATAAATCGAAAGAAAACGTAATTAGTCTTTTAAATTTGAACTACGAGAGAGTACAAATTATTATTCTGATTGATTGTATGTTTATAAAATTTTAGTCCAAAAGTTATAGATAAAATAAAAATACAATATTTTGTGCTGATAACCATAAACCAAAAGAATATATAGCAAGTTTATTTTAATGCATATTTCTTTGAGATGCTGTAAAAAGTATAAACAGAAACATGTTTTCTTGATTTTCAAAGTAGAGAACATGGATATGAAGAAAACATTTTAATTTCTTTGTTTAAAAAAGAGTTATATTATTTGAGGAGAAGTTTTGATATGCAGGCAAGTCTATAGTGCAACATCAAAAAGATTTCCATCTAAAGAAATAATTTAAAATCAAAATATTACACTTATTATTCATTCTTACATATGCAGGCTTACAATTACATATTCAGGCTTACATAAATATCCATGCATATTCTATAATTTAAAGTTTATTTTCAAACCTTAAACTGTAGATTGGCAAATCTCGGTATATTGCCTGGAAAATTAAAAGATGAAATTCGATAACTGGATCGGATGGACCATTAAAATGAGTTTAGAAATGTTATAATCAAACGTAAAGAAAATTTGAAATATTAAAATAATTTGTTAGACTGGATTATAATTTTGGAACACTTTAAAAAGGGGAATAGACATATGTGTATTTCTTTTGGAAGATTTGTTTTTTCTGCATCTTGGGGTTTTTTAGAGATTAAAAAATGATATTATTCGATATTCCTAAATATCATAAATACTCTGTTTTTGAATAAATATATTTCGATATTCAGAAGGCACTCCTATGGAAATTAAACTGAAATAATAAAAAAAACTATGAAACATTTTTAGATCTTATTTTTTTTGTCCGTTCTGATTCAACGTTAAAAATGTTTATAAAGTCGCGGATATTATCTAGTGCTCCGCTAAAATGATAAAAGAATTTTTTGGAGAATATAAATTCTATGCACAATGATTTAAATTAGAATCCAAACGCAAATATTAAAAGCAATCTTCACTACCAGGATGTTTTTTTTTTTTTTTTTTGGAACAAGATTAAAATTCGAGCATATTAAATTGATCCCACTAGAGAATTCAGTAAATCTCTGACGAAATTTTCTTTTTAAATTATTTTTTCAATATGAAAATTATGGATTTTCTTTGATAGGACTCATTTGGTACAATCTATCACAATGGCACAACAAGAATATATTTTCTGACATATTTATTAAAACAATGCTTTTGAGCGAATACACAAAAACGTTTGAGCTAACTAATCACAATAATGGAACAGAAAATAGAATTGTATTAAAATTGCATATTAAGCTTAGAACATTATAAGAGCATGCTCTGTTTTGTAGAGCTTTTTTTGAAGAAGTGACTTAGAAATTCAGAGCAAGCTCATACATTTTTGATTTAAAGATTTTTTTATAAAAGGGAATGGAAACATTTATTTTAAATTTCAAAAAGAAAATTTAAAAAACGGATTTCATTCTGAATAAAGAGAGAAACAATAAAAATTCAAGGAATTAATTTTGAAACGAGTAAATGCAAAGGAAATAAATATTCCTTCATATAATGTACCGGTATTAAATTGAATTAAATAGCATAATTGCATTAAAAATAAAAAAAACTATTACTTGATTTGAAATTAATTATGTGTTGTATTAATATATATCGCTAAAAGATGAAAAGTGATTAAATGTATAAATAATTAGATTTCATATTATTTCATGGAATATTAGTTTATATTAATAGAATAAAACTCAATGAATTATTAGAATCTCTTCCTTTACACGGATTCTTGCTATTACATATGCTTACAAAGTTACATTTCTTTTTAACTGGTCACAGACGTAATTGGCATCTTGTAATTTCAGTGTAATGTTCTCTTTTAAGATTTAACATTCTTATCTCGTAAAAATGTCAAAAAAAAAAAAAAATTGTAAAAATTCCAATTTGTGTCATCTGATAATTACCAACATTCTTTCGATGTACACATTTTGAGATTCAAAACAAAGTCACAAGCATTTTATTTCAACTTCTGCTGAGGAAAACAAGTCAGAAAATCCATTTGAGTCTGAAGAAACGCCTCTGGGAAATACGTGTGCCTTAAAAAGGAACTTGATCTTGTTTTCATTCTGTAACGCCGAATTTTAGTGGTACTCATTTCAGTAGGTCAAAAGACAGAAAGAAACAGTGACCACTTTGGATTATTTTTATTCTTTTCTAGGTGTAGAATGTTGTTTATTTCATAATGGTTGAGAAACTTTCTTTAATGGTTGAGAAACTTTCTTGCGAATAATTACGATTGAAATCTCACGATTGAAATAAATTTGTATTATTTTTTTAGATTAATTTTTGAAAAGTGTATTTTGCTAAATTTTTTTCCATCAAAGTATTCATCTTAGTTATTAATGAAATGTGTCTCGAAATTAAAATCCGAAGATACATGATTACGAAATACGAGCTTAACCCCTTCCAGCAGGATTTAATGATGAAAAATTGTGAATGAAACAACCATTTCATTTTTATTTAAGAATACTTAGTACATTTTATAATTCTTACATATTGTTAATTAAAATTGCCTTATTGATATGGATATAATTTCAATTCGTAAGTTCATACCTCTAACGACTTCGGATTAACACTTAATTTTCGCATTTACGCTGGGCACTCCCATAATTTTTATTTTTATTTTAGACACATCATCTTATTTTCTTTCAAACCCATTCTTCTGATGATGTGTCTATGAGTCCAGAGCAAGCATTCAATAAAATCACTTAGTCGCTAGCGGGTTTCGATCTTCCTGGTAATATTTCACTATCATTAGTTTCTTTATCTGTATCAGGTAAATGTATGCTTATTTCTACTGATTTTTCTGAATCCCTCCAATCACCTTGATCTTCATAGTGTGCACTACTCTTATTCGTTACGTTGTTTATTTTACAGTATGTTTTTCCTTTAGTAAGACAGATTATCACGTTAAATTTTATAAGAATGAAATCCATTGATTAACAACTATTTAGCCGTAATTTGTACCACAATGATCTAATGGTAAAAAATATGTGATAGTGATCTATGATATCAACATAAGTAATAAAAGTACTGCCGAATACAATACATTAGAAATTTTAAACCAAATTTGTAATTATATATAACAGTAACTTAAGTCGCATGATGAGTATAGCTGGTCATTGTGCTTTATGGCATGAAAAACCAATGACAATCTATACCCGTCATTTTACTGGAAGGGGTTAAAAGGATACTGTTAATCGTTCTTTGTAAAAAAACATTTGTACTACGGGTGTACTAATTAATTAGAAGTGATTAATTTTCGTTAAAACGTGATTATCAAAAAATTAGAAGAACGAAAATAACTTCAGAAATCTGAGATTTTTAATAATTTTATACGAATCAAATGAAAAATATGTTATTGTTATTTTGTAAAATAGTTGTCAAAGGATTAACTATGTGAAAACTCAACGGCTATGAAAAAAATCTGTGCTCACAGTTTTTTATAAAGAGATACAATGAAATTATACCATACACTATCGAATTAATAAAACTAATATATTTGAGATGTGATAATCTAATTATCAAAAACTTAAATAAACATTTTAAGTTATAACTGGTAATTTCAGGTCTAGAACAAATTTGATTATTTTATTTTCCTCCATCGTATGAAGCGTTTTTCCTATTTCCTTATATTCCCTATGCACTCTGATAAACTGAATCATACGGTCTGCACTGTTTTGGACTCTTTGGCAAATGTTATCTCAATTATGCAGGATTCGAATAACATCAAACTGCAACCTAGCGAAATCTTTTTTATGAGTGGTAAATCATTAATGAACTTATCATTCGAACTGATCAAAGACAATATGAAGCAATTAACATAATTGCGTACCAGATATGTAAAATCCAAAACCCCTCGTGCAAATCCATTCTTTATCCAAGCCTACATCAAACAATACATCAATCGGCACAGCAATATTTCGAATATGAAATTTTCAGGACAAGGAAAGATTGTCTTCATGACATCAGCCCACATGTGCGTTATTGGATAAAATCCTTGAAATCCCCATTTCGACCTGTGTTATTTGGGAAAATGTGATAGATAGATTCCTGATCTTTGACATTCCCACTCAAACTCCTCTTGAAGAATTAGCTAAGAAAATAGCACGCAATAGCGACAACGAAATTATTTAAATGAGAAGATTTGTAAAATCCAACTCTACTCGAGAATCTTCCTCTTGTTCTCATTGCCATACTTGACATTGCCTTACCAGAATCCATTAAGATTTGGTTTACAAATCAAAATATTTAGAAATTTATAGATAAATCAATATAATGTATAACATGTCACAGTTTTTTGCATCCATCTGGAATTTGTAACACACATATCTTTCATATATGTTGTGAAACACACGAAAGCTGATACCAAGTTCCTGAAAAGTGCATCAATTGCTTGGGGCCTCCCCCAGAGACATCAAAATCTTGTCCCAATTACATCAGAGAAGGAAAAATGCTAGAATTTAAATGTCGAAATCATTTAATGATTAGATAGGTGAGATGTCACTTCCAACAATCTTTAAAATCAAATTTTCTAATACAGTCAAAATAAATATGTCTGTGAATGATGACGAGGAAATTGTAAACCAAAAAGCTGAAGTAATTGTTAAAAATATCTCGGTGAAATTAGAGCAACAAGTATGCTTATTGAAATTAAAAAAAAAAAAAAAAACTATTGAAACACTATTGCAAAATTTTGACAACATGTTTAATCAAGGAGAATTAAGCAAATCTCCAAACTGAAGAAAAAAAGTAACAAAAATCATGCATCAACCTACGGTTATTCCTACGCAATGGGTACAGGTAATCCTTCAAGTTTGGTTTGCTAAGGAAAAAAAAGATTGTTCCCTTTTTCTTCTTGTTTATGCTTTGTTTCTTGCCAAACAAGCTACAAACACCAACATAAGAAATTTCCCTCTACGGCCTCCCACCTCATTTCTTCCAAACAAGGAAGGGGGGGGGGGGGAGAGGTAAGGGTTTTTTTTTTTTTTTTTTTTTTTTTGAAATTTCGGTTTTGAATTTGGTTGCCTCCCGTTTTAAAAACCCTTTTCCTTTGATCTTTTTGAAGTCTCAAGATGGGCTCCGTTTCTATAATTTTTTAGTATAAACTGTCAGTTTTTATGATTTTATACAATGGAATTGTAAGGGAAGTAAGGGGGTTAAGCTCCGTCTTACAAGTCCTCCATTTTTCTTCCTCCCCTTTTTGGGTTTTTCGGGAGGAATTTCAAAATAGAAAACATCTTCCATTCAGAGCAGGACATTTTCCAGAACACATAGACAAAATAGATCAGGTGATAGTCTTCTAATAAGCATTCTTGCAAGCAAGTCCGGTAGAATAATTCCCCTCAACATCAGAGAAGACTTGAATTTGGAACTTTTGGCAGTCGATATCTAATTACTGAATACTCAAATTTAATGTTATTAATTTATATACTCCGCAAGGTTTCGATATTGATCAAACAAAACAGTTCTTTTATTCTTTGTCCCTGCCTACTTTCATCTTGGGTGATTTTAATATGCACCACATTCTTTGGAGACCATCCATTCAACAACATTAAGTAACAACTTCGGTGTTAATCAGTCATTCAGTCTTAGATCTAATTCTTTGTTCGACTGATATTTATAATCACACCACTTGCTTGTGATGGATTCAACTTTCGATACCGATCACAACCCTATACTTGTTTCCTTATCGGTATTAGAAAGCGCCAATCGAAATTTGAAAGCAAATAAATGGTCGCGAATTGCACAATAAAAACAAAATATTTAACAATATCAACCAGTATTCCATAGAAGAAATCTCGGTAAATGCAACCGAGATAATTACTCAAGATACTTCCTTTAAATTTTTGTCGCATAGAACTTACCTTCTTGATGGAATCTGTCTTGTCCATAATTATAAAAAAATAAATATTTAAAAAAAAAAAGAAGTCAGAAAAATTTCTGTGACAGATCGGATAAAACATAAGGAATTCGTAAGTCGTTTACGTTAACATGTAAAAAAAAAAGACGAAAAGAGAATATCGGTATAAAATAATTTATTACATCTCGAAATCCAAAAATCTTTTTTTTTTTTTTAATTTTAAATAAACTTTCAAATTATATGAATCTGAATTCCAAATACAACAACTTTATTTTGCAAAATAACTGATCCCTCACACCAAAGTGAATGATTTGTTAATGGCTTTTATAATCAAACAAAAAATATTGAACCTATACCTTTAGATTTTTTTTCTGGAAAAACTCCTTCCTTAACAATAAATTTGAAATTTAGGGACTTAAGAAAGCAATCCATAGAACTAAAAACTTTACTTCTAGAGCTGACATCATCCCAGTGACTGGTTTAAAAATCACAATAACGATCAACTTCAAATTATTTCAGCATCAATTTGATTTTGCTGAGATTCCCAAACCAAAAACAAACCCAAAATATCTTTATATCGTCCAATCACCCTAACTTTGGTTTTTTGTAAAGGAATTAAACGTATTTTCACATAGCGCATTACTTATTATTTAACTTCACAATAGCCTGTATGGTTTCATACCCTTCATAGATAACCAAATCGCAATTTTCAATATTGGAATAAAAATCATAAAAGCCAATGAATTTAAAAAAAATATTTTGTTGGTATAAATCTTGATCTCAAGAGTGCATATGATTCTATCAATACTGATGGCCTTACTTTTAAATGTTTACAGCTTGGTATAAAAGGCAACATTGCAAAGTGGTTATCCAACTTCCTTTAACCCAAATTTTCACGATTCGTCGGTGGCATTATTTTTTTTAGTACCAAAATGCTGATCAGAGGTTTACTTTAGGATAGTCTAATTTCACGCATTTTGTTTGCTATTTTTCGGCTAAAATTTACGTTTCGAACCCATCCAGTCAACTCCATTTTTACTGTAGACTGCTATTCTGCGCTTGCATCCTTGTAATATATCTCCATCCAATCTCCAAATGTCATACAACGTATAGCCTTCAAAGTATACATTTCATCCAAATTAAATAAAAGAATATCTTTCCTATGGATACCTGGTCACTCGAATGTAATCTAGAATGAGCTAATAGATCATTTAGACAAAGAAGTTACAGCATGTACACCTTGAATTGAATGAATCTCTCCTAAAACATTATTTCAAGCAAAAAAAAAAAAAAAAACGTCGCATCATATAACAATTAATAATCATCGAAACAGTATATATTTCATCTCCTTGGGAGATATTCCAAGCATTGACGCATTCTTTACCTGAACCAAAAATCGGAGGAAAGATGTAGTTTTGTCCAGACTAATCAGCAAAGCAATTAAAACACCAGGACTTTTGAATCATTTTAGCCTCGAAAATGATCCACTTTGTCATGATTGTGGCAAGGTTCATGACATCATTCATAATACTTTCGTACAAAAAGTACTCTTGTTATAGGGGCGAGCTGTGGATTATATTTCAGTTAAATAAGCAAGATAATATTTTCTTCATAACCGTTTAAGTCTATCTACAAGCAATGAAGCACTTCAATATCTACTGACTTTTCTGTAGACCTCATTCTGATTTCTTGTTGCTTGAACTGTTTGCTTTGTTGTACTTCTTTTGGTCAAAACTTTACGGACTGAACTGCATCATTAATACTGTTCTGAAACAGTAAACTGACTGAAACTTCATTTTGTTGTGTTCTTTTGTGTATGTTGATGAATTTACTTGCTCTCTACATTTGGAAAGAAAGGACAACAACCATTGTTACAAGTTCCTAACTCATCTTACTTTTAACGAACTGTCTTTGGTTGTGCTGCGTGTTTATCAGAATTCTGGTTGATGAGAAGCAAATTTGAGTGAGTAATACTTTTGTTTGTGATTTAAGAAGTTATTTATATTGTGAAATACGACTTGACATGTTTGCGCTTTTTCCCATCCCGAGTTTTTAAATCTGTGACGTATTCACGTGATTAAGCGTGATGCAAGTTAGGTAACTAACTTATCTTGCAGGCTAGCTTATCTTTTTTTTTTTTTTTTTTTTTTTTTTAAATATACTGCACGCGATTACATGTCGATTCATACTTTTTTGAAAATGAACTTCAAAATCTGGAAATGGGAAAAAATGAAAAATGTTTTTAAGAAACCATGAAGCCGTCCGCCATCATGATCACTTTTTGAAATGCAATCAAAAAATGCATTGCGTTGATGTTAATGTAAATAATAAAATCGTAAACAACGAAAGATTTTTTTAACCATACATTTGTTTATGTTTTAAAAATAAACAACGGGAGAAATGTAAACATTTGCAAGAAATATTTTTAAGTGGGTTTGATATAAAATAATCTCTTGGTGAATGGAGTGAAATATTAATTGGATTCTTTTTTATTATTATTGTTTGATCATGGTTACTGTCAAATTGAAACTAGATTGTATTTACAAGTACCATTTTTTTCAGTTCTGTTTTTTTTTGGTTAAAAATTTCATAATAATAGCATTCAACATTTTTGAAATTCTGTATTCATTTTATATTTCTATTAAGTTTCTAAATTAATTCTGAGGCTGTTTTATGTTTCTTTTTTTTTGCGATAAAAATGTAATCATAAAAAATGCTTATCTCTGTTTAAGTTTAAAGTATTGTTCGCTTATTCAAATAACTCATTGAGAATATGCTTCAGATATCTACGGCCATAAATTAATGAAAAAAAAATTCTTTTATTTCTTTTATCTGCTGTTTTTATTGTTTTTAATTCTTTAGATGGTAAAAAATTCAATTTTATCCAATCATCACATTTATTGTTTTAAAATCATTGACAGATAAGTAAAAAATTATTTTTTGGTTAGTATTTTCTTGATATTTCTTTTTCACGATTTCCTTTAATTCCTATTTTTCCTAAGAGTTTGTAATTTAAATTTTGAATTCTTCTATAATTTGTAAATGAAATTTCGCAGTGATAAAAACTTAAAGCATTTCTTCTTATTTTGATTTAACTAATTAATTTATTAGTTTTGTTTGCCCATTTTCATGTTTTCATTCACTTTTGATAGAATTATCCCCAAAGGCAGGAATTCGATGGTAGCTGTAGTCGTTTTCGAAATGTATTGAACTTTATCAAAACGTATAAGTATCATAGTTATGATGGAATAAAGCTATTATTTTCAATACATATATAGAAAATAATTTTTTTTTTTACTTTGGAAAAATCAATATACATGATTCTTCTGAAAGAAAATATTTAGAATAAAATAAGCTTATTAAACATACATCGCATGATGATTTTGTATAAAGTTACGTTAATTAATACAAATGAATGTTTAAATGCAGAAAAAGTAATAAAAAAATTAATTTTCTGCCAATTGTTAAATTAAAATTATTATTTTAACAGTTGTTGAATTGAAATTTTACTTGTAAAACACTTTCCTTCTTAAAGACAAACATATGGTAAAAAAATGATTTAATCAAGCTGTACTTATATTATTCAAGACTAATTTTTTTTAAAGAAAGATAAAAATTATGCTCATAATTATATTAATGAATTATATATGAATAATAGTTCACTGCAGAAATAATGCATTGATCTGCTAAAAAGTAACGGGAGATTCAGGCTCTGAATTTATTTAATTATTGACATTTTTTTCCGGATTGCCAATCAGTCATGTTTACTTAAATTGTCACATTAATTCAATTTTTTTCTTGCATTTTAAAGGCAAAGTGTATCCAAAATGAAATAGAATGGAAACAAGTCAATGTGTAAATTATTTTAGATGAAAAAAACTCGTTTATAATGTTTACAGAATGAACGTGCCTAATTTCATCACCCTTTAAAATCTAAGAAGATACTGTTTTTTGTTCTCTATACATTCGGTAAGAGTAGTGTTATAAATGTGAGGAAATGACAGAAAAATTGAGTGCAGTATAAATACTTTCAATAAGTTACGATTTAATTTTTACTATGGTTTACACTACTTAACAAACTTTAAAGCTAAACTATTTTGTAGCAAATTTATAACAAGCGTAAAACATTGCTATATACTTCTGAGAAAGTTTTTGTTATTATATTAAAACAAAAATTAAGGCTTCATGTGCTATTCTAACTTCAGAGAGCACTTAACACTTTTATTTTAAAATTAATTTAGATAAAGTTACCTGTTACATTGAATAAAATAACTGAATGACACCAGAAGATTTTGGAAGTCAATTTGCATAAAAAATATTTAGTGGAAATTTGTACAAGTTTCAGAGTTTAGAAAAGAATCAAACAAGACTCTTCTGTTAAGAAAATAGAGCAGAACAAATCAAAATCATTACAATAATTTATCTTCTTTTATTTTAAAGAAAAGAATTAATATAATAGAGAAAATCTACAGCCTTGATCTCTGTTGATGTAATAAAGCATCAACATCATTACCTTATCGATGGGAAGCTGATAAAGTCAATCAATCAATCATTCTATCTTTTTTTATTTTCAAGTCTAAAATATAACATTGAAAATGATATGATGTATGATAAATTACTTAGATGTGAATCTGTAGAATTACTTTTTATTTGTTGCCTACAACATAAAGTGAAATTTTTCGATTATAAATTTTAAAAAAAAGTAATTTTTAACATCATTCAATAATCTGAAAATTACAAGCATGTGCTAATAGAATGTATTTTTTTGCATGTGCTAATAGAATGTAGTCTGGATTTGTTTGGAGCAGTATAGCCATATTTGGCTCTTGCGCCACTAAATCTCAAAATACCATACCATCTTTTGAGTCTGGAAAGGAGCAAATGGTTGCACCACTAATGCATTAGGATTGAATTTACCCTGTAAAAATATACAGTATATTAATTAGCATATCATCAAATAGACATTAATATACTGTCTATTTGATGATATGCTAATTAATATACTTAGCATATCATCAAATAGACAGTATATTAATTAGCATATCATCAAATAGACAGTATATTAATTAGCATATCATCAAATAGACAGTATATTAATTAGCATATCATCAAATAGACAGTATATTAATTAGCATATCATTCAGTTATTAAAATTTCCATATGGTGCAATTGCTGAACTGGGTCCGCTGAGTGTAAGATATTGTAAATACTATTTCATTAAATCATGAGGAATTCCTATATTTCCTTTAATCAGTTTCTTTCCTATCTTTTAGCACAGCATTAATTTAAAAAATTAGATGAACATCCAAGGCTAGGGTGCTTAGGATGACTATGACATTCAAATCTCTATTCGAGAAGGATATTTTATTTTTAAAAGAAACTAAATTGAATGATATTAAAGATATTTAAAAGAAACCAAAGTTGAATGAGTTAAAAAAAGTAAAATAACATAATACCAAAAATATAAAATACGAAATCAATAAAAGGAATAATATTTTTCTTATTCTAAAATCAAGTTCCAGATCTTAATTCATAAAATCTAGTATAATTAGCTTTCGCAGTCTTTTCATCATCATCCTTTTCTTTTTCCTCTTATTTTTCACCTTTAATTACTTTTAGGGAAAAAATTTGGTCCTCAAAATATATTTCTTTTACCTTCAGCTATTATCAAAATTTAAAAGAAGCTCTATGTATGGCAAACTTCTTTTTCAGCATTACAAGGCCCAGGGGAATAGAATGATTAGAATTCGCGTATCCTGTTTTAATCACATATCGTCAGTCAGCCAAATTTTTCTCCTTCATTTGGCGTCGTTGTGTCTTCATGTGCTGCACTTTTTAACAATAATCATGCTCATGGGTTGAACATACTCTGAATTCATATCATGCCAAAATAATACTTTCTACAATAAAAAGAAATTAAAGAAATCATTATCATTTGCAATGCACCTTCGCCACCAATTTTCCCGCTGGTGTGGTGGGGAGAGGAGGGGGGGGGATGCTAGCTCAGGTGTCGTCCTCGTCATCTGACCTTGGTTCAAAATTACGAGGGCCGTCCCAAAATAGCCCTAGTGTTGCTTCAAACGGGACGTTAATATAACCAAACCTAACCTAACCAACATCACCAATTTTATACGTATAAGTTCTTTCCGAAAATACAAAAAGAGAAATACAAAGACCTTTTTATACCCAATTATTTGAGAAACTAATGTTACATCATTTTTTGAAAAACTATTAGTATACCCTTGCATTTTCTGTATACTTTTTTTACCGGTCCTTGTCAATCGATTTTATACAATTTCGAAATCTGAAGCTAATCTGACTTATCAAAGAAAATCCAATTTTATTTCTAAGCGAAATCAGCAGTAATTCCAGCTTCTGTCAACCTTGTGAAATTCCATGCAATTGCATTTGGGGGGGGAGTCCCCCCATGCCACAATATACTATTTTTCTCCCCATTTGTCTCAAAGGCTTAGCAGGTGTGAATGGCTCCCAGCGTGTTATTATTTCTTCGAACTTTGTCTTAAAGAATAACTTTAGCACACTGAATTTTTTTCTCTGTAAAGTGCATTAAAAATGACGACGGAGACATCAATGCCACTTATGTACATCTTCTCCGTCGCTGCGTCACTTGTTTCAAGATCGTCTAATAAATCAAAATTCAATTTCCTGTGAAAAAAATTTAGCTTGAAAGGAAGACTGCAGTTAGGAAATTTTGCCTCGTGTTTTTAATAAGCTAAAATTTTAATTCTCTTACTGAACTTTTTTTATTAGTTTAACAAACTTAAAATGCGGTACGAAAATCTCCTTTAAAAAAGAACTTACTGAAAATTTCATTAATTTTTTATCGCATGCTTTACAAATTTTTTATATAATTTTTGCTATATGTAATTGAGTACGGTGGAATTGAAGGGTAAGTAGGGTGTCACTTCATAATAATTTTTTTGCATTGATAATTATTTCAACTAAGTATTTAAATCATGAAATAAAATATCAACAATTGGAGCAAAGCATATTTAGGAATAAATATTTTGTTTTTAATTTCAGTTCAAACATTAATATAATGTGTAATGTAGTTTAAAACATGAATATAATAAAAACATTAAAGAATATTTTAAAAGTATTTTTATAATTTCAAGTTATACTAAAATTAATAATTTCTGCATAATATCATGACGCGATAAAATAATATAAAAAAATATGAATTTCCAGAATTAAAATATAAAACTTAAATGCTTGTAACTTTAATATTTTACTTCTCTCCCCCCCCAATAGAAACTTATTACCTTTATTATTTGAAATACTATTCATATTTTCGGAGATAAGAATTAGAAAATGATTGAGTTCTTTTAAGGAGATATTTTAGAATTTTTTATTGTCTATTTCTTTAAAAGCATTATAATCACTGCTGAAAGATGTTCTCATTCCAGTACATTGTTGGTTTAATCCTATATTACAGGTTGGATAAATTTAATATTTTAATAAAATTATGCAGGAATTACGATAAATGATAGTTTTTGTTTCAAGACAATAATCGATTTTTTTTTAGTTCCAAGGTGTTAACTTTATTTAGCACTTAATCTGAGCTCAAAAAACTTATCGTTAATGTCGAGTTATCTTATTAGGCACAGTGCAACACATTGTAGCTATTTTATAACTTTATATGCATTATACAATAGTTAGAATCTTTCTTTCTTTTTTTTTTTTTTTTTTTTTTGTTAACTTGACTGCTGAAAGATTTTATTTGCTCAATTTTTTGTTACTCAGACTCTTGATTCACAAAGTGAAGCGATAATTGATTGAAAAGTCTTTTCATATATAAGGATCAGTGAACTTAGTCACATAATATTTGTCATACTTTACTTAATGTATAAGTCACAGGTCATAAAAGTGTCAGATTCATGACGCATTTTTATGGAATAAATTCTGTAATCCTATTTTCGTTGGAAAAATTTTATAACGGCACCGTTGTTAAATGCAAATAAAAAAAAATGAAATATTAATTAATAATAACAGTCGAAGTGAAATTAAAATAAAAATCGTTATTTGGCATATTTTAACAAAATCTTTCAAATTTAAATAATTTTTAATGAATTTTGATTGCTAATGTGGAAATATTTGGGAAAGAAGACCTACAACAGCTTTCATGTTACCAACGTATTTTACAAGATTTCACTAGAATTTCGAAGACTGATTGTAGAAGAACCATGGAATCTTTCTAGAACTCATTTGGAAATTAATTAATTTACTTTGGCAAACAATGCGCTAGCTAATGAATATTGATATTCAGTTCTTTGATTATTTATAATTCATTGTTGTGAGCGTTCAATGTTTGCTTATAAGACTAAGTCATTCGGGGCAACCTATATTTTGATATCGTTTTTTTTTCACAGAAGAAAAGGGATTAATTATCTTTGCAATTAAGAGTAGAGGAATAACTTTAATGAGATTACCAGCTTGCGTCACTGCAATCAAATACAATAACTTCCACAGATACGAGGCTTGATAATATCTAGATAACATTGATATTCTCCTTGAACAGACAATCATATGCTCATTTATAGGTCTGTATGGTTCAGTTATATGATTTTGGATTCTTCACATCAGGACTGACTTGATGCCAAATATCAAGATATATTTTATCGTAATCATATCTTAACTTCGAAAAATGCTGAAACAAGAGGGCAAACTATGAAAGCAATCTTTCTCAGTATCTTGCAGTTAACAATAATTTACAGTCAAAATCGCATATTAATTTTTATATTTTGTTTCTCCGAATTTTTGTATCTTTTGGCGCTTGTCACAACCAGTAGCAATCCAAACCGGCTTTGGACCTAATATATTTGTATGTCATATTTACACTATTTAGTTTAAAAAAAATGATAGTGGAAGTTTCTGGCAATCTAAAGTATTTATTTTGCAGTCTCCCGATTGATAGCAAACGAATAGTTGGACATTTTTGCTAGATACGGGGAAAGAAATTTATTTTAACTAAAAACTATAGGGATTATTTTTTTAAAATTATCCATATCAATGAGCGTAACAATAAGAAAAATACAAAAATTTTGATACTGAATATAACACAACGGTAATCTTAATTTTAGAATATTTTAGCCTACATAAAAATGCAGTTTTAAAATTATATTCCATGTATATTAGTGGTGGTAATTTGCATATTTTTCATGATAATCTTCATATTTTACATTTTTTCACTTATTTGAAATGAAGCAAAAGGAAATAATGGTAGATATTTCTAAATTAATATTTTTATGTGGTAGGCCTCACTTTAATTACATTATAATAAAAATAATAAGTTATATTTTTTTATAATGTAATATAGTTTTAACTCTATCATTTTATATACTCTATCATTTTAAGTTTATAAACTCTATCATTTTATTCTTCTAGAAAGTGCTAAATAACAGATATCTATTAATATGATCCAGGCTATAACACATCAGAGCAGACTTTTGAACTGGAAGTTTAGATTATGCAGCTATAACAACTATTAATTAATTATTCATTGAATTTGCATTCAGCTCAGCTAAAATAATGATCTGCATACAACCTTCAGTAATGAATAAATGCTATGATATATAACAAAAGTAGAAGTGTTGTTTTAAACCAAATATATCTCAAAAATCTTTAATTTAATCTCTTGCTTATTCATGTTTTTAAATCGCAAATTCAGATATGAATAAAATGCAGAAAATATGTTGTTTCCGTGCTACAGACAAATTGAGCCAAGAATTAATTCCACTCATATTTACTTTGCATAGCCTATTTTTGAGTTTAAATTCATATTTTCAATGCATTTGAAGAAATAATTTGCTACTTAAGTCCTTTCAAAATAAAAATAAAAAAAAAATTTAATAACCGGTTAAAGTGAATTTATCTGATCAGTAAATTTTCTGTTTGAAAATATGAGTAGTTTTATTTGTAAACGTTTCATTAAATTGAAAAAAAAAATATTTCAGATAAATTCTGCAATCAAATATTGTAAATTATCTTGCATGTAGTTACTATTTTTAACATAATGACGTTATCTAGTGATATCGCAACAATGAGTGAAAAGCCCGCTTTTGATGCGTGCCTCACCAACACGAGAAACGTAAAATTTCCTTCTGTGATTTTTCTTTGTCTTTGTATTAGGAAATATTATGACAACCGTTTTTCAACAAAGCAGGAAAAATTGTTGCAAAACAATTCTCATAACAGATTGAGGCATTTAATGAAACTGATAATTCTTTTTTACATAGAAAACGACGATTTGATAGAAAAAAATTAATAAAGAGTATTTTTTTTAAATGGCATAACACTGGACTCAAAGAAAATTTACAAATGCAAAATCGCGAATTAAGATTTCTTTGATAGGGATTTTCATTGTCTGTTTAGTTGAGTTGCATGCATTTACTACAATAAGAGTGCCACTTAATTATTTATCACGAACTTTAGAAGTCGTCGATATCCAGCTAGTATGAACATGGAAGTTATAACTTTATATCTCCGTGTATATCATAAAGAAACCTGAGGTAGCTTCTGGAATTAATCAGTATATTAATTCCACTTTTCTAAAAAAAATTTGAGGATTATCAAATATATCTTCATCAGTGACATAAAAACTTTTGAAAAATGCCTTAAGGAGCTTTCTCTTAAATAAATTTGATTTTGGTCATCATATCCCTTTCAAATAAAGTTATTTATTATTTTGTCTCAGGAAACGTTACTTGAATCGGTCCCAAATTCTAAAAAGGATTGTATGTTTTTCCACATATGATTGGAAGCATTTTCATTTTAGGAATCCGGAATAAGAGTTTAGAAAAATGTAGGTATAAAGTATGTGCAACTAACTGATTTCTCAATTTTATGCTCCCTGATAATGCTACCCTGGGCACTTGCTTTGCATATCCTATCCTAGTTACGCCATTGACTGAGCGTGCTAGCTTAGTGGCTGTTTGGTAGATATATGTCCATACCGAATAATTAAAGTTTGTAAAGGATTAAAAATTTATTCAGTGTCTGAATGTCAATTTAAGACGGAATACTGCAATATTATCTTATTTGAATGCCAGAATATGATTATCAAAAATTTTCTTTAGTGTTTTTGAATTCTGGCTTTTAAAATTGCCGTTTAAATGTTACATACTTCGAAGTCTTAGAGTTTCTTTAAGGATAACTGAAATACCGTTAATAAATCTCATACAAAAGCTTTATTATTAAAGTTTTGTAGATCAACAACAAGTAAATAAAAGGAATGTCCTGTATTGATCTAAATACATGTAAAATTTCACTATTTTATCTACAAAAATTGCAGAGATATCTTTATTTTTAAATTTAGAAAAGCTTATCCTCCTTTAGAGGAAGATATTTGTCTTAGAAATTCAATCTTATTCAGTAGAAAAATAAAACAATCGTATGTACATATTTTCTAGTAGTACATCAGTCAATCATCTTGATTTGAAAGAAATTAGCTAATCATGCTTACTATCGTTCGGTTTGTTTGATTGAAAGCTGCAATTTCGATTTTGTAAAGATGGTAAGAGAAATTTGAGATATTGAGCAATTAGCATATCTAAGAGAAATATTGCAATACCGAGCAAGAAAATAAAATTCTTTGCCCACAACTATGCAAGTGATATTAATCTTTCTTAAATAATGACATATTTCAATAACAAGGGACTTTTTTAAAAACTGTTGATCACATTATGTTTGACCGTAATGCAGAAGATTATAAATGATTTTTCTGAACTCTCGGTATTCTTCCAGAAAGTCTATTTACAGAACGACTGTACGACTACAAGCTACGTGATTCTTTATTCTCCCTAGTGGAAAAGGGATGAAGAAGCGTTATATAAGTGATACAAATCTGACATTTTAGCTTATTTTTCAAGTTACTCGTATGCTAGAATACTAACATTCTGTACAAAACTCAACATTCTCAAAGCGACAGTACAAAGAATATTTCAACATAGTAACCGACATCCATACATCAATTGCGGACTCACTGATCATAACCTACGTCTATTTTGCAATTAGGTTCTACTTTCTGATAGAATCAACTTTCTTCCCAGTAGAATGTAGAATCGAATGTCACTTTAATCAAAATAAAAGCATTAATCGTCGAAACGATAACTTTCGAAACTTAAAAATCCATTCTGAGCACGAGTGATTCATCAACAGTAGCAATTTTCTATAAACGTATGGTGTGCCATTTTCAGAAACTTTGCATAGCCCTATTTTGTACAACAGGACGTTGAATGATGACATGTTCATTTATATTTTAGACCTAATTGCCAGGCTCTCCGCAGAACACTCTATACACTTTCACTGGGTCCCCTTATATGTTGGTTTAAATGGTAATGAGATAGCGAATAACTTAGCTAAGACTGCCTCAGCTGGCATATTTCATGGTGACGCAACACTAACTTATTTTGAAATATCTATCAAAAAGATGGAGCCGAGTGCACTTTGGAGAGCCCCACCTGCTCACCCTTGGTACTTTGGTAATAGTCCCGATTGGTGTCACCGTCTGAATATCTCTAGAAAACAGCAAACGGCTCTCTCGTTTTTTGAGTGGACACACCAAATCCCTCACCTTCCAACAATGACGGGGAATCTTTGCTGAATGTCCTTGGTGCAAGGCAAATCAAGCCTTCCCCAATCATATTCTTAAATGTTTACATTTTACTATTTTTGAGATTTTAAGGGATCCGCTATTGTTTTTGGACTTTTTAGAGATCTTTGGTTTCATGGAGGCGGTATAGCGCAGCTATACCACCTGGGATCAGAAACAACAACAACACGTTAATTTAGTTTTGGATGGCGTTATATCTGAATTAATGAGTTACCTTTGGCAGTATATCTAGACATGTGATCGCAATTAAATGGTGCTTCTCCTCACCACACGTTACCTATAATACATCGATTGAAAGCAGAATTCTCTGACAGATGGATTAGTTTACAAGAACCTGTTGAATTTCCTCCAAGATCACTTAACTTTTATTTAAGGATGCACTTACATTCTTGTGTGAATAAAACGTCTCCTGTTGATATATCATATTTTGATTACGAATTCCGAAAGCTTGTCTTGATATCACAAGTGATAAAATGGACTGCGTGTAGGCATGTATTCTTGGAAGAATGCAGCTTTGTAAAGGTTTCGAGAGTATACATTTTGAACACTTCAAATTAATATGCTATTTGACCATTTATAAGATTTAATAAGAATTAATAAAATGAATTTTTATTTTCTGATCCCACTCTTTTATTAATTTTTTTATGTATATGTATTATCCCACAAAAGCACAACGAATGTCCTCGCACACTAGTTTGAGGCATGAAAAAGTGGTCTAATAAATTTGCCTTTTAATATCTTAGCACATTTTTCAGAGCGAAACATAAAACTTTTTCTTGCTTATAGATGAGCATAAGAGAAACATTCTGCTTATTTATATTTTTTCATTATGGGATCTGCATATAAAAGTTTTTGCAGTTTTTTTATTATCAAACTTTACAGAAATAAAATATTCTCGTGCCTTATTTAATGAAATTTTGCAACTGGAAGCATATGCCTGATTGCAATATTTGATCCATTTGGGGGGGGGGACTTCCATTATATATTTCCTTATCTAAATAAGATTTTTTAAAAAGAATTCAGTTCAAATCACTAACTTATTTTTTTTACTTGGTGCAAAAATTATTTTTTGGAGTTATAATCAAAATACACGAATTCAACTACCATCAACCGATATTTAAATATTCTAAAGAGTGAAATGTGAACTTATTTTTCAGTGAGCCATGAACGTTTTGGTAAAGATAAAGGAATTTATACTTTTATATTTTAAAAATGTTTTTTCCCCTAAATATAGTAAAGAATTAAAATGACTGAAATTTTACTATGATTTATTATTGATGGTTTTTTAAAGATATAAATTAAAAACTAATAAGTTCTCCCCAAACGATTCAATTTCCCATAATGTTTAGATTATTTGAACATTTCTTATGATCATTTCAGTTCTATGAACTTTAATCTGAAACTAGCATCCTTTGGCGACTAGCTGTTCATCCATCATCTTTATATCTAAAATAATCGGCAAAACCAAAGAACCTTTCCAATCCAACACTATACGGCATTTGACAATTTTTATTCCATATGAAATTATCATAAATGATCGCATAAAGATCAAATGAATTTCATATGAAATCAAAATCGCCCTTCTCTCACCACCTTTCTATTTCCGAGATATATTTCAAAACAATACTTTTCTGTAAATTCTCCGTGTGGGGAAACCCTGACAGAATGAATCTATCAATGTCACTAAATAAAATAACTAATATATCGATTTAGACAATTTTTACACATCTAGGGATCATAAGTTTTCACATGAAATTTTTATCGAAATCGGTTTGGGGTTGCGAAATCTGTCGCAAGATTTCTCCATAGAGAATACATTACGCAGTTTTGTTTTTCCGATTTATCTCAAAAATGGAGTGAGGGAAAAGAGTAGGCGATCCTTGATGACATATCTAAGGGTCATGAGCTTTCATATGAAACCAAAATTATTGAAATAGATTCAGTGGTTTCGGCAGGGCTATTGGTTCTTTGGTTATCCTTACTATTTTAAACATATAGATTTGTATAACTTATTGCGATTTAACATAATAAATAATGCTGAAATCAATTTATTTTAAGGGTCATTTCTTTTTGAGTAAAACTTCTAATTTCTTATTTTATTTAATTGTTTAAAATTCGTAACTCTAAATTATTTTAACGCCATCCGTATTTTAAAACTATATCACTCAGCACTAGAAGTCATATAGCGATATAAATGTATAAGTATTTTGTTTGTTATTATATTTATAGTTTAAGACTGATTTATTGTCACATCCGTTCGATATAAAGTTTATTTTAGCGAAGTACCTCTTCGGATATTTACTGATATGGCTGTTATAACAGAAATTTGCTATTAATTTTACATTTTCGTTATCTTTGCTCTCTTCAACAAATACAACCTTATTTGTCTTTCAGCAATATTCGTAAAAAATTTAATGAATTTTAATAAATCTGAAGACTTACGTACATAATAAATATATGCATGCTTCTCGCAAGATTCTTTACCATATTTTTTTATGTACAGACTATTTTTGGAGTGTATAAAGTATCTATTTATACCACTCGGATTTTTCTAAGGCTGGTTGTGGTTGGTAAAGTTAGTTTCTAATATAAACATAATATCGGTGAAAAAGTCATATTTGCGGAAGAAGCAGCTGTTTTCAGGGCAATCTTATAGTCGCAACGATTTTTATATTTCACAATAAGACTAAATAAAGAAACATAAAGCTTGGGTATAATCTAGTAATATATCAATCTTCTAGATATCACTTGAAAAGACTGTGAATAAGCATTGCATATTTTAAAAATTTCATCAGTGACATTCTACTATCATATGGGACTAATGTAATTAATATATACGGATAATTGAGTACATCAAAAAAAATAGTCAATAATTTTGTATATCGCAGCATATCACGCAAGAGACACATTATCCTAAAAATCCATCTTGAGTGGGAAATTTGTTTTTGAAGGAGATGAACGGTAGCTAAATTTATATATTCGTGATCTTCCCTGATAGATCACATATGGCAATAAATAATAATTTTTTAATATTCTTCACTTTAATAACTGAGTGCCTTTTTACCTTTCTTACGTATCAGTATATACGGGATTTGTTTCCACTGTTTTTTTGTTTGTAAGGCCAAAGCTACGTACTCGAGGCTTTACTTATTTCTTGACCTGCTCTACCGTTTTGAAATTTTGTACATTTGAATATTCTCAATGGATCAGTGTACTATTTTACTACTTTCGGAACTTAACTATCAGTTAGTCATTTAATTTAATGGTTTAACTTTAAAAAATGGCTGTTTCTGAGAAGCATAAAAACTGAGAGCATAAAAACGAAGTTGAGGTTTCTTTGGGTTGACAATTATAAAACTTAATATCATGAATTTAGGTAACATTTAAAAGGTAGAAAATTAAAATCTGTGGGAAATAATTTACTAAATATACGATTAGGAATTTCTTACATGGTAAAATACATTTTTTATGAAAATAAATTTATAAGCAAACTTATTATTTTTGTCAAATATAGTTAATAATTCAATAATATATAAAATGAATTTTTCCTTTTTCGTAAAGGAAATAAATGCTTATTCCAATTTTCGGGACCTCCTAACGTATATTTCTATATTCAAATAAGATTTTTAAAATATATTTTAACAGAAATAATTTTTACTTTTAAGGATAAAATATTTATTGATTTATATCAAAATATATTCATTCATTTACTTTCAACAGATAATCCATTATTTCAAAGACATAAACTTGAACCTATTATTTTTTCAGGGATTCGTAAATGGTTTTGCAAAAATAAATTCATTTTATACTCCTGACTGAGTTTTTAATCAGTTAGTGTAACTGAAAACTAAAAGTAATCTTTGATTTCATTTCTAATGTATAACAGATAAAAATAAATGAGCTAGGTGTTTAAAAATGTCAAATTTAAAAACCCAAAATGTAAATGGTTTTTCCAAATTTCAATTAATTAAATTTTTTCCAACTCTGCCTTTCTTATTAATCATTTACTAACTTATCTGTGTATTTATGAGCTTTTATTTAACTTGATTTACTTTTAGATAATATATCATTGTTTTAATGTTTTTATCGACATAATTTCATTTTACTAAATTATTAAATTTTCAAATATGTATTTTTTAAAAATTTCATGCGTTTTCCTTATTGAAATAACTATACTGCAAGAGTTCTGCTTCAATGATAAGTTATTAGAATAGCTCCTTTGAAGATTAATTTCTTTTATAAATTTTCTTTGGAATAAGTTAACGAAAGATTATTAACAAATTATTTAAAGTGTACTAGTGAAAAGCAGTTTATTATCTAAGAAATTTGATACATCAAAATAAATATGCTATTATCAATAAAATATCCACCTGTGATTTTTTGCAATCTTGATGAGAAGTAACAGTAAATAAATACTCATAGTTTAGTACAAGTAGTTTATGTATTTATAGCAGCTATGCATTAGTAAAGTGATTACAGAAAATAAAGCTATATTAATGAAATCTGGCTCTTTTTTTATGTATATAAATTGCTTTTACAATTTTTAACGCTGCATTTGCAATATAAGAATGAAAGAAGACCGTTTGGTTATTAGACAGTTCAGATACCATAATAGAGTGTACTTTTTTGTGAAGACTTTTCTTTATCACCTAATAGCTTAGTTTGATTAAAACAATTTTTGGAACTATACTAGGGCTATTTTGAAAGAAATATAGGATGGCACATGAGCCAGTTTCCAAACTTCCATACCATACTTAACCAGCTAGGGTACATTCTCAATCTACAGATATAGTATACGAAGTGTCAATAATAGAACCAGGTTCATAATTCACGATTTGATTTTTAATAAAAAATTGGGAATAATTGGAACCTCATTTACATGATTTGTTCTCTTTCTGGTCAGAAAAGGAATCATTGTGTTTTATTCAGTTATGTTAATGTTCCGTTTAGAAGCAACACGAGGATTATCTTGAGGATTGGCCTTATAATTTTGAGCCATGGTCAGACTGCAACTGACCCCATGCTCTCTATGCAAACTACCACACCATACCGGACGAAGGATTGTTGATCCTCGATGCATTTAACTCCCTATGAAAGGTGGAGTTTCGTTGCAATGGAACTCTCTAGGCACTACCACAAGACATCGCAGAAAAAAGCAATTACGACAAAGCGCATGCATAGTATATATGTGCGAATTACTAAACAATTTTTAAAAATCCTGATAAAAAAAGTGAAAACAAATATTTAACTGTCTTTCACTTAATTCTTCTTTTGTAATGCGTCGGTTATTTTCAAAGAGATATAACTAAAGATTTGCGCGCTAAATGGCGTATATAATATATCTCGTTTCACTGGTAGTTTCCTATCCAATTGAACTATGTTACTAATCTATGAGGAAACAATGACAACAGTTTAGAGATAAGCATGTCTACGTAACAAATGCATGAAACTACGATTCCGTTACGTGCAATCTATTAGATAACCTACTTGTATCCTCGAACTTCGATACTGAACTAGAATCAGCCCACATTGAATAACCCAAACCAAAAAGAACTGGATTTTGCCGCTGATAAAAGAAATATTTGTATCGAAAGGACGTTTTCGATTTGAAAATTGAAGGGAAAAAAAATAAATATTAAAAAAAGGTGCGAGTTAAAATATTTTCAAGTGTTTGTAAACATTATCACTTTCAAAGGTGTAAAGATGAATTTAAAGCATTTAAAATAGAGCTTAAGGAAGCTTGCTAATCAGCATTTCTTAAGTTCTATTAGACAATGACTTTTAAATAATTATTTTTTGCTTCATAATTCATTATAATTAATGTTATAAACTGTTAAATTTCATTTTTTTTTTCAAATTTAGTGCCAGATAACGACACCGAATACTGAATCAAATTTAATCCAATTAATCAATTAATTGCTAAATAAGTTCTGCAAAATTAAAATAATATATTTTCGTCGGCGATATTTAAGTGTACTAAATTTCAAAAGTCTAGGACACCAGGAAATAAATCTAAAATTGGGTGAAAAATTAAATGCCGTCTTTACAAGCATAAAATAAATAAAAGTATACAGGGTTAGATTAAAGTGTTATAGACTTAGTAGTTTTGGACTAAGCTTCGTAGAAGCAACAATCTGAGCTATTACCTCACTCTCACATTGTATCAATCGGAAGACGCTTGACTCGTGAAATGTATTTCTTAGCTATTAGGTGAGGCTATTAGGTTAGCTATTAGGTCGCAATCTAATGCCACATGAAGAGTTGCATATAAAAAAAGTTCTAGTCTATTAAAATTTGATTTCTAAATTGTAATCTGTTTTGTGTTGTTGAGAAACAAATAAACAAATTTTAAAAAAAACATTATAAGAAATAAAAATTAAACTTATTTATTCCAAACCCTTAAAATGAAGTCGAAATATTCATAAGAATATTAAGATCTCGAATTTGAAGTAAAGCCTATTTCCTCAATATTATTTGTCATGCTCCAGAAATTAAAGATTAAACTAAATATAATCCGTTTAAAATAATGAATATAAGATGTAAAAAAATTGAAGAAAAAAATACATGTTTGTGCAACTGAGAAAATATTTCTGGATTGGAATTTAAGAACAATAACTTTTGGACGCCAGAAAATTTTCTCAATATTCAGTCAAATAGGCACTAAGTGCGTTGGTCAATGAACATTTGCTGCGAAATACGGAAGAGTACTTTAATGCAGCCATTCTCCAATGTTGTTTTAAGGTCAATTAATCCTTAGCACTCGGAAAAGTAATTCGATGAATAATTCACCTAATACAAAGATTTGCTTATAGCTCTGAAAAGTAAATACACATAATTGTTTTTAATCGAATTTCTTTGAAAAATTAATCTACATCTTTTTACCATTCTGTAAGCGTTTTTAGCAATCAAAAATTGAAAGATAAATAAATAAACAATCAAAATTATGCACCGTCTTGAATGATGAGTGACATGCACCATCCGAGTGCAAAGGGTTAAATGTGAGGCTATTTTATCTGGACCATTTTACTTTGTCATTTGGAAGAATTTTTTTCGTTGTTGGATTTCCCAAGATTGTGAGTTCATCATGATGAGGATTTCGCTCTTAAATCTCTTCAATTATGCACCTTCATGAGCAATACATTTGAAAATAATATCATTGGTTCATGCGAGCCGACCTCTCGATTGCCAAATTTAAGTCGACTAAATTATTTTTTTTAAGGTTATATAAAATGAAGTCGTCCTAAGAAATTCCATGAATTTATCAGATTTAGTATGTCATTCATATTTATTTCATCAAAGATGTTATATAGTGTGCAAAAAGAATATGTGCAATGAGTATGTTTTTGTATTTCAATCGAATAACATTTCCAGCAAATATTTTGCTAAAGCTACTTTCATTTACAGTGAATGAAAATACTTATTATTATCATATTTGAAATAATATTTCATTCTGTAACGATATGATTTTGTTTTTTCTTTCATCATGCTGTTTACTGCACAAATTGTATTATTTTATTGTTATTTACGGATGAGCTGAATATCTGTTTTAAGTTTTTTTTTAATATTTAATCCAACGAATAAAATCGCTGTGACATTTTTAATTCCGCTCATACAATTTTTCAAATTAAATAATTATTCCCTGAAATAGTTTTTTTATGCGGGAAACATTCACTTTGAACTATTATTCAGTCAATTTTAGGCATAAAACAATGGAACTTTTTATTGTATACTAGACGCCTTTGGTGACCAGCTGGTTTAAAATGATTAATGATCGCTAAAATGTTTAATTAAATTTATGTCACTCAGTCTTTTAAAACTTCTTTAAGAAATTATTTTTAATTTCAAATTTTTACTGTCATATAGCTTATAGTATTATAGAAGCCTTATGATATTCTGTTCCTTTTACTATGAATCGCTTTAATTTTCTCTAAACTTCCGCAAAATATGAACTTGATAAGTAATAAAACTGAAGTACTGAAATTTTACTCAAACCAAACATGTTTTTTTAAAAATATGACTAAAGAAAATCGAATCCTTGAACATTGAAGCCTCATATGTATTAAAGAATATTTTTTTATAAATTTCTAGAATATCTCAAAGAATTATTAAATAAATTCTCTGATTCATCTTAAAAAATAGTTTTCAGTTTTACTTTCAAAAGAACTTAAATGCCATAAGTAAAGGGATTCAAAGGATTTAAATGTGGTAATGCGGATGTATTTAAATTATATTAATCTGATTCATGAAATGCTATTCTTTGAGAAACATTCATATTTTTTAAAAAATTGGACTTGATTCGTAGAGAAAACCCAATAAGCCTTAATATAAAAAAGAATTTTAAAAATGTTGAAGAATTCTTGAACGAAAGAAATCTTCATAAAGTGGCACAGTCATTACAATAAAATGCACAAAACTACTTAAAGTTAAATTATTTAAAAAAATTACTCCAAGTATTACATTTTTAATTATTTCCAACTGATTCATTTACCTTTTTTTTCATATAGAAATTTATTTACGACAAAAAGAAACAACCTGTAAGTGAAATATATCTGCAAAATAGACAATAAGAAACTTTACCATTTAACTATGACATTTTAATTGTGAAAAATGGGAAACTGCTTGATGAGAAATAGTTTTCTAGATTTTCTTTTTGATGCGCAAATGATGCATAGGGGGAAAAATACGACAAAGCATATTATATTTATTTATTCAAATATTTTTTATTGCAAAATATGGAATCTTATTATTGTATACACCAAAATCTCAAAAAACAACCACTTAGTAACATAATAAATAGACAACGGGATATAATACTACATAATCAGATGCATCAAAAATGGATGATAAAAAAAATATGAATATCAGTATAACTCCATCCTGCTCAAACTATTTACCAAACGTGGGATGATTCTTCCCGATTGTTTTTCCTTGGGTCTCTTTGATTCATCCACCTTCATTTCATCCAGAGCTAAAATTTGATCTCGCTTGGAATCCAAGATTTCAATCCACCTCGCTGAGCAAAGAAAGATATTCATTAAAGCTGCATTATTTAGAAAACACTTACTAAAAATATTTCTTAATTGAATATATTTGTTTTATTATAAATCAAATTTTGTTTAAGAACAAAACCATACATAATACACCCCCGAGTATCCGGTTCGCGATTACCCGGCCTAGTTTTCTTTTATTGTAATTAAATGAGTAAGGCAATGCTTGAATTGGTAACATTGCCAAGGCTTTCGAAGCGGGCGTCTGCTAGGATTCCCCTACGTGCTGTGGATAAAATACAAGCTGTGACAAGAAAAGAGTGTCGTTCTGCTCGTTGTTCTTTGTTTCGTATGTGTGTAACGGATCTGAATTGTTGTCGCTATTCCTGATTATAACTGTACAGTACGCACAGTATTCGTAAATTGATCTAGAGATATGCTTAATATTTTTATAAGTGCACCACGGTGAAGATTTCAAAATGGATGATAAACGAAAAAAGTTGTAGTGACTAAGGAAGCGAAATTACGCGCTATACAGCGACTAAATTCTGGTGCAACAGCAAAAAATATAACTTCGAAGTTAGGAATTGGAAAAAGTGCAGTGAGGGGGGGGGATGGAAAAAAATCGAGCAGAAATTGAAAAGTGGTGTGTCTTGCATAAGCTAGTAGAAATGAAATAAAAGTAAGAAAATCTATTGTTGAAAGGTGAACTCAAAGAAGTTGAGGAAGCTTTATTTTTGCGGCATGAACGCTTAAGATTTTTGGTATAAAAACTTTGTCTTCTGGTATTGGTGGGCAAAGAAATCAGTTCACAGAACTCCAGCCTATGCGGATTTGTGTGTGTGTGTGTGTGTGTGTGTGTGTGTGTGTGTGTGTGTGTGTGTGTGTGTGTGTGTGTGTGTGTGTGTGTGTGTGTGTGTGTGTGTGTGTGTGTGTGTGTGTGTGTGTGTGTGTGTGTGTGTGTGTGTGTGTGTGTGTGTGTGTGTGTGTGTGTGTGTGTGTGTGTGTGTGTGTGTGTGTGTGTGTGTGTGTGTGTGTGTGTGTGTGTGTGTGTGTGTGTGTTAATCCGACCTGCCCTGCCGCTACATCAGATCGGATACTCGGGAGTGTACTGTATTTTTATTTTTGTAGAAACTATGCTTTAATCTAGTAAATGGTTGTGGTGTTTATTTTATTTCTTTATATAAATGATTTCTGCAAACTGTTGCAATAAAAAGAAAAAGGCAGGGAGCCCAGCAAGGCATTTTTTTTTTTTTTTGCCATTCAATTTATGACCCCAATGCATTCAGAATGTAAGAAGACATCATGAAAAACACGTAAACAATTCATACGATTCTGACGATTATCGTTCTGAGACGATACCGTGAAAATGGTAGAATCGAAAGCCTGTTACTGGGACAATATTGCATTCTCATACACCTAATGTGTGTGAGATGCGTCAGTATGCATACGAGGAATGGTCGAATATGCATAAATCTCAAGTTTACCGACCTCAACCCAATAGATTTCTTCATTTAAGCATAGATGAAGCAATTAGCTCACGATACAACGTGCACTGTATTCTCGCTTATTAAAACGGATAAACGTAAATGAATAAGATTTCACTTTTTTCACAGAATAAATGAATTACCATTTAACAATCTATGCCAAATATTATCACCCATCTCACACTTTCAAAAGTTCACAGGCGCATAACTTATTATAATAAAATCAAACATAAAGTATAAATTTAATATTTATAGTAATTGCCTTAATTTCGACTAAAAAAAATTTTCTTCCATCTTTTTATCAAAAATATTCTCAACTTACCGAATGCTCTCTTGACTAAAACATTTGAAAATGTCCTACACTGATAGAAAACGACAAACAAAATGAAATTGAAATTACTTACCTGATGCTTAGACGTTTAATGCAAACCCTATGGATGCCGAAAATATAACAAACTTACTTCGTTCCGAATTCTTTGTAGTGAAAAAGAAATGAAAAGTAAAACATCAAAATAATTTATATGTGCTATTTCAGACCTTTAAAAACATTAAAAAAACAACCCTAAAATTGTCCTCTAAAAATATATCTATTGTGTTATAAAATAAAAATAACTGAAGTTGCATGATCTAAAATAACATATCAGAGAAATAAAAACATCGACAAGAAATGTGTACAATACCAGTCGATGTGCATTATTATATGAACTTATTTTTCAAGTATTTCTGCTTTAAACATAATCGCTAAGTGCAGAGGTGGCTAATTCAAGAATTAATCCGTGCTGCCTGTATCCAATTCAACGAAGCTTTAAATGCATTTTGCACATGGCAGTATATTTTCGCCAACTCATGTAATATGTACATCCATGTCTTCTGCTAAATATACAGCTTGTATAATAGTTTCGCCAAACTTTACCTACTAAATTTTGACATTCGTATATTCTAAATGAGTATATGAATGCATTCGTATATTCTAAATCTGATTCTGACTAATTTCAATTCTATTGTGACAAAAATTTATTTGGATCGACCTGTGAATCTCACCTGTCATTTCTCTCACTGGAATGGTTCCACCATATTCCTTCGGCAGCATGCTAGTTGGAAAACGATCATGCAATGACGAAATGTCATGGTGAAGAATTATCTAGAAAATAAAAATATTTTCACTTCAAATTTTTTATCTGTCTTAAGCACACACAAAAAAAGTGAGTACACACAAAATAAATCGTCGAGATAAAACATGAGTAGTCTTAATTTAAGGTTAAAAGATATTGAAACTGTAATATTCTTAATGAAAATGAAGTTTACAAAATCTACGGCATTAAAGATATCAATAAAATGCTATCTAAATAAAATCTTAAAATGAGCTAATAAATAAAAATTGAAGTTTTTATAAAACATTATAGCTTTATACCATTTTTTAATTTGTGTATATCAAATAATTTGTGTATAAGTACATAAAAAGTCGAAAGTTGTTAAAAATGACATAAATATTATAAATTATTTGAAAAGGGTCAATCGAACATGTGACAAGAATAGCCCCTCATCTAGCCGATTCGTTCAACAAACATTACAAAAGGAAGATTCAAACAGGAATTCTATCAATTTTAATACATTGTTGATGGAGATACTAATTCGCATATTTTGAAAATTCATTTAAAAAATGTGCGGGAATTAACATATATTTCGTTTTTTACTATATACTATCATCAGTGTGATAAGTATCATGGTATGTAATTTAAAATTAATGTGTGCAGTTAATTCATATGACATCACATGACATAAGTGCTTATGTCATCTGGTCGTCGCCTTATGTTGCGTTATGAAGTCACTCGCTTTTTTCCCCCTTCAACAAGGACAACAGATTTCTATAATTTCTGTTGGGCAGCACATTTGATGCTTATTATAAGAGCATGACAGTTTGATTATATTAACATCCGTTTTGAGGTAATATGTGGGTTATTTTGGGAAAAAACTTTGTAAAGTCCGATTCGTGGTTTGATGGCAAGGAAGATATTTAACCCTCCATCCATTCTCTGATCTTGTACGTCACAACAACATTGGACTGTCGATGTCAAATTTAGAGCGCAATAGAACGCGGATGATTGGTGGAATCGGATTTGAACATGGAGTTTTCTCAGTGGTTTTATACTATGAGATTCTATAGGAATTTCTTTGACACGTGTCGATTTAGGTAAGGGAATTTAGGCATCTTTTGAAAGAATTTTATCCCTTCACTTGGAGCTTGTGAATGTGCTGATTTAAAGTAGTTTTACAGAGCTCATGTTGCATTAATTAAATACAACATTTGGAATTGATCAGAAAATAAGAGACCATTTTATAATGAAATTAATATGAGTTAAATTAAGTTAAAAATTAGGAAATAATCAAGATTTAAAGTAGATTAAGATATATATATTTTCTCACAATTCATTAGAAGAGAATCTTTGTAGCAAAACCTAACCTATTTTACATTTCATTAGACGCAATTTTCAAAGTGCTTTAGGCGAAAAGATCGTTAACAGCAGATGAAACGTAGGTTCTAATTTCTCTGGAACGTTTTTGTGAACAATAGACTAACGGAATATTTTGTAGAACAAAAGCATAAAACAATACAGTTTGATAAACAAGGGAAACAAAAAGTTCAATGTAATTTTATCAAAAAAATCGATAAAATTATTGAAAGAAACAATACTATAACTTAAAAATGCTTCGTTAGCGATCCTAAAAGATGCTTTTGTAATTAGATTATTTTTCAAATAAACAGCTCTTCAAATTTTAACTAACACTTAAATTTTCAAGAATCAGATGCAAGAAAGGTGATTCACCGAAATATACTGTTATGTATCATATTTGTATTAAATCTTTAAAATAATTAAAAATAAATTTTCAAGAATCAAATACCATTGATCCGGTAATAGAAGTTCGAAATGTGATCCCATCATAAGTCTGAAAGCGAAATGCTGCGATACATGATACTTTAATCTAGTAACTGTTGATCATAACAAAACCTGCAATCTCAAATATGCTCAATCATGTTTATGTAACATTTCTGACTGCATGGTTAATATTCAAGTTATTAAACAGTTGCAAAGCCAAACTAAGTACTTTTTTAAAATAATTTGTTACGTTTCTATGTCTTTCTGTGGTATATAGCCAAAATATGACAAAAACAAGCTTAAATTACAGTTTCCAACATTCGATCACGAATTTCAAAACGTTTTTCCATTTTTAATGCGGCTCCTGTGCCGAAGTGTTCCTGATTTTTGTATAGATTCGTCGTGTATATGGGCCTGTTGGACATCAGATTTGACATAGAGGCTTACACATCTTTTCTCTGGTGTGATGTGGAAGTTTAGAAAGGGAGTATCATCTGAAGTGTCGTCCTTATCAAATGATAACGAATGAAATGTACAAAGCCTCAAATTGTTTCAAAACGAAGTATTAATTCTTTCCGGTTCAAACTATTTATTAGTAAAAAAATCTTAGAAATATTTCCTTTTTTAAAATATTCAATTATTCTAGATTAACTAAAATATCCATTCGTATCCAGATTGTTCAGAACAGAATGCAATTTTCAGTATCGCATGACATTCCCCTATAACTAGATTTTATCCGACAGAGGGCCCTATTCGCTGGTAACGTCAAACTGAATTGAAACTGGAACTGAAACCATAGTTGAAATCTGAAACTTTAAAGCGATACTTTTTTCTGTTAATTCATTTAACGCGGTTCTTTTCTTTTTTAATGTTAGTAATTTATATTATAGCGTTCAATGTGCTGTAATCTTTAATATATTTTATAATTCAAAAGAGCGCGTACAGCGTTCTTATATGCAGGTTACATTTAATGGATTTATTGCAGCTAAAAATTGTAGCAAAAAGCAGAGCTCCTCGAAATGACGGAAAAAGTAGCCCTATTTTGATATTCAAAATATATTATTGATATCTCAATTAATTGAGATTACAACTAATTCTTTACACAGATCATGTTGCCATCTAGACGTGTCAAATCTACTTCTGCCTGAATTTAACTCTAAAATGCATCCAAATGTGTACCAAATGGCATTGGAGGTCCAGAGAGGATTAATATAACTAAGCTAAATTAAACTATGAGGTAAAATCAATCATCATCATCATGCTACGTTAGTCCTGTAGAGGGCTTTGGATGGAAGAATCGCCTGTTCACATTTTGCCGAAGATTGCTTTATATGCAAGCCTGTGTATGTTAATTTCAGTATCGTAGTGGAAATGCCCTACCTTGGTTCTCAAACTCGGTAATGTAGAATGGAAGTTTGAAGTACTTTTATCCTAATCATCTGACACTTTTTTTTCCCTGAAAGATATCCGTCCTGTAACAACTCTCGAACCACTCCCACGATCAACACGGCTCTACCTGTTCCAGTGGTGTAGCACAATAATGTAAGTCTTAAATGCAAGACACGCCGTGAGAATCAAAATAACAGCTATCCGTGATTAAGAATTGATTCCAAATAGTTTTCCATTATTTTCGACTATTGGCTTTTCGACGGCATTTGCGTCAATAAATTGTTTAAACTAAAAAACAAGTTTAACTATTCACGAATTCGATTGTATCGAAAAGTTCGTGCATCAAAAATTTTCACAGGCATTTTGTTCTTATTATTCAGAAAAAAAAATTGTGGATCTCAAACACTTAAAATCTTGTATATTTTTTGTAGCTTCGGAAGCCCATGGCATAAGTGATGGCAATTACGTCTTTATTCATATTTATATTATTTAAAATCAAACAAAGGAATACTCTTACCCGATCTTGAAGTTTTTGGCTCAAAAATGTTTTTAGCAACTGAAAAAGTGTTGCTAAATATTTCGGTACATTCATCCAGTGCAACTCTTTGTGTCTCAGAGGAATGGCTTTCTGAAGAATGAAACAATAGGATTTAAAATACTTATTCATAAAACATTTAAGCAAACAGTTTATTTAATGATCTACTAATTCACCACAACACAAATACACAGTTAAAGTTTATCAATATTTAATTCTAAGTAAAAGATCCTTTTTAAAAGGGCAAGATCTTAAACTTTGGTTCAATTAATTAAAAAGTACATTTAAAACTTGATTTATGCATCCAAAATTTAATTTGTTTTTATAAGATTTTACGAAAATGTTAAGGACACTCATTCGAAACCTTAATAAATCTAAGTAGATAGTAAATAAACATAAACTTCCTACTTGTTAATTTTTTCCTAAAATAAGGAAATTGCAATTAAAAATACTTAAAATAATGATGACAGCTGATTTTATGTGAACAACATTTTAGCAAAATTTTATGATTCATTTACTAGTTTTAAGACCAAGAAGCAAAATTCAAAGCGCTGGAGCAGATCTCAAGGGGATACTGTAAAAAAAAAAAATGACAGAAGTATTGTTTACTAGAATTAAAGAAAGAGCCGAGATGGCCTAGTTGGTAGGGCGTTGGGTTCGCATCCCTTGGGTTACGAGTTCGAACCCTGCCAGCCGAAGACTCATTTGGTTGCTGGGGCGCGTATAAATTTGTCGTAGCCACAAAGTCTTCCATGTCGAGACAATACCACTGTGGGGTACTGGATCTGAAGTGATCGTTCTCTGATTTAAGTCTAAATTACGATCTATGAATGGAATGTGTGAATGAAGTCCGCCCCGTAAAAAGGGCAGTGACGCATTAGTAGCTATGACTTACTCTTGGCCCCAGATGGCGTTATTGAAATAAGGGACGCTAAAACTCGGCTTAAAATCGCTCACTTCGTCAGCAGGCTTGTCTATGACAAGTCTCATAAGCAACAGAATTAAAATATACATGCAATGTCAATTTACTTTTCATTTTATGATTGAAACTTTTGTTGGAATATGACATAACTTCCCACGAAACATCACCAAAAAATGTTACCAATTTATTATTTCTGTGCAAGCTTTTAATTATTGGCCTTGGTCATTTAAGACAATTTCATGGAACTCAAATAACTGAATGAGACGACTTACAGTAACATTCTCATAACGATACTGAATGATCGTGAAATGTTTTCATATTTTTAAAGATGATTGACAATTATGATTATTCATTTCATATTAGGGTGTTAAAAAGGTTTCTTTCTCGTCGATAAAAATGATCCTTTTTTAAAGAGGCTTGTCACTGGAGACGAAACTTAGATTGTATATGAAAATGTGCACAGAAAAGGCACTTGGTGTAGGACAATAGGCCTTCAACTGTCGCAAAACCGGGGCTACACCCCAAAAAAGTTTTTTTGTCCATTTGGTGGGATTGGAAAGGCGTACTTTTATACAAGCTCCTTCCTCAAGGTGAAACAATAAATTCTACAAAATACTGTCATCAACTGGATCAACTGAAAGCTGCCATAGCAGAAAAACGACCAGAATTAATGAACCGACGAGGCGTTGTTTTCAACGCGAGACCAGATATTGCATTAGTCATAAGAGAGAAACTCGTACAGTTTGATTGGGATGTTTTACTGAAAACTCTCCAGATCTCGCTCCATCCGATTATTACATCTTTCTGTCGTTAAAAAATTATCTTCGCGATAAGCGCTTTAAATCCATCAGCGAACACCTTGAGGATTATTTGTCTAAAACACAACAATTTTGGAAAGAAGGCATAATGATTCTTCCTGAGAGATGGAAGAAGGTAATAGAGCAAAAGAATTCTTATATAACAAAATAAATAATATCTTAAACAGTAAATATTGTGTATTCATTTCATATTAGAAATAGGAAAGAAACTTATAGGACACCCTAATACTTACCTCTCCACTATGGACCATTTTCTGCAGATCTCTGAGGCCTACCAGCAGGGCGTGCTGAATTTGATAGCCTTCTTGAGTAAATATATAATTGATTCCTCTTTTCTGATTCAATTCACACTCCATTAAAACTTCGAAGGTTAATAAGAAGGACTTGAAGACATCCGATTGCTTATGCCTCGTTGTATCCAAGGCCTCTTTAGCAGAATAAAATATATTTGTTAATAAGAAGTAATTTTCATAAACTAAAAATAATCTGAAGTGTACATGAATGAAAAATTTACGTTTTGAACTATAACGAAATTGAAAGTTTATCCAAAAATTTCAAAGGATAGGATTTTAAGTTTTGGGATTGTTTGCTGTAAAATTAAAAGCTAGAGTTTTGTCTAAAAATATGTTGAGAACATATTAATTGGAAGAGTTTGTGTGCTGGCTGTCATATGAAAATTTTAATTTTGGATTTCTTAAAATGTAATCCTGTAATTTTGAAACGGTTTTATAAAAACGTGCGCGATTTTTTTTATTTATATATTTAGGATTCCTTAGTTGAAATTAATATTAAGATAGATATTTTAGACATCTGTAAAGAACCTATGTACTAAATTTGTACATACAACTCAACCTTTTTTCATGTTGATCCGGAGAAAAAAGTAAGAGGGAAAAGGTTTGCTGTCATCAAATGACAACAGTTAATTAAAATGCGAAATCTCACCGCCATTTTAAGGATTAACTAAACCATAACTAAATGTTTATAAATGTTTAATAATTCATCATTTATGCCTCAGTTTTTTTATTATTATTATAAGCAGAATATGTAAAAGAAAATAAAGAGTGAAATTTCATAAAAAGAATGGTGATTGTTCTTACGATCATCGTGCCAAACGTAAATATCACGTGCACAGTCCGTAGTACGATGCTCGAGCAACAATGATAGGACTATAAATAAATATTGATTTATGTTATATTTTAGAGATCGATAATAATTATTTTGTATATCTACCACAATTATTATATCAGCTTGTAATTACCTATCGAATATCCCTCAAACTTAAATCAGTTGTGGCTTATGCACGATATTTACTTTCCGTAAGTCGTGCGCGTACAACTTGGATCGATTTGTCGAACCGTGTAAGGGCTTGAAGTCAGAGCGACCTTGTTTAGATTTCCGCCCAAACTTTTGGAATGTAAATCGTAGGTTTAGAGGTTAGTTATGAGTTGCCATTTTATGCCTATATGAAGGATTCAAGTATGAATTAAATCTAAGAACACAGTTAATATAGAGATACTGGAGTTTTTAAAAAATTGAAGAATTTTGTGGTAATTCACTAGGTATTTAAAAATAGGATAAATGAACAAAATTCTTACTTGCAATGCAGAATAATACTATTCTTCCGTCTTTGTCTCTTTCTGGTAGAGGGAACACATATCTACAGAAATGTTATATTTTAAGCATTTATGTCTTTTGAGGAAAGATAATTACCTCAATACAAAGAAAGTTTAGTTTTGCTTTAATTTACTTGAGCATTTTAAAAATATACAAAGGATGATATTTTTAAAAGTATATAATGAATTTTGTAGAACTATTTAGACCCTTTAAAAGAGAACCGAGGTGGCCTGATGGTAAGGTCTCGGCTTCGGACCGTAGAGTTACAGGTTCGAGACCCAATTTCCCCGAAGAACCGTCGTATAAGCTGTTCTGGTGCATGCTAAATCCCATCGGGACCAAACGTCCTCCCGCTGTTGTGATGTGGAAGTTTGGAAAGAGTGGTGACATCTCAGGTGTCGTCCTCGTCACTTGACCGTGGTTCAAAATTACTAGGTCCGTCCCAAAAATACGGTTTATTTTGCTTTAAAACGGGACGTTAATATAACTAAACTAGACCCTCTATAAACAAAAATTGTTGAACAGCAACACATAAAGCAAGTTATGAATGATGACTGGAACTGTTTAAGAGTCAATTCAGTAACTGCAATGAAGAATTTTTTCAGATGTCAAACAAATGTTACACTTATTACTACTTGTTTTTAAAGCAGGAATAATAATAAATCATGTATGAAATATATATTTTTAAAAAAAACTTTCGGCAAATGAACAAACAGATGTTAGCATAATGCGAAAATATTTACTGTAAACGTCTTTCCGTAGTAAAATTTTCAAAATATATGAAACAATCTTTTTGTATCTCTAGGATTTTGAGTTTTAGGCTCTCAGCAAAATATATTGATCTAAAAAGTATGAAAATTAAGAAGATGAAGAAAAATATCCGTTCCCCTTTGATAAATTTTTAATTTTATTAAAATCAATCATTTAATTATCAGTTTTTTTTAAACATAAGAAGAATTTGAATGCTATAAATATTTAGATGTTATTAAATATTTAGCATTTAAATGAACAAACCTATTTCTCGATTGCTTCACATTCGACTATCATTCAGGATTATGAAAAAACAATAAAGTTTCACGATAGTCATTATTTCTTTAAAACTGCAGTCAAAACATATTTAATGAATCATGACTTGTTTAAAGCGAACGATGAAGATTATTAAATATAAACTCATCATGGGCAATAAGACTGTTGAAATAATTCATGTTCATTGAAAAACACTTACCCTCTAGATATAAGATCTCTGAGACTAGGTTTATGAATATCCAACTTCTGGTAAGTCATAGGAAATTTGGTTTTCACAGTTAAATATTTATCCAAAACTTGCTGAGCCAAATCAACTCGATACTTTCGCATTCGCAGAAATCTCAGCAAGAAATTATTATCTGAAAAAAAAATCTGGCATCAGAGTATAGTAGTTGACAGCGAAATATTTAAATTAGCGTCGTTTTAGTTGTGTGAAAATATTAGTTGCTATATTACATTAACCCTTTCTAGGGCCGTGGGAAGTATGCTTCCTACCAAATTTATCAATCTTTGTATGAAATTATGTAGGTTGGCATAAGTTCTGACAAATTTTTGTAGAAAGACAGAAACTTAGATGCTTCAGTTCTTTTTCTCAGACAAAATGATGTCTTTATTTGTTACTTAATTATTAATTAACCAAATTAATTAATCGAATTAAATTTATCTAATAAGCTAAATGAATCCCTTTTCTTATTCTAATTTCAAGCCTAAAATATTTTAACATAATGACTAGAAATAAATGTCCCTTTAAAGGTTTAAACATTTCTTTAAGGACGAAATAGAAATCACGTCCCAAGTTTTCCCATATAAGTTAACGTACTATGTTAAATATAAAAATTCCATTTTCTTCCAAAAAGTGGCGAGTGTTTCAAATAAAAGGTGATAAAATTCTGACAAATGTTATAATATCGATTAAAAATATTGTATGCCGAAAATCTTTTTAAAAAACCTTCACTTGGTTATTTTGACAATGTTTGTTATTTTAAGACACGCAGAAAAATAAAAGTTTTTATATGTTATGTTGTTAATCAATAACACCGCACTGTAGTTAAGATTCATTTTATAATTCAAATACCCATTAAAAAAGATTTAAGTTTATCAAATTTCTTTCAGAATTTTTATTTTCTGTTACTGTTTTATTCAGCCATCAATAATGAGATCAATCCAAACTGTGTGCACATAACAGGTACACCATCATTATAAGACTTCGAAAAGGGAAGACAGAGAAACAATAGCATTGCTTATAACCAAACTAAAATAACCAGAAATCTCGGATTAGAGAAAAAATTCCTGATTTCCTACTTTGTACTTGCAAGTAAATTACATTATGTGGATGTTGTCCATAATATTCAGTTCTATAATTGATACTTTGTGTGTCCGACACAATGCACTAAAAATAAATTTATTCCAATAAAAACATTTTATTTCGTGTCTATAAACGTTGATTTTATCTCGATACAAATATTATCCAGTCGACATCGAGCAGCTGACATTAAACGCGAGGCGTGAAAAAGTTTTCTGTTTCTTTTTTCTCTCGTCTTCGACAGAATTTTCGTTTTCGGGTGTCCCACAATGCAGTTCACAGCGCATGCTCAGATCCATAAGAAACGAAATAGAAAAGAAACAAGGCAGTAATGGCTGCTCTTAATACGCATGATCTTAGATCGTACTAATAATCAACAATCGTTTCGGAGCGATTTTAAATTTCGTAAAAAATTGGCTAAGTCTGCGGAAGAATTATCTAAAAGTTTTTTCTTGTCTTTTGATTTCTTTTCTGTCTTTATACTATGATTAATTAATTTTAATTATAATTATTTGATTAACTAATATTTTTAAAATATTAGTTAAGCGTTACATTATTTTTAAAGTATTAGTTTATCAAGAATTCTTTTTTCTATGCGTAAAAAAATGATAATTCACATACAACCGATGGGGATGAAGCAACCTCAAAAGACATACATGTCCGCCATCTCTCAACGTTGTCATCTCTGGTATTTTACATCTTGTATAAAGAATTTTTATAATTTCTTTGCACTTGAGTGTATTGAATCCTGAAATATTGTAGCTTTTGATTTTTAATTTGCTTCTCAACAAAATAAGTGGATGAGATACAATTAAATTATAATTAAAAAATACTTATTTATTTATTATCTCGGATATCAGTTACTTTAAAATCAAAATTTGGCTTAACCAAACATTTTTTTTTTCAATTCTTAGAAATTCTAAAGTTTTGTGCTTAAAAAAACAGTCTGCAAATTGTTTTAATTAATCTGAGGTTAAATTGTAAGAATACTTATGAATGAAAAGTCTATTTTTACCCTTCATGCTAAGTGTTAAATATTCTTTCCATTTGCAGTTTCGCCAAACTGATGGGCCTCGGTGGTCTGGTGGTCAAATCTTGGCTTCGGGTTTAGAGGACTCTAAGTTCGAGACCTGATTCCATAGCAAACAATCGCATGCCCTAGCTTTGCTTTAAAACGAGACATCACAATTACTCGACACTACTTGTGTGATCACTGTTTAGAATATTTATCACTTCCAATTCCATAAACCAACTAGTAAAATTTAGACGTTTTCCTATTTTATTAAATCAGTTTATCATAATAAATCCCAGATCACACTTTGGAGTGTTTCCGGTGTTATGCCCTGTAAACGGTTAAATAAAATGATGAAAAAAATAAGTCACTTTCTAAGCAAATAATTTACCTTTTAAGTAAATTTGACGTATCAGAACGTAATGCATTAATTGAATTTCTATTTCAATTTTTTTTGTGCCATTAAATACTCTAATACTGAAAATAAGTTATTTCAATATCATGAATAATATGAAGTAAATGAATTTTTGCATAAAATCTACTGCTTTTAAATGTCTAAAAAATTATGCTCCAAATGCAAAAAAAGAAAAATATGTACCCAAAGAGTTAAACATAAAAGTATTTTCAAGGCAGTAGTAGCACTTCCTCATGTCAAATAATCAAAAGAAAATCTAAACTTTACGTTAATGCGTAATTTCAGTTTGCGCACCCTCCCTTAACAGCGTTCTTGAGGTCATTTAAAAATATGTCTATCTCTAACAACTTAGAAATTAGCTATTGATACTCTGCAATCCTTATGTGAACAGCCAATAAAAAAAATGAAATTTCTTGGCAGTTATCTTTTACGAATCAAATGTAATGAACACACAGTTCTTGAAAATGGAAGCTAAAAGCTAACAATGAGCTATAATAAAATAATACATTGCAAAGATGTGACTAGTTTATTGTACTTAGAAACGAAAAGTGGAATTGCGATAAAATTTCCGTTAGTCACAAATCAATAAATTAATAAGGTGTATCACATTTTCAAATAAAAAAAATTCAGTCTGAGCAAACAATTAGTTTGCCGCCACATCTAACATCTGAGTCAACAGTTAATACAAAAGTAAACCATCGATACATATTCGTTTCATGTTCTTTTTATAGCATCTGATTCATCTGGATATCACCATTTTCAGCTGGCAAAAACCAGTTTTAACTTGATAAACAGAAACAAGAAAAATAAATAAAAGAAATGGTCTTATGTTTATTCTAACCCTACGCGAATGCAAACAATATTTCAGATTGAAGTTGAATTGTGATTAAGAATACCTGAGAAAATTATCTTTCTTTCAAAACAATTTGGAGCCTATTAAAACTGGTTATCACCTTTTTTTTTCAATACACTGATGATAATACATTAATTTAGTTACTATTCATAGCTCTTTAAATTAGATTAGGTACAATAAAAAAATTTTCGCGATAAGAAACAAATAAGGCTGGTGGTTAAAAGAATTCGAGAATTACGGTTCCAGTTAATGAATTCTCAAGAACAAAAAACGAACTAGTTTAATTAACACCGAAATAATAATTAAGCACTGGGATGAAGCAAAAAAAGTATTTTTCGAGTTTCGATTTCTAATAGAACTTGTAAGTTGCATATTTGCATGTTAACAATAAAATATTGAAAACAATTATCCCTTCAAAATTCAATTTGCTCAAAAAACCTAAATTTGGGGAGGGGGGGGGGATCACAAAAAAAATTTATTTACATTAAAGTTTTAAAAAAATGGGAGTTTTTGTTATTTTAAGAACAGAAATATCGTGGTTTCTTAATTCATTTATCCATCCATCTTTTTTTTTCATAAAATTTCATTTTTCTGGACAATCCATTAACGTAAGCAATTTATTTTTTCTCTTTTGATATGAGTGCAACAGCTTACAACTTTTCACCAATTTCAAACTTTTTCATGAAATGACTCAAAACTCATTACGAGGAAACAGATGCACTTCCACCCACACCCTGTTTAACCATCAAACCAATTAGGATGTATGGTAGATTGTTATGAGCGAGGATAGAACCTGGGACCTTGTGGTTCGCAGCCGAGTAACAAGACCACAATACAAAAGCAATTGCTTGTGTAGCGTAACTGTTAACTGGCTTATAAGCTTTCACTACAGATGTGTTAAATTAAGTTAATTTAGTTAAGAACGTTATCTTCAAATCAAATATTTTATCAAATTTTGGCATTATGGATGGTTAGAGCAAGGATATTGAACCATCCTTGATGTAGGATGAACATAGCCCTCTCTATTTCTTTGCCGATACACTTATTTTTTTCAGATTTTTGTGGCTAGTCCGAAGCGTATTTCAATAGCCAGCATATAAGGGGTTTATCTTGCCAAATAGACAAAATAATTTCTTTTGCCATGCTTTCTTTAATTGGAGAGGGTGGCAGCGTACATTTTGTTCAATCAGTAAGCTTCATGCGGTATGTGTAATCAAAATTTTTTAAGGGAGTCTTCAAAAATCTTTCAGATTTTGAATTCCTTTCCTTTAGTATCTTCCTGCAACTTAGGACCGCGGTGGCCTGGTGATAAGGTCATGGCTTCAGAAGCGGTGGGTTTGAAGTTCGAGACCCGGTTCCATCATGTCAGCTGCTCTGGTACACGTTAAATGAGTCAGAGCCAAACGTCCTCCCACTGGTGTGGTGTGGTGTGGAGGTTTGGAGAAGGGTTGCCAGCTCAGGTGTAGTACTCGTCATCTGACCGTAGTTCAAAATTACGAGGTCCATCCCAAAATAGCCCAATAGTGTTGTTTTAAAACGGGACGTTAATATAAGTAAACTAAACTAAAACCTTCTGCAACCCAACTTCTATGCATTAGAGGTAGGGATATTTTAAGCCAATTTGAATATTTTCTTTGATTTTCAACATATATGTGATAAACTTTGTTTTATTTAATATACTCGTTTACTGAAGGCTAACAGATCCAGCGTCTCTACATAATATTCCAGATTTGCCATTTTTTGTGTCAAGTAAATAGTCTCTTTATTAAAACTGCTTAATGGATGAATAAGAATATACTTAGAAATATCAATTTTTGTTTCTTATATAAACATGTAAGATAAATTTTTTCTCAAAGCTAATAGAAAAACTAGAAATCTTCATTCCTGTTGAAAAATGTTTTAGCGTAATTATTCTTTTTCTTTATTACTTCACAACCCGTTCTGTCAGAGGTCAGAGCTCATCTATTGTAGCGCAACCTCCGAACTGTATTGTATAAATATGTAAGATAAATCCTTTCGCTAAGCTAATAGATAAACTGGAAATCTTCATCCCTTTTCAAAAATGTTTTAGCGTTATAATGATTCCTTTTCTTTATTTTACTTCACAACCCGTCCTATCAGAGGTCAGAATTCACCTAGTGTAGTTGAACCTCCGAACTGTATTGTTGGAAAAAAGGGTGCAACATTCACTGTGCAATGTAGCGTAAACTAGAGCATATCTTATGAGAGTCGGTATTTCGTTTTTGGGTGCAAGCGATACAAGGACAAACATACGCAATATTACTTCCCATGAAGATGATAATGGTTATCTTTTCAATGCTGATTAGATGGCCAACCAATTCATAGAATTTTTTTTCGATTTCTTGACGATGATGTCGTGTGAAGTTTGAATTCTAACTCATATGGAGATGGCACTCACTCACACACTCGCTTGCAGAACCTCTTTTAACAGGGGTGCTCTTTCACACACCTCACAAATAGAACACAGAGGAAAGAACAAACATGCCCGAACCAGGACTCGAACCCGGCACACCCAGATCACGGGGAAGACGCACTACTCCTGGGCCAGGACACCGGCTTTCAATTTCTTAAATGCTATTATTGTTTTATTTGCATTTTATTTTCCTCTGTTCCATTTGAAATCGTTATTCGTTTTTGGGGTTATTTCTTGTATTTTTTATTGCTTCGTGTCTGTCCTAGTGTCTGTTTTGAGTTGTTTTTATATTCATCTGTACTTTAAATGGCTTCTTCCCGTATTTTATTTCTGTTTTATATTTGTTAGGCATTTAATTCTTTTTTGCGTTTTTACTTATTTATTTTAATTTTATGCATGTATACAATTTCATGTACTTTTTTATTCTAGCATTTTATACTCTATGCCCATTTAACTGATCAGAGATCTTAATGTTTCTAGATATATTAGTACGGAATATAATTTAGTTCTGTTAGATTAGAGTGGCAGCATCTTGTTGCTCGAAATCGTATATATTTCCTATGCTCCAAACAAAATTTATTAGTTTTTTTTATTTATTTATTGGAGGGGTAAATTAGATTACATGTTTCTGTTCAGATAGTTCAGCAAATACATTTAATTCAATTAAACGTCTTAATTTTAAAATAATTGAAACTTTAAGAAAATTCATTATCAGTTGACAGAAAAAATGCGTTTGGTATCTTTACGACATTGGTTTCGATACTAGTTTTTACATCCAAAGAGCTATTCATTTTTCTTATTTTATTGTAATATATTAATCTTTTGAGCGTTCAACATTTTTTTTATTGCAATGGTAAATAGGATGTCAATATATTACAATCTTATATTTTGGTTTATTTATGTCGAACTTTTAAGAAGCTTCTGATTTTCTCGTATTCCCATGCCTGCAGTTATACAGGGTGGTAATAATTGAGCTTCCCCTATAAACAGCATCATACAACGCAAACGGGTGAGCAGATTGCAACGAAATTTGGTACATAGACTCTACACAAGATGCGCTCACGGAATTTTGAGAAAAAAAAAAGTTCCAAAATGTCCACCAGAGGGCGCCTTTTCCGGAAAAACATTAATTTTAACACAATAAACGACCAAAACGGAATAGAGAAATAATATTAACATTTATTGACTAGTTTCTGATAACTTTTTCATGGAACCATATTCAGTAAAGGTAAGGAAAAAATAACAGTACGCTGTTTGAGAAAGACAGTTCAGTTTGCAGAAACAAGAACAGATTAGGACGGAATTGCACAAGAGGAGCAGATGTTAATCATATCCAGGTTGATGCAGGAAAAGGTATTCCATGTGACCATCCTCATTCACCTGTAAAATTTCAAATCGATGGATAGTGTGTTCAACAGCAGATCGTAACCGATCAGTTGTGGTGCTTCGCACATGAAACGTTATGGAGATCTTTAAGTCATTCAAAATGTCGCAACAAGATACCGTCATCATTATAGCCGGAAACATCGACAGAAAACTTGACAACGACTGTAAACGTTTCTTATCCTAAACTGTTTTGCATACAGCTTCCTCTTCTTCGCAAGCATACAAATCTCCACATTTTATGCTAGAATTATCAGCTTTTCTCGGTTTTACATTTTATTACTCATAATTCTTGTTCTGGATTGTTAATATTGTTTCTGTATTCCATTTTGGGCATTTATTGTGTTAAGTTTAATATTTTTCCGGAAAAAGCGCCCTCTGATGGACATTTTGGAACTAAAAAATTTTTTTCGAAATTCCGTGAGCGCATCGCGTGTATAGCCTATATACCAAATTTCGCTACAATCCTTTCATTCGTTTGCGTTGTAGGATGCTGTTTATAGAAGAAGTTTAATTATAACCACCCTGTACATAAAAAGGTCATGGAAACTGATACATTTTAGTTCTCAAAATCCAGTTTATAACGCAGGCAATTTTGACTTCGAAAACATATTATGATAAACTACATATCAGTTCGTCAACTTCTTTGCTGAAACTGATGTAACTGAAGTTTACTACCTGAACTTTAACAAACTCCTTTTGAAAAATATTTTTAAATATTTAATTATAAACATCGCTTTGTTTTACAAAGAAATATTATTTTACAAGTGTGTAACGGACCTCAGTTTTTGCCACAGTTTCCCAATTTTAACTGCACATTGCGTACAGTATTCGTAAATTGTTCTTGATGTACGCTGAATGTCTTTTTTAAATGTACCACAGTGACGATTTCAAAATGGGTGATAAAAGAAGAAAAGTTGTGACTATGGGGAAGAAATTACGTGCTATGAAGCGACTAGTCTCTGGTGTAACTGCAAAAACCGGCAACTACTTCCATGATTCACGGGGTCGCTTTCACATTCTATTTGGCTTGAGATAAATGGGGGGCTTAGTACTCAATAAGAAGTGAGAAGATACGTGTTATAACAGTGAGTTTTGTTATAAAAACTTTGTCTTCTGGTATTACTGGGCACAAAAACCGAGTTCATATAACTCCGACTTATCCGGCTTTTTTGTTATCCGGCCTACCCTTCCGCCACATTAAGCCGGATAGTCGGGAGTGCATTGTATATGCAAAAGCACCAACCGACAAACGGTGAACACCTGGATAGATTCGGTTCCAAATATGATATGGATTTGTGCTTCAGATGTTAAACTTATTATTTAGCTCTCTGTTTTATAATTATTATGCTCACTTGTACTCGGACTGCCGGACAAGCAGATTTCATTTGAACGGATTTCGTTCAAGATTTGATGGAAATTTACAATATTGATGTTAAGACCATTTATTGAATTTTATCCATTAGCTTACAACGTTATCATGTTAACGGACAGATATGATTCCAAAAATATATTTTTCGGTCTTGGAGAGGTATAAAACGGGACGATCCATCGAAATTTTGAATTCGAATTTTTTCATGATTACAATACTTTATCTTTGTATACTTTGTACATGAGAAAATGAAAAGTAATTATGAATATATTGGAAATCACGGGAAAAAATATTTTACGATAAAATTGAAAAAACTAAGTGGATTAATTTCTGAATTTTAACGTTAGATTATTATTTTTTTTTGTAAATAATAGTTTTCGGAGCCTTTGACTAAAAAAATATCATAATCATGCGTCAAAAACTAACGGTAAGAAACCATCTGTGGAATGAACAATTGTGATACTTGTAGAGAATTTTCATTGATTTCAGTCGAAAGAATGTTGTTAAAAATACATTGCCACAATCATTTTCGATTACATGCAATTAACTTCAGTAAATGAAAGTATACGAGAAATATGACGGGAGAACAAACCTGACTTTTCTCATAAGTGCAAATAGCAATTCTGACATCAAAAATTGTGAAAAAGATTAAATATGAAACATTTACTTATTATTTCGGTACTTCAAAGATTTTATTAAGAATTAAATACTTAGCGAAGAGAGACACCCGTTAAAATATCCACGATTCAGAAAGTATGTTTGATTTATTGTCTTTGTTAAATTATCTAATAATTACGATTTGATCTCATGAAAGCAGCTAATTCATATGATCTAATATCTAGTTTCTCATTGTGTCACAATGAGGCCTGACTTCAATATTCCCTGTAAGATGTACTATAGATTATAAGCTTAAAATCAGCACACCGTACTTACAGTTTATTACGTGACCATCAACTGACTAGTTTTAGTTCAAATTTATATCAAAATACTAATCCTAAAATGAAAGGAATTGCGCAAAACAATTTAGAAGTATATTCATAGGATAAGAAAACGGAGAACTTGCCCACAAACTGTAAGTCTTAATGCAATTTTAGGAATATTCTAAAATAATTATCTAGAATTACCTAAAACAATAAACGGTACTTCGTATTAAAATACCGGTTCTTGGATTTGGCTACAGTGGTCGAAATTCAAAGTCTAGACTAGAAATTCAGCACTTTCAACACAGAGCCACGGTGACTGCGACAGATTCATTTATATGCATTATACAACAATTTATGAGCTAACGCAGAGCTAAAGCATGCGAAATTTAACCATTAATTAATGTACTTAATGTCTAGTGTGATTTTCAATAAATATATACATGCATAATACCAGATCTCTGATTAAATTTCGTAATTTCGACGTTCAGAACAAAATTGAAAACTAATAATAATTGCTTAATCGGAAATTTTTATCGAGTATATACGGTGTAATTTGTCTGTGCAGCAAATAACGTAGCAAGAGATATATATTCATTTGAAATTATTACTTAATCATTTTTTTAAAACTGAAACTTTAAAGAAAAGAGGAAAAAACTCTTCTTTGCGTTTTACTTTCAATTTGGAAAGATATGTTTGTATAAGTTAATAAAGCAGTGCTAGCAAATTTATTGCTAAGCAATGTGAAAGTTCAAATACGAAATCGTTGTTATTTTTCTAGTTCTCTGCACAGTGACTCCCTGGTTAAGGGTTTTTTCGTACTTTCTTTTTAACATTTGAATCAAAATCACAACTCTTTAAGGATTACAATGTGGTTCAAATGTGAAAGTGAACCAAACTCTCAAGCCAGTTGTCACTTCTCAGTGTTAAAGGAAGAAGGAATTAATCTCTGTTTAAAGTTATTTTAATGAGAAAAATCAATAAAAATGAAAAGTTCTACTTCAGCAGCTCTGATATTTATCAAGAAAGTGATGAATTCAATAAGCGATAATTCATGGACTTATTCTCGAATGGAAGATTTGAATTGTTATATGAAATATTAGTTCGAATAATGTACAGAAAGTTCGTAAAATTATTTACACATAAATCATTATTAGAATCGCTAGCACAGATATGTTGACTTTTTGCCAGCAGAGAATGAATTCATTTCTTGAAGAACGTATACCAAATCATACTCCTGTTCGAAAGTTTTTTTTTATCATCATCTGATTCAAAATAACACTCGTCATATCTGCTATCAATATCATTTACGTCCTTTCTGTATTCTTTAGGCGTTATATACCGGGTGCGTCAAAAAAACGTATAGACATTGTGAACCGTCATAGAAAATTTATGTTCCGTTCTAAAAGGTTCAATTGCTGGAAATGGAAAGCTTAAAATCCAATTCGAAACGCAAATGTGATTACTGTTCAAAATGGCGGCCTTCAGCATCAATATATTGCTGAGTACGAGTCACCACTGATTCCTTACAATGTAAGGAATCAGAATGAGAAAAACGAGAATGAGGCTTACATCGTGGCAGGGAATATGGAATCAGCAAGCATTGTTGGGTACTTTTCGCCTGTTACATTACCTGTTGCATTATAAAGCGGAAAGGCCCAATGAGTTCCCTTGCAGACAAACCACGCCATTACATTTACACCGGGCAAATTCACAGCGGTTTCAACAGAAATGTGAGGATTCTCTTTAGCCCAGTACACACAATTGTGCCTATTGACAGTTCCATTCAATTTGAATTGGTCTTCATCCAACCAAATTATGCTACCCATAAATCCTAATTCACATCTCCAGAAAAATGAGCTTGCAGCACGGAAAGTACAGTTTCTATGATGGTTCAAAGTGTGTAAACCTTTTTTTGACGCACTCGGTACATAAAAGTATTCGTTATTGTTGAAAGACTATATTTTCACAAATAACTTCGTATGTGAGTTAGAGATTAACGGTAGAAAAAAGTTCATATTAACATCAATACCATATAAAGCGCAAACTAGTTTGTAAAGAAAGATAAGGATTGGACTCCAAGAAAACTTAAGTTTCTTTCAAGAAACCGCAATCTGATCGGAGTGTATAATATGCTATGAGCTTTCAGATATTATCACTTCAAATCGATTAGTTCCTCTAAAAAGAAAGACGTAGAGGCACGTGTTAGCAAACGTTTAAACTCTTATTCGAAGCATAATTAGAATTAAATATAACAGTTGAATCAGGACAAAAATATAAGCAAACTATTTATAAATGTTGTAATGTTGTAGAAAATTAATTTTTCCAATAGACTTGCTATCATTCTAAACACCTGTAAGAAAATTGTGTAAAAGAAGATTAATTTCTTACCTAGGCGGCAATTAACAAAATGGGGTTGACTTTTGGCCCACTCTCGCAGTTCGTGCAAGCAGCGTTTTCTCAACTCATCTGTTTCATTAAGGTCATCGAAAGGGTCATTTTGTTCTTCTACAGCATCGAAAAATTCTTCTTTACCACCCATGACTGAAGGCTCCACTGAAAAAATATTCCAAATTCAAAATTGAATAAATTTAGTATGGTTAATTTAAAAAAAATGGGTTGCTTTTTAAATGCTTAACTTTATGGTAATAGTGAAAAATCGATTGCAAAATTCCACCAACTTCCTGTTACATTACAATTCAGAAATTTTTTAGTTATTAATTCCCGATGACAATGCAATATTTTAATAATTTGAGAGCTTTAATGCATCATTTAATAATTAAACTAAATATCGCTTTCATTCCGGTTTTCCGTCAAACAGAAAATTCTTAAATTCCGTAGTATTTATAACCTTGAATTATGACATAATAAAAATTTAAATAAAAACTAGGGAAATCGTTTTTATTTTATTGAATAGCAAGCAATAATATAAAGAAATTAAGACATATTAATTGTAAAGAAATTGCTTGACATTTATTAAAAGTTAAAATTCATATGTCTGCAAATAAAATTTTCATTTACATAAAGTATTTCAGCACGGATCTCCCGCTTTTCGGGGGAATTCTTTTGAAATACAAAATTTTCTTTGAATACAAATCTTTCTTTTTGAAATACAAATTTTTGATTTAAAAAATTATTTAAGGTAAGAATTAAGAATATTATGAGAAGATAATAATTGAATATTTATTCTTTAAATAAGAATATTATTTATATGACCTAGAACATTAAAGGCATAGCATACACATGAATTAGAATACTTATTCTTCGAAATCATGAGTATTGATCGATGGAAATAATTATTTAGATTATAGGTGAGAATTTCAAGAAATCTGTCCGGTTTGGAAAGTGATTTGATTTTGTTGTTGGAATGCTAGTAAACTGGGTTCCTTCATGGAATAAGACTTCGGTTTCATATAAAAATCTACTTCTTGCCATTAACACTTTCAACTCTACCGACGAGATATCTCGTCTTTCAGATACTTCCATTGATATTAGATATTTGTCTTTTCATTGAGTTTTTATCTAATTCATCCTTAGCGATGAATGTGTTAAGATTCAAAAAATAATCTTTTTAATGGTACCAATTTAATTTCCAATTTTTTCCAATTTAATTGGAAGTATTTGAAAGACGAGTACCTCGTCGGTAGCGTTGAAAGTGTTAAGTTCCGAGAAAAGGCGGTGCCCCGCTTTGGCAATTACTATTTAATGAATTCAAAAAATTGGAATATAATAAACAGATTATACATTTTTAAAAATCCCTTTTAATAATATATTAAAAAGAAGAAATTTTTTTATAAAAATCTAGAAATCAAAAGCGCGACGCGCGGGCGCAAAAAAAAAGAAAAAAAAGAATGGTAATAGCAGAAAGATATTAAGACTGAATAGCTATTATCAGAAAGAAAAAAATTGCCTGGCATTCAATGTATAAAATTTTTAGATACATTATAGATGCGATTAAAATTTTAATTAGCTTTGAACATATTTCATTTGCTTTGTTTTCACCCTTCTAAGATTTTTATTTTGATATTCAAATTTTCGATTTAAAAATTCTTTTTTTTAAAAAATATAAGGATAAAAATGTCATAAGCCTTAAAAGCTTTTCACGTATATTAATTCACACATTATTTTATTTGGTTTATTTAATCTAAGTAAAGAAGGAATTTTGTATCAATTCTTGACTCATTTTTTTTAAAGTGCTAGAGTTTTGAAATTTTGCTTCCTTATCTGTTTTTAATGATAATATACTATTTAAATAATTGAATATTTTCAGAACTTAATTATCAAGCAACCAATTAATTTTAATTCTATAAGATACTGTCGCAATAGTTTTGAGTAAAAAAAAAAAAATTCAAAGCCCCGTAATGTCTATAATAATGAATTATTAATTAACAATTTAAAATATTAAATGAAATGTATTTTTAATGCATTAATAAACTTTTTAAAAATCATTGTTACATCTTATTAGTTTGTAAAAACGAATGAAAAATACTAGTTGTACGATATTCTTTAAAAGACTGCCAGAAAACAATCTTTCAGCATTCTGTTGTACTTTAAATCTACTATATAACATCAGTATCAAGAAGTCTAAATACTGCACAGTACAGAAATGAAATTTTGTAGGTAATAGTACTTATCCTGTGGAACTGTCATTCAATAAGTAATTCGGTTGCTTCTCTACTCTACAGCTATTTTTATTTCTAAAACATTAATACATGTTCGTAAAGTTCTTGAAATAGCCCAGAACATCACTTTTTTAAATACTCAATGAGCTTATTATTATCTAGAAATTTTTTCCCACGAACATAAACCTTCAGCCCTCCTGAAACAGGTTAGAAATCCGATGGCGCTAGGTCGTTACTGTATGGCAACAGTCTATCCCATTTGGTAAATCATCTGATCTTTAGCTTCATGTCTGTCGCATGGAACTCTGGCATATGTATTCTAAATAGGGAAAGAGAGAACAATACTGCTTTTTGGTAAAGATCTTTCGATGTTCTAGAATATCTCTGAAAATCACTTGCCGGGGGTTCTAAGAGAACGGAGTCATTTATTTGTAATATAAAAAGAAAATAGCGGAGATCCAGAATGTCTATATTCAGAGATTGAATATAGAAATTCGATCTCTACATATTGGTGTCTTATTGGAAGGGAAAAAATGGTAGATATAGGCGAGGTGATAAATAATGCATACTGCTATCTAGAAATTTTCATTTCTCTAGAGTTTACCATTATCGAGTTACATTGGATTGTGCCTTATTTAGATCGACCTGTACATCTTTTAACTATCTTCAGGAAAAGTAATATGTGTTTTCTTTCTACATATTTTTTCATTTCTATACAAATAAAGCATAAATTTTCTTATCTTCATATTTTCAGTTTCAGCGTTTCTATTTTTGAATGAAGAAAAAAATTATTTATGGGGAATAAAAGAGAATTCTATTAAAAAAAATAACCTAATTTGATTTTAAAAAATCAATTTCATTTAGATTTACACAATGTTCTTCTAAGGAAGTAACACGCAGAAACACAATTTTAAAAATGTTACTAATTCTGTAATTCAAATGTAGCAAAAATTTTTTGATTTAAACAAGAAACTTTTATTTTAAAAAAAGCAAATTTAATCAGCAGCTTAGTTTGGGAGTTGGTACATTTGTATTAATATAAAAATGTTCAATTTTTAAAAAAAAAAATTAAATTTGTTGTAATCCATGCTATTGCAAGGATTATTTCGAGTAAAATAATCTGTAAACCGCTAGTTATTCTCACTAATCGTATCTCCACTTTATCAATGTACTTACTGCACCAAGTGTTGTGTTTGTGACTTGTTCAATAACATATTTGATACTTCATAGTATATATTAATAGTACAATATAAATTGTATTCAAATAAGGGTATAAAGTATCAAATATATTGTTTAAGAAGCATTCAGATTTCGTTTCAGAACAGATCTTCTATAGCTCAGATTCTGTGAGAAAATGATATGACAATAGTTTATTCATTTGTAATTTTGTTGATTATTTATATTTAAGAGACGAAGATGATTCTAGAATGAGTCTCTATAGTAGATATTTTATCATCACTAACTAAAATAGATGAATATTATGAGAAATAATTCCCAAAACATGCGATTCCGAACCTTAAATGACTTTAAGATTCCGCAATTAAGCATTATTTTTGAAAAAATAGGTAATAGAGTGGACGAAGAATAAAAGTACCCGACACAGATGGTACAAAAAATTAATTAATATAAATGGTAGTAAAACTGTTATCTAACTCATAAAACTCTTTAAAATGGTGAGGCTAACGCACTTTATTAACTCAGCAATTAGTTATTCACGTAATTTTTCCAATGCTGCTCTGTATTTTGAGTTTGGGAACAAAAAGTAAAAACAAGAACAAAAAAAAAAACCTAGAAAGTTGGTGTGTCCCTCTAAAGCAGTTTCAGAGGAGACGCTAGATGTCCCGTTTTGAGGCTAACAGAATACTATTAGCATAATGACTGCAGAAAAGAAAGTGAAACTGAAATGAAATTTTAAAGTCAGAAATTCGATAAAATAACAGGCAAAGTAGACAATTTGCTAATCAATATTGCATTCTGCTTCTAAAGAAATCTCGGTATTTATCATTTTCCTCAAAGATGTTTTTTCCATAAAGTGAGTTACTCCTCTCCAAGCACCTTGTTTCTTGTTGATTTAAATTCTCAATCCTAATAATATTTTCAAAGTCACAAGCAAGTCACAAACATATAATTACAGCGTGAAGCGTTCTTAGTACTTCGCCAGTAATAGTCGCCAGTAATTTGTGCAACTGGTTTCTAGCAATGTGGAATTCATAAACTATTTAAAGCAGTACCAGTTTTGTTGCTGGTTCGGATGGAAGATTCCTTAAAGTGATAGACACCTATCAGTTAAAAAATTTATTTTCTTATTCAGTAGCAACACGCGATTCTGTTTTGGGGGAATTTCTGGTCTCTGAATTTGGATTGATAATTGCTCTATCCAAATAATTAAAGACTTGCAATTAGGATTTCATTTCAAAGAAGGAAGTGCATCGTGGCATTCGCTGTCAAATTTTTATCGAGTTTCTTACAGCCATAAACATCTCCAAACGAGCCACCAACAGGAATGGTACTGCTTCAAGTATTCTACAACTTCCACATTGCTGGAAACAAGCTGTACACAGCACCGGTGATAGCACTGAAAACTATAAACGCTTCAAATGACTGCAATTTTATGATTACCAATTTTAAATATCCAGCTTCGTAATTGTTTTTTCCGTAAGAAACAATATAACTTTTGGAGGAAAATCTGGCTATTCAATATATAAATGTAGGCCCGGTTTCAATCTGCTCGTTACAATATAAATATAGGCTCGTAACAATATAAATATAGACTCGGTTTCAATCTGCTACTGAATTATATTTTGAGAGTGGAATTAAGTCAAGGTTGAGTTTCACAATTTCAGTGAGCATATTAATCATGCTAGAAAATTAACGTAAATGCCCGCCCAAAGAATACTTATGAAAAGTAATCAGCTAGGTTCTTGTTAATTAATTATAAAACATCTGCCAATTTTATTGTGTTTAATCCATGATGTCATACATAAATTTTTTTATTAATAAAATGTTATCCGTAAAAAGGTGTATTTCATTAAGATAATTTTAATAATAGAATGATTTCCGTGTCGATTTTATTTCCATTGTAGATTAAAAAAATGTGTAACTGAGATTCGGTTTAATGAAAGAATAATTATTTTTATACCATTTAAGGCAATTAATTAGACGATGGCTTAGCAAAGAAATTGTTTAAATTATGCATTTGTTGACGTACATGTAAAATAAAAAATATATAATAATCTAATTAATTTTTAAGCACAAAGAAAATCTCATTTTTATTTTTTGTAGTAATTGGCAAAAAGAAATATACTCACTAATCATAGAAAATATTTTTAAAGATTAAAGCGTTATATATGTGGAACAAATTATTTATGCATATATTTCGGAGTAAAGAATTACATAAATAAATGAAGTTTAGAAACTGTATTTAAAACATTTTTTAAAGTATTCTTTTTTCATAATTTTTGTTGGCAAAAATGATGTTTTGAGTGGAAGAAAAGAAAGCTAGCCGGCGTCCTGGCCTAGGGGTAGCGTGTCTTCCTCGTGATCTAGGCGTTCCGGGTTCGAGTCCTGGTTCGGGCATGGTTGTTCTCTTCCTATTGTTCTCTCTGTGAGGTGCGTGAATGTGCCCCCCCCCTGTAAAAATGGGGTTGTGCAAGCGAGTGTGTATGTGCTATTTTCATTTGAGCTAGAAGTCAGACTTCTGCCCTCGGGTGTTCAGGGGTCTTTACCCTCAGAAGCTACTGCTCAAAAATTTGGTTTAAAATAGTCATACGACAAAAAAAAAAAAATAGTGAACACATTCGAAGAACGGTAACAAAATTTACTTCACGCCTTTTGACAGTATTTCATTAATTACAAAGTCTGATGTTCGTTAGTTTGCGTGTGTGTGTGTTTTGCGTTTTTAGTGATTTATCTTCGTTTGATAGAATTCAAATCATATAAATACTCTTTTGATGAATTTCGAAAGACATTTACAGCGAATTTCCAGTTTTTCTGAAATGATATATTGAACTTGCGTTAAGAAATGATGCACTAATTGACCTTATTGACAAATGGGGATTTCTAATTTGTTGGTAAGAAAAACCAGTCCAGGATCATCCAGAAATAAACCAAAAGAAATAATATTTGCTTTTTTTTACCAGTCCGAATTATAACGAATCTAAGTTATATATAAACATAAAAACATGCTTAGTTTGTTTTTAGACGGATAAAAACCCAATTAGCAAAATTGTAATAGCCAAATCTTCAGAAGAGATGAGCTTTAATTATAAAATACTTAATAGGCGAACATTTATCAAAAGATATCCAACAAGAATTATGAATTTAATATCTGAAAGTAATTTGTCTTGTTTAATTGAAACACGGTACAGCAGATTATTGTAGGAATATCTAAATGATCATAATAAACTGGTTTTCTTTATCTCAATTTATGTATCTGCCCAGCCATTTTTTTGGAAAAAAAAATTAGATTATATTCAATTTCTATGAATATTTGTTACATATAATAAAGGTAAATGTGTAAATATGTGTGTGTGCGTGAGTGCGTGTGTTGGCGCTCTATAGGCTAGATCAAACAATCTAGAACTACCAAATATGGTACACATATACTTTACAGAGTGGGAATATATACCTAGGAGCGATTGTTTTGAAATTTTAATTAGAATTTTATATAAAAAAATTAAACAAAATTCTTTTATTTTCCGCGATAACTTATAAAGGTATTACAGTACAAAAAATAAAATTATTTTTACATCATCTTAAAATTCAAAAAAAGAAAAAAAAAATTGCAATACCTCTTTTTTTGCCGTATAAATTTTTACTACGCTTAATCAAATTTTTAAAATATATTTTATGCATATATTACAGCATAAATACCGAGATAGGTAAAAATTCTAAACGAATATTAAACGCATCACGAATTATTAAAAAAAAAGCATAAGAACACCAAAGTTGTTGAGAAAAGTCACTATTAAAGATGCAGATATCTTTTCTTGTTTTGGTTTTTAATCTGAATTACAACCGATATTAATACAAAAATAATAATAAAACTTGCAAATAATTAAATTCTTCTGTCTTTCACACAAATCATTATTAGAAAAGCAGAATTCAGGAAAGCAAATGACATATTTACTGAATTCGGGAAAGTATATGTAAAAGATTTAAATTTATATTTAAAATATTATTAACATGAAGAAAAATGTCTCATTTTAAGCTGTTTTAGGTTAGAAATTTGGTTACGCTGCTAAAAAGCTAGAAATAGCAGAGTATTTTTTACTAATTTTAGGGGGAGCTGAGAGAAAATAAAGGGAAGAAATAGTAAAATGAACAGAACGGTGTAAGGATTTTGCAATATTATGAATTATATAACAATCAAATCTAAAGCTTAAAAATATTTTCCTGAAGGAACTATTAAGACCAAGTTAAATAAAATATTTAATTGAGAATTTTAGCGATTATCAATCTCGATGTATCCGTTAGTCACCTATGGCACCTAGTGATAAGTAAAATTCAGTTTCGAAACGGTTCAGTTTCAGTTTTTTTTTCTAATTCGGATTTAAAAACATATTTCAAGAAAATTATGGAAAATGTTAGAAATATTATGTTATATTGTATGGACTGAAAATAAGCGCATTGGTGAAAAACTAATATGCGCTAAAGTCCAAAATACCATGCTCAAAATTAGGGGAAAAATTTATTCATTGAAATCAGAACCTTAAACAAAAATTTCAGCTATCTTTTAACCTATATTAATTTTTAAATTCCTACAAAAGCAAGAGGTTATTAAATATTCATACATTTCCTATAAATATCTTATTTAAAAAAAATTGACACCCATTATAAAAAGCACTACATTCATCTAACTGAATTTGTATAATAAAAACACTACTTATACTCAAAATTATTTGTATAATTAAACACTCTTACTTAATGCTTAGAAAATCGCTTGTTCGAGAAAACGTAGTACTTACCATCATAAAAATATTTTCATAATTTTGACTTGAGGTGAAAACAGAAAATTTTTAAAATTAAAGCAAATGAAAACATCACGCTGTAATGCTGCTATCTTGTTTTATTGTTGACAAGTTACTAGTTTTCCGGTACAAACAAAAAAAAATAATTTATAGTAATAAAACGTTAGTATGTTCATGCATATTCGAAATATCTTAAGAAGTTCTGAAATAGTAAAACACTGCTCTAAATACAAAGAAATAATGAACTTACTTTATAAAAAGTATCCTTTTGAATCTTTATACACTGTGAACATCCAAAATAAAATGTCCACTCAACAGAATATATTCTCCATGCAAATACAAAATATAATCTCTACAATCCAAAACGTTATACCATAAACAAAACACCAACAACTAGTTGCTCCGAAGAAGACAACTACTTCGCATCTCTTCTGGGACTGGTGTGCAACTGTTTGACTTTCATTTTCAATGCCCGGAGAGATGTTAAAATAATTGAACTTTCGATGTAGGTCGGCTTTGTAGGTTACCTCTTTGGTGGTTACTGGTGAACTTTTATCGAAAGTAGGAGATGTCTGAAAAACCAGTAAAAGTTTCGAAATATTGCGCACTTAAAACAAAATCAACAACACATTTTCAAAAGAGGCTTTTGTTTTGATGATGTAATTCGGCTGTTGCTTCTGTCCCGGAGGGATTTAAACCGTTACTTATAAATCTTTAAGAAACTGCAGTATAAATGCATAGCTAGTTTACTGAGTCAGGTTGTAAAAACATGAGAAAAATCCACCGAAAATTCCAAATATTATTTTCTGGAATTTAGACATTCTAAGTAAATTTTTTAAAAATTATGATAATCATTCCAAAACTATACGAAATATTCTCAACTATTTACAAAATTGCTTGCTATGTAATTATTTTAATCGTAAGATAATATATATATATATATATATATATTAACTTTAATACTCTTTTAGCCCTAAATATTAAGAAAAAAACATTTGAATTGAGGCATTCTAAAAGAATTTTTATTATTTGTTCATGAAGCGATTAAATATGCAGTTTTTGAGAATTAGGAAAAGTAGAATACCAAATTTTGAAAACTGAAAGTATCATTATAAATAACCAAAAAGAAAAAAAGATATCAGTAAAAATGAATTTACATGCATTAGCTTAAGAATGAATGAAACTTCGCGTAAAATAATATCCTTGAATATATTTTCAGTTCTTATGCTGAATCTCTTTTTTCGATGATTAAGTGCGAAGATTTTCATAATCTGATATCCAAAATAGTAATTAACTATAGATATAGGCGTTCAGTATTGATGTTGCAAGTCAACTGGGAACAATTCTTATTTCTCTCATGAATTAATATACATTTCAGAATATAAAAAAAGAAATGACTGAAAAAAAAACAAGAAAATAAACATCTACTTTAAAAAAAACCTTTAGAACTTTTTTACATTATATGCATAAACTTAATGGCCATTTGATTGTTTATGAAAATTGGAACTATTTTAAGTTCTTCTTTACCACTTAAAGCATGTAATTTTAATATATCAGGAAATTAATCTATGCGATGATAGAGGTATGTTTATTCTAGGGATTCTTCATCAATTTTTTTCTATCGTTTTCTTTTTCGTTTTTGCATCGACCTCTCTTCCATAATCTGGTGTTCTTTCTTCTTCCAACAGTAATCTGAATAGGAATACTTTAATCAAACCATTACTACATTGTGGAGGGTCAAGTTCACAAGAGATTTAAAAACATGAATCTGCATCTGTCAATTATCTAAACAAATAATGCAGTTATTTATGTTCTTGTTTAATAATTTTTTGAAAATTTTCCTTACATTAGCCACATAAATAAAAATCCTTTCAGAAAATATCATATTCTACGTTTCTTTCTATGAAAAGTATCCTAATTTTTCACCATAAAGAATTTAGAAAATGACAAACCAACTGAAGCGCAGAATTCCGATTGCCTTATTCATTTGAATCTCACAGAAAATTAAATATTCATGAATGAAATGTAGTAATTTCTGAATGAAATCATTAAATATAAATGTCTTATTTCTCAACTGGTTGTGTGGTGTTAAATGTACCTTGACGGATTATACAATAATTTCCATAAGTTAAGTAACAAATTGAAAAATTGCGATAAATCAGCCAAAAGTAGTTCGAAGTGCTTGAAATTTACATACATTACAAATAAAAGCAAATTGTATTGACTAACAGTGTGCGAAAGTGTAAGACAGTCATTGTTTTACATAAATACGGTGCAGCTAAAAACTGGTTTTTTTAAGAGAAAGCCGTCATTTAATAAATGGATGAATATTAAATAACCCCGAAATGTAAAAGTGTGTTACAATCGACGTTTTCCAGCATATTTACGTTACAGAGCCATAGGCCGACTAGAAGTGGATCAATGACAATACAACGTTGTAAAATGGCTGATATTGTCGACCTTTCCGGGATGAAACTGTTTTTGAAACACTTTCTATAAACTAGATCATCTTCTCCAAGATCTACTGTAGGTAGGTCAAAAGTTACAACTTCTTTAGATGTTTGGGGCTTATTTCAAGTCGTAACAGGTTTGGTTTGATTTAGTTTTGGGTAACCATATGAAATGATATATTAAGAGCAAATTGTAACAAATTTCAAACTCCATCCTATCTTAGATACGCGCTTATTTAAGCTGCAGGGTTAGCAATATCAATACGCAGAAGGCTCCAGGAAGGAGGTCTGTATTCTTAACGATCATGATTTGGGCATGCATTATTGTAAACTAAATTGAAAATTAGTGGAGGTTTGCTCTGTTTAATGATGAGTCTTGCATTGCTTTAAAAATTGGTTCCCGAGGCATTTATTTATACACAAAAATTCGGAATCTTCCATCTAATATACTGTAAAACGCAGGAGGTGATGCCCTTATAATGGGTATACTTCATATGGCCGCACAGACCTGTATATGTTGCCGCATGGAATTCTCAATGATCACAGATGTAAAGACGAAATATTGAATCCTGTGCATATCGTCCTGTGCATATTAGCGCTAACTTTTGTAAACACCCTTCTAATACTGCTAATCTGGTGCATCGATTTTTTTTGAAGAAATTATAGTCCAAATGGTATGAACAGTACTTTCTCCCAACATTAATCGAAGCATGCGTGAAATCTCAGGGGTTATCATATTCACAATTAACAAGTTTCTTTGAATTTTATTTGTAAATCCGGATATTTTATGTTCCTTTTATATCATAAAATGTAAATACTCTATATATGTAATAATTTCAAATGAGCTATATTCTAAAAATAATTTTCTGATCACTCGAACTCCAGCTTCACTATAAAATTAAATTCTAAGTTGCTCGATCTGTTCATTTTCTCACAGAATCAAACCACTGAATCCACAAATTCTTCTCTAAAATTATATAAGTTCAAAACATTTCTCACGGACGTTTTTTTTCTGCCTTTTGCCTTCCCTTTCAATTCGTTACTCTGTTCTCATTTTGCTTGGATCAAGGCATCTTAACAAAAACTAAAAATTGTATTATTTCCTTAAATTCATGAAGAATAAAATCGTCAAAGACCTTAACAAACTTCTTTAAATCAGATATATATATATAAATACAGGGTGATCAAGAAATAACAGGTGGTGTTCGGAACCCTATAGCGTGTTATGTACCGGACGAAATATAACAGAATTTGGTCACCATACACATTAAAGTATGCAGAAAGTATGGGAAAAGAATACATAACTGCCTATGGAAACAGTAAAAAGCAACAAATACCAATGATAAACGTTTATTATAGCAACTTACAAATTTGGCTCAAGGTGACCACCAACTTGATGTTCCAATAATTTCATGTGGTACACGAGGTTTTCGACGGTGGCTCGCAGGATATCGGCATTGTAGCAGTCTGACATGTAATGTTATTTGATCTTTTAAAGTAGGAATGTGAGGAACATATCCTTAATACACAACGATTTTCAAGTGAACCAGACCGCTTTACAACCAGAAATTGCCAAGATTCAGATCAGTGTCATCAGTTAATGGGTGTTATCTTATGCGAATAAAATTTCAGGATCTTACGCAATATCTTCTGTATCGTCGAAAACGGGGTATCTGCTTGTCGTTATATTGAACTTGCACTGCTGATAACCTCCTTATTAGCTATTGCTTGATCCATAACGGTGGTTGCAACTTCTTCAACTTGTTCCTGCTTGGTAACTTTACGTCCTCGGCCTGGTTGCACAGCAAGAATTCCTGTTGTTTCAAATCTTTCAACCATTCTTCGTAATTTAGTTATGGTCATTGGTCCTCTATGTAACTGTTCTAACCGCCGGTATTCACGAAGAGCAGTACTGGTATTTTCATCCCGCTGATAAAACAGCTTGACTAATAAGGTGCGTTCACGTAGTGACAACGCAATCGAGGGGCGAATTCTTGCAAAATGAAATAAATTCCAGCAACCCTTCTTTTATCTTCGATGTCATTTCACAAAGTATCCCTATAAGCAAATTACATAATAAAGTTTTCGATCGCAGCGCCAGGATTTCCCCTATCGGCGTTTTTTGGTACTAATTCTTTTTTATTGATAAATCAAAACCGTATACTTTAATATGTATGGTGGCCAAATTTTGTTATATTTCGTCCAGTACATAACACACTACAGGGCTTCGAACACCTCCTTTTATTTCTTGATCACCCTGTATGTAATATATGTATGTAAAAGTATATAAATATACAATGTGGTATAACAAATATTAGAGCAAGTTTCATCCCATTCGTATGCACACTTTCTTAGCTGTCAGTTTTCTATTTCTTTCCTAACTTTTGGAAATCGGTGTAATTTTTCATAAGTTAATCAGATATATAATTTTTTCTTCTGAGTTAAGTTGCCAATTATTATTAAATGAATTTGCGTTCTACGTTACAATATTTCCAATAACGATAGTAAGAATTGGGTGGGGGGGGGGTATTCGCATATAAAGAAGTAAAATAAATAAAAGTTCCGTTAACTTTCGCTAACAAATTTTTGGCTTTCCAAAAACTTAACGGTTGAAAAACTTATTGACCGCACTGTTTACATTGATATTGTAACAACCAGTTACGTAATCATATAACTTTCTTCAAAGATTTCCTCGTGTTCTACCGAGATTGAAGACCGGCCTTTGATTCGGAAGCTGAACAAATCTACTGCACCCCAGAGGGTGAATTTAAGAGCAAAACACGGCAGGACCTTAGCATGTTTGGCACATTTTCTTTCTTACATAATGGTGAAGCAAGTAGGTCACCGTTCCAACAGCTATAGCGCTGTGGAACTTCCGACGGAGCATTTAAGTCAAGCACTGAATCAGAGGAACCGCGAAGTGAGCCTGCAGCAAATTTCACTCACTAATACCTTTTTTTCAAAAACATTCATTGCCAGGATTAACTTTCATGAAATCTTTATCGTGTCAAAATGGCATAATTGTTGCGTCAGTTAAAAGGACGTTTGGGATTTAGAAACAATGTGATACTATTGATGTTGCATTTGAGATATTTGATTTTTAAAAGTACTTGAATGAGGTAATTCAGAAAGTCAATTGATATTTTGTATTCGTGACATAAGCAGTTACTGTTATTCAGAAAGGTTTTTTCGTGTTTGCGTTGGATTAAAATAAGTCTAAATTCAAGAAAATCTGAAAATGTTAAGAAATTTGGAAATGTTAATGCAATGTTGAATACAAAGACAGAAGAAAATTATAGGATGCTGATAGATAAAACTTTCTGATAATGTTAAGAAACTATACAACTATGCCAAATAAAAAAAATTCCATTAATGTTAAAAAAAAATCTATATCGTATGCAAAAGAAATTCTATCACCTTGTAAACTGAATACATTCAAGAAAAAAAAAAATCGTAAAACTAATATTCAAAATTATAATTTAAAACTCGTTAATTTCTTTGTTAGTAAATAAATAATTCTTTTTTTTTGTGTGTGTGTGTCATGGACACATTTAAAAGCTTTTTGAAAATCGTTTTTAATTCGCGGTTTTTGAAAAAAGTACATACAAAATTAACACAATTATATATTCATATGGATTTTTAAACAAATGCAGTTTAAATCTAAGAAATCTTTTCTCTATTTACAGTATTAAAATAACAATATATATATGTAATGATATTTTAAAACTTAATTTAACCTTAATTAATTTCCAAAGTTTTGTCTTAATTCAGCCCTTATTAACTTCATTCTAAAATATTCTTCTATTTCCTGGTTCCATTCCCCTTTTTCTATTTAATTAATGCAATAAAAGCTTTGTAAAAATGCTTAAATCTGCACTTTCACACGCCCCGAGTGAAGAGATAAAAAAGTGTCCAGCCAAGTACATTCTTTTTAAAAGATACCTAAATTCCCCTGCCTGAATCCTCACGTGTAAAGAAATCCCTATCAAAATTTCACAGTATATAAACACTGGGGAAAATAATTTCTCCCCTTATTTTTAGCTTTTCCTCATTTCGCTCGTTTCGCTCTGTGTGATGTGCTCGTCGCTTCTGCTTGTACATAAATCATGCCTCCCGGGATGGAATAAAACGAAGTTTAAAATTCGAAAGTGTCTTCTGTTACGATTCTGCTTAAAACATTAGGTTTACATATATATATATATATTGTCACAGGTATTCACAAATAATTTTAAAATTAGTTGGTTACAGTTAGCTGTTTGTAAATAACATAACAGATATCAGATTTTTCAGCGTAAAGAAGATATAAATCTTAAAGTATAAAAATAAATTTTATTTTTATAAACAGGTTTCTTTTTAAAAAAGTCTTTACAAATAGGTCAGTGTATAAAGATCTTTTTTCTACTGAATAAATCAAAAATAAGAATGATTCGAAGCAAATAAGGGTGTAGGAACGCATTTTTTGTAGAGGCCCAAAATTTTTTACTATCGAGAAATGTCCATTCGAAGTCATTGATATTATATAATAGATTTCGTGTCAAAGTAAGATAAATTGAATCATCTGAAACGAATTATTTGAAGATAGGATAAACGAAATGTTGCTTGATTAAACGGATTTAAATCCAAGTAGAAGCACTGAACTAAAGTTGCCCTGTTGGATGGATGGAATTTTTGTTTGAATGTTGATTTTATAAAGCTGTGTATTAAGTTTTAATAATTTGTTGTACTGTTTCCTGAAATTATAAATATTGCTTAAATATGAGACATTGGTTGTCGAATAATTCATAACAGGTTTTACCCTTTATGTTAGACCGTTCACTTCGTTGCCTTTTTTTTTTTTTTTTTTTTTTTTTGTTCAACTGAAATTCGTATTTTCAGGCAGATCTCATTTTAACTAACAGTTGATTGTAAACAAGAAATAATTTACTTACGCAATTTCTATTTATTTCTAAATATGAATTCATTACTTTTGATGCTTAATAAAGAATACAATGCTAAAGAATAAAGAATACAATGCAGAATAATTTGCTAGGGTGAGTTCTCTCCCCTCAATTTCTTTATGTACTTTCATAATATTGTGTTCAGCTTAATTGTATGGCAAACCGATGCATCTATATCTCGTATATTAAAATTTTATAATGAATTACATCATTTTATATTTTTAAATTTCATCATTTTATACATCATTTTATATTTTTAAATTTCATCATTTTATATTTTTAAATTTCATCATTTTATATTTTTAAATTTCATCATTTTATACTTGTAAATTTCATCATTTTATACATCATTTTATATTTGCAAATTTCGAAGAATCTTTAATTTTTAAAACCTGAACTTTTATGTTATCTAACGGATAAATTTCGACTTCTAAATTTTTCAATTCTTTCAAAATCGAATTTACCTAATTTGTTCTATTTTTGGGTTATCACGTCACATATAGACAGAAAGTCTGAAGTCAACTAGTAAATGATTGAGAATAAAATTTTATAGGTATCTGAAATAATTGATGAATAAACTTGGATATCAAACTTTATTCATCCAAGTCGCTGCATTTTTGAGTTATCACATCACAAAAACTCGGACAGGTTTCTTGTTACGAATTTTATCTAAAATCTGATAGAAATATACAATTGTGGTGCAAAGACTCATCTGTCTATAGTGCTACGTTTATGAGTTAACACTTTCTCTTACAGATAAATATAATCTGATCCTTTATTTTTCCCATTCTTCTTTTGGACGTAGACGAGAAAGTAGAAGTGGAAAATACTTAGAAATTAATGCTGCAGACAATATGTATCAAAAGATTGCATTTTTTTTTTTTTTTTACAAAAAAAAAAGCTTATTTTTTTATTTCAAGCCAGATTTGAAATTTATTGCATTTCATAATAATAGAAAATTTTTGTAATTTTAGCAAAATAAAACTATGTGAATGTGACTTGATAATTTAGCGGATAAAATTATCAGAGCCTTCCTCTCACATACCCTTCCATCTTCACCAAACCAGCTCGATAATTCTCGTCTAAATATGAATAAGAAGTAAGATAGAATAATTGATGCGATGTTCAACGTTTTTATATGTAGTAGTTCATAATCCCTCACAATTTTTTTTTTCATTTTAATAGCATTTCAGACCCACGAATAACGTTTTAGAAAAGTAACCTCTAACAAAAGAAAATGAATATTCAATAAATCGGATGTAATTCCGTCAAGACGACAAAAATTGAAGCCGGCATTCATAAATGGCCAATGAAAAAATAAATAAAATGAAATGAAATGAAATGAAATGAAAAGAAAAAATAGGAATGCAAACTTTGAAAGAAAAAGAGATTAGTTGGCAGCGCTCCAATTTGAATCTGTTCTCTTCTTCAGCTCTTGTTCCTCTGAATTCAATGAGAGAGAGAATTGCATTGGCCTTCGAATCAAGCAATCAGTTGTGTGCCCAGTGGACTTTTATGGGCTACATGAAAGATAGCACCAGTCCCGCTGCTCTCTTGCTTGTTGGTTTATTTTCTGTATTATTTCTGCGTTTTTATTGCTTTCATTTTTATTGATTATCGAACCCTCAGAGTGATAAAGTAAGCAAAGAATATATGGGAAACAAAGGAAAAGTTAGGAAATTCGGTAAAAAAATGAAAATACCACTTTAAAAAATAATTTCAAAGGGTGCTGCAGGTCTCGTGATTAATCTCTAATTTGGTATTTCCTCTAATCTATAATATTACAGAAAATTAATAACACACCTGAAAGAATAAAAACGCAAACTGTCCAAAAGTGAAAAAAAGATAAGACTAGCAAAAGAATCTCGGTAATAAAGACATTAAATGGTAGAAAATAGTGTTTTAGTTCTTCAACAAAAGAAGAATCCTTTTGTATATAAAGAAGCACTGTTTAAGCTCACTTGCAGCGCTAGCCCCCCCCCCATGGGGTGGCGAAAGAGGAAACCTCACAGTTCAGACTGGGTTCTCGTGCGAGCTGGACCAAGAGATAGATAGATGCTCCTCTACTAAGCAGAAGTCAAAATTTTCACATTGATTATTGTTCGCATTTACCTCCTATTAGAAAAGATGTGATATAATATTGCAATTTTATTATGCTTTTTGATTATTTTATTAGCATTAATCAAATTGTAATTTGATATATCTTTGTTGAGTTTCACAATAAACTGTTTAAAAAAACTACAGTCCACTTCATTTTATTTAGCTAGAGACAGACACGTAAATATATTTTTATTAAAACGTGAGCACTTTTTAAAATGCGTGTTGAGATGTTACCAAAAAGCATATAGAAGAAAAATTATTCCTTTTTGTGTTTCAGTAAGGAAGTTAGTAAAGATTTTTATAAAGTACAATGGAGATCAGAAATTCCAAATATAATTGGACGCTAACTAGACCACAAGAGTTTAATCAAGACTCTTAAGTTTTCTTTTTCATTCCCCCAACTTATCTAAGGAAACGACATTTCCTGTAGTAAAATGAAAGCAATGGGAAATCTATCGAATTCCTCAGAGATGAATCAGAGGAAGTTATTTGAGGTATTTCGAAAGCTAAGCAAAATTAGAAGGAAAATCCCCGCCACAAAATTTGAAAAAGCTCTTGGAATTATCTTGCTGATTTGTAGTAAAATCCGTGTTATATTATATAACGAAGAAAAATAATTATTGAATTTTTGAAGAAAAATCTGAATGTTTTCTTATTGAAGATGAACCCTTCTTTGCGTGATGTTGAAAATTTCCATCTAACATTTAGTGAACAAAAAATTGTACTCAGAACAGGTGTACTGTAAATTGGTTGTCGCTGGCAACTTTTTTCACGACTATTGCGTAACAAAGGAACGTAGCTATAAAAAAAAATCAAATGTTACAATCATTATAGCGGATTTGAAATTGTCATTCCGCTGTTTATTGTGGTTGAAAGGAACTTGCGATTTCTTGAATAGTTTTATAATTAATCTGATTTTTTGCTAATAAAAGCGATAATGAGTTGTGGAATTTATAAGAGAGGGACACTGAAGATTTCGTGCTGAGCTTAACAAGTAAATTTGCATGATAATAGATATTTCTATCATACTGTTTTTTTAAATTATTTTATATATTTATACTAGGATTTTTTAAACATTTTTCCTTTAATATAGAGCATGAATTACATCACCTTGATTTATTTCACAAAGAAGAAAAAAATCATGCAAAGAAAAGTTAAGAAATGGTATTTAAGGGAAAACAGTTATCGTTCGATTTGATTTGATTTTTTAATTTCTTATTTTTGAACTAAAGGAAGATAATTTTTATTACTTGATAGAAATGATTTTTGAGTTTATAACGTTAGTGTAATAATATTCTTTAAAATTATGTACCTTTTAAAAAAGAAGAATGTCGCTTATATAGGCAACTTGAACAATCATTTAATTTGAACCTATTGAACTTTCTTTCAAGTTATTGAAAATAAAAATTACCCAGACTGAATGATATCTTGTACAGTTTACTACAACTCTACAGGATGCACTTTTAAAATTGCTCTGCTCTGTTTTACATTCAGATCTGTATCAAATATGTTTTTCAGGATAATTTCTGTTCGCATGCAATTTTCTATAATCATAATTCAGATAATTTCTACTCGGTTTTCTTTACGGCAAAAAATATATTTCCAGAAGTTTTTATTTAATAATTTGACTGTAGTTTATAACTTTTGTTATTAAAAATAAAATCTTCTGATGAACAGACGAGTCTCTCCGAGATTATATATTGTTCTGAAACGTGAATGTCTAGTTTCACTTAATAATAAGAAATTAAATACTTACACAAAAAACTGATACATAACTCGGAAATTCAATTTTAATTATTTACAAAATATTAATTTTGCAAATAAGTTAAAATTGAAATTATATGAGTATTTCCACTCATTAATTAATGTTTATAAAGGATTGACAATTCATTGTTTATGTAAATAAATATTTAGAAGATTAAATAAAGCATTTATAGTAAAATAAATTGTAATTTGTTCGCTGAGCAAAAGGGTAAAATTGCAAAGGAAATTAGGATTCTGATAATTATCCGAGGACATTTTGTAATATTAAGAAAAAAATAACGTAAGAATTATTTTAAAGCCAAAATTTATTCTTAATTCTTAATTAATTTTTTTCATTTATTCCGATAAGAATATTAATTTTGTTTTATGCAGATTATTAGGCTTGTTCTGAAGGTTTTTAAAATAATCATATCTGTACACCGAACATATGTAGAAAAGTATCATAGTTTTTTGCGATATAAAAGTTAATAGTTAATTTTGTATTTTTCTTTCTAGAAGTTCAGTTTTTTGTACTATATGTTGCTTAAAAACATTAGATTATTTATCCATTCCCTGATTGACAGTTATGTCAATTTACAGATAGCAGATTGATGCGTTGTTGTAATATGGCAGTGGTAATTGTAAACAAAGTTTAAGTGCAATGTTTACCTTGAACTTTAAACGATAAACTTATTTCGCAAAGTGCACGAGACATTGATTTTATGTATCTGTGTAGTAATCAAGAGAATGATTTTCGTTTCTATAAGTTAAAAAAACCAGAACATTCATACTTCTGACATACAGAATTTTATTTAAACAAGGTAACTAATAACGGTGGATGAAATCTTTTTCAAATAGTATATGAGTGCGTACATTGAATTCAATATATAATAATACAAATTTTTGCAATTAGAAAACAGTATAGCTAAATTTTTTTAAAAATATTTCTACGCTTTGTTTTTATGCAAATCCCTTTCTTTATAATTCCATTCTTCCAATAGTACAATATAAACAAGTAATTATTTGTTAAGCATTATATTTATAAAAATCATTGAATTTTTCTACAATCTTTCATAATGGAAAAGCAATAGAATTTAAATACAATAATAAAATGTTAAGACTTTCACAGAAAAAGGCCTTTCTCATGAATGGCTATTGCACTCTTTGCTGCATATAATATCCAAGAAGTTTTTTAACTAATTTAATATACAAATTTATCCCTTCCAATCAAAGAATAAAACAATTCTTTGCGCTGAACAGAAAAATCTAATAAAGAGATGTCTTTTCAATCATTTCATCTTAATTAAAAACTGGTATTTTCTCCCCGCATATTTGATAATATTTTTATTTTATATTCTTATCTTATTATTTTATATTATTTTATACTATATCTAATTTTTCTTTTTTCTAAGCCTTTTTTTATCTTGGGGGGGGGGGGTGAAATGGTCATGTACCTTTAAAAATTGTATTGCCTAAAACAAAAGATCACGCGTTCTCCAAGTTGAGAAATGATGTTCTATTATATGCTAATTAGCAACTCTGGTATTAACTAGCATCATTTCATCGTAGGAGAAAAGAAACAATCCGTAGTTCTATATTCAATAGCTTATTACATATTCTATCATTGAATTCTGTCTGCTCTGATATGACTCTCTCACAAAACTGAATCGAACAAAAAAATATACATTAATCTCTAAAGAAACTGGATTTATTTTCATCTTGTATAGAACTACGATCATTAGTTTGACGTATGACTCTAAATTCTTATTCTGTTGACCACCCCTAAATAAATTATTCTATGTTATAGTTGTGTTAATATACAGGCAGACCTGTGCTACTATGTAGGACTATTTTTTTCTGGACATATTGCTGAAACTACATGCACTCTCTAAAATTCACACTATAAGTGTAAAATTCATAATCAAATTGTTCATAGCAATAAAATATTAATTCGCCGATCTCCGATCACAGAAATGATTTTTCATGAAGCACTGAAAGCATTTAAAAACCTTTTTATAATAATTGTAACAAAAATCAATTATAGAGTCAGTAATAAAGCATTGATATATTAAAACAGTTATCTTGCATATAATGCGAAAGGAGATATTTTATTACTTCTTTCCTTTCACAAGCATGGAAACCACTTCAAAGATAGGGTTGACTGAGCTTTCTATTGTAAAAGTGAATTTTCACTCTTCTGTTGTAATTGCTAGACTGCGCCACATGTTTCTTGAGACGTGAAAAAGTTGCTTCAATAAAATAAAGATTATATTTTTCACGCTTTGGAAGTTTTTGTTTTACTACGATAATGAATTATTTCAATAGATTTTCAAAATATGAGTTAAAACTTCTACGCTGACATAATAGCTTACCTATACTCAAAAATATCAGATAAAAGTAAATGCTACTTCATGAATGGAAATATAATTTTAGATAGAAAATTTTTAAAATTTATTTCAGCTTTGTTTTGTAATTATATGAAGAATTGAAGCAATTTATTTCCTATTCAATTTTCTTTCATTTAGTAATAAAGATACTTTAAATTTTAATATTTACCGGCTTATTAACTATTTGTTCTCATAGTTTATATTTTATTTTCCATATAGATATCAAAACAAAGGATTAAAGATTCAAATATATTATAAGCAAAGATGTTTGCAAAGCTAGTTTATTTGCCACTGTCTCAAAATGCACGATTTCCTTGAAAATACAAATAGTTAGGACAAAATTTAAAAAATAAAAGAAATTGTTTGTTGCTTGTTTTAATTTTAAACGCAACATCAAAATCTCATTGGTAATTTTTATATGAAACATAGTCTTTTTTTTTCTGTCCTAACATAACTACTGAACTATAAATAGCGAATTCATTCAGATTAAGGCATTGCAATCCAATTCATACTTTATATCTGGGAGTGAAAATTCAGCATTCAGAAGCAATTAAATCAAATAAAAAATATTGTTTCCGAGTGTATTAAAATTATGCCGTTTGATTGCAATTAGACATAGCCCTCTTATTTAAAAAATGTTACTAACCTACAGTTAGGAATAAAAAAAATGTAGAAATTAGTTCATTATTGAAATTGAAGAGAAAAGTCAGTGCCCAGAAGATGATCATCCAAAAAAAAAAATGATTTTTAAACACCATAATCTTTTGCACACGTGCCAGATTTGAATGGAAAATTCTTAAAACAGTTATTTGGTTGGTGAATTCAGCCTATATAGTACTTCCAATTCTTCTTTAAAGCTTAGAACTGAGCCCTAGATAATTAGGCTGAAATCATTCCCTGTACTCTAAGTCAATCAGCGCAAGTTTCATTTGTGTGGCAAAATATTTCATAAATGGAATAATTCTTATTTTTTTTATTTTTTCATTAAGAATATGGTTTTTAAAATGAATTAAAATGCCATTTCTTTTTACTTTAAAATGAAACATATACAAAATATAAATTCCATTTAAACATTCGTTTTAAAGATATTGTTAAACAGTTATACTAAATGTATCTATTAGTAGTGATGCAATTGTATTGTATCAGCCCGCGTGCCATTTTTACCGTGCAATATAAATAAATGTTAAGAATCGTTTCTGCAATATATTTAATGATCGTGAACTGCATGGTTTTTTAGAACCTCGAATAGTGTTCAAGGTTATTCAGTACTCTATATCTGTTCATCGAATCGTAACTAAGAAACCTCTATAATAATATGAAAACGATAATAAATCCGATTATAAGCAAGGCACACTATAGCCCTTTGGGATAAAAGAGGTAAAAACGATTTCAATTCACCCAAGAATCGAAACGTCACGGCCGTGACCCTTCATTGAAAATATGGAAACTATCTGGTTCCTATCGAAAGTAGGGATTGCAATACCGGTAGTTTGAGCCATTTGTACAATTTTCTAATACCGGTATTCACAAGTTTAAATACCATTTTTTCGATATTTACTAGAAATTTTTAAAATTATTTCCACTATATGTTCAGGGATCGCCAATATAGCAAAATAGTATACGTTTTTGTTTTTATGTCTCCATAACGTGTATTAATTACACTGTGTTAATTATACTTAACTATACTAAATTCACAGTATTAATTATACTGTGAATACAAAGTTGCATCGTGCAATGAAGAGAAGTAAGATATATTAAGTAGTATGTGAACCATCCAAGGAGGGGGTCAAAACTATCCTATTACAGCTCCGAGCAATACTGCACACGCGCAGGATTCGTAGTCTGATATTCATATCTGTGAAAACAAGGGTTGTAGTTGTGAAGAAAGGGCGTAATATTTCGATATTTTTTAAATTGGTGACAGATGCGGCGTTAGCAGGGGGGCAAGGGGGGCAATTGCCCCCCTGTCGGCAACCGCTTGCCCCCCCCCGTCGGCGAGAGATTGAGAGTTTCGTCGGCAAAATTTTTCACTACTTCAAAATGGTTGTGGAAAAGCACACATTCTCGAATATCAAAATTTAAAAACCATCTTAAAAGTAATATGTTGTAAACAATTAAGTAGCTGTTAAACAGGTTTGTTTATGTTTGGTAAAATAATCAATAGGGTGGCAGGTCAATAAGATGCCGCATTTTGCGGACGATTTTTGATCGCCTGACTATGAACGCAATTTGGTTTATGTAGAAGTTAAATTCACACATTTGCAGGCTTTTGATTGAAATGTCGTTCATCAAGCTTCTAATTAGCATTACTTTTGGCAGTATATCCGATAGGGTGAATAAGTTATCTCATTCTGCCGACTATGAACTGAAGACGATGGAAGTTCACTAATTTTCAGACATCTTATGTAAATGTTCATTCGTCTAATAATTTGCATTTCTTTTGGCAGAATAATTGACGTGTCAAGTGAGTAAGAAGTCACATTTTTGCCGATTTATATTTGTCTTTCTGTTAAGATGTTATCATAAGTTATGAGAAAAAAAATTTTTTTATCGAGTACTTCGATTATTTGCAAGTGGAATTATTAGGGAAAAATACTTTTCGTTTTCCCGTTAGTGCTATTTTATGATATTTTTGTTTATATTGTTATTTTTGTTATTGTATTTTTACTTTGTAGTGGTTATTTTCTTCTAATTTTTTGTTTTGTATTTTCCTTTCTGTTAAAATGGTATATCTCTTGGGCGTAATTTCAGGGGATTTTCGGGTCACGAGGAATCATTATTAGACCTTTGTCTGGATTTCCTCACAGAAAAAATCCCTTTCTTTGAATCCCTGCCTGAGGGTGACCCTTGAAAAAGTCTTCAGGCCGGATTCTTTTTTATTTGGTTTATTTGATTTTCCTATTAACTTGATTTTAATACTTTTGTATCAATTCATCTGTGTTTTAGAAGTAGCTGCAGTTGCGCTCTCTAAATACTATGAAGTTTCTTTCCGTTTCCGGTTTTAGTTTGAATAGGTAATAATTTTTAATTGCAATTTCGAAACTGTTTTGTTTCGTTTTCATTTTAGTTTCGTTTTCAAACTATTCTTACTTTAGATTGGTTACTTATATATATACTCATACATAATTACCCATAATAATGAATAAGAATAATTTTAAAGAACATAAAAAAATCAGTTGATAATACTTCGGTTTGGTTTCATTATTTATATGATGAAAAGAATATGGTGGCACAATGTAAAAAATGTTCAAGAGTTATTAAAGTGAATGAAGGAAGTACAAGCGAACTCCATACACATTTAAAAACGAAACATGATACAAATTTGTTAAAGAGGAAAGAATCTAATTGCGATGAAGATACAAATTTAAGCCCAGTTTCTAAGCCCAAGCCATCAGGGATTTTAGATTATTTTGAAAAAAAAAAACGATAATTTGGATGAAATTATTAGTAAGATGATAGCATTAGATGGCTTGCCATTTCGAGTGTTTTGCAGTTCTACTGAATTAAGAAAATCACTATCCGCCAGAGATTTAAAAAATCTACCAACATCGATAAACACTATAAGAACTGTTATAAATTACAGTAACGATGTTCGCAGTTCTTTGAAACACGAGCTAATACAATTAAAAGTAAATGGTGAAAAATTTAGTCTTACATTTGATGAATGGCCAAGTGTAAGAAATAAACGCTATTTAAATAAAAATATTCATTCAGAAAAAAAAATTGAAATATAGGACTTACACATGTCTCGGGAAGTAGGCAGGCCGAAAAATGTATGGAAGTGCTTAAATCTAAATTAGTGAAACATGGATTGTCCCTGAAAGAAGATATTCTATCCATAACGACTGATGGAGCAACAGTTATGAAAAAAGTTGGAAAGTTTATTGGTGCAAATCAGCAATTGTGCTATGCTCATGGAATTCAATTAGGAGTAATAGATATATTATACCAAAAAAATAAAGAGCAGAAGAATTCAAATACTGTGGATATAGCAACTTTGGATTCCGACTTTGAAGAGAGAGTGAGTTAGAGTGATATTGACAATGAAGATAATGACAATGCAATTGTTGAAGAAGATATTGCTAATGAGGATGAAATATTAACCCATCAAGAATTGCTTCCTATAATTTATTAAATTCGAAAAATTGTTAAGATATTTAAACGTTCCCCTACAAAAATATATATTAACTGAAAATAAAACAGAATATAAGTTAATATTAGATTCAAAAACACGTTGGAACAGTTTACTCCTAATGATGGAACGATTTTTGAAACTGAGAAATCCAATCCAAAAAGCAATAATTGACTTAAACCTGCATATTAATTTTTCAGATAGTGAATTCGACTTAATATCCAAAAATGTATCAGCTCTACTTCCAATAAAACTGGCTATTGAAGCAGTATGTCGGAGGGATTCTAATTTATTAGCAGCTAATGCAACAATAAATTTCATGTTGCAGTCACTGAAAGAACAGCACACATCATTTCCTGAAGAATTATATATTACATTGAAAAATCACTCAGAAGAAAGGTATACAGAAATAGAAAAAGTCTTATGGTATTTACATAATTATAATAATTTTAAAAATGAAAATGAAAAAAAGAGACTAACCAATTCAAATCTGATCACGTTTATAGTAAATTTTCTAAAAATCTTACCCACAAACCTATCCACATTCAGAAGAATTCGGTGTAGTTATCGAAAATTATGATGACACTAATGTCGATAGTGAAAAGAAATTGTCTCTTGAACAAAAATTAGAATTAGCGATAAATAAAAAAAATTTCAACAAACCAAAATACAATACAGAAATCAGCTATATCCAAAACCAACCGATGAGAACCCGCTTTATTTTAAGATGAGGGATTTAGAGGTAAATACTTGGAAAAAGTATATCGCGCATTGCTAACAGTACTACCAACTAGCGTAGATGCCGAAAGAGCGTTTTCGATAGCTGGTAATTTTTGCACAAAATTACGTTCCAGGCTTAATGACAGTACAATTGATGCATTATGTTTTTTAAGATCACATTTCAAAAATTTGTAATAATACCACAAGCTGAATAGTGATATTTACACTTTTTTGTGATTTAAATAAATAAGATGTTCCTTTACTTTTTTGTGATTCTTTATACACTGTTATAATTTATAAGTTACAAATTATTTTTTGAGATATTTTACACTCTCTAATAAAACTGGCAAATAAAACAAAGAAACACTTGTGTTTTCTTTCTTTTTCTAAAATTTCTACTACCGGTATTAAAACCGGTATCACGGTATTAAGATCTAAAAAATACCGAATACCGGTATTGAGCTTTTGGTCCGAATTTTCAATCCCTAATCGAAAGTTATGTTTTGATAGGTGATGTATTTTGTGTTGTCAGAAATCATACAAGAGTTTTTATTATTATTTATTAAAATGCCAACGGGCTCTTTACAAATCAAAATTTGACTTACAAATTTGAGTTCTGGTTGCAGTTAATCCATCATTTGCAAATTAAAAGTGAAAAGAACGATCATACCCTAATTATCAAGTTAGATTAATTATGTCATCCATGTTAGACTTCTTTATTGTTTTAAATCTAGTAACAATGAATTCTGCTGGAGACGATTGGAATGTTGAAACCCAAGGTATTAGGGTTAAATTTGTCTCGTTCTTGAACTTAGCTTGGTTCATGAGGTTTGAAAGCTTTCTGGTACACCAAAACAGACAGCTCCTGAACGGATGATACTCGGTCTTCATCTCATTCAAGGTCTTAAGATGTAAGAGGATATAATTATGTGTCTTTGAAGGAGTGAATCTCATAATAGGGAGAGTGGGGTCATAAAGACTTCCAAGTTTTCATTCCAGTGTTAAAGGGGTTCATATTCTTACACTGAAATTGCACTTTATCCTCCACCGATATGAAATAAAAGTAACTATTTACCCTTAGTCTTATTTAAGAAGCTGGGGGTAAAGCTCGCATTGCTTTTGGAAATATACTTCTCTTATCTATTTTAAGAGTTTCCTGTCCACTTCATAAGAGCGAAACACGATGTTTCTTTTCATAATGATTTGGGATCTGATAACCCAGGGGTTGAAATATTTATGCATACGAGAATGTACACAAATAGCAAGATCTTGCAATGTAAAACTAGTAACTGCCTTGCCAAAACTTAGAAATTGTTAACAATTTAAGTAGAAGCAGCCACCTAATTAGTTTATATATTAATTTTCGTAATCTAATTAGAGCATTTCACTTCCAGTCATACAGGTTTCAGCAAAAGTTTCGAAGAAATATTCTCTAACTGCGCTGGTATAATCTCTCTCGGAAATCTATTCTGGCTTAAGATAAAGTGATAGGGGAAATTAATCGATTTTCGGCTTAGTAAAACACCATTGCACTTCCGTTATTTATTTATTAATTCAGCAAAACAGTAAAATTTATTAAATTGGATGTAAAACAAGGAAGATGTTGAATAATTTATATTTGAAATATTAATTTTAAAAATAAGGTAATTGAAATTCAGATAATCAACAAAATGAAATATATTAAAATTATTTTTATGCAGGATAAAGTTTATAATTATTGTCAGCACTTTATCTGCCATGTAGAACGAAAAAAAAAAAAACCTTTTTAAAACTTACTGCCCATGAATAGAATAAGTGAAGTAATTCCCGCTATTATTATATAAGTCATTAGTTATTTCGACTTTTTTCCAGTTACATTTTCGGAAAAAGGCAGATTACTTTCATTAAAGTATTTCATGAAAAACATTCATCAAAGATTTTGATTCGAAATGTAATATAGGAACGGTTCTGAAATCTTAGAAAGTGCCTTTACAAGATAGTGGTTAAAATATCAAAAGCAAATTAATGGCTCCTACGAATTATTAAATATATTAAAAAAATTCAAAGCATAATTTTTCCGTGAGCGTGTAAAATCCAAGTCATGACATTCAGTTCATATGATAACATTGTCTTACAGATGAATGTTGAAAACTGCTACACTTTCTTTCATATCAAACATACTGATCATTCGAGAGATTTCTCGAAATTCCATAAATTTATAAATACCTAATCAAACAGAAGGTGTGTTCCATAAAATAGTATGAAGGCAAGGGAAAATTGTAGTATTCTGTTTCACTGTCTCCATAAAATACTTAGCGTAACTTTTATTAAAATCCAGACGTGTAAAAGTCTACAAAATCATATTGGAAGCTATCCCAAAACAAATATAGGGAAAGTTATTATTTATGGCAGCTTTTGGCTAGCATAAAAAAAATCTATAAAACTATTACAAAGTCAACAAATAAGGGAGACAACATTTTTCCATAACGCATTAATACAATATCTTGTCAATACAAAAATTACTCAGTATTTTTTTAACGATAAGCGAATAAAAGTTTTTCATCACTCATTCCCAAATTTTTACAGCCAGAACAATAGGAAGATACTCAAACTCTCGGTAAAAATATTTATTATAAATATCTTACATTATAAACTAGTTTGTCTAAAAATCGAAAAAGCTAATATCGCATGGTAATGCAAATTTATATAGATTGATTATTTGTCTGACATTTAATGGCGTAAGAAGCAGTTAGGTTAAACTTTATAGAAGAGAAAGTTGATTCACGAAAGAAAAGGTACATGTTAAAAATCTTAAATCATAAAAGATAAGAGTAAAAGAATATATTCAATAAAGTCGGACAAAATAACGATTCATATTTGGGCAATATAAATGTAATTGACATTATTATTTAAAATAAGTCTACTATTATATGCATCTGAAATAAGTAAAAGTCGATAATTGAAAGCTGTAATATACTCCAAGCCAATAAATTCTTATTTGAATTTTAGTAAAAGTTTTGCTAATATTATTCTGATATTAAACTGTGATAACGAAATTTAAATGATGAAAGGCGATATTTTTAAAGACCTTTTAAAAAATTCGGTGATATTTAGTAACAAGTTTCCATTCCATTTGTTAAAAGCAGAAGGTCACAGAGTTTACATTGCTTTTCTGCCTGATCAGTTATAAGATACATTCGAAATTTACTTCATTTATTGCAACAAATTATTGAATTTAATTAGTCTTTAAAGCCTTCCGCTTAGCATATTAAAAACGTGCCGGTACACGTGTTGCATTTCCAGTTCCTTAGTTATTAAATGCTTTGCACATTTCAACCGTTCAGCTCCAGTGAATCTAGCTTCAATTAGTTAATTTCACTGTGAACCATTGTATTTCGTGTATCTTCCATAAAGTTCCTGTTCTTTCAGAATCTTTGTCTTCTGAAGCCAACCATCAAAGGATATTTCATCCGGCATTCTGAAAGCATAGAAGTGGAGCACCACTAAGAATGTTTTTTATCCTCTCTTTCGAATGCAAATGAAGACAAACATTCACTGAAAACTCCTTTTGAGATAAGGTCTTATTTTTGCAAGTAAAGACCAATGAAATGTTAAAGAAGATTTGATTGTCATTAACACGTTACTTTATTCGATCATAAAAAAAATCCACTGCTGAATATTCATAATTATATGAAATAATATCAGTTTAAATTTTATTTTGATCGCTTTCAATCAACAAGAGCAGAGTAGCATTTTCCGTTGTACGAATAGATGTTCAAGAAAACATTTTTAGTTTCTTTGTGTATTGGCTGATAAAGATATCGTGAAGAGAAACTTAAGAATTTCACTCGTCTTGCTCAAAAAATACATGGAAAGCTCCAATTAACGTGTAGATGATTTCACTTCTCTATACTATAGTATAACATATATGTCATAACTTTAATTTTCTGCTTTAGTTTCCCGCATACATCTAGAGGTAAACTGTATTGCAATGGTCAAAAATCCAAACTCATGATTTTGATAAATCTTGAGTAAGCTACTAAATCCGAGTTATTTTCGCATTATTTTCTGATAACTCAGATCAAGACTCCTGCTGTATATGTATAGATTGTTTGCGAATTTTTCATTATGCAACGAATCTGTTTGAATTCTTCTTTAATTTCATTCCGACGTTTTTGTATTCTTAGCTATTTTAATTCACTTACACTTCTCTATAATACAGATTTTTCACGATGAGAAAGCATCGAAATTATGTTGGGAAACCAATTATTTGCTGAATTATTTTTTTGCATCACAGGTTATCCGGGAATTCGATTTCATTTCTAAATCTGCTGTTTTACAAGACGAAATCAAATGGAAGTAAAAGTAATTCTTTTTAACCGATGAAATGTTAAGTAGATACATTTAGATGTTAAGTAGATACATTTAGTTTTAGCCGATACAGCTCTCAGAAAAAATAAAAAATATTTAAAAAAACTACTTATAAATATAGAAAAAAAATACACTTTTTTTTTCTAAAAATAGGAATTTGAAAAATATCTTGGTTGTTTCTGAAATAAAATTAACTAAATACCCCTAAATATTTCTAAAATACGATGGCGTGGGGAAATATACAAATTAATGGCAGTATTTTCATAGTATAAACAGACTTTTACACTCTTTCTCCCAAAAGAATGCCAGCATATTTTTAAGCATTAATTAACGTAATAAATAAATTGTTATTAATTTTTGCTGAAGAGATTGTTTATATTGTGCATATATACATTTATATTGTGCGAAGTCCAAATATAAGATCAAAAATTGTATAAAAGGGCACTTTTATGTGTATGCATTATAATCATATTAACTCTTGTATATATTAATTACTTTTGTTAATTACGCTAATTTTTTTCTACCGAAAAAAATATTCTATAAAAATAGTTATTTTCTAAGTTCTGAAGAATACCATCAAAGACAAACCCGATAAAACTTAACAAATCTACAAGATTCGAAACACGACATTAAACATAAACTTATACAAATACTCTTTATGATTATGGTTTTTGCAATCATTAATCATCATTTAAATTTTAATATATATATTTTTAAATATTGGAGGAGCATTTACGAATCAATTATTTAGAAATGGCAGACAATCGTCTTAGAAAAAAAATTATCAAGTAGCTACTCACTAAAATTGGCTATCAATATTTTAAAACAGTTGCTTACTAGCTGGAATATATATTTTTCTTCGAGTTTGAAATTAAATAGTCCGAGTAATACAATCATCCAGGTTAAAAATTGTTTGTTATTATAGATTACATTAATATAACAAATTCTTGAGCTACACTTATGTGTATCTCACTACTACTACACTTATGTGTTTATCTATATGTTGTATGTTGAGAATTTAATATTAAGATAATTTCTAAGAAATTTTAAGATGTTTTTTTATTGTTATAACTGCGTTTGAGCTTTAATATGTTTTATTTGATTTATGAACTTTCTTTCCAAAATAACTGTGCGTTACATTAACTGCCTGAAATTATGCAATATACTTAACATTATGCAATTACTTAAACACAAATTACTTATGCATACTTAAGCTGTTGAGAAATCTAATTCTAAAAGATTGGGAAATTTTAATAGATTTAAAGTTCATATCTCTTGCTAGCACGTGTCTAATTAAATTCTCAAGAAGTTTTTATTTTTAATGAAATATATTTATTTCTTACATTGCAGCCTGTGCCTTTCAGACCAATTCTTATTAATGTTAAACATAAAAATTAAGAAATAAAACGAATAATAATTTTTTAAGTAATTTTTCTGATTTTCGTAATTAAATGTATCTTAAGTATTTCTGCTTCTTTTTTTAAATAAAAATTCGACTACTAGGTAATTCGAAGCAATATATTTATCGATGTGGTTATGACTTTAAATGAGTATTCTTATTTTGGGGTCAATAAGAACATTTTTTTTTTTAAATTTAAATACTAAAATCATTTATTAACTTCAAAAAAGTATTTCTAGTTTGTTATTGTTTCATAACTTTTCTGTTTATTGGAAGGAATGGCACAGTAAGGGCATAATAATTTCTAAAGTTTAACTTAAGCAAATTAAATAGTATTTACGATTTTTCAAACAAATTGATCGAAATGTTCACTGAACGAAAGACTTGAGCGCTAAATTTATTCGAAAATTTAGAAATATAAACTGAGGTGTAATTAGTATATGAGAAAAACAAGAGAGGTGAAAGCAAAACAGTAAATGAAAAGAGAGAAAAAAAAACAAAATATATAGACCGGAAATGTAAAATATAAATAAAAAGCATTTAAATTTCTAATATAAAAGTAATTCTAAATTTCAGATAGCATTTACAAAAGAATATGCTTATATCTTTTATTTTAGCTAAATTATAAATATTTTTACGTATCGAATGAAAGAAATGAGAAAAGCAAAACTTTCTTACATAATTATAATGAGATATTACCTCATGCAGTGAAACTTCACTTTAATTTCCTTCCTGTTGTATTCCGGAGGGATTCGATTCAGTTCGACAGATGTTGAAGTCAAACTCGCGTAGCTGCAGTTAGTTTGAAAGTGAAAACGAGCGAAACTTCCAAAGCGTTGAAGCATGTCTCTGCTGGAAACCCTGTAGACACGCCTCAGGCACCAATTCAGCAGTACAACAGGTCGGTCTCCAAAAATTGGAACAACATGTCATTGCAGAAACTCACAGTCGTGTCTGTTTACTTATTTCCACTGGATGCCCATATTCAATTTTATGTATGCATTTAACAATGAAACAATAGAAACATTTAAAGCGAAATTCAACTTTTGGGACAAAGGACGGGCTGAATTCAGAAGGGATTCTTTAAATTGATATATATATATATATATATATTATGCATAGATAAATTTATTAATAAGATAACATATGTCTACTTTTATTTTTAGATGTAAGTACAATGATAAAAAAAAAAACTCTTAATTTCTTTCAATAAATATTTTTTGGCGTTCTGTGAATGAACTAATCTGATGTATAATAAATTAAATGACTCACTTTCCACATTGAAGAGCTTTGGGCCTGATGCAAACACTGTTATGTGCTTGTGTCAGGCTGGCTATCAAATTTTAATATTTTTAATAGAGGTTTTAATGCAAGATTTCAGAATAAAATGAAGTATTTGTTTATGTAAACAGAATTACACAAAGAAATGTTAAGCTGAGCATAAATCAGCAGAAAATATTAGAAATGTTCTCTTCCAAATATCTTGCCTTTTAAAAAGGGGCCATACACTATTTTTCGTCTTCACCACTTTCAAATTTTAGTATTATGAATTTTTCTACTTTTGCTAATACTGATGTAAAACGTGAAGCAGGATAGATTGTCATCAACCTACTATAATTTAGTTAAAAGCATTTCGATTCTGTCCAAGTTTCAAAAACTAAAGGTGTGTTCGTTTTACTATTTGACTGTTTGTTGCACATTTTTTAGATATTTGCTTAATGTGCGTACGAAACTGAATACTTTTTCTTGAATTTTCAATGAACATTCATTTCATAACATAGCCGATGGGAAACAGGTAGCCTAATGCAATGAGAAAAGATTCCTGAAAAATTCGAAATACAACCATTTCGATGAGACCACGAACCACCTTAGAAATATAGAGTTTTTTTTCCCGTGCAACTCGTCTAAAGCAGTAAAAAAAATCATAAATTTGTGCATGAATTTAATTCGTCAAACTGAATTACCTGCTCCCTTACAACAATAATCTCTATGATACTACTGCTGTTGGCTTACAATAATTGTTTGTGCATGTAATCTTCATCGTGTGATTTTCAGCATTTTGATTATAACCAACACCGTCTTATGCCAAAAATGTCAAACATTTGTTACTAAAACATAGAAGCATACTAGCGAAAATAACAAATTTTTCAGTCTTTTTCGTAAAGGGCTGATGAATTATCCTGATCTGATACCTTATATATTACTAAGTAAGCTGTAAACTGAAATGACGAATGTTTTTTTATAAAATAATTATCTGATTTAATGATTTTTCAATTCTTTAATACGGAATTTTTTTTACTTAGAAAAGTATTTTGTGCATAATCGGATAATTTTAAGTGAATTTAAGAAACATTGTAATTTATTTTATGCTCTTATTAGGCTCAAGAATGTACAAAATTGTTGAAATTAAATTACACATTTATCTAAATGCAGAATAGTAGCGCTGATTAATTCTGATTAAATTCGAAATTTCTCATGATTTTTTCAGCATTCAAGAAAAATTGTACACTCTACACATCTTAAATATAAATATGAACACTTAATAATTGTAATTTTATTTAATATAAATATTCCTATCTTCGGTAAGTTAACTTTTTCTAAGACTATGAGAATTTGTTATCCATAATTACCATAAAATTTATCAGTTTTTAAATGTAGATGATATTTCCCTGATTAAAATAGTCAATGAATTCATCAAACTATTTTACCACCTCTGGTTATAACTTCTATCCGTTAATAACTTCAAGAATCACAAAAATATTAACATTCACTTTCACCACATAATGTAGTTTGAACAATCAAGTTAATGAGCAATTAATTAATAGCATTATTTTTGTTTTGAGAAAGTGAAGGGGCAAAATCTAAAGCTTAAAACTAAGTTTCCGTAAGTTCTTACTAAAATTTTTTAAAGGAACAAACACCTAAATGTTACAATTTCTTATCTGACACCGTAAAAATGTGTCTCAATTTGATAATTAATCATAAATTCTGCAAATTAATAAGCAAATAAAATTAATTTGTAAGATAATTGAATTTCATTCCTTAAATCACTTTCATCACTTTTTTCATAATCAATTCTAAAAGTATTTTAACGCAACACTATTTTTTAAAAAATGTCCTTTAAAGGGCTGTGGGGTAATGAAGGGTTATACCGCACACACGTAAGGAAGCTATCACATTTTATTGAACTAAATAATCTGTTGTAAAAACGTGTATCATATTGTGTCATTATTTGTTTGAAACTACGAACATCCATAATCTAGCATTTAGCGGTATTAATCCAAGGGTCAAGTGTGTTTTCTGTTCAAACCAGGAAGTTGTTACCAGAGAAAAGAGCCGTGTTTTAAATTATTCCCTTCATCATGACTACTAGTGCGAGAAGACATTTCAGTTCGACCTAAATGTTGTTATGAGAAGGAATAGAGTGATGCATACAGGTCATTTAGGAAAACAATGCTCATATAACACGATGCTAGTGTAACAAGCTAAATGATATAATTTTGGTTTTCTATCAAACTGTTGAAATTCTGTCTAAAATCAAAAAACCAACCAGCTACTACCTGATTTTTTTTTAGAAATAATTCCCGCGGGCGGAAAATTTGCAAATGTAAATCAAAAGTTAAAAAAAAAGTATGCAAAAAATAATATTTTATATCTCTGCTATTTTCTTATTAAACTTAAAATAGAAAAAAAAAATTTCGAAAAGAAAATCAGTTTCCTATTCACAAAGAATGAGAAATCAGAGTGAAAAGATTTTTATTATACTTCAATAATAATTCGATATGATTTGCTCTTTACTGTCTTGGATATTGTTTAACACAGGATGTCTAAGAAATTCGAATACAATTTAAAATGGATATAATTTCGTAAGAATGTGTTGTAAAAATAATTCCTATAAAAATAACAATGCTTGATACATTCAATTTTTTGACGTTTTCTAATTTAACATAAAACAGGTAAATAAAATTCAAAAAGAATATCTGTTTTCAAATCATAAAGAATTTAGGTGAAAGATTGTATCTGTAATGATTTAAAATGATTAGTTGCTGTAATACTGCTAAATACAGTTTGCGAATAAATTTCAATTTGAAATATAATAGCTTAGTAAGTAAGTGTGATAAAAACTACTCCTAAAAGTGATTAGAAAATTAGGTGTATTTATTTTTATGCTGAATTAATTTAAAAACGACTTTATCCTACTTTTGAATAGACAAGATAGTAAAGTATGTTATTCACCGTGGGAGTTAGAGATGCAGAAATTCCATATTAAGTGCATGAAAAAATTTAAAAATAATACAATTTATCTTCTAAGGAACCAGTGGATGAAGAATCATTCTGAAAAATAACTCAAAGCATCTGAGGAAGCCAGCTAGAAAGTCCTATTGTAGTTTCTACTTTCTCGCGCACTTAAAATGTGACGCGTTTTTTTGTTGCGTTTCGTCGCATGGGGAAGAAAATTACTTTTTTTGCAACTTTTTTTGACCAACTGAACTTAGAAATACAAATCTATATATAGTTTTGCTTTCAGTGCAACTTAAAAAATTTCAATTATGTAAATTTTTGCGTTTTTGAGTGAAGGCATTCGTATACCTAAAATTAAACCTTTCATTTAACCTTTTGGCTGAGTAGGTCAAAAATTTATGATAAAGAAATGATATTCTAAATTTCTTCCCTCTAGTTTATTACGTTTTGAGTTATTCTGCCCACATGTACACAGACGCACCTACAGAAAATGTAGGGGGTAGATTTTGTCCACAATTTTGTCCACAAATTTCGAGTTCGAATCGTTTTGACGATTACAATACAGGGTGTTCATTAATTATTGTCGGGGTTTCCGTACCTCATAAATTTCGAATAAAAAATATTACGCAAAAACCGATTACGTATTCGTAAATTACAACTCAAAGAATTTTATTAATGATATTAAAGTGCAAAGCTTGCACAATTTGCACTTTGTAGGCATTCAGCTGAAGGCGATTACGTATTCGTAAATTACAACTCAAAGAATTTTATTAATGGTACTAAAAAGATTAATGAATTTGCACATGGCTGCCCTTCGTGGCTAATTACCCAGACTGCAAATGCGCTAAGATCGCATTGTTGCCACGTAAAATTCTTTGAGTTGTAATTTACGAATACATAATCGCCTTCAGCTGAATGCCTACAAAGTGCAAATTGTGCAAGCTTTACACTTTAATATCATTAATAAAATTCTGTGAGTTGTAATTTACGAATATGTAATCGGTTTTTGCGTAATATTTTTTATTCGAAAGTTATGAGGTACGGAAACCCCGGCAATAATTATTGAACACCCTGTACTTTTTCATACTTCGTATAAAAATAAGATAAATAAATAGCATTGCTACATGTTAAAATAATTATAATAAAATTATTATAATTTTAATAGGCACTCAGATTTTATAGACACACTGTAATTTGATAGCCATATATCGAATTTATATGCTTCATCGAAAAAAAGTCAGAAGGAAAACAAACTCCAAAGGGATTCATTTCATTCTGTCTGACACACGAAAAGTTTGATACATAAATCCTGTTTATGTATCTTATTGCAAGGCCATTTTTAATGACATAAACCTTGACAACAAAACTCTGAAGCTTTTCTTGGAGAGTGACAAAAATAGTATTTAATGACATCGATGTTAATGTAAACAATTTTTAGTACTATGCTTACCCGAAAAATGTACGGCAGTACAAAAGATTTTCAGATTGTTTAAACCTTGTCATACATTTTTAGTATTTGCAATCAAGACTTTTTCAACTGTTTACCTTTCGCCTTTTCTCATCAAATCCTGTGGTATGAGAGTTCAAACTTTTACTAAAGCTAGAAAGAAACATTTTAACTTGAGGAATCAGAATAGGAAATCGTTTATTTATAGAAACAAATATTTATTTTAAAAAACGCTACTATAAATGATCTCAAGAGCGCTCATTGTGATACCAAAATACTCTCATCACGTAGACGTTCGAGGATATAGTTATAATTAACCAGCGCATTCCCCCTTTAATAAAACAATAATAAGTGGAGATAGTTCTAAAGTAATAAGTGAAGGTATTAAATTGCCAAGTTTTTAAAGCAGATACATTTGCATTAAAATAAGTGTTAGTTGTATTTAAGTTAAAGTTATAAGTTTAGTTAAAGTCATATTTAAATTTTATATTTTATTGGAATGTTCATTGTTTTATATCAATAATTAATAATCATCAAGGAAATCATCAATTGCAGAACCTCCTAAATATGAATGTAATTAAAGTAATCAGAAATATGTAATACATTTTTTTTATCAGATATAATTGTTTGAACACATTTGCTGATTTGGCCATTTGATGCTCGTCATTTCCATCTAGACGATAAAAAAAATCAAACCATTGGGTCACAGTTAAATAATAAAAAATAATTAAAAATCAGCAAAATCAGTAATTAAAAATCAGCAAAATCAGTAATTAAAAATCAGCAAGGAAATCATAAATTTCAAAGAGTCTTCTAAATATGAATTCAAAATTAAAGTAAGCAGCCAAATATGTAATAAATTCTTTTATCGGATATAATTAACTGAACACATCTGCCGATTTGGCCATTTGATGCTCCTTATTTCCATCTAGACGATAAAAAAATCAAATCATTGGCTCACAGCTTATTTCCTCATCGTTCATCACTCAAGCCCTCTCTTAAGAAATGAAAACCGAGTTTCCGGAAAATTCTCTACAATATCGGAACAAATTCTAAATTTTTGCTTTATTTGAATGCGCACTACAGAAAATCGAATCAAGTGCTGCATAATACAGAAGATTTACATACTTTTGTCTTATTCTCTATCGTTATACCCAACATCACAAAATCATACATATCATAATAAATCATATTTCCTATTTTCCTCCACTTCTTTGAAAACAGCAACAACAATGATCTTATCACAAAATCATACAAATCCAATTAACAGCGCGTTAGGGATATCCTTGAACTTAAAACTTTTGAGTGTTTCCGGCGATACAAGAAAAGGGGTTATTGTTGTTGGAGTTCTTTTACCCCTTCAAGACTAGAGGGAAACTAAATAAAGTAATATAATTTTTTAAAAACAGTCTTGAAGGGGTTAAAAACGCATTAGTGAACTCTTCTCTTGAAAAGAATATAAATATTGGAAATCTTGAATTTCATTTCCGTGTCTATCCATCTTCTCATTGTAAAATTAAGAATACAGAGTGAAATTTGGAAAAATACAAATTACATACTATTAATCCTACAGCTTTAACGTATGCGCAAAATATTCAAACATTCGAAGAATGAAACAGGTAGGAAGCTTTGCAAAAGCTGTAAAAATTTATTTTGCATTAATTTTTGAAGAGATGATTTCAACAGGTAGTGGTATAGAAATAGGGACGCAAGGGGTTACATATGCCCTGGCAGCCAGTCTTGAAGGATGCCATGGATACAAAATATTAGTGCGAGGAAGTCACTTTTTAAAATAAACTATCTTCAGGGGATGAAAAAATACTATGCCCAGTGCCATTTATATTTGCTAAACCGCTGATGACAATGAGGACAGCGGAAGATTCATATTATGCCTCAAGCAGCATTTACCTAGCTACGCCATTGTCTACAGGGATCCAAACCTGATGCGTTACAGTGTAATTGTTTCGTGACATGATGATAAATTTCGTAATCCCAAAACTTTAACAGCGTTGATTCATTCAAGATACAATAATACTGGGCAATGGTGCACTTTTAGGCACTGAAGTTTTTTTTTTTTTTTTTTTTTTTTTTTTACCGATACTGTTTGATATTTTCTACAATAAAAATTTTCAGAACAGATGATTAACCATTGTTTCTCAATAATTTGGCCTCGCCACTAACCAGATCTCACTCGATATTAAAACCTTTGGCTAGTTTTCTATTTTGTCGAATTCTTGTATTATTCTGTCGTTAAATAAATAGCTGGCACATCCTCTGAAATACTTGTAGTTCAAATTTCGTATCAACAGAAAGTACTCCCTAGCCCTCTAAACTCATGAAGTTATATTCAAACAACCCATTTTAAAGAATTGAGTAATGTGTGCTTACGTCCGAATGTAAGAACATAGTATGTAAGTAAATAAGCTAAGTGCATATATGTAAATTTCTACTATTTTCTAGAAGTATTTTTTTCTTCTTTCTCCTCCATATATTTAGCAACCTTTCATGCCAGATCTTTTCAATGCAAAAAAGAAGATGCTCAATTCTCTACTCATCTGCTTAAAGAATAATTGCTTCTGATTTCAGGCTCAGGGGCAAAGGCGGATATAGGTATTTTGAGGCCCTAGGCAGTACACAGCACGAGACTCCTCTTTCAATAAACTAGTTAATTTAGCTTATAATTCAGCACATTTTAAACTTACAATCATGTTAATAATTTATTTTAGAATTTTTTTTAAATAGTTTTATGAAAATTGATGTGAAATAAATTTATTTGCTATGAATCATGACAGCAAAAACCCCACTTTGATAAGCACTATTTCGGGAGCGCTTGGTATTTATAAATACTGTAATAACTAAGTGAATGCAATGAAACATACAGAAACCTTATCAATTATACTTGAAAAAATGCTAATTTTATCTTAATATTTATTCAATTTAAAGAAATTGTATTTTACACAAATTTTTTTATTTTGCAATCGAGCTGACATCATCTAAATCAAACTTTCCCTCTTCCTTAGCCCAGTGATCCTAAGCAGCTGCTTAGTCGAAAATCCCCTAATTCTCAGGGATGCAGAGAGATTTTCTGTAGTAAACTTTAAAAGCACGACAGGATCCCTACTTTGAGACACGAATCGGGCTCTGTAATGACTACCATTGTTCTGAAATTATACAACGAGTAATTCTCGAAATTACCGGAAAGCAATAACTCGCAATGTCATAGAACTTAAGGTCAATGAAATAAGATCTATCTATTATTTTCGACTTTTACTCGATTTGTTATCAATTGAATTAATTCCGATTCGTTCTCGTAGCGTCATCTGGTGATAAGTTGGAGAAACAACAGATTTCATGATTAAAAAGTATAAAATTAATATCATAAAAACACTTCTGTTTACTGCACTAAACAAAAAAAAAGCTGTTGCTAATTAATCTTGTTAAGAATATTAATTTTACAAATATACATGGTTTTACTCATAAAAGTAAGCATATGATGTTGGCAAAGAAAAATTTGTAGCACTACACTAATTCTTTGAAAAAAAAAATTAAATAAGAAATGTATTCTTTCAGTCGGACCTTTTATTGATGCTTTTTCTTCTATTGTGATGGTATTCCTAATCTTATTTTTTTTTCTTCTTTTTCTAGTTATAGTAAACAAATAATCGTCTAAAAAGCAGTTTATTTTCTGTATTTTTAAATATATGATAAATACTACATGAACCTTTTCTTTAAGTCACAAGATAGTGCTGACATCTGTTAGCCTATAAATGAATCATGATAATTTAATTTTCTTAATATGAACTTTATTACTTCAAAAAAGTATATTTGTATCATAATTTTATGCAAAAAATCTCTTTCCTAATTTAACTAAATACTTTTTAATGATTTTTTTTTCGTTATTGTCGATGGATGAATAGAAACAAAAAAACTTGTTTTCATTTTTGAATGTTAAATTATTTTTAGAAAACTGACATTTTACTGACTGATTTAGAAAGTAAAATTTTTTACTTTAATAAAACTGTCCGCATGTGCCAAACTGAAGTTACAAAGCACAAATAAATAATAAGTAATAAAATTTAAATTTATAGAATAGTGAAAGAAATTGGATGTATCAAATTGAAGTAACAAAGTATATAAAAAAAAATGTAAGAAGACGAGTATAAAAATTAATTTGTCTAAATAATTTATACATAAATCAAACAAGCTTTGTGTACGTGCCAATCTAAAGTACTGAAGTATAATTAAAGAGTAAATAAGTAATAAAGTATAATTTTTAGAACAGTGAACATAAATTAAAATCAAAATAATTTGTATTTTAATCAAAAATATTTTGAATGTGTCAGATTTAACTAATAAAGTGCAAATAAATAAAGAATAATAAAGTATGTTTTGGTAGAATATCGAAAGTAAATTAAAAGAAAAGAAAGTTATATCTTAAACAAGCATACTTTTTTACGAAATGCCGAACTTAAGTAGTCAAGATTCTTGATTGAAAAAAAAAAGGCACAGGTGTTTTTAATATATTTATTTCAACAAAAAAGTAATGAAAGTTTTACAATGTGTAAACAGCAAACAAATGTTGGTACAAAATATGGATAAAAATATAGATAAGCAAACCAAAAGTACTAAAATTAAGTACATAGTATGGATTGAACACTTTTAAGTTCCTCCACCATACATATTCCTAAAATACAGTAAACATCATGCTTTTAACTTATTCAGTATTCGTTCCTGGGACCAACTTCATACTAAATATGTAAAGAGAGGTGAATCATATGCGTAACAAGAATAATTAAAAGAACTGACATTTACTTATCGAAGTTTATAGAAAGCACCTGATAGTAATTCTTTTTTTTTTTTTTTTCAAATCTGACATTCTTAGATTATATATTTATTATTGCCAGTTTTAGTAATTTATTATTGCCAATACATAGAAAAATGTAAAAATGTTGGTAAATTGTGAACTTTGAATTAAGGGGTATTAAAAGAGTATTCGATTACTATTACTGTTACTCAATCATTCAATTGTAAACTTGTTACTAGAAAAATCGAGTTTTAAAAAATATATAAATAAAATTTTCAAAACTTGATTTTCCTTCTTTGATTCCATCTCATGAGTTTCTGCTCCAATGTTAAAAATTCGATTAGACACCGAGGGAAATTCTTAGATATCCTTTATATCTCGCTAAATTTAAAGTATATTAGAAAATGTGAATATTACAGAAATTCTAAGGAATAAAAAGATTTAAGAGGCAAATACTGAGTTAGAAAGTAGATACATTTTAGGGTGTTCTTTTGCACATTCTGAAATGATATTTTAAAAGAAATGTCTAAAGCCTACTGTTCATATACACAAACGGCACAAATTCAAAACATTGTTGGAGAAAATAACTATAAAAAATAAAAGGGATTTTTTTTTTCTTTTTAAAATTAAATGCGAGAACTGTTGTTCCAGAATTTTAAACCAAAGGAAAGCTGGCTAAAGAGCTGATTCCACACATATTCTTGTTTCTTGCCATTTTTACATAACCATCCTCACCCCAGCCAGTTCCCCAACTAGAAAAGAAAAAGAAAATCAAGTCAAATATCTATTAAAAGAATCTAAAAAAAGAATATGGATTAAAGATCCATTTAAAAGAAGATAAAGTCACATATAGTCGAAATTTGATTAAAGTTTATGAAGTAACAAAAGACAAGATAAAATAATCATAAAACTGCGGTGTTAATTGGTATGATATTTTGATTTATGTTTTTCAACATATAAAGAAAATAATTGTTAAAAAGTTTATTAAGTTCAGACTCTACAGTTCAAACACGCTTCTAAAAGTTATTAGAAACATGGTTGTTATATTTTTAGAATTTTGGTTTTGGTTGCAATTTAGAATCATGAAACTCTTCTTCAAAAAATAAACAAGGCTCATTTCCCGAAATGTTAAGAATCTGGGAAGTTTTAAAAAATTCTGCGAATGACTACTAGTGAAATATACACACATTTACCCACCAGCGGATTTTCAACAATTCCGTGGCAGATTTAGGTATTTTGCGGCCCTATGCAGTGCACACTATGAAGTTCATATTTTAATAAAATGGTAAATTAAGTTTCCTATTTCAAAACATTTTTAACAGGCCAATAATTTGTTTTAGATTAATATTTTTATTTTATTAATTCTCTGAATATATATTTGTTTTTATTTATCTATCTTGACTTCTGACTGCCTGGCCTTCACGTTTGTGTTCAGTATTATGGAAGCAGATATTTCGTTTTATAAATATTTTGATAACTAGTAAACGCAATGATCGATTATACCTGATAAAATAGTAATATATTCCAATATTTTATCATCTATAGAATTTCTTTTTAAGAAAAACTTATTTATTTTTCATTTAAGAAAATAAAATATTTTAATCAGTCTGCCTACTGGCCCCAAGGCAGCTGCCTAGTTAGAAATCCAACACTGTGCCTAGGTAAGCTGGGCTGAGGGGTGCTGCAGAGAGGCAACTAAGAAAGTAAAAAATGTATTTCCTTAAGAAGTAGAATTATTTGTCATGTTTAACTGATTAGGCTCTTATTGGTTTTAATACGTTAATTTTTATTATAAAATTTATGAGTGCCAAACGTCTGCTTAAACAATATAATGTATAAACATGGGTGCCGTAAATCATGGATCATAAAAAATAAAAAAAATAACTTATAAATTTTTACAACTGTGCTAAAATAAAAATAAACTAAAATAAATCATTAATATTTAGATTATTTAAGCTGAATAGGAAGCTGAATTTAACAATTTATCAGTAAAAGAGACTCGTAATAAGCATTGCTTAGGGTTTCAAAATGCCTAAGTCCACTACTATATTTAATCAAAATATTTTCTGCGCACTTTTGCTAGACTTAATAACTAGACTAATAATAATTTGCTAGACAAGACAACGTAATAATAAATGTATGGGCAGTATAAAGAATTTCCATTAGTAAATATTTATTAATAATTTACGTTATTTATTAATAATTTACGTTACTTATTAATAATTTGTTATTTATTAATAATTTACGTTATTATTAATAATTATCGATTTTTTTATATGCAAAGCGGAACTGCGGGCATATTTTGTTTTCTAACTCCTCAAATGGCTATTTTGCTTTATCAAAATGGGTTAGTTTGTATTCGGAAATTTAGATGATTCAGTAATTCCAAAAAGAATTAAAAGCAAATGCCCCAAGCGAATAACTAACCTGTTTTTCACGATCCAGTAATCTTTTCCATTTTCAGTTCCGTATCCAACAACTAAAACTCCATGGTTCAAGTTCTGTGGGTCGCATTGGCTAACGTCATATATACCACTCCTATTGAAATAAAATTAAAACTTTAATATGTGATGGATTGCAAATCAGCATATTAAACTATGAAATAAAGACTATAATTACTCCTAATATACTCTAAACAGAAATATAGCAATCAATGGAATGCAAAAATAGTAAAACAGATATTTAGTAAAACAGTAAAATAAAATAGTTTAACAATAGAATGCAATACAACAATTTTACAGTTTTTAATAGGATGGGAAGGTTAAATACAGATATAAGCCAGGGCATAAAATTTTAGAAGGAAAAACCCAGCACTTGATAACAATGAATACCATGCATTTTAATGAATAATTTGTAAATAGTCTGCATATATTAAATTCAATTAGAGGATCAGGCATTACTGAAATATTTTTTACTTTATGGTATTTTTCTTAATTAACAAATATAACTTTTTTCTTAAATGGACTGATAAGGCTATGAGTGTTTCATGATGACGTTTTTAATTGATATACTAATTGATTATTTTTAAGGAACTCTGATTTTCAATTCTAATTATATAAAGTAGTGGAATAATAAAAGTTCTAATTAATATAAACTTAACTATATAATGAATGCATTTATCTTACTCAAGATAAAAAATGAATACTATTGTAGAGATGCACACTAATTGACATCGTTGTTGAACGAAGTGAATTTTCCAATTAATTTTCAATCTGACAGTGGTTGTAAGGTGTCAGTTTCGGAATCGACACTAATGGGTTGGAAACCAACTTCCACTGAAGATTCTTCTATACGCGTCTGATAAATCCTGAATATGACTCCCTAGATCAAATGTCTACATCCTGCTGAGGAATCAAATTTTAAAGTTTGGAATATCAAAGCAAGTATCGTCCTCGTTATATGACTACGTTTCAAGTACACTAATCCCATCCAAAACTGGTCCTGGAGTCACCGCAAAAGGAACAGTGATTAAATCTAGTCATCTTTAATAGATGCTAAAACTATTCAATTATGCTTTTAGACAACTCGAAACAAAATGACACACATAAGAATAGATTGTCCACATCATAAAAATTTACATCCTTCTAAGGAGGAAAATAGTGTAAATTTTAATTAAAAATATAACGTGGTATATATATAAAGATAACATATATACAAATTCTATGTCGAGAATACATTCCAAATCTATTTCAATTTATATTTGTCATGAACTTTTTTTTCAACATTCGGTCTTATATATATTCTCTGATAAATCAATAATGCAAAAAATTATGGAATTTTGAAGATAGAAGACAAGAACTGGTCCGTAACATTGGCAAGTGGATAAAATTTTCACAACCTTTTGAAAGTAATGCGATTTTTTGTATTTATGACATTGAATTTGTTATGTTTGTTTTGAGCCTACAATGCACCATTTGTTTTATTCTTTGTTGTATTCGTTTAAAAATGGAAAACTAGCTTTAAAAAGATGTTATAAAATAGATGCTAAAACTATTCAATTATGCTTTTAGACAACTCGAAAAAAAATACCATACATAAGAATAGATTGTCCACATCCATAAAAATTTACATTCTTCTAAGTAGGAAAATAGTTTAAAATTTAATTAAAAATATAACGTGGTATACATATAAAGATAACATATATACAAATTCTATGTCGAGAACACATTCCAAATCTATTTCAATTTATATTTGTCAGGAACATTTTTTCCACATTCGGTCTTTATATATATCTCAGGTATTTATTACAAAAGTCCGTGAAATAAGCCTCGTAACATACACAGAAATGCTGGATATTTGAATTATTTTTGTTTCAGATCTTACTTTCATGTACTTGAATAAGGAAATGCTTTAATCATCAAATATTTCGTCAGGTTTTGATAGGTCTATTTTTTAGACCGTCTTGAGTCTGAAGAAATAATTTTAAATTTATGTCTGTGAGCACAACTACCACAAGCTAGATGAAATGAAAATGATGCATATGAATTTTAATATCTGGTCTTCAATCAGAGTTCTGGATCAAATTATGAACAAAATCTTTCAATAAGAAGTCTGTCTGTCAATCTGTTTATCTTTGTGCAAGCGAGAACGGTAATTCACACAACAAGCGAATGCTTGAAATTTTATATGCGATTTTTGCATCACAATAGAAGATCTATATCAAATCAAAATATCTATTTGTCTATCTTATTGCATTTAAACTCAGAGACTCAACATATATAAATAAAATCCAATATTTCGTTTGTATATTAAAAGTTTTGGTTAAATATTAAATTCATTTTAAAAACCGTCAAAGGGAAAAGTAATTTTGGGCACTTTTAAAATATTCTTGCATGTTAGTGAGGGACATTTGTTTGCATAACACCTAGGAAAAAAATGATTTTTGAGCACAGTTTATAAGATACGTTCTTAAGGAAATATACGAGAAATTAAAGAAAAGCATCTTCCTCCTATTTTTTTTTTTTTAAAGTGGTAAAATGCGAAGAAAAATTTTGAGAATTTAATTTTAAGAACAAGAAAGGAATGTAACTTAAAAATCCTTTCAACAAGGTTTTTACTGAAAGGTTAAAAGTTTGGTAATAAATATAAATTATGATCAATGTGATTAATCTTTTATTATTAACACTTTCAACGCTACCGACGAGATATCTCGTCTTTCAGATACTTCCAATTACAGGTTTCTGTAAGCTAAAATTTGTCTCTTATGCCAGTTTAGTTAGGTTGATAGATATGTATTAGAAAATTCAAACTATCTAAACTGGCATAAGAGACAAATTTTAGCCCACAGAAACCTGTTATTTGAAGTATCTGAAAGACGATATATCTCGTCGGTAACATTGAAAGTGTTAATAATAACCAGGGTTAATATTAATAATTGGACAATATGATAAATCGATTAATGACATTAATTGTTCCATATATACACTTGCCTATAAAACATAAATCCAGATCCTTTAGCGTTAATAGCAACTGACACAGGTCCTACAGTGGCGACGGCTTTTTTGAGTGCTTCTTCGTCGTTTTCAGGAATATCAACATAGCCTGTCATAGTGGCGCCAACATTTTGCTGTCTAAAGTGACACTTTTGCTCCTGAAAAAAAAAATGGAATAATATCTGAAGTTAAAAGATTTGTCCAATTATCATTTTTATGATGCAATATAATATTTTATTATATCAAGATGCTATCTATCATCATTACTTTTCATTTTAAAAATGATATGCATTTCGCTGAAAAAATGATATGGAAAAATGGAAATTAAAGTTTAATAAGTTCCTGTAAGGAGTTTAAATGCTAATCTCTCATAAGAATGTTTAAGAAAATTCTCATAAAATATATTAATAACTTGCATTTTTTTAAAGTAAATGGGAAAATTAATTATATTCTTTCTAAAAATCCATTAAAAATACTTTACTGAAATATTAAAAAATAAAATCCTTTCATAGAATTTTATTTTGGTACTAAATAATGCTTTCAGCATTTATAAAGACAATTTGAAATTAATATTCAATTAATAATATGTATTTCCATTGAAGTGAGTTACAAGAGATACTTTAAGATTCATATATCAAATGGAATAATTCTTATTTTATTTTATTTCACAATTAAATCTCATTAATATTTACATAGTGTCCCACAAGATATGCAACGTTTAATATTTACAGATTCGGATAGAACACGTTAAGACGAATATTTTGATGTCGTATAACATAGACTATGATGCTATATTCGGAAACCCCACATTTTATAAATCAAAATACTCGTTTTAACGTGTTCTATCCGAATCTGTAAATATTTAAACGCTGCATACTTTGTGGGACATCCTGTATATACTTTCACGTTGCGCATGAATGTGTATAGATATTAATGAGGCTTATCACGAAAAAATTGTAAATAAAATGCTACAGAAGTCGCTAAAACAGAATTTAAAGGATAGGTTACGATTTACTACTTTTATTTACCAAAATTTAATTTTAATATTTTTATATTAGTACTTAGTCTTAAATGTAGTCATTTTACTAATATTATCAGCTTATGAATTTAAAATGGCTGAAAAAAAATGATAAAAATAATACTCTTTCAGAAAATGTTTGTTATATATTAGATTTATTTTAGAGAAAAAATTTTATAGTTCTTATCTAGGTATTAACGAAAAAAATAGCTGCGAAACTTTGATAATTTTTTTATTCATTTAGTTAATTTTTAATGGAGCATAGCGGAAAATCAACGGTTAAATTGACAATTTAAAAAGAATAAAATATATTAGCATTTAATAAAGGAAATCTGGATAATCAGCCATATTAAAATTTTAATTAGAAAAAAAACCAATTATTACGTTTACCAGTAGTAGTGCGGCTTGTTTAATCATTATCTATAACATATTTTAGTATATTAATCGATATAGTTGTCTTTAATTTAATAATAAATCTGAAGACCAAACATTTAAAACATAAAAAGGACTAAAAGCACAAATTTGGGATATTTGGACATGTTGTAGAGTGGCTACAATAAGTGACAAAAGTATTTATAAATCACAAACCTTTGCAATATAAGGGTAGGATTCCTCGGTATCAATGCCATGCTTCTTAATGTAATCAAAAGCAGAATCTATCATTCCACCATTACAGCCCTCGTTGCCTGTATGTAGAAAGAAAAAATGACACATAAATGAAGCGAAATATACACTTTCAAGTATATAGAAAGCTTTGTAGCTTTAGAAAGAAATTGTAGCTTTATAGCCAATTTCTATACATTTAGATATATACTCCCAGGTGGAAAATGCTTTAAATGAAGCAAATTATTATATTTTATGTTACTTTAGTCAATAAGTATAATGCTTAAAATATATAAAATCGAAATTTTTATGCAATCCCTGACCTTATTATTCACATTTAGTAAAATATTCTTGATACATTCATGTTCAGAAAAAATAATTTTCGCTCTTCTAAAAAGTATTCTACTGTTGAAACTGGCCGAGATGAAGCTTTGAATAACATTATTTAAGATGATTTTAACTACAGTATTCCTCTGTTTCTAGAACGCTTTTAAGATATCGCATCAAAATTGTAATTATCAATAACGCATTATTACATTTATATTTCTTTCGATTATTTGACATTAGGAAGTATTACTATTATTTCGAAGAGATTATCTCTTAGTCATTTTTATTTATTCCTTTACAGAGCATAAGTATACATGGTAATAAAACTAAAAAAATTGTTTGGTCGTTATTAAGAAAAGCTTATTTCATGAAACAAGAAAATATCAAAATTTGGCTAATTAGTTAAATAATTCATGAAATTAAGCATGATAATTACACTTACGAGTGATAATTCAGGCCAAATTGGAAATGGCGAAAATTTCAGCTGAACATTAAGGGTAAAAATATTTTGGAATGTTCACTGACAAATATAATTATCACTTAATTTTAGATTAATTAAAATAATTTGCTGACATTTTTAGCACAAAAGCAATAGTGCTTTAAATAAGTGAAATTAATTATTAATTCCTTTGCATTTAATGGGATGATCACACGAAGGGCTACGTTATATAAAAAAAGATTGTTATAGCTTATTACAATCAAATTCATAAACTATGTTATATAGCTGGTGCGTTTCCACATTTCAGTCAAGAAAGTAGGAAGTCATGGATTGCAAATATTACAATAAAGTTACTTTATTTTTCAAGTTAATAACATTTATTCTAATCATATTTAAATAAATATTTCATTTTGGAATGAAATATTTAACTCTTTTCATCACACTGTTTTTGCAAAAAGTTTGTTATTTTCCAATTATTTTTTGGTCAACAAGTCGAATATATATTTTAAGTTGTTCTGCTCAATATTTATACCAATAAAAAAAAGATTGCATTAACATTCTTAAATTTGTCCAAACATTTTACTCTTTCCAAAGATGAGCCCTGAAACATTTTTTATACTCTCTTGCTTAATGTAAACGGCTATCATTCGAGTAATTTTAAGCATAAAATTACGAAGCGTTTTTTATTATATATTTTAACATATCGTGATTATTTTTTTTTTTTTGTTAAATAGGGCGGAGGGCAATTGGCATAAAAAATTAGATTTTTTAACCTCTTCGGCGGATAAATAATTGACTCATATAGCATAATATTTTAAGCACTTTTTTTATAAACTCAAGTAACGTCAGATATAATTTTTATATCATTCAAAGCATTTTTCCTATATGAAAGTATGCGTTCATTTCCAACGTTTTAGAAATTAACTATTAGATCACGATTAGAGAGATCACCCTATTTATACATAGTAAGATATTTTTAATTTTCAAAATTGGTGAGGAATTTTATATTATTACATAAAAAATAGATTCTTATAAAGATAAAATATCTATTCGACTTTATCAGAAACTTTATTTCAAGAAGTCTTGTAAATAGTGATGCTTGTCAAATGAATAATCATTCCATGCGTCGATTATCTTAAATACTATTCTGATTTTGCCAATAATAAATAAAAATACAATAGACTTGTAATTTTATAAACTTGTACGGATCATTAAATGTTTTCAAAGTAGAATCTTTGTAAATTGAAATATCATAAAAATATAATAAAAATCAGACTTAAGTCTATTAAATTTATTTTGCTCTTTTAATTGATGTTTTTATATCTAATCACATCTCTATTAATGAGGCAAAGTGTCAATAATTTTACAATATTACAATCGGTAAAAATGCATTTATTTTGCATTACTGTTAGAGAGCATATCAGCATTGCCATTTGGTTCATACACAAAAATTGGGCAGTAATTAAAATATTTCTTGGTGTGTATGTATCGGAATTACCTGTCGCCGTTGCTTATCTTCGAATTCTTCTGCTTTTGGATGTTTGTGCTCATCAAATATTTTTTCAGAATTTAATAAAGCTATCATTCTGAAGTCAAGTTCTGAGCGGAGAAGAAATCGCAATAACAGAAGAATCAGAAGAGATAAGAAACTGAACATCGTCCTCTTCTTCAAATAATGTATCAAACAGTGTAGAAACATCTACTTAGGCTTAAAAGCATAAAGCTTAAAGCATATTCCTATATTATCTATGGCGTCCTTTTGAAATTCTGAATATTCTCTGGACACATCGATTTCATTTATCGAGACGAAAACTTTGATGACAATAAGCGAATAAAACTTTCCTTTGTGAAGAAATTAATCTATTTCAGTTAATTTGCTAAAGGGTATAATTTCTTTTATAATGAGATTTGTTGGATTTATTTAATGGAATTTTTAATAATGAGACTTGTCGGATTTATTTAATGGAATTTTTAATAATGAGATTTTTCGGAATCTAAAATTTATTCATTTATGATAAATATTTGCTAATTGCAGTCATACCTTCCTCTTTTGTAGAGCAATCAATAAGATTTTGTTCACTAAGAGATACCAATTTTCCTGTTTTTCTTTTGTGCTGTCCTTCTAAAGATCCAGTAGCAGAGAAAGCCCAACAAGATCCACAGTCTTTCTATAATATAAAAATAGGAAGATTAAAACAAATATCATCAGAATTAATTAAATGAAAAGACGAGAATGTTTCAATTATCAGTACGTCATGAACTTCCCTCAACCATGATAAATACAAATAAAAAATTCTTCCGAAATAATCATGGATCAAAACGCTCTTCTAGCTCCCTGATTATACATGTGATTAATTTTTTTTCCAGGAACAGTTCTCTTTTTCATACTTTGTTCCCACTGGTAATTCAGGGTAATTCAAAATGAATATAGCGATTACAAACGGCTATAACTATTTAATGAAAAAGAATTTATCGATAAGGTTAATACATAACGTAGACGGAACTTCAAAATTTTGTATACATACATCATAGATGTTCTATGTGAATTCCTTTGGTCACACGGACAATATCTAAGCAGTAGTCCATTTCACGCCATACATTCTGAAGCATGTCTGTAGTCACTGACGCAAGCGCATTACAAATGCGTACTTTGCTTCCCATGGGAGAACATACACATGTATGTGCTCGCCAAATGCTTTCCAAGCCCAAAACAATTGAAGAACTCAACTTAATGCGCTTGCGTCGGTGACTGCAGACATGCTTCAGAATGCACGGCGTGAAATGGACTACGGCCTAGATACTGTCCGTGTGACCAAGGGAAGTCACATAGAACATCTATGACGTATGTATACAAAATTTTGCAGTTCCGTTTACATTATGTATTAATCTTATCGATGAATGCCGTTTGTAATCGCTATATTCATTTTGAATTACCCTGTAAATCTTCGAAGATTTGTATCTTTTCAATATGTTAATTTAACAGATAATATATTACATTATAGTCCTTAAGAATTTTGGTCACCCACACTTTCATTTTAGGCTTTTTCAAGGCCAAGACGCTAATCTTTTACGCTCACTTATAATTATTTTTTACTAACACAGATGAAATTTGGGTAATTCTTGACTGATGACAAACAGAATGTAAAATTCTGGGACCTCTTTTTCCCCAAATTCTTGCATTGAGAGTTTAGAAATCTTATTACTCATTATTCAGCTACATGTCTATTAACAAAGCGAAGGTAATGGTATTATTATATTAATAAAGTTAGTTCTAATATGAAAACCTACGAACCTGTATCAATGTGAAATGAAAAAGTCCATGGTTATCAATACATTTTTTATCATACATGATTATCAATAAATTTCAAAGCTGTTACAATGCCAACATTCTAGTTCGTAATAACTAATTATTAAAAATAAATATTCATCTAAATGATTGGAAGATAATATCTCATTATCAACGGGCCATCTCGTCATTTATATATAATAAAAGTATTCGTATATATAATATAATGTAAAATACATATATTTTAAAGCAGTTTCGTGGCCGAAGGGAGAGAAGACATCTTTGAATTTTAAACTTCGCTTTATTCCATCCCGGGAGGCATAATTTATGTGCAAATAGCGCGGAAAAATTGGTGTCCTTTCACAAGCGATACAACAGCAGAAGAAACCGGAAAAGGGCAGAAATATTTATCCCGATGATTATATACTGTGAGATTCCGGTAGGGATTTCTTTACATGTGTCGATTTAGGTATAGGGAAATAGGTATCTTTTAAAAAGAATTTGTTCAGGTTGGCTGATTTTTATCCCTTTACTCGGAGTGTGGGAACTTGTCGATTTCAGCAATTTTAGAGCTCGTGTTGAATTCCTTGAATAAAAATGGAGGAATTATAACAGGAAATAAGAGAACATTTTAGATTGAAGCTAATATGGGCTGTATTAAGATAAAACTTTGGAAATTAATTTGGGTTTAATTTAGATTTTAAAATATCATTACACACACACAAACACGCCCGCCCGCACATACATACATATAGAAAAGCAGTAACTCAGTTGAAAATAAACTTGCAGTTTATAGGGTAATGATGAATTCAAATGTACTTATCAGATATTATTGTTAGTGAGTCCAAGTTATGACCATTGGAGAGACTCGCGACTCCACTGAGAATTTTAAAATAGAAAGAGGGTGTTGGCAATTTTCAATAGCTTTATATGGAAACTACCCGTTTCGGAAGTGAAACTGGAGTTAAAATTTAAGAATCATTTGTGCAACAGTTTATACACTTTTAGTTATAGTTGTTAGGTTCTGAAAGACGTGGGAAACCAAGCATCTTATAAATTAAAATGTTTTTGAAATTTGAATTTATTTATGTGAATGCTGTTTTCTTATGTGAAATTATTGAATACATATATTTGTATCATCCCGTAAAATGAAGAAAATTTTCAAATGGATAACAAAGCAATACTATCTAAAAGAGGATTTGAGATTAATACATCAGTTTTGAGAAGTAATTTAAATGTTAATATCTTAGTAGCGCGATACTTATATGAATCAATTGAAAAATAAAACTAAAACCTCTGGTGGTGCAGCATGTGTAGTTCCGCAAGGAAAGTATTATATTTTGTATCCTCAAAATATGAAGACAAACGTATTTAAAATTAATAAAATATAAAATATTAAAAAATACCTGATTTTTAACTTCGGTTACAAATCCTTCCTTTCGCCAATCAACAGAGCTAGGATATTTCACATTTTCTGGAGCCAAGAAATGAGAACTGAAAGTATTGTTGTTGGGACGGTTAACCGTTTTCAATCCATTCATGGATACGTATTCATGCATGAGCTGCAAAAAGAAATAGATAGTTAAGGTAAAGAGCTCTGAATGATTGATGCAATTAAAAAAAAATACTGTTGGATGCTACCGAAAATTCAAAGAAAAAATTACTCTGTCAGAAAAGTGATTGATTCCAAGTTTGAAACTGTGCAACTTCAAGTCGGCTTCCAAGTTATGCTTTTGAATGGCTGCAATGTTTAATTCCCAAAGTCTTTTCCTGAAACCTTCTTCGGACGAATTATACGTCTTATTAAAGGCTTTCTGTGGGATAAAAAAATAATAATATACAAAAAATAACAAACAGAAGTTGTTGCATTTTCCATGTCAATATTTATCATAATATACTTTTTCATCGCTAAAAAATGAAAGATATATACATAAAAATGAAAAAGTTTCTTCACAAGTATCGTTATTTTTAATGTTAATATATTTTTTAAGTCATCTTATTTTTAATCTTGAAGTTATACTCTTCAATGGTTTATGATCATTGAAACACATTTTTATCTTATTTCTTAAATGTTTTCTCAAGATATCTCACAAATATAAGTTTAACCCTTACAAAATCACGAAATAAATAAAAATATAAAAGAGATTTCATTATATGTTATTCAATAATCATTGTCATATTTATAAATGTTCATAAGAAATGTTTACCAAGCTCTTAAAATAAATGAAAATATAAAATTCCAATAAATATTGTTCAGCAACCGTTACTATATTTAGGAATGTTTATAAGACATAAACAGAAAATTTTAAAAACCTAACCTAACGGGCTTAGATTAGCAATCCCTGCTATGTGTAAAATTTGTTAAAAATGATGTTATGCATGTATAAAACTGCGACGGAATAGCAACTGAGATAGATTTAAAAAATTCTAATGCTATTCTTCCATTTGATCAAGAATACCTGTTTAACACAAAAGTCAACAAATCCTACCAATTATTTGGGGCTAATATGAACGTCGATTGAAGATTATGGTGATTTAGAGACTGAATTCACTTTTTAAAAGAGATATCTTGAAACGTCATGTTAAGGAGTTATTTAGGGTCACGGTGGCCTGGTGGTAAGGTCTCGGCTTGGGAACCGGAGGGCTTCAGGTTCGAGAACTGATTTCACAGAAGAACCGTCATGTAAGTGGTGCACATTGAATCCGTCGAGGCCAAGTCCAACCGCCCGTCCTCCCCCTGATGTGGTGTGGAAGTTTGGGGAGGAGGGTGCCACTTCAGATGTTGTTCTCGCCATCTGACTGCGATTCAAAATTACGAGGTCCGTCCCCAAATACCTTTAGTTTTGTTTTAAAACGGGAGGTTAATATAACAAAAACAAATCAAAGAGTTACTTGATATCCGTCTTTGGTATCTCTCCAGCCTAAGTTTACATTGTGAAAAAAATGGAATCTTTAAGAAATCTAGTTTCGCACATCTAAATTGTAATTCAAGGAAAATGTATCTAAGCTTGGAAGTATGAGTTTCTTGGAATGCACCCTTGATATGCGTTTTGACATATTTGATGAATAAATATTTTCTTTGAAACCAGTTCATTCTCACGTGATACAAGTCAAAATGGGCAGCGCCAATTCTATTTTGGAATATTTTGTATATCTTTCTGGAGGAAAAGGTCATAACCTGACAACAGAGTCTAAGACAGCCTGAGATAACCAGCCTAAGATAGCCTGATAACCAGATAAGATGACAGCCTAAGATAATCTGACAGCAGAGTCAGTCACATGCTCAGTTGTATTTGACACATGACCATGACGTCACATGAATTGATTCCATTCACTTCTCGGCAAAGTCCCCGTTGAAAAAGCGTACAATCAAACTTCAGTCAGTCAGTCTGTCTGGTCTCGATTGGCAGAGAGATATAATTATTCTCGACTCCAAATTAGATATCCACAACTTGTTAACGGTCTCTGACAATTAGCAAGATATACAGATTGTAAATTATATTGGAAGAAATCCGATATTTATTTATTTATTATTTTTTGTTGTTGTTGGTAACTATTTGAAGGTTCCTTCGTAAAAACAAAACATTTAAGTTTATTTTACTTTATTTCTTTTACATGAGAAGAGAACAGTGCATATGTTCAACTTTTTCATTCTTAGTAATACTCCTTTTTTTCCTAAATACATTTGCTTTTCAACGCATTCCTCTATGAAAAAAATGTACGAAGTTTTATTTAAAATTTGCTAAATTTTGATTGGAGAAAAGTGTCTTCTTATTTTACCTATAGACAGCAGTATGGCTGCATGTGCTATTTGCATCGAACAAAGCGAAATGCAGTTTAAAAACAAGAATTTCAAATTTATGAAAGATATGTATTCAGTGAAAAATTATTGCACCTTGAAAATAAATAAAAATTAGTAAGAAATTATTGAAATTATATTGCACAATCATAATAATGAATACATAAAAATTGAAACAATTTTACCAGTATATTAAAAAGGAATAAATATTTTTTTGAATAAAAATTTGGAGGACATACAGGAATTGCAAAAGCGTGAGATGCAAACAGAAATATTTTAAGTAAATTTGGGTTGTAATCTTATTTATAAAGTTTTCTTTTATATAATGAATGTTTGGAATCCTGTCTTTCTAATGACATTCAGTGGGACTTTATAGCATTATTTTATTGTATTCCATTTAATATTATTTATCCTTTATTTTCTACTGATAAAATGTTTTTGAAGTCATTTAAATTTATTGCGCTCTAGTTTTTAATCTTTATTTCTTACCGCATTCATTTTTTACATCAGTTCTTTTTGCGCTGCATGTTTTGAAATGTTCTCGTTGTTCTCGTATTTTACTTGTATTTTGAATCATTGTTTCGTTATATGATTTTCATATATTAAAATTTTATACATTCATTGTTATACCATCATGTTTTATGATTTATTTTTATCTCGGTCCTTCTACTTTTGCATTTTAATGTGTGTATTCTGTACTATTCTTTTAGAATCTACCTTTTACTTGTGGGAGTGTAGCTAAACAAGGTTCTTGGGCCCAAAAAGCATGATAAACAGTTTACAATATTCATTGTAGCTTAAAAAAAGACAAAAATCCGAGAAACGAAAGCGTTTTCGTTGGCATTTCAACGTCACATGCAAGCCATTAATCTAAACCAGTTGGCATTCTTTCAGTTAACACCAGTTTCTAAATAATCTTACGCAATGTTATCGTGAAGCAAATTACCCTCTATAAATATTGTAGATTTCTAAAAATGAATATTCTAATTTATATTGTAAGAATATTTTTTTTAATTCTTATCTTTTAAAGTATTTTTAATTTCTTAATTTAATTAAATATTTCGTCAAAAATGTGGAGATCAAAACAAAATCATAAACGCGTGAGATTCTGTTAGAAATTCTCTAGGAAGATTGGAATTTCAATCGTATTAATAATATATCTTAAATTTCAATGGAAATCTAAAAGTTTCTTTATGATTAAATTATGCATTAATTTTTTATAATATTCCTTCATTTTCAATTTTAAAAATTCTACTCTTTTTTTAATAATACAATGTGTTAAACCTAATTTATGTTTATAATTTTTTACTTTTTAGTCTTTAATATATATCAAAATTCATTATTAAAAGTATTTTGGAATGTTAAAAATGGTATTTCACAATTTAATTTGAAGATAGCGCCACTTCTGTGGAATTAATTTTTAGAAAAATGAATGTATTAATTGATAATTAAGAGCTCTAAAATTATTAAAATATTCTGTTGTCCTGAAACCAATAATTGTACAAAATTTCAGAATTCTAGTGCATGGGGAAGTAAGTGAGAAATCAATTACAAAATTTCATTCTTACAAATATCGAACATGCAAAGAAAAGCGTTTAAAAAAAAAACGAAGAATTAGATACAGATTGCTAAAGAACTAACGTAATTTTATGGATACCATGCATTTTCCTTAAAATAAACCTTTTCTGGTTCAAATATTTTCAGACAGAAAATTTTCATACAAAATTGCACTTGTCTTTGATAAATCAATAATGAAAAAAATTATGGAATTTTGAAGATAGAAGACAAGAACTGGTTCGTAATATTGGCAAGTGGATAGAATTTTCACGACCTTTTGAAAGTAACGCGATTTTTTGTATTTATAATATTATATTAGTCTTGAGCCTTCAATGCGCCATTTGTTTTATTCTTTGTTGTATTCGTTTAAAAATGTAAAACTAGCTTTAAAAAGATGTTATAAAATAGGGATTAATAACTGTTTCAATTTTAGAATAAAATACGAAGACAATTTGTTAATAAAGCTTGTCGATTCATGTTTAAAGACATTCTACAACAACCTCATTTCAACCCACATTTAAACATAAATTTGAAACTTAGAATATACTCAGTACAAAATCACAATTAAAGATACATTGGCAGTAAGTATGAAAACTTGGAAGTTGGTATTTTTAAAGTTCAAAAGCCTTCAAATTTGAATACACAGCCATAATTTTTGAGCATTGGTTTTGTTTTTCGAATTGGAATGCAAAAATAGTTGCCTTTTTAGATTTTGTATTAATTATTTTATGAAAATAAAAATTAACAAAATATAAAAAAACATGTTATTTTTAATTTAGAGGAGAAAGTATTGTATTTTAAAGCTTTAATTTTCAATATTTTTTTTAAAAAATTGTCTTTTATGTTAAGGTTCTTTTAGCGTGACATTTTATAATTTTTTAAAGTGACAAAAATCTAATTATCTTCTTACGTTTTCAAAGTGAGAAGAAAATCTTAAAACGCTATTACAATGCAAAAAAGAGATAACAATGCAAAAATAAAAATAACATAGACTTGATGAAAATCGATTAGAAATTTTATGAAAATATGTACTTCGTAGGATTGATTTTAAAAAAAAATCACAAACAGTTCTTGCTAACTACACGCAAATGATTGTTAACTGGAGACTTTTTTCAATAATAAATATACAAATATAACGAATTTGTTTATTTGTAATTCACATCCCTTACCTTATAATTTTCCCACAATGCATCGTAATTATTCCAAAAAGAGCAGGCAGAAACGGAAGCTACAATAAGACCTAATAGTAGGTAACGAAACATCTGAAACAGAAGTAAATTTCGTTGAAACAATTGGTTCATCTAAATAACAAGCAATAATAATGAAGAAATAACCTTAACCCAAGATCCATCTGCATTATAACAAAGTGTGTATTTATAATAACCATAGGCAAACAAATAAGATACAGTTTTCTAAAATCAAAATTTCTTTTTTAATATGTAAAAATGAATTAATTTAATTAGTGTCAGTGTTATCAAATCCAGAAAGTTGATTCTTGTAACCAGCGTTATAAATAAAACTATTTCATAAAATAAAAGATGTACATTTTTAAGCCATTTCAAAATGTTCAGTTAAATGTCTAATGCATCTTTATAAATACAACACATTTAAGTTTTCGAAGGAGAAACGTAGACATCTTTCATAATAGACTTTAACAGAAATTGTACTATTTATATCTCAGTTCATAAAGTTATAACGTTACGCTCGAAATATTTTTAGGGGTTTAATATTTTTTTGTTATATATGTCTTATCTTTATATAAACAACGACAAAGGTTTATTCAAGTATCTTGAAATTCATAGGACATCTTCATATTTCTGTATAACAAAAGTAATGGAATTTTTTAAAAATTAAAAAAATGGGATCATTTTTTAATTAGTAAATAAAAATTAAGAATAACATTTTATTTATTCATCAGCTAATCATGAAAAAAAAAGATTGATTCTTTACGCTTACTTTCTATGTTACAAAATACTGCAGCATAATTAGCAATAACTCCTTGCTAAAGATACAACGTCAAACAAAATTCATTTCGAAAATTGTGAAGCACTTTATTATGATAATCGTGAAGTGATTAATTATTGCACTTTATTTAACTTAATTGTGAAGGTTTGATCACCGGTAATTTTTACTTCATTATGCACTTTATTCATAAATTATGAGAGAATTTCTTCCTTAAATACATAAGTCATCGGAAATTATTGTAATCCCCGTTCAAAAATTCTATAACTGCTTTGCTTGAAAAGTTTATACAATTCAAATAATTTAGAATATTAATGCGATATTTTCAAATTTCATCAGAGGAGCAAGAAGTATGCATTTCTAAGTTTATTCCAAATATTGCTTACCTTAAGGTTTCTAAACATTTTATAAACTAATTCCGAAGTTTAGCTTATTTTTTAGGGTGGATCAATTTCTGAGAATAGATACTCTAAATTTTCTTTACTAATTCGTTAAATTTTAAAATAATCTTTTAGTACAAAAGCGTTACATTGCCTAAAATCTTAAATCAGATTCTAAAGTATGCAAGTATTAGAAATGAGGAACTATTGAAGGAAGAGAATGGTTATTTAAAGTTAATAGTTTCGTATAGTTATCTAGCTATTTAAAAAATTGTCCCTGATATCATTAGAAGAAGAGTCCCAAAGGAGATTTTCTTCATTTGCATACTTTTCCTTCTTATTTGCATACTGAAATAAATAAAGAAAAGAACAGAAAAATATTTCTCATGATCAATGCTCTACATTATGTCATAATATCATTGGTATTATTTCTGGATTATTTTTTAATTTAACAAAATTTAATTTTTTAATTTAAAAATTATGTGCTTCCATGTCCCGGAATTGGAATTATAAAAGCTAAAAAATCGACTTTTCCGTCTGTATCAAGTTACAATCCCACACTGTCTTGCAGTATATTCCACATTTCTGAACTTTCTCAAAATCAACAATGATCTTTTTCCTTACCTTAATTTTATGAAAATCAAAAAATACTTTACCTTTTTTGAATTACTGGCTTGGCTGAACGTGATGAACTGCGATGGTCTTCTAACAATTGTAGATCTCGGAACTGAAGAACAAACCAAAATCCATGCTTTTATAAGAAAGATTTTTGCGCGTGACTTCGTACGTTGTGTACTACAAGGTCAAAGTCTTCTTGGAATGCGAACTACTCATGACTTGATAACGAATTTCGGGGAGGCACTTAAGGGAAATCCCTTACTGGACATAGTAGTAATAACATAATCTCGTGTGAAATTGATAAGCTTCCGCCAGATAAGCAGCGTGATCATTCAGGCATTATTTCGGTGATTTCGATAATAATGATAGAAGAATTTATCAATGCACATTTCATTAAGATGATAATTAAGTAGTTTTTAATTATTTTTACGGTTAAAAGATTTGAGTGAGCCATTGAGACACTTTCATCTCTCAATATAATTGAAGCTTATAGTTTCATATTTACGAATAACTTCATTTGCTTGTACATTTAGAGTATCCAGGATGTCCAAAAATGCATGCATATTCTGAATAATTATTAGATAATAAAAAAAAATTTAAAACATCATTAATTAATGCAATTATAGGAATGTCCAAATTGTTGTCTAGGCATTTCAAAGTCTTTAAAATATTTTAGCTCTGAGTTAGCAATTATTACTTGAAAAAGGTGAGAAAGTATAATATGAAATCTTTTGAATTATAAAACTTCTAATAATTCACGGCGAAACCTTACATTTGTATTAATTTACATTTGAATTTTCTATGCATCTCATTGAGTTTATGTGATAGTTATTCAAAGTGTTTATATATTTTCGAGTATATCCTGCTGTTGTACTTTCTAACTTCAACAGAAAATATCTTCCGTTAATGAGTTGTAAAATTAATTGTTGTATGCGCGAAGCAGCGATTCTCAAACTTTCAATAATTTTAACTTATCTTTTCATGTCTGTTTGGATACTGCTTCCCTTTCCAGTGGTGTATATTAAAATTTGTCTTTCCTTTCAATGTCTTTCAGACTTTTAAAAAATTAATATCAAAATTCTTTTTATATTATTTGTAGTGACTCTCAAAATTGAGCTTGCATCATTTTCTTTATTTTTCAAAGGTCTGAAATAAAAATGTTAAAGTCTCATTTAAGAATATTATTTACAGGAATAATAAAAGAACGTATTTTGCTAGAAAGTCGAAACTAAGATTTGAGAATGCTTTGATAGCCATAGATTTTGCTCAGTGTTTGATACAAATCTCTATTCTCAAAATTGAGACATGGATGTATCTTAAAAGTGTTGTTTAGCTAACTCTATATATTAAAAATAAATCTGCGCAATATTTTTGTAACTTTAGAAAGCTGATCGTTATTTTTCGAAGAAAGCAGAATTATTCAGTCACCAAGATGAGTTCTAGAAACAAAATAAGCATAGATATACGAGAATTAGTTATTCTAATTTTTGTAGGAGTCTGTACTTAAAATTGAAAAGAAAATTCTACTATTCGTGGTTGTGTTCAAAAAAGGTATTCAAAAATATTTGGTTTTCTAAAATAGCTGATAGAATTGTAAGAATAAGAAAAAGAATTTTCTATGATACGGCGATATGAAAAATCATATGACAAGTAATGAAGTTTCTAATATGATTGCTACATTTTTTTTTAAAACATAGAACGGCTTAAGAAACTGTAGTTGTAGATGTGGAAATGATTATGATGACATTCCACACTACATTTTTCACTGCCCCATTCTTCATCATTTGAAAAAATTTATTAAACCTCAACAAAATATTTCCCAAATTCTATCAAATAATAAATGGACTTTAGAAGCTCAAACTATCTTGGATTTCCTGTATCACAATGAAAGCAGAATTTTCCAAATGGAATAATAATTTATCCTAGTTTGTCTCTTATCTGGACTAATTTTTCTTATTTTGAATTCCATATTTTTCTTATTTTGAATTCCATACGTTATTTTACTACAAAGGAAAAAGGAATTTTGGAGTCGTATGTTATTTTACAATAAAGAAAAAAAGAAAAAAAAAGGACTTTTTGTCGGTTATACCTTGTGGTAAAGAAATTTTGCAATCCTTTTAATACGTCAAGTGTTAACGCTTTTTTAACAGTTGCAAACTTTAAATGGAACTCTACCATTGCCTGAGCTCTTGAAAGTACACATAGAGAAAGTCAAGCGCTGTTAAAAGTGGACATATCTTGTGAGCATAAGAAAAAAATATGCAAAAGAAACTCTTTATCTATGCATACTTTGAAAGTTTCTTTGTTCCTGATCATGTATACTCTACCTTAGACTGAACCAATGTATATATTTACTTTTTCTGTTTATTTATTTCTTTATTCATTTATTTACATATTTTTTTCTTCATTTATTTATTTACATTTTTTTCTTTGCTTTTTTTCTTGTTTTCTTTGCTTTTTTTCTTGTTTTCTTTTTTTGTTTTCAAAGTTTAAACTGCCTATTTTTGGTAAATTTTATTATTTACTAATTATTTTTCAATGATACTGTTATTGTGGAATATAATGAAGGCTTTTCTGCTTGAGCCATTTAGACCTTCTCCACTTTTTTCTTTTTATGTCTGCTCCTTTAATTTTTCTTTTCGTTGTCTATCTTTAGCTTTTTTTGCATCTAGTACACACGCATATGAAAGATTTTTTTGAATAAATAATCCTTTGATAGCTATTTAAATTATATATTTTTTTAAATTTTAATTATGAGCTTTTTACCGGTGTAACGCCACTTTTGGCACACACCTAATCATCATCAGAATACATAGAACAGAAATTTCTTTCTATAGAAACAATTCAAGGAGTACTCCACGAAACATACTTTAATGATTTTGTATCCACAAGAAAGCCTCTAGTTTCGAAATTTTACAAAATTCTGTAATCAAGTCATGTTCAAATTCAAAAGTAAATTTAACTTTTTGGAGAATGATGACGAATGTTGCGTTTGATGGAACCCTGTTTCTAAATTGTTGGTTCGAAACATCATCCCAAGTGTCAAGCATTGGAAGCGGTTGGATTATTTTATGAGCTATTTATCTACGAAAGGTGATGGAAATATTTTCACAGATTTTCATTTTTAACTGTAAAATAAACATCTATCTGTGTTTCTTATCACAACAAACAAACAATGTCTTAGATCAAAACAGCAACAACAAAGTCATTGACATGGCTTTTTGATTAAAGTGTTGTTTTCTATCAACTTTGCAGTTGCAACTTTAAGTACATTTTACAATATTTTTTTCATTACGTCAATCTTAATTTTTCTAACATAAGTTTAATCTAAAACTACGGTTCTTCAAGATATTGTACTATTAACTTTGAATCCATTAATTTTACATTTTTATTACCATAAAGACCATAATCTGATATGTAATCTTCGAATGAAAGAAATTATAATACATTTATTTCTCAAACCACCAGCTTATACAATAATAGTCATTTAATTAAGAAATTCTTGAAAAATAAAACTTCAAAGAATGAGTTTTATTATAGCTTTGGAATTTAAAGAATCAGTAACAAAAATTATCTTGAGTATTAAAATTATCTTGAAAATTTTCTTCTAGCATTCTTCATGTATCTATCTATTCTTCATGTATCTTCTAGTATCAATGATCTTCTAGTATTCTAAAATTCATCTTGCATAATTTTAATTATTAGTTTAAGATCTTTTTAATTAGTTTTAATTTTATATTCCAAGACCTCGCCTGTCAGTATGTTTATTCGACCTAATCACAATGTTTGAGGCAGAACATGAAGTCACATGATTATCATACCGTGGGAATTGATTTGACATAAGTTTTGTTTAACTAATCATCACATGGTTAGTCAATTAGTTTATCTATCTAGAGTAGCCATGTGACTATTTATACGCTCAAGTGCAACTAAGACAAACTTCATTTATCGTTAAGCACGATGTTTATTTGATAATTTAGTTTATCATCAAAACAACTGTATTGATCGTAACAAAATATTTTTTTTTAAGTTCACCAGCCATTAGTCATATTAGTAGGATAAAATTAATGAAAATAAAGATTTTTCTAATTTAAAAGATATTTTTTTAGACCTACATAATTTCAGGAAATCTATATTTAGGTTACTCTTGTTAAGGAAAGTTTGGAAAATAACAGAATTATTTCCTGAAAATGTAAATTTGTTGATGAAGGAATAACAATCATTGTGACAACACTAAGAAGATAAATTTTATATTTATGTACTTTTTAAATTTCGTTGATAAATTTGTAACAAATCAGATAATGCGCCTTATTTCATGAGAGATCTTAGTCTTTATAAAATAGAAAGGTTTTCAGACATGATAGAAAATCAAATCTTTAAATTTACAAAAAAAAAAAAAAAAAAAAAGTGGTATTCTACATTTTTATTGTTCAAATTTCGTTCTTGGCAACTGAAATGATATTTTAATACCTAATTTAGTTTCAAACTATAATTTGTGTCATGTGACCATGATTCAATATTACATGACAATGCCAAAATAATTCTTGTGTAACTTTAAAAAGGAAATTATTCTATAAAAGCTAAACAGATGAAAATTTAACACTTTATAAGTTCTTAGTATTTAATCAACCTATCAATGTACTAGAAATACAGAGCTATAAGATCAATTAAGGCAAACAACTTTTCAATTAACTCGAGCATTTGCGAAGCTTTTGTCGTTGCTTTAACATAAAGACACAAGTCTGTTTCCTTGAACTGTTAGAGGAAAACATTACTGTTGGTTTTATTTAACAGCGCAGCAACGTCGAAACACATTTTGTTTTAAACGTAAATAAAGAGCAAAAGCTAATAATAAAAAAAGATCTTTTCATTTTTTTTGTGATAATCTTATTAATTAAAAAGCAGATTCAGCTAGTGTTTTATTTTATCGATTTATTGTTTTGAATACTATGATTGAAATGTTAGTTTGTTATAAAACTATATTTAATAAAATATAATTTATCTTATATAATATAGTCATATGTAAATAAAAATTGTTCAGTGTTTGTACTATTCAAAAATTCAGTGTTTTCTGTAAAAAAATAAAAATGAAACAAAAATGCGCGAGATAAAGATATGGCAACACATGAAAGCAAGACACTTATCCCATGACACCAATTCTTATTACGATAGCATCAGCGTCAGTCTATTTGACTAGACAAATCATGTGACTTTACATCTAATCTCATGTGCTAGCAAGATATCTTACTAATCAAATAAATGATATCAGAATGGGCTATTCAACCCAAATACCAAAACAACACGAATTTTAACATGGGCATTTCAACAGTGTTTATGTTTCGAATAGAATCTAAATATATAATCAGTTTTATCTTTATAAGACAGTGAAGGAGCTCTTCTGCTCAGATATATACAAAACAGAGTGAAGTATAAAAAAGAATGATTATATGGAGACGATGCGGCATAACTTTCAATCAGAGTAACTAAGTTTACATCACTAATTATGCGGATTAAGTTATTTTTTCACTTTATTAGAAAGCAATATACGGAAGTAGATCATTGTCCAACCGAGACAAAATTCTGAGATGGGGGTATATCGAATAAAGAAATATGACAATATTAAGTAGAACGTGATATAATTGGTATTACACGTGCTGTCTCTGCAGTTCACAATGCATTTTGAATTTTGCTTATCTTAGTGCAGAATAGAGAGAATAAAGAGTATTCTTGATTCGAGTAAGGAATTTCAATGTGTATTTTTATATCCTTCTTCGAAATAATATTGTCGACAATGTCTACCATTTTAGCTAAAACATGTAACAAATTTATCCAACCATCTTACCATATTTATCTAACTAGTGACGTTTCTGAGTTATCGCGCTTAGAATGAGCAGATACACCAACAGAGTCAATCCCCGAGATTTGATGCTCATTTACAGTTTTCTTGCTAAGACCCCATTCAAAAATTCATTAAAAAAACTTATTGTATTTTTCAGTTATGTTTAAATGCACATGGACACAAAGAGATATTTCTGCGTGACTAATATGGTCTAAAATTAGTGATAGATCTACAGTTTTGGAGTAAAGCTCATATGCCGAATTTCATTTATAATTTATCGTGTTTATAAGCCGATAAAAAATATTCCAATTTTTTTTTTCGAATTTGAAAGTCTAAAACGTTTAAATATAATGAAATATCGAAGTCCACTAAATTTTTTTTCGGTTACAATACTCGATCTTTGTGCTCTTCGTATACGAAAAAGTAAGAAATTAGATTGGAGAAAGTTAACTCGTTTAAAAACGTAACTATTATTAGTTACGTGATTAAACGTAACTATTTTACAATTGTAAAAGTGTGAGAAAAAATATGATTATGTATTACAATTACATAATTAGCTCATGTATACCTTTTTACTTGTTTTGTCAAAATAAAAAACACCCTAGAGAAGGAAAAGAAAAATTTCTGGGGCGTTTATAAGACGGACAAAATTGATGCTCAAACTCTAAAGCACTTTTGGTCTTATTGACCAGAGTTTGTGAGGACATTTAGAAAGGAAGTGTTTTCAGGTGTCGGCTCATCATGTAACCACGGATCTAAATTATGCCTGTTCCAAAATAGGCCTTGTATATCTTCAAAATTGAGCATTAATTTAACCAAAATAAACAAAATTTCGTCGAACTGATGTGTATACTTGTATCGCAGTTGAAGTGAATATTTCTACACAAAGTGCTAATAAAGTGATGATAAAAAAAGGAGCTTTTAGTAAACTTTAAAAACTCAAAAGCCATTATTTATCGTAAAATATAGAATGGTGCTGTATCCTTAGAGAATCCACATAGAACCTATGGAATATAGCTATAATCCTAACAGAAGACCGCAAATCAAAAAATACTTAAACATTTATCCACTGAAGAATTCGAATTCGCACAGAATACAAATCATGCGTTACTTCAGTGTCGTACATTTAACCCGAAGCAAGTGAAGCAGCGATAGTTCAGTTTGGTTTTTTAGTTTTTCTAGTTAAGTGTTCCAGTTTTTTTTTCCTTCGATTGAAAATTTTTAGGAGAAAGCTTGTGTTTTCTTTATCGCAAAGGACCGGTGAGTGAGCGGACATCGTATTGAATCTTTCTTACCATCAGAATATTTGGCTTTGCAGTTAATCTTTGAAGAGATACAAAGAAATGTCTATTTAAAATAAGTAAGTGATCCCTGCTTCATTTTGATAAATGGTAAAAACTCTACTGATTCGTTGAGTTCATGCACAGTACTTAATATTCTTTCTTACTCCCACCGATCACTTAACCTTTCGAAACAGGCCAATATCCTTGCCTTTCTTGCCGATTTTGGATGCAATGAAAAAAAGTATGTTTAAGATTCATACTTCATTTCGCCATTTCATCATAGGTTCTGTTGAATTTATGCTCATTGTATCATTTCTCATTTATACTGATCATGTGACTTTTCGGGGTAAGTGTAGAGCGTGAGCATTTATTTGCAGAGTAAAAGAAAAATTTCAAAGTGAGACTTTTTACGACTGATTAATCATTTGCGAGCAGTGCAGTATTTTGTCACAAAAACCTATTATTAACTGAGTAGTAATTGTTCGGCATTTTAACCTCCTTCATAATGTTATTCTTGTTTTTTTTTTTTTTTCATTTTGGGATAGATTATTAATATTATTACATATTTGTAAATTTATATGAATATTATTGTGGTTATTATAAGTACTGGAATTTCGACTATTACAATACGTTTTAGAGCTATCACTGTATTACTAATACTCATTATGCTGTTATAAACTATCATTCGGCGCAATTCGACAAATGTTCCTACACATATGTGGAGAAAATTCGGAGAAAATATCTCTCAAATCTCATGACTAATGGCCATGAGTATTAAAAGTAATATTTCAGTTCTTGTTTATTTGGAGAGAACTTCCAATAGTTCTGTATATCCACACAAATATGTCAAGAAAATTTTATTTCATTCGGGTGACAACAGCATCACAGAGAAGAAATTTTGTTTCTGTCGAATTTAGGCAACACCTGTTTATCACACAAAAGATGTTGTCAGCTGATTGAACAATCAGAGAGCCAAACTTTCTTCGAAGTAAAAAGGAAATGCTTTAATCTCCATCTAGCCAAAGTTATTTAAAATAAAACTATAAAAAACAATCAAAAATGTAATTCGATTTAATAAAATTTATCATCGCTTATTCAAATCTGTTTTCTGCCAAAGAATACTAGGACAAAAGTAAATATTTTAAGTAAAATCTGTAACAAATGTTCTGGATAGAATAAACTCAAAAATTCAATAATATGTATTTAATGTATCCAACTAATTTAAACCAACTCGAATTTCTATTGAAATCAAATTTAAAAAAAAAAAGGTTCCTCTATAAAGTAATTGATTTTGTATGAAAATTAAAAGAATTCTAAAATTTCCAACCCAATTATCTTTAGTTAACACTACAATTCATCGTGTGCCATTTGGCTACACGATGGATTGCAATGTTAACTAAATTTACGAAATGGCTGCACGTTTTTATTTTTATTTAGAATCTTCATATGGCTGTTCCAAAGGTCATCAATTAGTGTTTGGAAATCCTTTTTTAAATATTTTTTGATAAATATTTGTAGAAAACATCGATATATGATACTAGAATTAGTTTTATGCTGAAAATCTGGAAAATTAACAAGATGGTTCTACCATTACAATACGTTTTAAACAGGTAACTTTGGAAAATACCAAGATGGCTATAGTATTCTACCATTAAAAATAATATAAAAATACTTTTTTTGCATTGCAAAAGTATACTGGAAAAAAGAGTCTTTTATTATTATTATTATTAATTTACAATTGGATTTTAGTCCCTGGAATATTGTTTAAGTCATAACGTAACCATTTGCCATATTTAAATTTCACTAAAAGTAATTCAAATTTTAAAAAAATAATTTTTCTTAATTATATGCAGCTATTCAAAAAATATATTTTTGGTAAATAAATAAATACTCATGCGTTCTAGGATTAAATCACCACTTTAAAAAATAATAGCTTCAGCGGATAAACAAAATTGCTGATATTAAATCATTTTTCACTTTCTTCGAATTTTCTTGGTGTCAGAACGCATATCTGTTGCTGTTGCTGTTACTGTTGCTGTAGCTGTAGCTGAAACTGAGCGGTCCCAAAATTGAAATTAGTAATAAAAATGTCTGTGGAGAAGTACAGGATAGGAAAGATGAGCAAGTTTAGTTGCATTTTCGAATGGGAATAATGGAAGCCAAAAAAATGAACCTTGATAAAATAACGGAGTTTACACCGCAAAAGTTAGGAAACAGAGATTTTTGTGATTCATTGTAAAAATAAAGCCTGTTGAATAATTGCTAAAAGACATTTCACTTCAATTATATTGCATAGACTTCATATTTTGTTTTACTCTGCGAGACGTCAAAAAGCTTCGAATATCATATTCTTTTAGTTTTATCAGGATTAAAAGGAATAAAAAAATATATTTTAACACACATCAGCGAGATTTTTATTCATTCGATTAAAATGTATAAACTATTTTTATTATTAAGGAAAATGATCACCTTAACTAGGAAAAAATGGTTATTATTGGATGAAAAAAATGAAGAGGGGCCAAATTTTCATATCTTTCCCTGGGTCTCAAAGTCTCTAATTATGGTCCTGCTCATTGGCTGTAGGTGGTTAAATAAATGCTCCTTTTTCTGTTTAATTTTTTTTTTTTAATTCATGGGCAGGCGTTTTCTAATCCCTGGTGAAAAATCGAAATTACTCATGCTATATAGATACATTCATCGTTTTTATAAGGTTATTAATACTATGAAACGACAATAAATGATTAAATAAGATTTTAAACTCCAAAACGCATTAGTAAGTTGTTAATTCCATTGTGATTAAGAATAGCGAATGATGCCGTATAGAGAATTCTCATTTTTCATAAATGTAAATGCTGCCTCCTTTCTTACGAATTTATTAAGTATAAATATCATTTTATTATAAAGAATATATTATCTGAGGATTTATATAAATTTTGAAGATGAATAATTGGTGGAAGAGTTATACAATGAATAATAACTTTAATAATGAATAGGTATTGGAAAAAAAGGTTACAGTTCTACGCTTTGGCGTATTCTTAACTAACATTATTCCGAAATTGATAGATCGATGTCCGCATTAGCAACGAACTACTTGCTACAGTCTGGCTAAAGATTTTTCTGGTTTTCATCCAAGAAAATACCAGCTGCTCAAGGAAGGCAATCCTATCTTTATGTAAAGGCGTTAGAACTTCCACCTTAAATAACATTTAAAATAAGTAAATAGATTTGATCCATAAAGAATTTATCGTGAGTCCGTGTCTTGCGGGAAAAAAGCTAGCTAAATAGATTAGAAAAACCATCACAAATTATTTTAAATTGTTTTATTTTGTTATTCTGTGTAGTATTTTATAATAAATAACTGAAATACTTATAATTTTCCATTTTTTTTAATCACCGAATTTTTTTTTTAAATTTTGGAGTTATTTCTACCAGGAGCGGGTTTCTCATAAATGGAGATGAGGAGTTATCCGAAGTAATTAGTATCTTTTCGCATCCCTAAAGGGTACAATAATGGTAATGTTGTTTGATTAATGGGCCCATCGTCAATAACGGGACGTATCTCCATAGAGAAAGATCTGTGCATGTACACACCGTGATGAGACTATTTAGCACAAATCATTGAACTCTGTGTTGATGTGTCATTCAATTACTCTAGCCCAGGCTGGTCGGAGGATTCTCTTTTTAATTCTTTGTTGATGTGTAATTCTTAGAAGATAAAATAACCATTATTATGTCTATCTTGATCTATATTTTCGCTGACTAAAAGGAAGAGCAATTTTGAAATAAAAATTTTCAGATTACAAAGACCGTTTTAGCTATTCTTTATACAAATGTCTTATGATAAGAAAAATTCCAAATGTTTACCAACCTATATATCTTTTTCTTTCATAAAATTTTAAAATATATCGATTTTTTTCGTATATTTTTATTCATGTTCAAGGCACAATAACCTTTCAGTGAATAATTAAATTTCTCTATTTTGAAACTTATTCTGTAGAAATATGTTGAAACTTTTTCCTCATCTCAATACTTAAAACTCTAGCTCTAGGATGCAAACACCAATTAATGAATTAGTAGTTTAAATAAATGATTTTGCACATGATATTGACATGAAGACGGATGTCGAAAACAAAAAATAATTTTTTATTAATCTATTCTTCCTATTTTCACAAATTTCTACTTTTGACTGAAGCAATTCATTAATTCTCTCCTGTTTTGATATTGCCATTTAAAAACAAACGAAGTATGAATAGTATATAAATAAAGGGTGCTCATATATCAATGCGATTGCTACATTCAAATATCTATAAACATCCCAATCGATCTTATCGGGTTCAATTAGATGAAACCTGCTTAAATTGTAGAAATTAATCTTCCTTATCAACATAACAAAACGTTATGATGTTTTCACCAAATTTGTATGAAATAAGTGAAGTAATTTCAGAGGCAAAATGCCGATATCTGTTTAAAAATCGATTTCGCTACTAATGGATCAATTGCGCGGAACTAGGATTAAAATACAGAACATACTTGTTTTAACTTATAGAAATGTATTTCAAAATTCAGTATATCGAACTGCTTTGATTGAATGGAATGAAATTCGTGAAATGAACAGTTTTGATGGCAGCACGCCGAGATCTACCTAAAAATCCATGTTTTTATTATGATGGATTAGTTGAACTTTATTCAAAATACACATTTTTTTCTTCCATTTTAAAACACCAAGCAGTTATGATATTTACTTACGATTTGCATGAAATTTTCAAAATAAGTAGCTTGAATTGCAACTTGCCGATATATGCTTAAAAAAGTTGTGCTTCCATTGGATCAGTTGTTTATAATTAATTTTGCTAAAATTCTTCTTCTGTTTCGACATATCAAGATATCGTGGCATTTTTTTTTTTTCTAAATCTGGGCAAAATTTGTGAAAACACTAATTTTGAAAATAATTTGCCAAGGACGCTTAAAAATCCACGTTTTCTCCCAATAGATTTATCAGACAGAATTGGTTTAAACTCTTTCAGAAAGCATATATTTGTTTTCGTTTTCAACATTCATTTTCTTCATATTTGAAAGAAATTAGTGAAAAAAATAATTTTAATAACAATATGCCGAGACCCATTTAAATCTCCACACTTTGTTCTTAAATAATAAATTGTGCAGGAGTGGGTAAAACATTTAAAATACAGAAAACCATTTTCAAATTTTAATATATATGTCATTATGTTTTTTTTAATTTAATAAAATTTGTTAACTTGATTAATTTTAGAAAATTGTTGTTTATGGTTAAGTTTAATGACAGCACATCGATATCTGCTTGAAAAAATGTTTTGTTCCTACCGGATTTACCGGGCCAAAATGAGGAAATGTTTAAAATACTTAAAAAACGCTTCTTGTTTTATAATATCTAACTGCAACGTCGTTTTCTTTAATTATGAATTAAATTTGTGAAATTGATAATTTTAATTACAGCACGCCGATATCCTGTTAAGATTCCATTTCGCTTTCAGTGTAGTATTACTTGCTCAGAATTGGATTAAACATTTTTAAAACAAATAAATTAATCTCTTAAATCAACATATCAAGCTGTTATGACGTTTTCTTTATATAAATCATTTTAATGGAAACATGATGAGATCTATTTAAAATATTTTTTTTCTTCCAATAGATTTATTGATTTATTCTAGCAAAGCCAAAATATATTATCACTACAGTACAATTGCAATGATCGCGACAAGCTAATATATGAGACCACATTAGATGATCCAACATTGTTTAAAACGGCATGTTTAAGAGTTGATGAATGTTGTATCTGAAGCGGGTATTAGCTCATTTTGCTGGATGGATTTTCACCTACAAATTATGATATATTTTCAGTAGTCACTCCATTTGGATTCCTTAAAATAAAAAAACAAAATGTGGTAAAATCAATGAACGCCTTGAATGGTTCTGACAATGCTAGACTAACATTTACGGAAAGTGTTAATGTTGCATAGCGGTTCTTCAATGTTATTTACCACATAAAAATGCTTCTCGTCTTGCATGATTGTATTATTCAGTTTCGTCTGTGAAAGTTTTGCACTTTGCCGAAATATATACAACTGTATAAAAATGACATAACAAAGAATCTAAGAATGAATGAAGCTTATTGGTTTCAGGGCATGCAAAATCCTGCGATTTGTTATCATGGTTTAGATATGAGGGCTAAATTACTTTTTAGTGTTATTCAACAAAACTAATTTTTTATGATCCTGAAATCAGGCATATACCAAGTTAATGAGTACAACATGGGTAAGAATGAAACACAACATAATGGCACAGGTGTGAAGTTAACAACTAAATTCACAAAATCATCAGTTATATCATCGCTAATTGATAATCGACTTATTATATAATCAAAAACGTGAAAATGATGCAAAGTCTGGAATGATATCTAACTTTTTGAATAAAGCTTTGGAAGAAATTAATCAGTTAACCGCGGAATTAATTTTTTAAAGTCCCTCAAGATCCCCTCTTTGAAGTTAAGAAATGAAGCGTATACATGTCGAAAACAATAAAAATAGTTGCATAGTAAATTTTGCAAAAAATTATTATAAAGCGAATAAGATTTTATTTTTATTAGATTAAAAAAAAACTATATATCGATCGCGCCCAAAGAAAGATTTGGATTGACGTACACACTACATATCGATCGCATTTAACTGGTTACAAATTTCCCATCGAAACATTTCCTTTTATCTCAAGTTTTTATCAATCCAAATCACCTGTTCATCTTCCTTCAAGCTCCTATGCATTTTGAAATCTATTAATTGTAACCTCCATGTTTTAAGGAGAAAGCGGCTTATTTCTCTTCATTCCATTCCGTTTTCATTCGACGGCGTCCTGGCATAGGGGTAGCGTGTCTTCGCCGTGATCTGGGCGTCCTGGGTTCAAGTCCCGGTTCGGGCATGTTTGTTCTTCATCTGTTCTATCTGTGAGATGTGTGAATATGCCCCCTGTGAAAAAAAGGTTGTGCAAGTGAATGTGATGCGTGAGCAGTTAAGACGTACTGTGGGCCCTATTAAAACAAGAGATGCTTCCTTGGCTTAAAATCCCCGACTTCGTGAGTGAGTTTGTCCATGTCAAGCGCCATTATAAACAACAACAACTGTTTGCATTCAAGTAAAATCATGCCAGCAAGATTTTTGATATTCGCATACAAATGACCACCTCTGCCTTCGCCGAATTGCTGTAAGAAAGTATGCTAGGGCAGCTGTGTGACACAAGTTTATTTTATCCCATGCTCCTTCCCTATTCTGCACTTTATGTAAAGGAAAATATCTGAAAAGTTTTTTGAAGTTATATTTTTACCATTAAAAATTTAAAACTGCTTGAAATATAAGAAACGAAAAACAAATTATTCGATACAGAAATTCATACCAAGTAGATTTCATAAATAAAAATCAGAGAATCCATCAATAAATCATTCTCGCAACAATTTTTTTTTAAAGTGATGTAGCACAAATTTACAGCTTGACTACAATGCTTAGATAGAAAAACTATTGAGCGTAAAATGAAAAATTTTCAGTTATTGTTATTATTTTACTTTCAAATCAATTTAATTAATTTTTCCCTCCACAGAAAAGTTAACTCTTTCATACACTTAATCAATGCAATTTTTTAAGAAATGTAAATAAAACAAAAAAATCTTGATTATCCAACAGCATTTTTTGCTCACGAAAATAAGAAAGCAAGTTAAATAAGAATAAATACAAAAACTTCAACATTTTCAATTAAATTACATAATATTTCGTTTTAAATTACTAAATTTTTAAGTCATCTACAAAGTATATGTTCTTGGAGGTTGGTTGATGAGGCGTTCCTTACTGTGCGTCCTTCGAATTTCAAAGTTTCGACTTCCCTGAAAATAAGTTTATTCTTGTCAGTTTTTTTTTTTTATTATTATTATTTTCTAGGAGGAAGTAAGAACATCTGCTGTAATTGTTTTCTCTCTCTCTCTTGCTCTTATTTTTTCTCCTTTGGAGCTGTGTAATCTTCGTTCTACTAAACTGAGTCATGCAAAATTTTTTGTTTTGAAAACAACTTCGGAAAATGTCTCTCCAATAATGCAAGATTCTATAATCGTCATAATGCATACTACTTCACATGAAATTTTTTTTAAATGGGAAATATAATAACGAACTTATCATCCGGATAAGTCAAAGACAATATGAAAAGATTACCATAATTGTGCATTACAAAGATGTTACATCCAAAATTCCTTTATCAAATCCATTCCTTATTCAAAGCTATATTAAACAACATATCAGTCGGCACAATAACATTTTAAATATGAAATTCTCAAAAAAAAAAAAAAAAAAAAAAAGATTTCATGTGCGCCACCCAATTTTTAGACAAAATGCTTGCAATTCCAGTTTCTACCAGCATAATTTGAGAAAATGTCACAGATAAATTCCTAATTTTTTCTATTTTCCCTCAAGCTCCGCTGTCAGAATAATTAATAAACCAACACGTAACAATGATATAGAAATTGTAGAAATGAGATTTGTGAAATCTAATTCTACATTTGAATCTTCCCCTATCCTCATAACAATTCTTGGGACCATTAAACCAGAATCCATTAAAATATGGTTTACAAACCAGAAAGTCCAGAAGTTCCTTGCTAAACCAAGACAATGCATGAAATGTCACAGTTTCTTGCATCCAACTAGAATATGCGAAAAAAAAAAATTGTCACCTATGCAGGAAAACACACGAAGGCCGGTGGCAAGATCTCAAAAAGTGCACTGTCAGGGTCTTCATCCAGTGACATCAAAATTTTGTTCGCACTATATCAAAGAAGGAAAAATACTTCAATTCAAATGCCGAAATCATTTAAAAATTGGAGAAGCTAGACATCCCTTCAAACAATATGAAAATCAAGTTAATTTAATACAACTAAAACAAATATGACTCCGACGTCGAGGAACCATAAACTAAAAAAATTGAAGCAATTGCAGAGAACAGTATGGAAATTTAGAGCATCAAATAATCATGTAAATTAAAATTCTTCAAAAAAAATTGCCGAAGCATTATTTATGCAATATCTTGTTAACGTGCTTAACCAAGGGGAATTAAATCTCCAGGTAGAAGAAAAGACTATAAAATCGTGCTTCAACATATGGGTAAACCTATAAAATGAGATGCAGGTGGACCTCCATACTTTTATTTACGGCTCCTTTTATTTGCATCATTTTCCAGTTACTGCTTGTTTTTCCATATGACGAACTATTTTTGCCAAATTTCGGATTCGAATTCGAATTCACGGACCTCCTTGTTTTCCAATCCCTTCCGGCTTGTTTGTTTAGAAGCAAGCTGAGTTTCTTTTCTTTAATTATTTCAGTCAGTTTTTTCTAAAACCTTTCTGCAGTGGAATCGCAGGGGTATTTATGAAAAGAAAGCTTAGCTTACAATCCGTCCATTTCTTACTACCTCTTTTTGGATTTTTCAGATGTTTTAACAGGAAACAAACTTTTACCTTTTCTAACAGAATATTTTTTCGTAACCATAGTCAACATAGATCAGCTAGTAATCTTATTGGCATTCCTGCAAACATGTCCGGCAAAGAAATCCTCAACAATGCCACACAAGATTTGAAACTGAAAATTTTAGCAGTCGAAGTCAAATTTCCAAAAATCAAATTTAATTTTCATCAATTTATATGTCAGAGAATGCTTCGATGAACGAACAAAATACTTCTTTGTCTCAGCCTACTGTCCTTTTTATCGATATTGATAAGCATCACACTCTTTGCTGCGAAACCCTTTCATCAGCTCTAAGCAATAATTTCGCTGATTGATTAACTAATTCTCATTATATAACCCTTATATTATTAAACCGATAAAATTGTATCATTTTCATTATGTGGCGACCACGATGGGCCTCTTTATCCAAATCCCCTCTGCTTGTTTCTTCAACTCTTCGCTTTCTTCTACCTCTTCTTTTGGAACAAAATTTTGGAAACTTCTTTGTCACGTAGCAGAAGCCAGTAAAAACATTCTTTGAACTTACGGAAAACATTAATAAGAATTGAACCGCATCAGATACTGCTCCACAACTATAAATGGACAGAAACTTCCCTTTTGCTGCAATTTGTGCTCGTGTATGTTGACAATTCTGTATAAAGTTGAAAACAGCCTTGTTTGCTACACATCATTCTTCAAGTGTAAATTCTTTATTGCTAACTTTAAAACTGCATTGCTAATATTAATAAAGAGGAAAGTTTGTAAGTCTGGTGACGATCTGCAAAACTGACCATTGAATCTAGAATACTGAATTTGGTACAGATATGCTTTAAAAAATAAAAATGCGCCTTTTTATGAAATTAAATTTTAAATAATTAAAATTTGAATGAAATCAAATTTCCATGTATCATAACTTCCACAAAAATCAGTTTTACACTTTTTTAAAGTAAAAGTGTTTCTCTTTCTAATAATACAAGTACGACGTTTCGTCAACTTAATTTTTTTTTTTTTTTTAAGTATCGTGATCTCAGTGAAAGAAATTTTACACGTATTCTCCACGCTAAAGGGAAAAGAGAAAAACAGATTATAGAGGAGAAAGGGAGGGAAATTTTGAGGCTCATTCAATACAAAATCAGCTTTTTACATGAAAATGGAACAATTTTACGATTCTATTTTCTTATATTCAACTTCATAGCACGGATCCTTTAGTGAGATTTTATATCGGATAATCAGTCTTGTTTTAAATTCTAAACCAAATCACTCTTTCCAGAAATTCAGTTTGGATACCATAGAGAAGAGATGAAACATTAAATCAAAACAGCCTTTTGCCCACATGAATATTTTCTCTTTTTAAATATATAAATAATATTTAAATATTTTCTAACTGTACATGGCTTTCTTTTAAATACTAATATTAGTTCCAGATATAAAAAAAATTTCGCTCGATTTTTAAAATTTGTAATAGTATTTCTTTAATTTTATGCATTTTTTCTTAAAATTTTATTCATGTTCAAAATTCAAATTTTCAATTTTTAATAACGTAACAAGAAATTCAAATCAACATTTGGGAAGGGATAGTGGATAACTGCACTCGTTTACAGATCTGTAGAAAACAGATTTAATTTAAACACTGTTTAATATTGAAGTGTGAATTAATGTGCTCCTAATTTTTTACTCTGAATGCGTGAAAACGAATGAATTTATTTCCGATTTCAGAATTAACAATTTTATCTAAAAACCATTTAAAAGTTCATATTTTTTAAAGAATACATTCTGTTTGAAACAAATTACTCCGATAAACCAATCCCCAATTTTATCCATAGACCTGTACATAAATAACAGTTTATTTCGTCCAGAAATTTTATTTCAACACCGATCATTTTCTTGGATAGCTTTAATTTCAAATTACATTGCTCAAAACTATTATGAGATACCATGATTGGACATAAACTGCGTATGAGGAAATGATTTCCTGACTAATTAATTATGTATAGATGTAAGGTATGAGAAAGGAACAATGAATAATTAAATTTTATTGATGATATTTAGCATTAAAAAAAATCATGCTCGTTTCGTGCATAATATACATACAAACAAACAAGTGATTTCTTCGATACAAATTAGTTTTAATAAGGGCTATGGTTTCCTCTGATCAAAAGCAATGTCACACACCTACGAAGCACCGATTCAACAAGGGACTGGGGTATTCTCTCCCACTCCTGCGGAAGAAAGCTTTCCAGCTGCTGTATTGTTTCTGGAGGTGATGAGTGATTAGAAATCTTCTCCATAGAATGTCCCAAATATGTTCTGTTGGGTTCATATCTGTGGAATATGTTGGCCAATCCATTCAAAAAATTTCTTCGCCGCAAAGGAAATTGTCCACCAGCTAAGAACGATGTGGCCTGGCGTTATCATCCACAAGAATGAATTCATCCACAATTATGGCTGCGTAAAGGACCACAACAGGTCTGAGGATCTCATCCCTTAATCGCAAAGCCGTTACTGCTCCATTTCTGATAATGTCGGTGCGGCCATTGATACAAATACCGGCCCAGACCAACACTCCGCCTCCACCAAATCGGGCACTTATATGCACAAATGCAGGATTATTCCGAATTCCAGGTTCTCACCATATAAGAATCCGCCTATTGTCAGGTTATACACTAAAACGGGACTCATCCGTGAAGATTATATTACTCCACTCACCTCGTTCCCATCTGAGATGTTCCTGTGCCCACCTTCTGCGGGCAGTACGAAGGGCCACTGTTAACGAAACACAAACCATGTCTGCGAGCATACCAAACCACATTCCGAAGTCGGTTTCGAATAGTTCGCGTCGAAACTATTACCAGTAGCGCTCTGAAGGTGCTGTTACAATAAAGTGGCATTCATAGAGCGGTTTCTTCATAATGTTACATATCGACCTTCATTTTGTGTTTTCGCTAGCGTACGACGTTGTTCTGCTCTTCAGCGAACATTTCCAGCTTCCAAAAACCGATTCCATAGCCTGGAAATCACACTTTGAGAAACTCCTAACGCTTGCGCTACAACGGATTGTGTTTGGTCCGCCTCTAAATGATCGATAGCCTTCCAAGTTACCGATTGATCAAAGTCACGTTGCTGAGAGATAACATTCACTGTTACAAAACATTTAACAAGTATCAATTGTTTTCAGTCTCTTCGTACCGAAGGAATGCTGCAGGTCGCTGTTCACTCCTTTCCTAAAATGCGGAATTTTCTACGTCAAAGAAAGAAAGAAAGGGGGAAAAAAAATGCATATTTCCAACTTTTTAAACATTATAAATTTCCTTTTGGACCTCTCTTCTCTGTCAGTTATGTTTAAAAAAAAGTTATGGTTTATATAGTTGTTCCATATTGAACTCACAATATCCTTTAATTGTTTTGAGCAGTATATTAGCATAAAGTATAACAACGACTACTGTACACAACGTTCGGAATTTTATAATTATTTAAGAGAGGCAAACCAGCTGGTGGCTGAATTAGTCAGATAAATTAACAACTGGAATAATCAACAATAAATGCTCAAATAAAGTAATTTATAGAAATTAACCAGAAAAAAAAATAAAAGAAACAATACACATGATGATTAGGCATTTTTTTTTATTACAATAATTTATGTACAAAATTTTAAACAATATTAAATGGTTTACACAGAATGGCATTTAACTGCATAAGTTTCGAGCAACAACATAGATTAAAATAAAATAAAAAAACACACACTATATTCATGAAAATGTCCCACAGTTTAATAAACCTTAAAAACAAAAGATTTTAAAATAAAATTGCTTTGGATTTTTATTTATATTACACAATCAATGGCCGATTAATACGATCAGGAAAATTAAAACTTTCGATGTTCCAGCATCTTTCACACAAAAGAATTTTAAGTACGTAATAATATTAAATAAAATAAACAGTTATTAATAAAAAAAATTATGAAGTATAATCTATCTTCTGTGAATAAAATATGCTTTAACGATGTAAAGCCTTACAATTATAAAAATTCATTCGCTATATTCTTTGAAAAATAAGATTTTAAGTCTAAAAATACATACATATATATAAACCACATTTCATAATTCAGAAATACATAATTTACAAACGTGTTTGAAGCAAACTACATTATTTGAAATAATTCACTTATTTCATATATAAATTAAAGTAATATTAAAAAACATACGATTCAATTGGAATGATTCTTCAAGCATTGCGGTATATAACAAGATTTAGTGTAGAAACTACATTCTGTGGACAAAAAAGGGGGGGAAAATGAATCTTGTCTAATGTTTTCAAAAGTCTTTAAAATCATTGTTAATGGGTTTCTCCTTCTGTTTCAGAAAATAAGCCCTTTATTTCTTCTAATAGGCAAGTTATCAAAGTAGAATTTGATCCCTTAGCTTCAACAGCTATATGATGTGGTTTCTAAAAAAAAAAAAATCATTACAAAAGATTAAATATATAAACTGCAAAACCACTTTCCAGGAAATATTTATAACTAAAAATTAGTCGTGAACATAAAAATGAATTTATCAAAAGGATTTCTTTAGAATTTTATTTCCAATACTTTTACTACAGAACAAAGTTAAAACAGTGCAAACTACACTCATGTTTTAGAAACTGCATTCTTGTTCAACTATTCCCAGGTCTACTCATGTATACACATGTAATCTCATAATTTAATGAAATTGTACACACATACACATTGATTTAAATCATAAAATCGTTATGGTACATATATATGTTTAAGCAAAAGATTAGTTAACAAAGCAAGACTTAAATCAGAGATTGCAATATTGCACAGAAAAAAAAAAAATATAATCGTCTCATATGTTTGCACAGTTCTCACAGTGATAATTCTAATGAAAATGGGATAGTTAAAGAATTTCTGCCAAGTTGTTCCTGTTCATCAATTATACTTTTCAAATCTTTATAGTACTGAAAGGAGGAGGACCAGTTGCAATTGCTCTCTCTAGAGAATTCTGGTATGTTCTATAGCCTTTAGGTTTGAAGACTAGCCAATCACACGATAAATATAAGGCTTCACTATCTCACCTCTAAAACTCATAACAGTCATACAATCTGTATCAGAAACATGACGATCTGTGTATGGTCTACTTAGCAAGATATCTATATAGACGATAGAAGTTCTACTGAAATTGTGATTCTCTACATTCGATGGAATAATAGAAGGGTAGATGGTGAATAAATGGAAGCATCCTCCAACAATCTTCATTTCAATGTCCTCTCTATCAAGCTAAATAATATCTAAAATTATCTTTGACAATGTTACTTGTGACGGTATTAAGTCTGCGAAATAACTGAAAAACTGAGGTTAAAAACTGAACTGAAAAACAAAAACTTGTTATACTCCTGAACACCGCGTTATAGGAGTATAAACCCATGTAGTATAATAAACAAATATTAAATTTCACATCCCTAGACCAGGTTTTCTTTCTATACATATGAAATTCATAAAACTGTTGCCATAATTTGAATGCAATACCCATCGTAATCAGTTTCTACCAATCTGCACTGCTTCTAATTCTCCATTGATTATTCAAGGCATTCTATCATCCAAAAATTTATTTCTTTTACTGTTTGAAATTGTAAAAATAAAATAAAAACAGAAGAACAATAGAATAGGGAACGAATATTATGTGCATTTATAAAGCTCATACCTCTTAAAGCATTACTCACATGCAAGAGTACTCTTGTATATTCACAATCAAACATTTGTGCATTTGTTTTAATTTTTTTTTTTAAGTACTGTTTCAGAAACTTTGCAAAATAGGTCATTTTTTTATTTTACGAATAAAAATACAAAAATAATCAAGTGACTATTTTATAATTAAAGTTCTTAAACAAATGCGAATCATTAAGATTTACATAATTAAAAAATCTATTTACTATACCAAATCAGTTTTTCTTCACTGGAAAAAAACTTGAGACAAAAATAGCATATTTATCTTTATCATTCATTTTTGGTTCATGCTTTTTAATGGCATTAGATTAAAATATCACTTATTAAATTTTATTAACTATTGATTTCATATAAGAATATCTAAATTCTGAAAGTACCTACAACTGCGTCACTTTAAACTACCAGCAAACTTAATAACCTATATATCACAAATTTTAAACTCATATTAAAAGTATATTAAAAAGCTGAAAAAGACAATTTTATAATATACAGTATCAAGTAATTAATAAAAGTATAAGCAGAAAAGCATGCTCGGAAACAACATATTTACTATTTTGATGTAATGGTTATACTGCATGGATATAACAGACTGAGTAACTTTAGCATTAAAGCATGGCACAGAATTCATCCCAAACTAAATCATTTACAAAAAAAAGTTACACTGCTGAAACAAAATTAGCCATGTTATTAATAACATAATTACAAAGCATGAAATTCTTTCAAATATCACTATATATTTTACTTCCTTAAGTTAATCATTATATATGGTTAAAATAACAGTTAAAAAATCAACTAAATCAAATAACTAACAAAAAATATGTTAAGCAATAAAATGATTAACTAACCACAAGTTTGACTAGAAGGCATACATGGTCATCTTGGGTAGAATGACTATATAAAGAGGCGCTAATACCATATTGCTCAACAACTGAAAATAAAAATATGTATTAACTATGAAACTCATAAGAAATAATGTAATAAACTTGAATAATTAAAAAAATATACACAAAATATACATTACAATGCTAAGTAGAGACTGAACACATGATTTTCTATATACGTCAACATAAAAACGTGCATTATAATAAAAAAAAGGTCACTTTTAAAAACATCTAACGGATGGTCACAAAAGAATTCGGATCCCTTATCTGAAATAAAATTAATTGCCCAGATTTGATTTAAAAATACATTGCTTGAATCCGAACATTTCTGGACAAGGAAGTAAAAACAACATACCAAAGATCATGCCAAATCGTAAATTTTCAACACATGGATAAGTTTTTTTTTTTTAATAATTATTCAGTAGAAAAAAAAACGCCATTCCTAATTTAAATTTAAGTTCAAAATGCTCACATAAATGACAGGATAAAATGGAAAAATCGCAGCAGTTAAAATGGAGTTTAAAAAAAAGAAAAAAGAGATAATCATTCCCTTTTTGATAAGGGGCAATGCCACTACTGTAAAACCGATTAAATTACCAAACTAAAACAACAAGGATTAGTATATCAAATATTTCTTCTTTTAAAGCTCCCATCTTTTAATCCAAGACAGAGTTAAGTTTATAAATACTCCTTTTAGAGGATATTAATTACAGCCACTCATGTAAACATTTTATACAAATTTACATTGTTCCATTAAAAAAAATATCTAAAAGTCTTTGCCCATGCTAAGATCAAATCGTCGTTCTTTCTTACTTCGAAAATGAAATGCGTGATGTTCGGAGTCGACATAATCACACCAGATAATTTTTATTAAACCTTTAAATTAGCAGAGCTTTTATCAATATTACAAAATAATTAGCATTACCCCTTCAGGACAGCGCGCAGAGAATGGAGCGCTCTCACGAGACCGAACACTCCGAAATGGAGCGTTACCACGGGACGACGCAGTTTTTGCTATTAAGCCTAACTTTACATATAAAGTCATAAAGTCGTCGTTTTAATACAAGACAATTTTACAAGTAACGTATATAATATACTACAACTTAATACGTGTAGTATATTATATATAAGGACAATAATATTAATAGAAGTAAACAAGCAAAATACTCAACTTTTAAATATTCCCACGAAAATAACGTTATAAATATAAAAGTTATATATTATTTCACCCTCATTCCCTGCAATAGTGAGCTGAACGCATTTCCCCATATTTTTGTAAAGAAAAAACCAAAGCAATCAACAAGAACGCCGGAGTCCCTTTAAATCACATGTGCACTTTAAGAGACGTTTCTTTACACCAATAAATCTACCAAATCTAGAAGCACAGAACAGAAACTAATGGCCGCACGTGAAGGTCAAATGCTACACGATTCAACTGTTAAATATTACACTCTTTTCGTCATAATGACTTAATTAAAATTTGATCCAAATTATACAAAATACTAAGTAGCGAAGCCGAAACTGTAAACGACAAATCTACTCCCACATAAATCAATAAGCATTTTATCCTTTTCTCATTCAGTCAAAATATAAATAAAAACCCAGAGCGCTATAAATCAAGGGTTTTTTTAAATGCCCAGTCCCCCCAAAAGGAGTCGAACAAATGCAGTAGTTTATATGTTTAAATACTCCGGACAAAATAAATTTACAAACTCCGAAGAGAAAGCGCATTTTGAAGGTCAAAGCTCTGTATGACATTATTCGAAATTATAATGGACTTCATCCGCCGTCTAGTATTTAAAAATTAAAAACGTCCCAAACTGAAGTATGGGACCATGGGCCGCTAAAGTCGGAAGGGCTCATCTCATAAGATACTGTGGGCTGAGCAGGGATAATTGCATGATCACGGTATTGAACGGGTTAGATGAGCGAAGCAATCAAATCATTCATCGAATATTCATTGAACAATCAATGAGAAAATTTACGTGATTAAAATTGCAAAATAATAATAATAATAATGAGTACAATTTTACATACCAAAGAAATGACAATGAAAACAAATTTTTGCAAGAATATGCCTAAAATCATATTGCTGCACATCAATCATGACAGAATCTCTAGCACTAAGATCATTGCTGCTAAGTAATTCTGTAAACGTATCTCTTGTGTCCCTAAAAAAAATTACATTAAACATTTTTAAAACTAGAAATGCTCATTAAAAAACATTTAGCATGCCCAAAAACATTTGAGCATATCACCAAATATTGAAATAAAAACGAAAAAATACTCATTCTCCCGGTTGTACTTAGCCAAAATTTATGCAAAGAATGTAAAGTAAGATAAGATACAGATTGCTACATAATAATTTGCAAAAACTTTAAAATGCATCATTCAAAATCATCATCATCATCATCATCATTTAGCATCATTCAAAAGCTGAATACATGATATGAAGCTATTCTTTGAAAATTCAACTATAAAAAGAGCACCAAAAATTCAAATTTAAAATTTTGTAGTTATGAAAAAACTAGTTCAATCCACTAAACAAAAACAACTTCAACATTTCTGTAGCTAGTCGTATTTTATATTTACATTACATAGAATAACTACTACATAAATTCTGAAGGTATTTCATAACTTCAGTAACTCTCCTCCCATTATTACACAAAATGCTGCTAATTCTGAAACGCATGCATTCTAATAATGGCTGGATAAACATAAGAATCCTGAAAAAAAAATTATAATATGATAAAACTATTTACAAACAACTAAAACTAATCGTGGAAAAGTTACAAAAATCGAAAATTAATAGCTAAGACTTTCACAACGAAAATTAAAATGCAAGCAACATATTCATATTCCTAATCTCAAAAAACAGCATTTGCATTTCATAATCCAAAATTGTGAATTTTCGAAGAGTACTATGATGTATGAAGAGTATAAATTTCATGGAATTTGAAAATGTGTAGTTTAATATATAAAATAAGAAAAGGTCTTTTAAGTTGCATATTTAACTGAATCAATATATATATATTTATTTAATTCTTTACAAATAACAATATTTGCTTACCCAGGATGCATTTCCCCAATCATAAATGTTGAAGCAGGAATATTGAGCTTAAAGTCTAACATTTCAAGACTTGTAGATGATGTATCCTATGGAAATAAAATGGGCATCATAAATAAAGTTCGGGAATAATGCACATCTTCAAATAATTTCAACGAAACTTACAGAAACATTACTTATAAACAATGCGATATAATGCAATTTAGATTGCATTTCAGGATCAATGTCATATATCTGTATCAAATATTTCTACTAAATTCAAGTGCATTTGAGTATGGTAGAAAGAATCACACTCTCAACATTTAAATTTGAAATATAATCAATGGAGAAACACAAAGGCATGTATTGAATGTTTATAAACATTAACAAATTCGTTATAGTAAAATATAAAGTAAGAAAGGAAGCTCCAAACAAACAGTATGAAAGCAAATTTAAGAAAAACGTTTACAACATTTAATTAGTTTAACAATCAAGCCGATGAAAGAAAAAGAAAAAAACTTGCTAAAATAAGTATTAATTTCAAAGAAATCTGAGATGGTAAACTGCTTACCCCAAATAATAAGCTACACTGATTTTTAAATATTTTGAAATGAATTATTTTTATTTAAATTCATATCTTCCTAAACTTTTGGGAAGTGAATAAAAATAACTTTACAATTCAATTTGCTGCTTGTCCCTTAAATTTCTTTTTAAAACATTTGAAAAAATACTTTGAAAAAGGCTGATAAAATTTTTATAAATTACCTTAACAATGTATGTAAATGATCCTCTAACTGTCTGATTTAATGCAATGTTATCCACAGACAAAGTAACGTGATATTCAGGTGATGTACCAGGAAGAATAACCGAAGGTAGTTTCCCATTCATCTCATCTTCTTTCTCCTGAGAAAAGAAAAATTGTAATGAAATGCTATGGCTGCAACAATGATCTTTCAAGAATATTTAATAAAAAATTAATCTTCTAATTATTGAAAATAAAATTTCAGGTATATAAATTATAATAGAAAACATTTAGTGCATCCTTAATAATTATAAGTAATTATTACATGAATTGTTTATAACCTAATTTTCTACTTTTTTTATTTTAATGAATTCTAATTCTGATAAACAGGTTGCCTTTTTCTGGCTGGTATTCGATTCACTGCTTATCTATAATGACATTAAAACACTTAGTAGCAAAAAAACTCCTCTTTTTATAGGCAATGTAGTAAAACAGATAAAAGGAAAGGGAATAGCAAATAATCAGAATATAGAAATTCTAGATTTAAAAAAAATAATGGGAAAACTTTTTCCTAATCAATTTTAACCATAACTGTCAAAATTCAGTATACATTCTATTCTCAATTAAAGCTAGGTTATAGAATCATAATTTCAAGTTTTATTTACATAAGGTTTCCAGTTATCATGAATTTAAAGTAGAAATGACAACAATCAATAAGAAAAGAATTAAACTAAATTGAAAGAAAGAGGAATTGTTATATATATAATTCTAAATTATGAAAATTTATCAGAAATGTGGAAATAATTATCAATCATTTCATTTATGCTCCACATACAAAGTCTATCTATGAATTAAAGTAGAGAAATCAAGAAATTTACCATATAAGTAGAAAATAACAAAAACACAGAATGCAAAGTTATCTGCAGTTAGGAATATTTAAAAGTGCTAAAGTTAAGCATGATTTACTACTATTTACAGAGTGATTCATCAATTAACATTTCAGTTGTCCAATAAAAACTGTCATTAATATGTTTCCATATGTAATGATAAGATAGAAAAGAAAACTTGAACACTTACATAAGAAACCAAAAGAAATATTAGACTTAAAAAGGTTTTTAAAAAATAAAACTTATTGCTTTGTATTCATCGTATTTAGAATAGTATCACTAAATTCCATCCATTAAAAAATTAAAAATAATGTAAAAACGCACAATGGTTTGCTCTACTAGAATGTAACAAAATGGTTGATTTTAGTTTCTAAGAACCAAAAACCATAGAAATTAAAATATACCAAACTTTTACCAAAACTATAGAAATTAAAAGGTATAAAAATAATACAGTTGATCATAATATCGTGCATTATCTTAAACATATGAAGTTAATGATTAATTAATCAATTAAGTAAGAAAAGTGAAGAACAAAATACATCAGATTGATATGTGCTCTAAAAAAAATATGTTTTGTAACACATTCCTCTGATAAACAACGAAAATTTAAAAGCAGCCTTTTAATCTATAAAGGACTCCTGCTTATTTAGACTTTTAATATGAAACATGTATACCAATTTCAGAAATAGTGTTAAATCCAAAACCAGTGTTCATTATTTAGTCAAATAAAGATTGTTCATTTTAGTTTAATTATACTGATGTTCCATTTGAAGCAATGCTAGGTCTATTTTAAGACAAACCTCATCACTTTGAAGATAGGTCGGGACGATACTTGAACGTTTGGTTCATGGTATCAAATTTAACATCCACTACGTCTACATATACGATGGATATTTAGTAAAATCGGGGCCGTGAACTTATCACTAGGAAACAGCGACCACAGTCAAAAGCGGAGGAAGGAGTATTAAGATTCTAGTTGTACGGAAAGCAGATTAGAATAAGCCATTAATAAATAGGGTAAAATAACTCTCAATAGAAGTAATTGTTCTTATTGATATAACTGACTGATAGAATGGTATGTACAAAATTTACAAGAACAAATAATATACTATAAGATGCTTAGTATTTGTCGTTTTTGCTAAACACTGTTGAATTATTAATTAACTTTTAAAAATTTCAAGTAAATTAATTTTTTAAAATTTACCTTTACTATCTTTAAGTTTACAGTTTCAATGATGCTAATTTCAACATCTTTCAGAACACAACTGCTAACATTACTTATGACCATTACAATTAACAGCTCATCTTTACTGTCAGGAAGGATTCTTGGCTCATATGTCTGAAATAAAGAAGAAGAAAATCAACACAGAATAAAGTGATGCAATCAACTCATACAATAAACTTGCATGTTAGCTACAGATACATCAAAATTTCATAAAGGTGAATTCCTTTTGAACCATAAAACAGAACTGGTGGAAACAAATATATTGAAAATAAATAGTGAAGCAAAAGTTGATAATACAATTATAATCAATTGTTTTCATAAATAATGAAAAAAAAACTATACAAGCTTCAAGCATATTTCTGATAATATACAAGGTAAAAAAAAAGTAAGATTTATATAAGAAATAAGATACTAGGCAATAAATGTTTATGGGAGGAAATTTAAGAATGGGTGAGAAAGCATCAAAAGTGCTTGCTTCACTGTACTGTCATATAATTAGAACCTAAGCATTTTCTAATCTAGCAAATATGCATTTTAAATTACTACTTAAGAAAAAAAATATGATTTTTTAAATTTTCTATCAGATTAATAATGGTGTCGTTGAATTCAGAATAAAGTTATTGAAATTGTCACTTTTTTCATATAAATGGTTTCAATATATTTTAAACAGCTTAACAAGTGTAAATTATTCCTAATAAATTTAATTCCAGATATTTTACAATCATTACTTATTTTAATTAGATTTCCTTTCATCCTGACATTACAATTCAAAATATAAAATATGTAAACAGACAAAAGAATCCACCATTCAGACACACAAAAAATTAAGCTTGGAGCACTTTCAGGCAAAACTTTTTTTACACTATAGCACTAATCAAGTAGATGATAACTCCATATGCACGGTAATAACCGTTTTTACAGTTACAACCACAAACAATAAAATTCAATTTAATTTAAGACAAGAAATACATGTTTATGCAAAAAGAAAAATCTCAGATAATAATATATATAGAAAGTGATTGTCATGAAAATACTTACAATTATAATGTTATTGTCCTTTGCTAGGGTTTTACATACAGGCACTATCTGTAATAATTTATCAGATAAAATAAACAGTTTTCATAAACACTGAAAAAAGTAAGTAAACTAGTAAAGTGCATTTTATGTTTACAACAAAATATTGACACTATTAACTACAAAAAAATGTTTTATTTCAAATTATGATTAAGTAAGGTTTCCATTAATAACGAGTTCATTTTTGTGCATTATGTAGGGTCAAACAAATCTATTTCTTAGTTAGCAAAATCCTCTCACTGTTTTCTTCATTTATGGAGCACCTATTTAAAAAATTCTACAAGATTATTCTTGTTAGGTCAACACACATAAGTGTCTATTACAGGAAACCAATTGTAATGAAATTTGGAAAAAAACACTATAACAATAAACTTTGAAAACAGTTATTTACAAAGTTTGACAATTATGTCAATCGAAATCAAATAAAACCTTTCATCTTCAGCAAATCTATAATTTTTAAATAGACACATTTTATCAGATTTATAACTGATTAATTAGATTAGCATACATTATATGACAACACCATGGTCACTGGGAATTTTGAATTGTGATAGGAAGATGCGAATGATTCCAAAACAGACATTTTTTCTTCACACAGCATTAGTACCTGAACATTTCAGTAAGACAAATCAATATGCCCTGGCTTAAGTACATTATGAATTATTGAGGAAATGGACCTTGAACATGTAGTCTTCTGGTTAAGAAATCTACACTACAATCAGACCTAAAACTACACGTCATTTGGTTTAATTCAGATGAAAGTATCTATAAGCCGAGTATGAATTAAAAGTTCTTTTCGATAGAAGAGTTTTTGGTTAGTGAAATGAGGTCATTATAATGATTATGAAATTAATCTTTATTTAGTTTATTTGATATAATTACATATACATGTTATATTACACAGAAGACAAAAGACCAGCGAAAATCCCAATTAATCAAACAAGTTGCAATCATGCATATACCTTTCTCCGATCCTTTACAAATGTGCATAATTATAAACTAAATATAGTACAGATAATATTTAGAGATTTAGATGATTTTAAGTCGGCACATTAATTCGATAAAGTATCTTCGCACTTATGAAAAAGGCCAAGTAAAAAGTAAGAAACCTCTAAATAACTAAATAAACATAACCAAGACTGATAAATTTATTACATGGAAAAGAAAATTAGCAAATGTATTGAATAAAAAAGTTACAGATAATCTCGATGCATAATACATATAATACATACTGATAATGAAGGCGTCATTGGTGTGATGGGAGAAATAAAGCGTTCTTTAGAGGGTGTTACTATTCCAGGAGCTTCTTCATATTCTGCTTTATCTTTAGTCTGGTCTGTCTGATCGTGTTGCGATTCTGTTCTTGCTCTTTGACTATCTTTTCTTTTCCTTTCTTTTTTATGCCTTTTGCTTTTATGACCAGAGGAGTCTTTACTTTTTTTGTGTTTCTAAATGAAAATGACGGGAAAAAAATTTATAAAAAAATCCCTCAAAAGATACAACTTATAATGTTCAGTAAACTACAAAGTTCAGTTGTAGTTACTCAGTTTTCTTCCTCATGTAAAGATATTTAGTTACTAGTACAAATTAAAAGGAATAGCCCCTTCATCAAAGAATTTTATAATTCAGACATAAGATAAACTGCGTATATACCATATAAGTGAGCAATAAAAGCAGGTTGCTCCCCCTTCTCGTATCGTTTCTATAGAGTACATGTTTTTTTATAAATAAATCTGCACATATTTCTTACAAATAATTTAGAACAGTTTAATTTCTAGGGGCAGTGTTTTTGAAATATAAATTTTTATACACTCCACCTATCCTATCAATCCTACAAATCACAACATTCTTATTAAGTGCATATTTTTATAATTTGAACATTAATAAAATTTTGCATTACTATTCGTTCATTGTAATTCATTTACTTGTTTACCTACTAAACTCCCACCTGTCGACGATTTTTATTACTGAATATTTTTGTGGAATTCATCTCCCAATGCCTTTCATAATACATGTGTGAAATTGGTTTCACTGCATTCGTTAGTTTTACCTACAGACGCCTTTCAACCATGAAAATTATCTTTTGGCAAAGATAGAATTAGAAAATAAAAGGCGCAGAATTTGGAAATCCTTTAAATTCTACAAGAAAATTTCCAAAATGTCTCACTTTTTCTCATTTTATTTTTCAAACATTTCTTTAAAAATTCATTATGACGGACTAAGAGATAGAACTGAGAATGGCCAATGCCGATACTTTTACATATTGCAAATTTCAAATTTAAACATAAAATCTTAAAAATTCCGCAACATGATCGAATAAAATATACAGATGAAGACCAAAAATTAATTAAAAAATATATATAACTAACTGTGGGTAATGGTTTATGTTCTCATATGAAACAGTACACATTTGTAACAATACGATTCAGAATCTTTATTCTTGAAGAAATTTCCAAAATAAAACATACCAATGACTGATACACGAAGAGAAAAAGTGTTCCAATAGTGTTGGACGAAATTAATATACAGGGTGGTTATAATTAAAGTTCCACTTTGAAACGGTCATTAAAGGAAAACTAATGAGCCAAATGTTATCAAATTTGGTAATAGTTTAAAAAGGGCATGGGAATTTCTTTTCTGGCAAAAAAGTTCAAAAATTCACCACCAGCGGAGAAATGGCGCTGTTTGCAATATTGTTAAACAAAATAGGACATGAAGACATCGGTTTAAAATTTGTCTAATCATTTCTGAAACGTTTTTGCAAAGCATGTTCAATGTGTGTTATCTCAAAAAGCACTGTTTATGGTGATAATCTGAATAATTCGGCGAAACTGAAAGATGCGATGCACCGATATGTGCGTAACATTCCTCCTGATATGCTAAGACTTCTATTGAGAATGGAGTAATGCGATTTAATCTGGTATCAGAAAATGGTGGACGCCAGATTGAACATGCTTTGTAACACGTTTTAATTAGCACATCTTATTATTAATTATTAAAACACATCTTAAACCAATGCCTTCCTTCATGTCCTATTTTACTTAACAATATTGCATACAACGCCATTTCTCCCCTGGTGATGAGTTTTTGAACTTTTTTTTCTGCAGGAAAAGAAATTCCCAAGACCTTCTTTTTAAAAAGACTTTTACCAAGTTTGATAACATTTGGTCCAGTAGTTTTCCTTTTATGACCATTTCGAATTGGAACTTTAATTATAACTACTCTGTTTTTTATAGATTAACATTCCACTGTGAAGATATCTTTGTCAACCATCTTGATTTTTTTTTCCTCAACCGAAAATTCTTGAGAAGTTGTTACCCCCATTTGTTTTAATATCTCAAGAAGCTTAAAAGCAAATAATTACGACTTCTCAAGAACTTTTGCTGGTTTATATAAGATAAAATACTTATATTTTTGCAAAGAAATATAGAAAATAGAAATAAAAAAAAACACTACACATGCCTAAACCACTAAACAAATTAATCAGCAAATGAATTTGGTAGTATTCTAAATAAACAATACGAACTGCTTTCCAACACAATTATCAGAGAATGAAATGAATGAAACTAGAGAAAAACATTTTTTACTTACAGGTACAAACAGGTAACATGTACACATTATTATTCATCTAAATAAAATGCTTTTGCAAAGTCAGCAGTTTAAACTGTTAATAAGAAAATGAAATAAAAGAATTATAGCAACTGAAAAACTATAACGGGAGCATCGATAATTCCGCAACACCATAATTTATCATGAAGCATAAACCAATTGAAAGGAGGGCCAATTAATAACTCTTTTCGAATTATGAACACCAAGAAATATTAAAAGATTAATACTGTCTTTACAAATACATAAATAATATAGATCACGAAGTACTTACATCCTTATCTTTCTTATTTTTCCTTGATTTATGTTTATGAGGCACATTTTCAGTCCCATTGCTTATTGTTTCAGGCACATTATTTACTGGAACCATTTCAACATTATTGACAGGCCTAAAAGTAGATTATACTCGTTTAAATATTTATAATTTTAGAAACGAATAAATTTTCAATAAATTGGCCAAAAAAAAAAACAACCATGATTTGTATTAAGAGGTAGGTGAAAAACATAAATAAAGTTTAACTTTACTAAAATTTTTAATTTATCAGATTGTTCTAATCTAACATCTATAAAAGATAAACATTACTCTTCTAAATCAATATCCAAGGCTCTGTGAGGATCATCAGGATTTATTTCATCCTCCTCACTGGACCTAGCCCCATCGGGCATTTCTCCTTCGATTATATTTACAACATGTACAGGAGGAACATCTTCTTCACTCTCCGTATGGGCTTTTGAACTTTTACTTTTCTTTTTTCGCTTCACCTTTCGTTGTTTTTTACTGGATATACCATTATCCTTATAACTGTGCTTCTCTGATGAGGACAAACCTGAAATATATATTTTAAGTATTAATTGCTTCAAAATTTAAAGCATACTGCACATATAAAAAGTTTCTTACAAACCGGTAATTCATATTTAAAAAAGAAATTCATATAATTACATTGATATTTGCACAGATACTACAAAATTGCTGTGTCCGACTTATATTTAAGCTCCCCCCCCCCCTTTTTTTTTCTTTTCAATTATGTGTAGAAAATATCTCGAGAATTAAAAAAAAAAAAAAAAAAAAAAATTCTGACTACCAATTCAGGTACAAAATAATTCTTTCTCAAAATAAATATTAAATTGCTATCAAGAGAAAATCAATTTTACTTTGTAGAATTTTATAATATTCATAATAACTGTCTTTTAAAGGTTAAAAATTATGCATATATTTGTTACATTTCTGAGTTTTATTTCATATAAGCTATTATCATTGCACATTCCATTCAATCCTTGCTGAAATGAATTGTAGCTCTAATCGAAGTCCTTTGAAACAGCAAGAATTAAATGGATTACAATTTAAACTAAGATAAATATTTAGAGTTTTATAAAACATGTATAAAAAGTTAAAAAACGATGATCATCATTTTCAAAAGAATTTTATTGCTGAATTCTATACCATTTTTTGAATGCAACAACAGAAGCGCATAAAATAAAAAGATTAAACATGGTTATTTTTACAATAATTAAGAATTACAAGCGGTATTTATGAAAATAATATAAAATCTTATAATAAATCATTTTTTTTTTATCAAGGTAAGAACGAATTATTTGTGTTTTTCATAATTATAATAAAAGTTCTGCATAAACCAATGAACCCCAGAATTCACATTAATTCTAAGAAATAATTTGTTCAAATCATCAATTTATACTAAGGGAAAGAGAGGTTTGTGAATAAAATCCCAAAATGCAAATTGCTTTCTAAAGGAGTAAAATTTTAAAAAACATAGTTTTGAACAATATTAGTGTCCATTCGGAATAGTTTCAAAATGAAATAATGATTTATAATATTTATTATTCTTGTAATTCACATTTATAGATTTTACTTTTATAAAATTAAGCAATATAATTCAAACAAAGTAATTCCACAACAAACTAACACAACAGCGAAAAAATTTAGTTTAAATTACCTTGAATCTGGAGTGGCACATTCAAATGAAATCGTACCACGGGTATATCATCAGCATTTTTATCTCCAACCTATAACAGGATGATATTTTGAGATAATATTCCAATTTCTGACAAAACACATAGCATTTTTCACTCATGAAAATATTTCAGGCACATTACTGTTTGTTTTTTTCCCCTTCATTTTATACATTATTATTCATTTTTAATTTTTATTAGTTTTGGACCTTGTTTCAAGATATCTCATGCACAGAAGAATAAAAATTGAGAGTTTGTAACTCTTCAAAAAAGTTGCAACCTTAACTGTTAAAAAGAAAAATTTATAAAGCCAATAAAATCGTAACTATGGAAGATTTTCGTAATCATTCAAATAAAATTTTGAAATAAGAGGAGGCCAAATGATTTATAATTTAAAAATAGTTACATTTAATTTTTGTTTATAACATAATAAAATTTAGTAATGAATTTAAAATAGAAAAAATTCATATACTTCTACTTCCCACTCACTCACACACACAATTAATGCTTGTAAGCTGTAAACACTGAAATGAAACAAAATGTCATTTGCTTTTAAAGTGAATCCCTGTTCAAATATATATGAATTGCTTTTACACATTTATTTTGTTAATTATTTTCCTTTTTTCTTGAAGTTTCCCCCCAATAGCGACCTTTAGGTTTGTTTTCGCTCTCTTTCTCTCTCTTAGACGACCACGCACGTTGAAAACTTTTTGAATATACAAGTTTAGTAATTCGTTGAAAAATAACCGAAATATTTCAGAAAAAGATCTAGAAAAATGCTCCATAATTTAAGCATAACCTATATTCTATATTAAATGAAATACACATACATATTTGACTTTGACCTATTCTATCCGACTGGGTGTAAGGTAAAAAGAAAAATGTTTATTAGATTACTTTTAAGTGAGTCTTTTCATTATTCACTAAAAAAAATGACCACTAAAAAATGTAAACTTAAAAATGTCCAAATAGAACATTAAAATTACAGTTATTTTCAAAATACTTAAGAGGAATCAAGTAAAAAATTGTGTTTATTAATTATAAAGTTCAATATTCAATAAATTGAATTCCTTTTTTCGCATTCAGTATGATGTATAGTTAATATTTTTTACATTAACCTCTTTCAAGCATCAGGGCTTTAATTTTTTTTCAATTGCATTAATGAAAATGCGATTCTCGCTTATTCCAATAAATTCAAGAGCTTCAGAAACAGATTTCAAAGCTGCTTTTTCAACAAAACACTTTAAGAATGTAGAATTTTGCATTACTTGAATGCCTTTCTGCGAAATTTTCAGTCTACTGAAAGTGGCCTAAGTGCTGTCTTTTTAATTTAGAACTATGACCAAATGATGGCCAAAATTCATCGTAAAATTGTTCTAATGCTGCTTCAAAATGGATAAACTAATGAATACTACTTTAATATAACTAAGCATCAAATAACTACTAACACCATACAGAAAAGGAATTGACTATCAATCAAATCTCTTAATCTATTACATGGTTAGTAACTTTAGAAAAAAGCAATACAGCATGCATGGGAAAATTATCAGAAATTATGGAATTCCTCAATCTAAATTTTTTCCTGACTGGGAACAAAGCATATACCCAATTTTTCTAATAAATAAAATTCTGAATCTTTTAATTGTTCATATTCGCATAATTCATCATAAGATTTTTTTAAACTTTCTTAACCCTATTCTGACAAAAGCTTTTAATTATTCATCAAGGCCCAAAGCCTAAAGCGATAAACAGTAGATCTCCAATTTTTTTTAGCATATCTATAATGTTAAGCAAAGCATTTTGCAGTAGTTCTGATACAGTGATAGAGTAATTTCTAATTGCAAAGATTTGAAACAATTTTTAAGAATCTTAAAACTTCTCAATGTATAATTAAGAGTAAAACAAAAAACAGTTTCCGAAATTCGATTCGCCTGTTAATAACTAATATTCATCCAGGAATCCCTAACCTTGCGATTGTGAGCACACAATTGCAGGATTCAATATGAACATTTTAGTCTTACTTTTTAATAATCTCTACTTTAACTCATCCTTTTATTAATGGAGTCATCTGGTAGTAGAATATAAATGGTATTATGGTGCCATCTGGATGTAGGCTTTACATAATCTGGTTAGTTACTAATGTATTAGCCATTTCACTTTTTTTTTATTTAATTAGAAATTTTTAGTTCTAACTAGATAAATAGGTTACTATTCTTGAAAAGTGAAGTTATAATACTATTAGCGAAGTTCAATTTTTCAAAAAGAAGAAAGCTTAGATTTTAAAAAATCGGCCCTTCCCCCCCCCTCCCCCCGATTAATTTCGGGGACCTTAGTTGCAATTATGTTTCTATTCCAGCCTTGTAATTCGTGAAAAGTCACTCTAAGAAATGCAATCGACACAAAGCATATAAAGTCTTCAGTATGAAGACCACAAAAAAATATTGTGAAAAAGGTACAATACTGTAAAGATTACAAAGGCGAAAGAGATATACTAGAATTCCATGCAAAGCTTCAACAAGAATTAATAACAGAAAAATGCTTTGCTTTTAAAATTCATACTATGCATGCAGATATTTGACCTAAGAAATTTCTTCACTTTTAAACAGTTCATTTCTTTCTTTTCCCTCAATGATTTTAGTACTATTTTTTTTTTTTTATAATAAGTAAATTAAGAAGAAGAAAAAAGATTAAAAGTTTGTAAGCAAGTTAGATGCTTCCTACTATAAAAGCAACAAAATCATATCTAAAGAGCATGGAAAAAATTAATTAAAAAACTCGTAACAAATCTTTTATATGAGTAATATCCAAGAGTGAATATCAGAATGAATAGATTTGAAGGCAATGAATGAGTTTTAATGTCTAACGACAAAAGATATTCATATATTTGTTAATACTCACTTTATCGTTACTTTTCAAGTAATGAGGATTATTAGCTTGTTCAAACATTCTAGCTTCTTTCCTCTATAAATCAAATAATTGAAAACCAAATTATGCAAAGATAATTTTTTCTCAATATTATGCACATTTACATTTATATAGATACTAAATTTAGAGTAACTGAATTTAAAGGCAGAAAGATAAAAATAAAAAGGTAATTTCAGTACATTGAGATATTTCATGTCTATAATTTTAATAAATACCTTAACTAGAAAAAAAACCCCTCTGAATAGTTTGTAAAGAATGTGATACAAAAACCATTAATGCACATACGAAATATCTTATGAAAAAAAATCTATAAAACTATTTAAAACAATACTATTCTTCATTTTAAACAATGTATCGGTCAATAAAAGGGTAAAGAAATTATAACAAAAAATAATTAAACTACACTAGTATAACATTAGCTTATTTTTAAACTGATCAATAAAATTTGAGTAGCAATACCAAAACATCCCATGTAACTTGAATTTTCAGTCTGTATTGTAATTCGTGACTTAAAACCTCATTTGCAAATAAAAGGAACTTATTTACTTAACGCCTTTATCGAAAAGAAATGTGCATATCTTAGTCTAATCTTTATTGCGCATGAATGCGAATATCCATTTAACGTCAAAAATGCAGTTTCAACCATTTGAGTATAGTTTATTAGTAGAATAATCCAATCAGTAAAATCCATTCCACACTACAATCCATCTGGATCTTTGTTACAAATTATCGAATTACCTATTCTATCTTTCAATAAAAATTGACAAAGAAATAGTTATAACAGTAAAAATAATTCCAAATTATTAACAAATGGTAAAAGAAATAGGAAAATAAGTCAAAATTAAAATGTGCATTAAATTCACTCGATCCATTGGAGAGCAGGCAGTTGCACACAGAGAATAAAATCATGCTATTTAAAATCTAAACAATGAAGGTTAATTTATTACACCAAAACTACAATTTTAGTTTAGCACATAGTACAAAGAAAACTTGCATAAGTACAAACACCTACATTAGATCATTTTAATGAATATAAATGAAAGAATGATACTCTACAAAATAAGTCATTAACATTGCCCTCTACAGATGATTAACCTTGATAATCTAATTATATGATTACAATCAACTATATATACTGCTAAATGAATCCGATATTTGGTTTGTGCAAAAGTACATATTAAAAAAGTTACTGATACACAAGGAAAACAAGTTATATACCTTCATCAATTCTTCCTCTGTTGGTTCGTAGGTTTTTGATGAAGGCTTAATCTTGTCGGGCATTCTATAATAAAAATGAATTTAACATAAGTTAAAGACTTTACTTTCAGATTTTTAAAAATAAATTAATATGAAAAGTAATTTTTTTTGGGGGGGGGGGATTTTATAGCGAAAAATCAAATAAACTGCCAAACAAGTTATTACCTTTGTCCAAAGTTTACTAGAAAAATAGTTTCAAGAAAATGGGTCAAAGTAATCAAGGATTACTTTGACCCATAAGGAATAAGCAATTACAAGGAATAAGCAATTGAATAGAAAAGGCCACAATAAAAATAAATCCACAGAATTTAGTTTAACAAAGATGATACAATTTCATGGATTTATAAAAGAAAAAAATTAGCATGTAGGTAGCTGCCAAACTACTCGCTGTCACTACTTTTGTATTCGAAATGAAATTAAGATTGGGCATTCAACAAAAATTTGAAAAACTGTCGCAATTACAGGGTGGACACATTGGCATTTGCATAATAGATATTTAATGTGTATATCTAATGTGACCAATTCATAAATGGGTTAAAACGGTGTCATGCTTCGAGTTACTTAAAGAAAGTCAGGTTTCTATGGTAAAACATCAAATAAAATTCAGAGCATATAACAAGATCGATTGACTGAAAATATCATGTCGGTTAATGTAAGGTTTTCTCAATTGTGTTTAAAAGGGATAGTCTTGTCTTTTAAAAGTTATTTTATTTGTAAACCCACTTGCAGTAGTGTAAGTCCTTGAGAATAAGAAATTGAGCTGGAAGGCCTCGAATTGAATTTATATCTGTCTAGAGGATATATTGATTAAGTAGCAAATAATACGTTACAAACTGTAATCAAAGATTTTGTATGGAATCTTAAAGCAGCAACCTGTATAATTATATTTAGATTCGCCTGTTGGATCGGGGTATCATTAACTACATGTAATTTTACTATACCTGGAGGTCCTAATCCTGGAGACTAAAATTATAATTGTAAAAGTTTTTATGTTTAATTATGCGGAAATCGTCACTTGTTTTTAAATATGTTTCCTATAAAGTGAAGCAAAGAGGGTATAGGTGTTGAAGTTCAAAGCTTTCTTTTTTTCTTTCTTTCTTTCTTTCATTTCTTTCTAAAACTATAGAAGTTCCCGAAAATAAATGAAGGCATTTTAAAGCACTGCAAGAAAAAAAACCTACACTTTCATTGTCGAAAGCAAATCCTCAATATGATTAAAAGACATATCTTCATAAGAATGAGCATTAACTATGAGATTGCTTCATAATGCTTCTACTTCTCTTCATAATTGCTTCATAAAATTTCTACACTAGTCCAAAAATTTGGTTCTTCCTGTCGTTTTACATGCTTTTATTAGTTGCCAATGGTCAGAAAAACCGACTTTCTATCTTTTGTTTGGTGACGGAGGAGAATTTTAAAAGACTTGTTAAAGGTAGATATGCTTTTCAGAGAAGGATTATCCACAATAACTTAATTTAGATAATGAACAGGCGACTTTTGCTATATTTTGATCAATTAGGGTAGATGCACATCTCATTGATTTAATTACTTAACTGTAAGAAGTAGACTTTTTGCTCCGGAATGAGGTTTTTAGCTTCAAAATACAGATTTTTTTTTTTTTTTTTTTTTTTTTTTGGATTTTTACCCGCTAACTTACCCCTAATTGGCCGGACAATAGGACTCGACTGAACCTACCTCCACTTCTTCGTCATCCTTCGGTTAAACTCCATTAGGAAAATAATTGCACAGCTGACTTCTTTGGAACTCATGCAATTTGAGCTTAGTGCTTTTTTTAGAAGTAATATGTTTATTCAGCAAGATTTTAGGTATTTCTTAATATATTAAGGGCTGACATTTAGTTGAAATGGAATTGTTGGTTTGGTGGCTGTTTTGCTACTTGGGATAGCTTGAGAATGTTCCACCTTAGTGATTTTTTTTTTTTTGTATGGTTGTGTTGTTGCATTTTATTATTAGACCTAAGTGTTGCTTGTGCTTTTCTAATCGATGGGGGTTAAGCTTCTAGTATTCCGTATGGCCACTTGACTAAATTGGGGTTTGTCTTGTCCGTACCCAACTTCCAATTTAGACAATTTCTTGCGTTAGATAGATAAGGTGGCTTACAATTTACAAAGAGAGGCTCAAGCCTGCAATTAGTGGTAAAATGGCCAATTGACACACACTAGAACAAATCCATTTTCCTCTATCAGTTGCTCAGAGTGGCCAAAACGTTGGCATTTAAAACAACCTCAAGGATTCAGTACATAAGGGAGAATTTTTACAGTTCAAGTAACCTTCTTTAATGTTAAATAGAAGTTTCATAGCACTGAACACTTGAATAATGGTTACTAGTGGGAATAAGTGAGCTCCTCTTTTTAATACATACTTGCTCTATAGCTATTACACCTTTGCTTGCCAGTCTATCCAAGATTTCTCTTTCATTGAAATTATCAATTCTCTTAATTATGAGCTAACAGCAGTAATTAAGCATGCAAAGAAATATAACAGAGACACAAGAGGCAGGGAAAGAAATAGCTCGGGGAAAAAAAAGCAACTTTGTTTGAAAAAGTTTCAACCAGTAAATCAGCAAACTATAATTTTTAACGGATTTTGGAAGTCTGTCAATAGCTTTTCTTCCTTTTCAACTGCCAACGAAGAAATTTCAGCAAGTTAACCATCAGAAATCGGTAAAGTGACAATGCGAACACAACCAGTTTCAAGTCATTTTTTAGAAAAACCATATGGATGGAATTATGATTCAGGTTTTGACAATACCACCCACCACGATGCCCAACAAAGGACAAAGTTTTTGCCCAAGACATTCCAAGTTTCGATATCCATCTTAGTGCCACCTCCAACATATATGTTTAAGAGTACTTCCAGGAACAGTTAGTCTTAATGCCAAGCCCCAGGAGCTGACTACTTTCATTTGATACCTAGTAGACTAAAATGGTATCAGGATACAATAGACAAATTGATAACGCAAAGACCAACAATGTGCCACTCATCTAATGGGCTGCCATGGACATATAATTTCCTTGAGGTCAATGAAACTAAACAGGAAACAAGATTTAAATATTATTTGATAATATTAATTTACAAACAATAAAGAGTAATAGCTTTTCAAACCACAGTAAGAGCTTTTCTATCAACTCAAGAAAAAATTTCCACCATTTTGATTAATCAATTTGACTTTTAAGCTTAAAAGTATGATTTATTATAATAATAAATCATAATAATTAATCCTTCTAAGCATACAAAACATTAACATGGATTCCTCAATTAGTTGTACCTTCTGATAAATCAAACGCGTCGATTTTAGTTAATTATTCATTCTCAAAAGTAGCTTGCCACAAAATTACAAAAACTTCCGAGGTTGAATTTCAAATACTACATTCTTTCCCCCTTTTTCGTGTTTGAAATTATGTTTCATAAAAATTTTCAATATAGCATACAAAATTTCATAACATTTCATTAATATCTATATTCACAAATATAAAAACAAGAATCAATCATTTGAAAATTGAAGTCAATAAATTACAGTTAAAGATAAAGGTTAAAACTAACTGTTTATCATATTTTGAGAAAGTATCCCCACTGCCTTCTTCAGATGAAGCTTCAGACGGAGGCTCATTAATCCAAGCATCCAAATCTAGTCTACATGAAAAAAACAAAGACAAAAAGATACACATTAAAACACTAAATGCACAACAACCAAAATGCAATGCAAATAAAAAAGAAAACGTAATTAAATGCTCCACTGCTAAATTGTGCTGAGTATATTTTTCCCCCAGAACCAAAATGAGGTATTGAGGAAAATTTATTTCTAAAACTATTTAATTAAAAACTCAGTCTCTCCCCTTCCCGGTTTTCTGTCCTTCTATTCAGTTGTCTGTGCTCTACTTGCCATAATTTTAACCCAAAAAAAAAACCCCGATAAAATTGGGCCTTTTTCTCAAAATTATGATGAATAAACATTATTAAAAAACTGCATACCTGTTTTTTCAAAGATTTTTTTACACACAAACATTATCTATGTAAATTCGCTTCTTTTCAAAAACGTTTAAACCAGTTTGCAAATGTTGTTTTCAAAAAGAGATTTTTAAAATTTAGAAGTGAAGAATTATATATTTCGTATTGAATATTCATTACATATTATATATAAATCCAAGTAAAATCATTTTAATGGAGAAAAAAGATGTTCACAAAATTTTCCAAGGGAAAAAAAATGTAGTTTAGAATTAGCTTATTTTACTCATTATAAAATAAGCAAACTCATCAAGTAAGGTTATGATTGAAGACAAATGACACAGATAAAATACCGTTTTAAAACACAGGCAATAATTGTGTTATTTTGTATTCTGGATACCATTACAATAGCATATATAATTCATACAATGAGTTTGTGTTGTCATTGAATTTTATTTAGCATCATTCATATTAAATTCTCGACTTATTAGAAGGAAATCCCAGCCAAATTCGAATTCATAAGCCTTGTCTGTATTTTTGCAGATTTTTTTTTAAATCAAGAAAATTAATGTGAAAAAAATTATTCGTTTTCACTATTTTGAAAAGTTTTATTTTATATACAAACTGAAGTACTTTGAAGAGAAAATATATATTGAATACAACAAAATAACTAATTTTTAATGAAGAAAATTAATACTCATGTGATGTGATTAAGTGTATTGCTGTGATTTAAATATGCATAATGAACAAGAACCTTTTCATTACAGAATAAGAGAAAATGCTATCATCACAGTTCAATATAGCTTAATGTTCTGTTATATGATATACATAGATAATATGCCCAATAACATTTGTCATGCAGCTGTGATGTTTGATACATTAGCTCTACTATATTCACATATAAAAAATAATCACACAAATTGTATAATGGAGAAAACACTTTTAATTACTAGATGTCCATTTTGAAATTGATGATGGACAAATCTTTTTTCCATTAATTATTTGATTCAAAAATGGGATTGTCTATAGCCGCCCTTTGTGTAAAATAGCTCGCTTTCTCCGATATACAAAAGACGGCTATAGACGCTTTGATAGATATACAAATCGCAAAGATATTTGAAAATAATTTAGTAAAAAGATTTAAAAAATTATAAAGAAATAACTTAATAATAAGAACACATTAATTCCATTAATCTGAAAAGAAAGCCGATCACTTTCATAGTAATCTTCCCGTTGTAGTCAAAACGGTCCATAACGAGGGGGGAAAAACCCGTATACCCAAAAATGAGGAAGAAAATAGAAAATTTTATAAATATATTCCAGTATTAATTTCAAACAAAATTTTTTAATGCTACCACGATCACATTTAAATGTATAAAATTCGTGCGGATAAACACGTCGTTATATTCTACGTTCATGCTAGCGTATACAGTTTCCAAATATGGGAATAATTGAAATAACTGTAATTACAATAACTTAACAACTTAATCAGAAATATTCCATCATTTATTATTGGAAAAGTTGGAAGAATTTAAAAAGAACAGATTTAACATTATACTAATTTACATTTTATTCATTTATTAATATTAAGAATAAAGGACAGCTATTGCCGTCATTCACATCTACATTCACAAGCACTGTACGGTTACAGACAGCCTTGAGGTTAATGTTCGAACAAAGTTATTTGATTTGAATTGAAAGCAATATTTGAGTAGAAATTTTCTATTACTTTAAATTATTTTTATTCAAAGGAATATAAGTATCTAAATTATTGTAATTAATTTTGAAAACTTCTGTTTTTCAATATATTCTTTAAAGGACAAAAAGATTTTATAATCTTTCATTCTACATGTTTAGAAACAAATTCAAAATACTTTTCTTTCAAGTATGTTGCCTGTGAAAGAAAAAGAAAAGGATTGCCAATGTTAAATTTATTTTATATACAATACAGGGTTAAGAATTAATCTTAATTCATTAAAATTTATTAAACGAAATCGTGTATTACAGGAGAGTCAATTATATTTAAAGTGCCTTTCTGTTCCAAGTAAAAAAATGTGATAAGTATATTATTTTATTACCAATTAAATTACTAAGTATAAGATTGGATGTTACAGCACACACATATCAAAAACATATGGCCTATCATAACTATTTAAGCGTTTCTCCATCAAAAATCACTATACAGAAATTTTTTTTATTTAAAAACTTGGGTTTTTGTCAGCAATATGTTTTCGTAGATTTCCATAGAAAGAATCGGAAACTATAGACTTCTTTTGGTCCGTTTCATTCCGCAATTCGCAATTTCTGCACATGAACATGCATGTTTGTCCACTTCGTTAAATATTCATTTATCACGCTCACGTATATACACACTCGGGCAGAGGATTTTATTTTATTTATTGTATTCAGGTAGTTTAAAATGTCAAAAACAATCAAAATTTTTGCCTTTCTTTATATTATATTATATATACTATTTTAAGTGTGTATATATATATATTCTATTTTAGGTAAAAAGGGCATTTTCAACAGACAAACTAGAAAGAGAATTACTTTAGTATTTCGCGGAAATATATTACTTTATAGTGAGCACATATTCAGACAATTTGAATAGCTTTTGCATTTATTTCTGAAAAAATTAATGACTAAATGAAAAAAATATCTTTCTTGATTCTTCTTTTTTTAATTTCAGAAGAACGTCCCCCAATGCATTTTGATGACTGATGATGACTGACTTGTTTGATTTTTTTCTTGGTGACATAATATACGACTTTCTCATTAGATACCTTTTAACAATTATTATTATAGATTAATTCACAGAAAGCCTGAACTACATAAAAATTTAGATTTCATAATTTTTTCAGCAGAATATTTGAGTAAAACAACATAATAAAATCAAGTCATTTAAAGCATTTTCCTACTAGAACTATATGCCCGTCTCAAACGGTTTAGATATTAGCTACAGGACCATGATAAAAGTGGGCATTATGTATAATCATCATAAAAGAATACTTAAATAACATTTTATAGCCGTGTAATTATTTTACAGATAACTTCAAACATAATTCAATGAAATTAAATAAATACCCTTCGGGGATCGGCACTTTTTTCTGAGCTTTTGGAGCTACAGGATTCAATTCTCCAGCAAATAAAGAGAGCAATTCACAAGCTACCTTTTCACCTTTTCCTTGAAGCTTGACTATTTGTTTAACCAAATTCAATACACAACAAGCCTACATTAAATAAATGATATGCAATTAGATATAAATGAAGTGTAACAAGAATAGATTTCAATTAATCTCAGATGCCACATATTTTGTCTTCGTATTTCAAAAAGAGTTTTTCCACAGAAATACCTTATTTGATTACTGAAAAATTCAAAATTAATTGTTAATGACTATCAAATATTTCCAAAATGCACGTGTAAGTAAATATATTCTATTTGAGAATTTCTAAATGTGAGACAAGTTGGAAATTAAAATTAACCCTTCAGAAAGATTTTTTCAGACTATAAAGAAGAAATGAAAATATTTAGTACCTCAACTCATACGCAGATTATTATAATAGTTTCATATTTCAATGCAGTTCTTGAAAGCCTTTTTTTATTCATTTTAATTTTAAATAACACTAAAACTCCACTGATATTTTTGAGACATTTGATCTTAAATTTTTCGTAATGTACAGTTTGACCATATTTAAATTTATACTTAGACTACACCAATAAAAACAGGTGGGAAAATTTTTAAAAGAATACAAAAGCACAATTGTAGCAAAATAAAAATATATTTTAGCTGAATAATATATATAAAACCATGAAAGGAAAATATACATACTCTTTCCTGCACTTCTAAGTCAGCGCTTTGGACGAACATAGGCATTTTATCAAGTAGCAAATTTGAAGCAGCAGAGGCACTTTCTGTATCATCTTCTGACTCACAGATTTCAATAACACGAGCATACAATTTTGCAGCATTTTGTACCAAAATACTTTGTATATGTGAAGGAAGGAACATTACTTTCGTATCCATCATTGCTTCTAGAGTACCGAGAGGGGAACTAAGCATTCTAAAAATATGAATGTAAATAAATGTTAGCATTTCAAAGGACACTAATGCAGAGAGAGAAAATTTAGTATTTCCTTTTTTAAGTGGGCCAATTATGAAATTAAGAATTCAGAAAACAAGTTAACATTAAAACAACTAATTTTATTAACTTAAGGGTTATCAATTTAAACACTTAAATAGATATGTCAACGAAGTATAAAATGCAAATACAGTAAATAAAGCTCTAGAATAATCTTTTTTCTCAATGATGACCTTTTGGCTAATTTGGAGTAAGGAACCTGCCATTCCAAATTATCATATGAATTGTAGTTGTAGGCTATAGTAAACATGGCATTAACAACGATGGAAAGGAAATTAAAATGTAATGCAATTAATTCATGAATTTTAATTAAATAGTTTCTTTTTTGGTTTATAATTTTCTTTTTATTTAAATAAAAAAAATCTTTTTTAATAGAAATTTTCATAATCCCATTTAGAATTATGAGTAATTTGAGGAATGTGTACTTCCTTATATGTTCAATATTTCTTTCGAACTCTTCATTAAATTTACATTAGCTATTAATAAGCTTTTATAAGTACAGTCTATATAATACTTTAAAAAGTCGTGCTATGCAATTATGAGTTACAGAAAATTGAACTGAACAATGCTATCAATTTTATGCATGTTCATAGTGACTTTTTAATCATGCTTACTTATATTAATTACGGTCTACTTCTATTAATTAACAGATAAAGCATGTTTTCATTAATAATAAATAATTCTTGCTAATAGTTGAATTAATTCAGTGGTTATTAATTTATGCTTCAAAATATCTAATTGACATTGAAACTAAATATTAATACAAAAATAGCAAATGGAATTCCTTTTACCAAAAATAAATAAGCAGGATTTCAAAAATGCCAAGTTATTCTGAGATTTTACTAATAACTAAAACATTTAGGAAGTTACTTGGTTGCCTTATTATTTATCAGTGAGGTTTCATTGATAACCTAGATTAAAATAAAAATTATTTAGATGCAATAGACTGCAGACCGATTATACTGTACAAATAATGAGTGCTAAATGGCAATGAGCAAAAATTTATTTATAAAATCTTTTTATTACCAGACATCTCAATATTTAAGGGGGGGGGACAGAACAACACATTCAGATAATTGTATAATGTGACCTATAAATAGTGGTATAAATAGTGGCAATATGATGCTTGTTAATTATAATCTGAGCTATACGCACAACAGAGGGCTGGGATTGAAAAATTGAGTTCAGGATGAGATTTAGTAAAAGGGTAGTATGCCTTCAGGATGTTCATTCATCAAAATATAAACGAGCAATAGCCAGACAATTTCTACAAAATAGTGATTAAACTTTATGCATAGTTTATATATTAACTTGTTTCTGCATTCAGCAGCCCTTTCGCAAGGTTGTCAAAACAATTGTTTCAAAAGTGAGAGGTTGCAGCTCTTCAAAATGCCTTTCTTTTTTCTGCCCTTTTAATTCTTTTAAAAGTTATTCAAATTAAATTAAAAAAATACAGGCAGTTTAAATTAATATGTTTTCTTTTTTATGCAAAATTAATGTTATTCTCCTTAAACTTGAATTACTAATTGATTTTTTTAAAGAAAAATAGTTATAAATGTAAGTATATTGTTTATAAATAATTTAAACTATGTTAAAAAGAACTTAAATTTTAAAATTTTTGGATTTTAATAATAAATTAATTGTTCTAAATCAATGGAACCATATTTATATTGAAAATTAAAGAAAGCAGCTAATATTTTTTTTTTTAATATGTGAGCAAACATTCTCAACATTAATAATTGAAAAGAAGTATTAGAAAGCAACATTAAGTTATTGAATGTACATGCAGATGTTTCAAAATTTTTAGTAAAATGATACAGTAGGTTTGGTATGAGTAACTTTCAGATGAAAGAAATATTTTTGGATATAAATGAAGTCTGCTCTCTTACAGATTTCTTAAAGAAACACTGCTCTTGTGACCAATTACATTTATACAATAGTGAAAGATAATAATGCATTTTGCATTTTTTAAAAATATATTTACATATCTTGTATGTAATTGAATAAACGTAAAATAAATTTCAAGAAATATTAAATAATTTTTATGACATGAATAATTATAATTAATATTTATCATTAATTGATCATAATTATTTTTTGTTCATAATTATTTTTTGTTCAAAAATTAGATTATCAATTTAAATTCTAAACATATATAATCAAATACAGGCATGTATAATGGGTCATCACTCTGATGCATTTGAAGAAATAGTTTAATACGGTCAGCAATTTATGAGACAGCAATGGAAGTAGTTTCTACAAATCTTTTTGGCACACACCTCAATAAAACTGTAATTGCTCCTGCTCCCGATTTAAAAATTAGCCATAAGTACACATTTTTTTTTTTCTCTTCCAGAATCCTACACGAGTATTTTGTGCTCCACAATAAAGTAAAAACAAGTTCATTTGGGTTGGCCACTTGATTTTAAATTTGTGACAGAACTATGATTTTAAAAACGACATATTACGCCAAACAAATAAGTTGTTGCTGTTGGAGGGGGGAGGGTGTTAAAATGTTTACATGTATGCGAACATACAGAACAGCTGTTAATTAATTGTTGGGTTTTGCTTCAAAATTTGATATGGATCTATATTTTTGATGCTAAAACAGTGTATCAAATTTTATCGAAGCAGCTCTTTGTGTTTTGATGTTACTGCACTTGCAAATGGTACAAACACACCCACAAATTTCCCGAATTTCGCTCGATATTTAATAGAAATTTGGCGTTAAGAAATTCTAGGTGATCTTGTTTTAGCATTTTTTGAAGACAATCCAAGAATGTGTTTTTCAGAGGTTTAAAGTGAGAAGATTGATGAAAGCTCAAACACTTTTTTTTCGTGATTATAATTAACTTTAAAAACGTCACAAAAAAAATTACTTAATTGACATTAATTTAGCTAGGTATGTTTTGGCCAGAGCAACAAATGATCTTCAAGTTACTTTGGAAGAGTATTAAATATTTTGCTTCACTATTTTTGAGAGCCTTGAATCATTCGTTGTTCTTGAAAGTCCACACTGAATTAAATACACATTTTTCCAGCATATAGTAAAAAAAATTCCTAGATTTTACACAAAAATTACTTGAAGAAAAATATTTAAATAATGCGCTAATAGCGATTAACTAAACGATGTTAAAATATAATTAGCAAATATTCTACGAAAAAGTGATCATGTGCAGAAAAGTAATGACGAGCCGAAATTACTGTTAAAAACTAATGTGACTTTTCTTCAATAAATAAAATTATACCTAAAAGGAAAGGACGTTCCTCTAAACAAATAAAAGGAAGCGAACGAAAAATAAAGTAAATGAAAGGGATATATTCTTCTCATATTATAAATATTTCTCTAAACTGAGATAAAAAAAAAAAAAAAAAAAAAAAAAAAAACCTTTTCCACTGACCTCTGGATTCACTGAAATCCATTAAACATTGAAAGATCAAGTACTACAAAGAAATGGAGTCACCTAATCGGGCAGATCTAGTGTGGTTTTAAAGCATGGTGAAATTTTTTTTTTGCCAGAAAGAAAAAAACTAAGCAAATGGACCAGAAATAATCAAATGCTCTAATTTTAAGGCAGTAATACAAGGACAAGCAAAAATACGCAGTTTTAAAGGGCTTTTAATGGCGCTACGCCCCTCACCACTAAAAAGAGGTACTTGATATTCCCTTGATTTACAATGCACATTTAGAAATAGAAAAAAAAAATTCAATAAAAAACGTGGCTACAATAACAAAGATTGTGGCCAAGCAGTAATGGTAAATAAAAATGCAGACTGCATGGTACAAGATTTTTTGGAATCCAATTCACATCTTACTTTTTAAATCTGATCAGACTATTGTAATCCCAGAGAAAAAAAATGAAAAGCTTTTGTGCTCACATTTTCTTCTCACATTTACAAATTTAACATTGAAAGGCAAAGTCAAAATAAACTCCAATAACAATACAAAAATATAAATATAACAAACATCATCTTGCCCAAATTCTAAAAACACATATTATGTATTCTTAACAGTTTAAATTAAATGTGCATTGTTTGACGCTCTAAAAAGTAAATCTCACAGTGCATATTTCATATCGTAAGTAAAAAATTTAAACACAGGGCTGCAACTTAATCACAAACTACTTATTTAAAATAACTTTTCCACTAATATTGCTTAAATATAAACATGCTAAATAAAATACTGAAACTCTAGTTTGTAAATCAAGCATGCAAGCTCAGCAACTTACAATTACAAAATCCTTTTTCAAATAAATGAATTTAAATTACAAGTTCACTACACAAATGAGTAGCCTATATGTACAATGAAAATCAATATTGTTTTGTCTTTTATAAAAGAAATACACTTACTCGGAAAATTCACCACAAATCCAAGCAGCTGCATAAAGTACTTCAGCAATGCTATTCCTGTCAGAGTTTCCTTGAAGAAACTGAGCATTCTTCAGTAAAATGGCCTAGAACGAATTTTAAACTTAGTTCGAACTATTTCTAACAATCTCACCACTTGAATATATAAGAAATACGCATATGCATAAAAATATTCACATAACTCATGCCCAAAGCTTTGATCAAATAAGCTTATTGATAATATCTTACCTTTTACATATCTTCTGTAGTAGAAACTAAACCAAGGACAAGATATTATCTTACAAATTAGATGAATACAGAGTAGCCTTAATAAGAAGAAATTAATTCCAGTTGATTTTGAACTTCATTTGAATGAAAGATGTAAAATGCTAAAAATTATCCAATATCATGACAAACGCTCATAAGTAGAGATTAAAAAAAGCCAAGCGTACTAAAAATAAAGTCATTTTTTTTAACTAAAACCTTTTTCCCTTTTGTTAACTTTTTTAATTCTATCAAATTCACTGCAAAACTCTATCAACATGAACTGGCTTAAATGACCATGCTTTGTATTTATGAAAGCAGTCATTTATTTCCGAAATTACTATGCAATGACTAGTAAAACAACGCATAGTGTTGCGATGCCATTGCATTATTTCTCTTGGATCGCAACTGTGACGTCACAGCCCTTACGACGAAGAGTTAAAGGGATGTGATGAGGTATCTGTTCTGTCATTACGACATTATATAATATCCGATGAAAAAGACGCAACGGCGTAGTTCTGTTTTGTGTGGTGTTGCTTGTGTTCATGTTAATAAAGTTATTTTAATTTATAAGAAATGAGCATATCTATTTCCTATAACCTTGCATAAGATATTTACAGAACCTTAGGTTACAGTTGTAACAAATAGTATAAAATAGCAGAGTAAAATTCCTTTTCATTTCCATCATAATAAACCACATACATGTAAACCAATAATTTTACTTCATAATATCAATTAAACTAAAGTGAAATTCTGATAAAAGCACTCCTCATCAGCACAACCTTAAAACTTCATTTAGAAGGAGTTAAGAATTGAACAAGTGTCATTAATATAGTAATACGTGGGGGGGGGGGAGGGGGGCAGATCCAATAATTAAAAAAAAAGCACTTTAGTTTCAGTAAAAATTTCAATTTATATCAACATTTGAAGGAAAAAAACATCATTCGAGTTGATTTTGAAATGTTACAATACAACAAATTTTGAAATGTTTTATGAAATCTTGTTGCATTCAGTAATAGCATAGTACATCTTAAGTAACTGCTCATTTGAAGACAGCTGAGGTCGGCGATTCAGGTAAGGGTCTTTCAATTCCTCCTACATATGTATAATTACTTTCTAAAGAGAAATTTATAAACGCCATATAATTTATAAGATAATGTTCAGGTTCAGTTAGAATATTTGCAATATTACTTTTCATTTTAACATCACAACTAAACTAACTTTCAATACCCTCATGGTCAATTTGGCGAATATATATTATTTTATTAATTGTAGTCATTAGCTTCAATCATGTTTTTATAAATAAAAATTTATTAGGTTTAGATCGTTTTAATTTTAAATTCTTTCAATCATAGTATATCTTAAGTAACTGCTCAATTGAAGACAGCCGAGGTCGGCGATTCAGGTCAGAATCATTGTATTCTATGATTACCATTTACTGCTGTTAAATAGATTTAAATTCCCTTGAGCATTGCCTACCAAGTTTACTAAAAATGAAGATGTGATAAATTTTTGATTGTGTTTTTCTTCATAAATATCAGTATATTAAGTTCAAATTATTTTTATTCCATAAATGTAAGCTTTAATAAGTGTAGATTATTTAAATAAAATTAAACCATTCCTCATGGAAATGTTAAGAATGTAAAGTTTATTAAGTTCTTAATGTCTTTGAACTGCTTTTAAAGTTAATCATTCTAAAATAAGTGCATAATTAGATAGCGTCATTTGCTTAAATCTTCCGTTTTTAAGTATAAAAATTTATTAAGTCAAATTATTTTTCCAAATTCTTAGAATCAGTTTCATTTCAAGTTTTCTATAAAATATATATGATTTCTTAGTCACTGTAGATTTTAATATTTCTGCAATTTACACTAAAGAATAATTCAAAAATTAGATCATTGATTTAAATTTTAAAAACAAGACTACCAGAAGAAAAAAAAAACACTGAGAAAGGCTTTCAATTTTCGCGTTTGTATACACAAGAAATAATTATTAACACAAATACATGCTTCATAATTATTATAGAAATAAAGTTCCTTTTTGTGTCATAAAATTTTTATATGTACAAAGAATGGTAATTATTCAAATATTTCAAAATATTTTTTATCTCTGATTTGCTTTGATATATTTCTAAATTAAATCAATTATATTATATATTATATATATACACACACAAAGTAACACTTAGGTAGTATTTAAAAACATACACTACCATTCAATAGCTAACATGTAACATGAAAGTCTTACCTAAAATTATTTTATTACAGTTTCAAATATGATTCTAATGAAAATTTAAAATTTATCAAGCTAATTAAAAATATTGCAGTAAATTATTAGAGAAAATTTAAATTGAAACATACACATGTTTAAATAATTATTCTCCTTGCATGTTACATGGTGCCTATTGAATAGTAATGTATTTTTTTTTTTTTTTTTTTACAGCTATGAATGCTATGCTATTCATTCGTGTATTAATTGTGAAATAAAATTTCACTGTCACTCACCATTTGAGAAACAGCAAAATTTCTGATTGCTTGGACTCTAATAGCAACATCAAGCATTTGTGATGCTATCACAGAGCCATGTTTAGTTCCATCAATCCTTGTCAATTCCACCAGTATACTTACATACCTGAAGATAAAAATTCCACAAGGTAAAATAATGCAATACTTGATCTATTATATTATTTATGATAGTGACGCAATTTTAACTCTTATATATTTATCAATATACTAGAAGGTAATTTTAGAAAATATCATTAAGGCCATTTATTTTTTAAATAAGTTTTCACAAATAAAAAAAAAACTGTATTAAGAAATATACCCGAATTGTAGATACGATCATCTAATACTATTGAGATTAAATCAAAGAATGAGATTTTTTTTTAAAAAAAATTGATGGGTTTTAATTCTTATATTAGAGAAATTCCATTGTTAGCTCAATTTTAAAGGATCAAAAAAGGAATATTTATATTTTGTAATGGGGGTGGGGTGGGGTATCCCAAAGAATAACTAGCACACAGCTAAATTAAAAAAAATCTAAATAAATAACAAAAAATCCAATGCAGCTTCTTTCTCCTTGTTAATGCATCTAAAAAAACTTAAAATTCACTTGATTTTCTCTCTATATCGCTCTTTACGCCAAGATGAAAGAACATAAAAAAGGGATATCAAGCAAACTACAACTATTTTGCAAATAAATATCAACTTGGTACATCAGATTAAAGCACGCGTATTTAACATCTGATATTCTTCCTCTAATTTAAATGATCATGCAAAATATCAAGTCATTGCTATAAGTAGATTTTAACTTCTCAGTAGTGGCATTCGTGCATCGAAATATAATATTTTTCATCTTATAATCTAAGTATACATAGACGTTATTATTGGTCCCTTTTTTTCTTTCTTTCTTTTTGCATTAAGTAAACATTTCAAGTGCTCTTATATGCCCCTGAATTGATACTACAATTCATTTTCAAAAAGAAAAAAAAAACGATAATATATGATTATATAATAGATAAAACAAAACAATTAAGATGTTAAAGGACAATAAATTTTGCTGAAATGCATTTTCAAAGTCATAAATTGAAACAACTCGTAATTGAACATTTGTATGACAATTTTGTTAAAAGATCGTTAACCTTAAAATGGTATGTTTTGTTTGAATGTATGGTGAATGATGCCAAAATAATATCTAGTGATTCCGTATAATATTCTTTGTACATAATAAAATTAACAATTATACGAACAAGCAATGGACAATTAAATAGGAAAATTAAATGAATTCAATTATTTTTCGCCTTAATTAGGATCCAAAGTTAAATTTATTTTTAGAAATCTAGCAATATATATATTTAATATTATGTAAAAAAAAAAAAAGAAGAATTACAAATTTAAGTAATTTACGATATCTCCAAAGGATATTTTTATTTTTTCCCCAACCAACGTATTCGTAGAATATTTGCAAAATCGCAGCATAAGATGCAAGTTTCTACGCAGTGATACCTAATAAAGAAAGGGGGAGGGGCAGTTAACAAGCACCATTCTGCTGCGGTTTTTCATATAAGGAAATTAAAAGAAAAAGTGTCTACAGCCACTCTAAATGAAACAATCTGTACTAAAAATTTCAGTACCTAAAAAGTACCTTTTCATAAGGAATGAACTACATATTTATGATTGAATTAACTTTAAAATTTCTCTATCAATACTTTTTTTATTGACAGAATAAGCATGAACAAGATATTCAAAATCCAAATTTTAGTTAATATACATTGATTACATCTGAAGATAATTTGCATTTTTATTAAGAGATTGTCCTCCATATTTGATACATAAGCTCCTTGCTTTAGTTTAAAAGTCCATAAAATTCTTTTAAATTATCATAAATACAAACTATCTTTAAAGATATAATCTACATGCTGTAATCAATTACTAATTGATGCATGACAAAGTTTCACTTCGTCAAAAAATTGTGGAAATATAGAGATTCCCTTCCAGCAAAAGGAAATTCAAGAATTAGTTTTGTTCCAACTGCTTGAATCAACACTGTAGTCAAAGTTTTAAAAAAATAATCACAGGTTTGCTGTGTGAAAGAAAGATATAAAATAAAATAGATCTTTCGTTTTTTACTTTTCTTTGTGTATACTTTGTTACAAGCAGAAAAATAATAATTATGTTTTTCACAAATGCCGATTCGTTTTCATCTGCATGTATGTATATAACTTGTTATGAACAGGGAATAATAATTTAACATTTTAATGCAAGAATTTAATTATGTCCTATGGTTTACTTAAATATATATTTAAATATTTTTATGTAATGCACCTTAATATATAAAATATAAAAATTATTAGGATCTGAAAATTTTAATGCATCTTAAATTTAAATTATTCATTACATTATTCATTACTAAATTATTCATTACATTATTCATTACTAAATTAGAAAGTCTTAAATCTTTTCCATTATTAAAGAATTTTTTACCTAATACATTTTTAATAAATATAAGGGACATTAACTTAAACTTCATTACATACTAAAATTTTTAGGATATTTACATTTCATGTAATCTTCAAAACCTATCTCATACATCCTTATTCGCTATGTAATCTAATCAGATCTAATACATCCTTATTTGCTATTTTCATTTGAATTTTCAAATTCATTTTGTGGTCTCATTACAATTACTATAATTTCAAGGAAGACTTTAATGTAGTTAAGACAACTACGGTTATTACTTCAAATATATGGCTGATGACACAACTCTTCATCATAGGATAATTATTTATAAGTTACATTTATTGAATTCGAACTCTTGCATGTTAAATATTCGAAAATTTTGAGTAAAAATGGCAAGTTTCTCGACAAAGTTAATAGGTATGCTTCATGTATAATCTTGTAGAGTTCATAAAAGCTAATTAAGGAGAAAATAAGCAAGTTTCTTCATATTCTATCATAAAGAAAGAGAAACAAAAATACCAAAAAATGTAGAAATAGAAAATCAAACAATGAAACTTATTAATCAGATCTGATATGAATATTATGGAAGATACAAACGAACTATTTATTTTTTCTTATGATATAAGATCTCGACATATAGCATATAAAAAGTAAATTAATAAAATCGCATATAAAATTTCATTGCATCAATTTTTTGAACTACAATAAACAAAATTTAATCAATAGTGCAAAATGAATATTTGGTCATTTGCCTGATTTTTTAATTAAATCGATATTGAAATAGATACAAAAAAAAATGTGAAGATAAGTAAAATCTTATTTTATTTAGTTCCCTAGCTCTAATAAAATGTAGAAAAAATATACCGATTGCAGAGAAATTTGCTTCCTCATAGTTTATGCATTTAGCTTCCATATAAACCAAAAAGGCGTCAGAATACTATAAACCCTATTAAAATATTTTATATCCCGATGCTACTTTTGACAGCAGGTAGTACATTTCAGCTAAAAACTGAAATTAAAAATAATTATGTTATTTTAACTTTAAAGTTCTCTTTCATGGACTTAATCTAAATCAAATCATATCTAACTATGCAAAAATCAAATTGAAAAATTGATAATAAAATAATTCAGAAAATAAAAGTTTAAATAAAAAGTTCTTGTTTAATGGAGGAAATTTTCAGAGTTTGTTCAATCTTTTTTTAATGCAATATATCAGAGATTTAGTTTATGAAGAGTATTCTTGAAAAACTACACATAATATACATAAATAAATATTCATGTAAAAAATGCTAATTTGTAGCAAGAAAATCATTTCTGATACTTTTATTCGTTTATTTGCTTATTTATTCAGCTTAGAGTACTAAATACCGCACAACTTCATTAATATAGTTTATTTATAATGATTGGAGAGCATATGTTATCTAGGAAATCAAATATTTATATTCTCATTTTTTACAAATCTGCTGTAGGAATCATTTTAATATGGCAAATACAGGAACGGCGCAAATTTTAAAATTTCTTTCGCATTAAAACGCAGATTTTTCGGAAACCCAACTGGCAAATTACTCAATTCATAACTAAGCCAAGCAATTCTTGCAAAGTTTGCATCAATTTAAAAGGGCTTCTCCCACAAAATAATTCTTAGGGTTTAAATTAATTAAATTATTTTGTCACTGTATTTGACTGATATGCATTTTATAAATTTATTTTGGTCAAACTGTAATAAAAAGAAAAGAAAACGGAGGAGCATGATCTCACCATTCAAAATTTGTAATATATTGATAATTGTTTTGTGAACAAATATCAATAATTTTAGAAAGCAATTCATCACGATATTGAGCTCCTTCAGCTTTATCCATATGAGACATCAACTTTTTCACTATTTCCATTAAATTTTTCTTTGAAACCTATGAAGAATAAGTACATTGAAAGAACATAATTCAAAGTCTGACATAATTATGTAATACATTAAATCAGAAAAGATAATGTAAAATGATGAATAAAACACTAACTACACTAATATACGAGGGGTAATCCAAAAAATTACAAGCAGCAGTATTTGGAAGGTAGAAATTGTGGATGGAAATATTGTTATCCAGAGAGGAGACAGATGGCGCTAGTTGTCTTAGACAGGCCGTTCGAGCAGATAGTGTTAGTACTGAGACCAGAAACAGCGACCGTAATGGCAAAACAGCTAGAGAATTGGCCTAGAACAGAGATGCGAGTCGTTATACGATTTCTATGGGTTAAGAATGTGTCCCCATCAGACATTCACAGACAAATCGTTGAAGTGTGCGGGGACGAAGCAATCAGTAAACAACAGGTGGCGAAATGGTGTCGTTCTTTTGAAGCGGGAAGAGAGAAAGTGGGAAGCCGCAATATGGAATCGAGGGGACGTCCAACTTCTGCAACATCCGAACTAAACACGGCACGTGTTGAAGAAATGATCCAAAGGGATCGACGAGTAACTATGCGTGACATCGCCGCACAGCTTGGAATGAGCCAAGGTATGGTATGAGGTATGGCGCATCGTTACGTTGTGGATGTGTTGCGACATTCCAAAGTTTGTGCTCAAAGGGTTTTACGTGCATTAACTGAGGAGCATAAAGCCATTCGAATGATGTGCAGCCTCACATTTCTTCAGCGATATCACGCACACGGCCAAAATTCATTGATCACATCGTTACTGGGGACGAAACATGGTTGCATCCTTTCACATCCACATCCAACACAGCCACAACGGAGTGGAAGCACGCTGGATCACCGACGAGGAAGAAGTTTAAGGTAGCACACTCTACCGGCAAAGTTATGGCAATCGTTTTCTGGGATACGTGTGGTGTTATGCTAATCGAGTATCTGGAGCGTGGCCATACCATTAATGCCAACCGTTACTGTGGCATCTTAACAAAATTGCGTGAAGCCATCTGACGCAAACGTCCTGGATTGCTGACAGAAGGTGTCATTCTCCTGCATGATAATGCCCGGCTCCATACAGCTCGCCAGACAGCGATTGCTGGAAACGTTTAAGTGGGAGGTCTCTAGCCACTCCCTATACAGCCCCGATTTGGCTCCCAGTGACTATTTTCTTTTTCCGGCATTGAAGAAACATTTATTCGAAACAAGGTTCATATCAGACGAGGATGTCCAAAAAGGTGCTGACGAGGTGCCAAAAAGGTTGCTCAAAGCCAAGACGAGTTAAACAAATTGGTCCAGCGGTGTGATAAATGCCTAAACAGGTTTGGTGATAATGTAGAGAAGTGACCGCTACACATGTCTCTTAATTACCATTTGTATCTTGTGCCTATTGTAAATAAAGCATTTTTCCTTTGCTTTGTAAACTTTTTTTGGATCACCCCTCGTAGTCACATTAATATAAAAGGAAAATATTCAAGTCCATTCCAGTTCATATAACTATTAAACCAAGTCAATTATTGTCATGAACGCAGTGTCTAAGCCCAAGAAAATGTCTTTGTGCCACACATTAAGATATTTTGTAGTGCTTTTAGTAAATTCAAGAGTTAATGAAATTGTATCTTAAAAACTATCAACAATAAAATCAAAATTTTCTTTGGAAAGTTTAATATCATTCAATGAAGTAGTTTAATGCCAAATGCTTGCACTGACGGTTTTACGTTTGCAGATAAATTCTTCATAGTAGTTGTCTGACTATATGAAATTCGTATGCTTTTACCGACATAATACATATTCGTTAATCCATTAAAATTACACTTCGCATTTTTGTTTTATTCCTCACGTATAAATAATAAAATGACTAACTTTTGTTTTGAGTATTTTAGCGAGTGTTGTAATAATTTATCATATTTTTTTTGCTAAATTATTTTCCTCTATCATTCTCGACAACTTTGTGACTGAAATTTTTGTCTCTTCAATAGGGACGTTATGTGCTTAGTCGTGTAACGTATATCCATTTTTTACTAAAACTAGATATTGTAAAGAAAGGAGAAAATGGCTACCTTTAAATTAAAAACAGAAAATGGTTCGACATTAATATTTCATATGCATACAAATGCAAAAAACCATGATTTGTTTTCATAAAACTAGTTTAAGGTTCAACAGAGGTTATTAGAAATGGACTCTTAACTTTGATTCTCGGTGAAATGTGAAAGCGCGATCTTCAGCACATGTACACACTTACTCTAAAGGCATGCCATACTGAATAAATAGTACCACTTTTTTTTACTGCCATATTGAATATAATAGTACCACTTTTTTTACAAGTCTAAAAGAAAATTTTTGATGCAGTTTTTTTTCCCCCGTTAGCATTAATATTTATTGAATTAGGACAGCTGAACAATAAATTCATCTAAAATATTTAATATAATAATAATAATGTTAAAATATTAGCAAATATAATCTTTCTTTTTTTAAAAATTAATTCCTCAACTATCATTGGACTCCAGATATTATTCATTCATATTTAGAATTTTTGCTAACACAGTTTATCCTTTTAAAATAACTAGAATTATGCTATTAAAATCTACAGTAATAATCTAGTTTTGTATTGAGTTTAAACTGAATACATAATATCTGCTGATAAATTCAAAACTGCAAACAAATCTGATTAAGAACGAACTTATTTCACTTTTAATTACAATTGTTATTAATATTATTCTGTATTACCACTGCAGTAAATATTTGGCTTTATTAAATTAATGGAAAATTTTATCAGGACATAAAATGATTATTTTTTTCATTAAGACTGAAAAATACGCCTATTTAAGAATTCGTTACTTTAATTCATTATTTTTCAATTTATTAACTATTTTGATATTTTATTTTTCATTAAAATAAATAACATTTTCTTTAATATTTATTACCCAACTCTCCATATTGATGTTCCATGAACAATTAAACATTTAACAGGGCCTAATTCTTAAGTATATTCTGCATAATTTGCAAAATATACAGGATTATAATATTTTTCATAAACACTTACCATCCCGTACAATAGGTCTAGAGCTCGTAGACGTATTGACTCATCTTTATCATCCAGGCATTGTAAAACTAAATCCTTGTGGGCTTGAACGCTTTTAGGGTGAGTTTTTAAAATTTTTGACATTGCCAAGAGGCCTAAATATTTTACTATAAAAAAGAAATTATATAAGAATTATAAATTAGTAAGATAAGCAAAAATATCATTGAAACATAATTTCATGTTGAATATCACCAGGTAAAAGTTATCAGTTACAAATACAATATTCCCCTTAAAAAGTGTAAAATAGAATAGCCACTTCTTTTTATTATGTTTTCGGAAGTGAATTCAATTCAAAGAAATAAGCTGTTTTTAAAAAAAAATCGGCATTGGCCAGGGCAGACATTTCTTCATGCTGCTAAGTTTCATAATACCGAAATTTGCTCCGAAAAGTAGTATCTGCACTGCAAATAAGTAGACTGCCAATGAAATTAAGCCATGCCTTACAAATAGTCATGGCTGCATATCAACTAAGCTAAAATGTACAGAATAGCATATTTCTATGCAAAAAAACATAAACCCTTTGAAAAATAAAATTCATTTATATCAAAGTGCGGCGGCAGAGGTTTGTCGATGGGGAGGCAAGCCCAATTTCTGTAATTTGGCTTCGAAGTAACTCATAATAACTAATTTTTACATATAATTAAAAAAAAATTAAAATATTACATAACTTTTTTTTATTCAAATACTAACCCCTTCTTTCATTATTAAAAATTTATAAAGTTATTTGTAAAAAATTGTTCTCGGTTTCTTTTACTAACTATCAAAAGATTGTCAACATTTTAGTCTTTTTTTTTTTACGAGATTCTTGATATCTACTCGTTCTGAGATCTAATTTTGGAAAAAATAGTTATATTTCATTCTAGATTGTATTATATAGACAGAAACACAGATTGCGCCAGAATGCCATAGCATGTTCAGTGAACAAATCTATATACTCTTACCATGGAAGCTATATAAAATGAATGTAGAAACTAAATTCAAAGAGTTTTATAAAAGAATGTTTTTAGAAATCCAAAATAATAAATTAAAAAATATTTGATGTTCTCGCCAAAATTCAAATTTTTAAAGTAGTTTCCTACCTAAAATAATTTTGATAAGAATTGCAACAACGAGCAGGAACTCGGATGTATTTCGGATCTGATGCGAATACGCGCGTGTACAAAGCAAAAATTTACTATAGTTTGAACACGAACAATATAGAATGCTGAAAAGATACAAAGATGTTGTTTCTTAAGAAGGTTGAAGAAAATATTTTTTAAATATATGTACAAAGTTGCGATTTTACGTAAGATACGAAAAATGTACTTGTGAAAAGTGAGCTATTTAAATATTAGGTTTCAAATATATTTATTTTTCAATGTGTATTTAGAATTAAAACAGTGGAAGTGGTTCCCCCAAAACGTTATCGCACACTCTGATAAACTTGTCATGTCAGAATACGCCTAACATGGCATTCGTGTATAATAGTTACGAAATATTAACTTTGGTGTTAATTTAGCATTTTTACTGAATCTATCGTGGCATTCGTGTATAATAGTTACGAAATATTAACTTTGGTGTTAATTTAGCATTTTTACTGAATCTATCGTGGCATCCGTGGCGAGTTATTTGGCTTTTAGTTTCTGGCATGCATTAATAGTATTCAAAAATCGAATTTGTGTTTTAGACACGTTTTTCTCAATCGATTGAAACAAAATTGCACTTGTAGTCATAAAATCACATAGAAAATTTAATATATTAATTTATTATAATATTTAAGTCATTGTGTTTTCGAATTATCGAGTTTGCATGTTTCTGAAAGCACAGATCGATAGATAATAAATGGGTGGAATTTTCTCAAAATTTAACAGGAATTTATACTATAGATGTTGAATTTGTGTACCCAATTTTACTGATCTAGCTCCTTTCGTTTTGTAATTATCGTGTTAACTTATATTCGAACAACCGGATAGACGGACTACCCCTGAGCAGACTTTACTCAAAATTTAATAGAAATCTGCAAATTTGATATAAAGAGCATATAGCACATTTCAACGGTCTATCTCAAACAGTTTTTCAGTATCTTTGTCACAGACAGACGGATATTTTCTAAAAGTGTGTTTTTCGAATTCAGAGATGTCTAAAACGTGGAGATTCGTCAGAATCTCGAGTTCAAATTTTTTGTCGATTACTATACTTACACTATACTATGCAAACGAGTTAATGTGTTATATATGAATATTCTATAAATAACTTTTTTAATCTTCATTTCATCAAGGCATCATTATCCAAAATCTATTAAAAATTTAGAAACACTCGAAATTATAAAGATCTTGCTGCGAAGAGTTATTGAAAGAAAAATGAAAAAGAAAAAATTTTAAAATACGTTTCCTGATAACATATTTGCTATTCTGAATGCAGAATCTGAAGAATTTCGGTAGTAATTTATTCAATAAATTTAGCTCTTTTAGTATAGCTCAAAAGCTATCGTACCACATATATTTGTTTTTTGACGTCAATTGAAGTTGGCAATATTCTTTTAGTGTAATAATTTCAGCCTGTAAATTAGATTGTAAAAAACTATATTTTAATATTAAATAAAATTAATTCATAGTCATGGAATTTAGTTATTCCAGTGGTTTATAATGAATTAACATAATTTGGCAACAGCAAAATATCCCTTCTTAGCATGCATATTGCAAAAGAGTGTCCAGAGAAAAGAGTATTTCATTAAATTTAATCTAACCATTCAATAGACTTTAGTCTGAGAAATCTCATGCTGAAATAAATAAAATAAATTTGCCAACTCGTCATGGAAGAAGTAAGATAAAAAAAATTACGATTAATTTTAGAACTATTATTTATTGAACTCTGGATTACGGAAAACTCTATCGCCCTATTCATGTATAATATAAAAGTATATTCATCTAACTCCACTTGCAGGTAATCGAAATACTCAACGAAAACAATTTTTTCTCCTAACCTATGATAACAACTTAGCTGAAAGACAAAGATTAGTCGACAAAAATGCGACGTCTTATTTATTTGTCAGCTTATTGATTATTCTGCTAAATATAGCACAAATTATAAGCTTAATGAGCGACATATAAATCATATCTAAAAATCTGCGGCCTTAACACGTCGGCATTCATCGCATTAAGTTCTTAGTGGACCGATCAAAAATTTCTGGCAAAATGTGATATCTGATTCAACTGTTACCTTTTCGGTTATGTTGCAAAATACAGTACAAATTGTGAACGATAATTGAATCAGATGTCTAAAAATCTGCGGACTTCCAATGCATTTGCCCCCCCCTTGCCTCTCTGGTAACGCCGCCTGTTTATATCTATCAAGATACTAAGAATACGGTAAGAGATATGTCTCATTAATATTATATTATTCAATAATTTCCAATTAATGCTCACTCTAAAAGTAATTTCTAATTATTGAAACTCCGTTTCCACTGTAGCTTCTAAGTTGTAAGAACAACTTATTTTTTTCCATGGGACTAAATACTGTATCGACAAATTCTTTTCAGAAACTATATAAGTTCTGAAACTTTTTCTAGCTCTCTTTCGTGCATTTTGACTTTGTACTCGGTTCTCTGTGCTGCACTCGTCATGGCTTTGACAAGTTGGATAAAAGATAATACAGGTAACAGATAAAAGTTGGATTATTTCTTTCAAATTATGAAGAATAAAAATCGTCAAAGAATTTCCCGATTGTTTCTTCAAATCATATTTTACAAATAACGTAAAACATGTTTTGAAGAAACAGTTGTGGAGTTCTTAAATGAATTTTATTCCTTAGAATTCCATGGATATAGAATAATTTAGAGAATAACAAATCGAGTAAGTTAGCAGAAAGAAAGAAAGGAAGAACGCGTGAGAAAGAATTTCGATTTTATATAGTTTTAGAAGGAATCCTCAAACCTCAGCATTTAGATTTCGTGGGAAAATTAAGAGCCTACACAATTCCGAAATTACAGTAAAGACGGAGTTCAAGCTTAGCTAATCTCACATTCATTTTATATTATATTTATAATGTACCTCATCCCATGCATGAAAGTTGCAAATTTACTGTGAATATCACTTAAAAAATGTTATTTTTCTAAAAAAAAATAAAACTAACAGCATCAAAATACAGTATTATTTTTCAAAGTACATTGTAAATATATTTTCCAACATAACTACATAGAGCAGAATAAAAAATTGAAATTCTACCAAAAATAATTTTGAATTTCTGCTTCTATAATGCCTGGACGATATTTGCAAAACTTAGGTTTTTGAACAATCTAAATCAATTTTTATTGAGTTATATAATCATTTTTTCAAAATTCAGAAATTTTGACTTCAACTGAATAAAATTTTGGTGAAAAGTCGGTCGATCAAATTATTATGAGTCATAGTACATTATATTAATCAACAATTAAGAGGATCAGAAATTCAATACTTTTTATACTTTTTTTAGTCATTTTAAAATAATATGTTTAATACTTCAAATACGAATGCGATTGTACTAATAAGATAATTTATTACTGTTTTTGTCGTTGTAAGCTAAATTTGACAAGTCACTTTGAAACCAAAGACTCGAGATCAAGATTTAGAATTGCACCACAAAAATTCTCATTTAAGGTGCCAATAATTTATACACGTTGTTTGATCATTTCCTTTCTCTTCTCTCTGAAGAAATAGAGTGTTCCAAAAATATTGCGTTAAATTACATCAATTCCATAAGAATAAAATACTTTGAAAGTATAGCTGGATCTCTGCACTGATATGTTAAACTAAGCTTACAAAGACAATGGACTGAAGAATTTCTGTGTATTCAGATAGCAGTCATTTTTTAAAAATAAATACTATTTTTCAGCAAAACAATACTAACATATAATAAAAATTTTAGTTTCTAACCAGGCTTTATTGATTAATCTAAATGTTATGAATTTTTTTTAACTGCGCACATGCACACACATATAAATTAACATCAATTTGAAACAATAAATTTCAAGAAAATACAAACTTACAATTTTGGTCAGAATCTTCAATAAGAATTCGTAACTTTTGAACACAAAGCTACAAGAGGAAAAGGCAAGTTCATGTCACATAAGTTAACCAACATTTTATTAAAAATTTTAGAACGATTATTTTTATATTGATGAATAAAAAGTTCAAAAGAATTCTTTAAAAACTTATTTTAAAAGAATTATAAGCAGAGAAGTCATTGAATAATAACTTGAAATAATTAAATAAACATAAAAGCTATGTGAATATGTAGGTGAATAATTTAAATATAATTATTAAAGTAAAATATTTTGCATTTTTAACAATAAAATAGTGAGCTATAAGTTTAAAAATACCTGAATTGATGCAGAATGATTAGGCATCCCAGATGATATAGAAATCAGAACTGAAGAAAAATAAATTATCAATCAGATAATTCCAATTTTAAATTTATGCCAAAATTATATTCTATGAAACAAAAATTAAGAGAACAAAGTTATCTGCTGCTGTGATTTACAAACAAAAATGTAGGATATAAATGTCTATATTTTAAAAGTTCAGACACTGAAATTTCTATGTCATTATTAAAATAGAATAAAAAACTTATGGTACGGTGGAAAAGTAAATGCATGTAAAGTACTTCTCTAGCTCAAAGTAACAATAATTTAGAATAATTTTTTCAATATATATCATTATTCTAATTTCTGATTATCATTGGCTAGTTTGCGACAAGTACTACTGTCGCATGTGTATTCAAAAATACAACAAAAATATTATGTAAGAAAAGACATTAACCTTTTTACATAAAAAAATTATCAGTTTCATTTGACAAAATTTCCATATTTCTCCCTCATTAATGGTAAAAATCATTAAACGTGATGGCTAAATATACTACATGACATTTGATAATGTATATCATTTGCAATTTGATACAATTATAAATTGATGTTTTGATCCTTTCTGTAATTGCAAACTCATCTGGTTTCCAAAATTTTGCATATAAGATTGAATTTTTCTGGAAAGTTCAATCTCATATGCACAGAAAAATGTGTGACAAAATCTATCGTACTCCTTTTTATTAGGAGATGGGAAAACACATTAAAAAAAAAAAATTTCAGAGAAGGTACATTTTAAGGGATAGATGTGTTTAATAGAGAGGGGGGACTACAAAAAAGAAAAATATGTTGATATACTATTTATTTTCAGATCGGAAATCTGTATATGGGATAGTTCTGACTTCACCAAAATAAGAGTAAGATGAAGAATGGAGGAAATGTTTATTTTTTATCAAACACTATATATCAACATTAGGCAGGTTTCCAGAACTAAAATAGTACGATTCAAAAAGAAAATGAAAATAAACCGCATAAATTAAAAACTGAAAAAGAAACACGCCTATCAAACTCTGGAAAAGCACTCTTGCTTTTTACAGCATTCTTCTGTGGAATAAAATCGTCCAAAAGTAATAAGGGTGGGATTCTGAAATGAGCAGTGCATATGCTGAATGGTGTCCTGTTGCCAAAAATAAAAAAGTAAAATATAAATCGCATAGGAAATTAGGGTTGGCATTAGTTTTAGGTTGCATAGGAAATTAGGTTGGCAAGAAATTGACATTTCTTGAGAGTACTTTATTGAATTTTCTAATAATTGAGTCAACATATTCATTCTTAAAATTCTTCAAACGATATTTTTTGCTTTTAATATTCTAACAATCAATAAGAATTTCAAGGGAGAAAATTATCTTAAATACAGTTAAGACCACTAACAACCGATGAAAAAATAAGCAAATCCAGCTATTTGTAAATAATCTAACAAGCAACATAACTTACCAGCTATCACAGTGTTAATGCATTCATACAGAAGTGACATCGCTGAGGTACTGCAAATGTTTAAAAATAGAATATGAAATTCTTATGCCCATTATTAACAAAGCATTATCAATATTGAAATAAATGACATTAAAGCATTTTAGTTAAATACTATTTCAATTTCTTATTACAAAATAAAGCAGAGAAAAATTAATAAAAATTTAAACGCATGTATAGCATGTACTCTATAATGTAGTCATGTAAAAAAAAGGTGCACCCAGATTTATTTTGCAATCGTTCATTCTAGCTGAAAACTAAAAATATTATTTAAAAAGTCGTCGTGACTAAAATTTTCATGGGTGTTATCTACATATTTAAAATTTACAAGCTTTGAAATTTCCCATGGCAACAAGCTTTGACGTCATGAATAGATTTCCCATGGGAAAAATAACCGGAATACAACTTTTGGTTAATATACTTTTTTTTTTTTTTTTTTTTTTTTGTACTTTAAAGAATCTTTAAAGCATCACTCCACATGGTAAAATCGTTTCCTATTTCATTCATGACAAAATATTTACAAAGAAAATTTTAGAAAAATCTTGATCCTTTTCAGGAAAGAAATATTCAAGAGCATTGAAAGTTTTGCTTAAATTGCACCCGAGCTTGATTCTCCATTACGCTGAAAACATTAAAATGAAAGTTTTGTTGTACGAGTAAAAAATATAGAATTCAATTTACTTTTTATTATTTAATTACAATTACAATTTAATTATTAATTATAAGTACGGCAAATTAATCTTATGAAATCAGTAATTCTAAACAAATGCAAATGGCTCCTTTTCCAATTAGAAAATATGGAGCTTAGAAATAATTTGTTAGAATGTTTGCAAAATTAAATAGTTGGGCCTTACAAAGTAATAACTATGAAATAAAATTAATCTTATGAAATCAGTAATTTTAAACAAACACAAATGGCTCCTTTAACTATTAGAAAATATGGAACTTGCTATCCACAAATTATTTAGAGAAATAATTTGTTAGAATGTTTGTAAAATTAAATAGTTGGACCCTACAAAGTAATAACTATGAAATAAAATTTCAGTTTTCTAGAATTAGTTATATTCTACAATAAACATATGAACTGAGAAGTAAAATTTTAGCTTATTACAAGGGTAGATTATCCTCCACATTTAAAAATAACAAATGTTAATAAAATATAGAAATTGATTTTTTTTTTTTTAACTTTGATTTCATATTTTCTGCCGCTGACGAATTTTTTTAAATATATTTTTAAATTACAACGATGCGAAAACACTATTTGTTTCAAGGAATGCATGATCAGCAGCATTTTAATGTCATACAAAAAGCTGTCGATATTTTGAATTTCTGAATATGCCCTTAACTGCATCGCTTCAGGAGCAATACCGAAAACTTAATGCAAGGGGAAAACTGCTCACAGAAATGAGCTGGAATTTTGCATGTCTCCAATAAGATGGTTTAGTCCTTCGATTTATGCGAAAATTTAAATATGCTGCAGTTTAAAAACTTTAATCTTTAAATTTTTTTTCACATATGAAAAAGTAATTTTTCATATTAAATATGTATGCAAAATATTTCGAGTACCTTATATTCCCATAACAAAGATTGTTTATGTCAATAACTTATTTTTATAAGATATGTTTTTTAGATAATATAATTATAGATTATAATTTTTTTAGATTTTATCAGATAAATTTTGTATCCAAAAATCTTTAAAAGAACATTAAGACTTTCAAATAACAGTTTTTTTTTTTTTTTTTAATTGTACGATGAACAATCCCAGAATAAAGCTAGGTGGCTCCTTTTTCCCCGCATTAGTACATCTGATGACCTATCTGCGAAATAAATTTACTAAATGAAGTCACTATCTATTCATTTCAATCTAATGTTTTAAACACTGCTTTTTGCATTTACTTTTTTTATAGTTTAAGAGCAATGTAACAATACAAGGATTCAACTTTTCCCTACTTGCAATTTCTTTTAAGGTAGAAAAACCTTCCATGGCAATGTCATGAAAATGAATCAAATAAATTTCAAATAGAATAACTAAATACTATCAAAAAAATTTTCTTCAGATTTTTCAAGGCAAAAAAAGTTCTCAAGAAACTGTCCTAATGGACACTAGAAGCCTTTTGAAATTGAAACAAAAAACAGATAAAAGTTGATGAAATAAAGTTTTTAAACATAAACTAAAACATAAACGTAACATTTCACACCCAACTTGAAGATAAACAGAAATGTAGGATGATAGAAAATATATAAGGCAACTGCACCATAGAAAGTTGTTTATTGAAATGTCAATAGAGGGAAATAAACCAAATGCTTACTTCAAAAATAATGATCTGCATCAGGTTCTGGTTCAGTTCTAAGCATCATATTTACAATTAATAAATAATTCTGCGCACAGTCAAGCTTAAAAACTAACAACAGAAGGCTAAAATATGCATTTCATAGCCTCCAATTTCAAGTTAGAGACTGCTGACAACAATCTAGTGATATTAAAAGATAATTATTTTTCTAATTAATGAGGCTTAAGTCTGAATGTAACAAAAATGAACCAAAAAATTATTGCACCTATGTTATAAAAAAATCTGATATCCGTACATTTTGAAGACTAATATATTTGAATGTTGCAATGGAAGGTATTCTGTCAAGGAATAAAATAATTTCTAAAAAGCTTCAAATACTTTTAAAATGTATTCAGTCAACTAAATTACAGAAGGCATTTTCTCCACAACCTTTTCTTTTAATTTTTGTTAATAACCAAATGTTGATTAATCGAATCCAATTTTTGTCACAGATTACAACTGTGGTGTAATAGCATTTCATCATTTTTTAGTATTTCTACAGAATTTCTAGAAATTGCAATATGCCTATGTATACTATTGAATGCTACAGAAGTAAAATGCTGACAGTAAATAATTAACAAAAAATCTATTCGAGCATCATTACTTAATGCTTTTTAATATTGCAGGAATTCTCTTATTACTCTTCCACCTAAGATAGCAGTTAGGAAAAATATAAGTGGATCATTTTTTATTTTTATGTAATGCATGAACATATTTTGAAACCATTCAATTAAATTTTTTAAAAATACTTTGGATAAGCTCATAACAACACTTTAGTTTGATCAGAAAATAAATTAATTAAATGAAAGTGTTGAATATGTACAGAAAAATCATTTCATATCATTACTATACTATTTTATTCTTTAACTTAATAATTCACTTTAAAATAAAAGCTATTTATGTTATTCTTCTACATGTTTAGCTATTTGCAATTAGTGTTATAATAGATGCCCCAAACCAACTGCCAATGGTACTTGTATCTTTAAGTAACAAATACCTGATGACAAAGCAATATAACAGGTATGTAGCACAATTTTTTTTATATAACAGCAAACTAAACATGTTTTCAGTTTCATACATGAAAATAATATTCATTGATTTTTAAACTCCCCAGTTGTTTTAGTTGCATGTGTGAATATAAAAGTTGAAGCATCAGCTCACTTCTTACTATGTAGTTTCTGCCATCTCTCACAGTTAAAAAATTAGTTGATCAACACTTTGTAATGGAAGATTAAGACTGGATTATGGAGCAATGCTCAGTCTGTAGATTGCGTTGTTCCTTCTCGAAATACCAATGATACTGATAGTGACAACAAATAACTATTATTTACTCATAAAGTACATATGTATGGCTACATTCCTATACTTCTTTAAAACTTCGCTCTTTTCTTACCTAAACTACCTAAAATCCCACACTTGCATCACGATATGAATTGCACGTCTATATCGTTATTGTGTTCCTAGAAAGTATTGACCTACAATTCGGGGACGACTAACAGTCATTATGGGACTGTTTTCGCATCGCAATAAAATTAGATCAAAATGAATACAAAATTCTCTTAATATTTTATGTAGCACATCATACAAAATATTCCTGTGTGGCACATCTATGTCACTTAAACCAAATTAATATTTGATTTAATTACATTTTTGTAATAACAACTGCTGACGAAAACTATTTTTATATAACTTTAAAGGAGTAGTTTTGAACAATGTACTTGAAATAAAATTAGTTCCATTCAAAACTTTCAAAAATAATTCACTATTATCAAAAAGATCCATTATATTTAAGTACTATTATTCCCAATAGCATAATGAAAAATATATATATATACTCATAATTTTTACATAATAATAATATATAAAAATCCTCTTTTGTTCCTTCTTTATTGCAACAAAATGTTACCAACAAATCTTTCCTTTACTCTGACTCATTTTTCAAAGGGACTGTATTATTTGTTAACTACAGAGAAGTTTTAATTTCACTGCAACAGCAAAAGAATTTGCAAAATATTGCCAGAGCAGGATATTAAATGCATGAATTAAAATAAAAAACCACCTCCATCACATTATGCCTATTGCATTTCAGAATAAAAAAAATTATACAATATAAAATAAAGATTCTTAAATTTTATGCAACAAAAAAAAAAAACTGAGAAAAGTGAACACCTACTTTCTTTAAAGAAAATAAATTTAAAATTTCAAAAATTGTACCTTTAAAATAAAAAAAATAAAAGAACAAGACATCATTACACAATGGTCTGCATATCATGCTTACAAAGAAAAAAAAGTTAATTAAATTACATTCAATTTATACATAACAAAAAAATTTAAATGTTATTACCCTTTCCCAAGTAAAATAATAATAAGCAAAGCTGGCTGCAACTTTCTTTTAACTTAAACTAAGAATAAGCGAAAATCATGCATATAAATTAAACTGAAAAAAAAAATGTAACTGAAAATAAAAACATGCAAATACAAACTCAAAAGCATTTACCTGTGGATTAAATTAGTGAGTGGTTCAATCAACTTTTTACCCAGTCTAGGTTCTAGAGGAGTCAGAGCACCAAACTGCAAAAGGGGGAAACCTATTAGAAGGCTTTTACTAAACTGTGAACCCGACTGGATAGAGAAGAACAAAATATCCTAATAGTTTGAGACTAGTACAAAAAAGTTAGTCAAACTTCACAGGGGGGGCATAGGTATTATAAAGGTTAGCACAAAATGAATGCAAACTAAATAAAAACAGCCAAAGACATAATATGTGCAGCAAAATGTCATCCCAATATATATACATCAATACACAAAGCAAAATGCATTTAAACAATTATGCAAAATAAAAGTTGCGCAAAAGGCTTTTTTCAATGCTTAAGTGCAGGTAATAAAGGAAAGTCGAATTAAGTTCATTGCTAAAATTAAGAGCTGTCATGAAACAAAAAGAAAGGAAGATAAAATAATCACACAAAGATAGAACATTTTTTTTTAATTCATGAAAACAATCATACAATAAGGTTTCATTATTAAAATAAAAAATGATCCTCAGAAGAGTGAAAGTTAAAGGAGATTAGAAAAGGATTTCACTGGAAAGACATTTATTACCTGCGAATTATATTAATGAGAGGCTGACTCAATTTTCGACCCAGTCTGGGTTCAATGTAGGTCAGAACAGCAAACTGGAAGAGGGAGAGAATGACTGAGGAGAGTGGAATGGAAACAACATTCACTCATGCCCAGAGCAAAAGGATTAGCAAAACATGCATTTATTTACGCAAACTAAAATCGAATATATTAGTAATAATGGAACAGCACATTAATTTAACGATGCAAAAACTGAAAATCAGTGTTAAAGCTAAATTTTAGATTTCAGGATCAGAGTTCAAAACATTATGCAAAAAATTAAATCGTTAATGAAAACTGAAATTCAAGCATATTACTTATGTACATCAAAAAAGATAAACGGAATAGCAATTAAAAAACTAAAGTCATTTAAGAGAACTACATAGAATAGTCATAAATTTAAGTAGCAAAACAGAATTGACGATTTATATTATTAGGCTTTAAAAGAGGCTTAAAACTGGTGCTATTTCTTATTGGCATGTCATGCAATTATCGCAAGTCTGTCATTATCTGTTTATTATGAATCTTCAACCTAACATTAAAATACCGACATGCATACTGCAATACTACAATTTAAAAAAAAATCGCTAATACATAAAAAAAAGCATCAACTTCCTAATAAACTACAATTTAAGTACAATAATAAATTACATTAGCAAGAACTTTCTAAGAGAAAGAAAATTTAACATTCAAATAGTTTCTTCAATACGACAGAAAAATTTCCTCCCAAATTATGTAACTCTATAAATGTATGTCAAATGTTCGCATTTAAGTATATTTGAAAAATTTAAAGTTTTGTATTTATCAAATAAAAATTCTATGATGCATTCATAATAAAATAATGCTTAAAAATGCTTTCCCAGGTATATCATGCGATAATATCGATGCGTTAGATTGTAACAGTTACTTTCATGCGCATCTGCATTAAAAAAGCAATACAGAACATTCATATTAGTAGCTTATTTACACAAGTTAAATATTACAACAGAAATAAAAATTTAATAACTCTTCAAATAACAAAAGTTGACAATAATAGAAAGACAAATTTCCAGAAAAAAAATCTAGCAGATATAAAAGTATAAAGTCCAAAAAAATTTATAGTTATCAAACAACGATTAACAGAAGTACATTATACCAGATGCTAAGCAAACAGTTATACATGGATGATAAATTCCTATGTTATTTCAGGCCTCTTGAAATTTGCTGTAAAGTTAAAACTATTATATTTCTGTACTCTTGTATGAATGGCAGGGAGTAAATTATATAAAGAATAAGAGAATGCTATTTCTGAACTGTTTTGGGAATTTTTATTCAAATAACTAAAAACTAACACTGAAGCTCAATGAAACATTGTAAATAGTCCATTTAGCAACTCTCCCGTTTTTATTAGAACCGAAAAGCATATTTAAAAATTCAAAAACAATTCTTTTTAAACATTGTTATGCAATAAAACAACGACCTACCGTTTAAAGCCGAAGATTAATATACCAATATGATTAAGGGTAAAGAAGTTACAGATCAAAATATGTTCTCACTTCAAATTATATGGCTTCTTTTTAGAAATTGACTTCCAAAATTCTCTCAAAGATGAAGGACATATTTGAACAATTTCGTACAAAATTTTTAATCGTTTATGGACTGTTTAAATTCTGTGCTACATAGAGTCACTGTCGATTTAAAAAAAAAAAAAAAAAAGTCTCTTTAGTCAACACCATAAACTTTTGATTTTGTTCAAGTCGGCTATTTCCAAGTTATATCAGGAATGCAATGAGTATCTTGAAGGTACTTTTGCATGGATTTCTATCCCCTTGAAAATATAAATGCTTCACTTTTTTTTCTCACCTCCCCCCCCCTTTTTTTTTTTTTGCACAAGATAATTTATAGAAAGCTTCAGCTTACATCTGAGCACACCATTCATGTATCCTTTTGGAGCAATTACATTCTCATTAACCTAATTCTACATGTAACTTCTGATGTCACAGATAATTAGATCATACATTTTCATAATGTGTTTCTATTTTGATTTCGTTAAACTTAAGGATAAAATTTTAAAAGCCTAACTGCCAAAAAAGAATTCCAACTCTTAACTCCAATGTGGTGGTGTGTAGTAGTTAACACAAGTATTAAGTAGTTTAACATTTGAAACCTTTGAGAATGAAAAATGGCTTCGCCACGAAATTTAGGCCAAATTAATGGTGTCTTTATGAAACAGTTTTTGCATTGAATTGAAATTGATGTCGGTTCATTTCTTCTTGTACACATACATGTCAGTTTCTTCTGCCCACAAGACACAATCTTTCTATCAAACTCGTATTTCTTTTCCTTCCTTTATCAAGTATCTGCCCCTTTTTCTGTAATGACATCGTATATTCATAAAATTTCAAAACTATTAAAATGTCAGCATTGGTTTACATTCCATCAATCTTTCTTCCAGTATACAACTTGTATGGCCTATCAGTTCTTTGTATCATTTCTTTTTATTTCCTTTTAAATATGTATTCAAGAAAATGACATGGAAAAACAAAGTAACAGTAATCAAATGACAAAAAAACGTTTTCCTCTTAGTTCAATACATAATGCCAATACTTAAACCTTACTATGGCCTGATGGTAAACTACCAAGCGAAGATGACATAGAAAAGAATTTTTTATATTATTATTATTGTATTCAAATTAAGGACTAATATCGATTAAGCAAACTGTGTTTTTCTTAACAAGTCTTCTTCCTTACATTGCGGGAATAAAAAATCATCCTATCGATTTGCAGGAGGGTAGGCGAGGTGCTTGAATTCAGGGTACTTACCCTCTTGGGTAAAACAAATGTAAGAACAGAATAATATGGTAATATAATTTAAAAAAGTTGAAGGTATGCGGGCAAAGAATTATATGACAAAAATAATGAAGATTGTGAATAAGGGGCAGATATAAAATATAAAAAAAGGAAGTGGGGGATAAAGAAGGAAAGGAATTTTACATTATAAAATAAGCGGCAAAATCAGAGAATGAGGAAGGGATCATGTCTAGAAGCCATGAGTAAAAAGGAAACATGTCAACAGGATTGCAAAAGCGAAAAGGAGATTTCAACGAAGACTGCAACTGATACAGAAAAAAAAAAAGCGGGTGAAAAGAGTGGCACCCAATGATAAAAGTAATGAGGTGCGACTTACGGATGAAAATTAATCCATGACAACTTTTTGAATAAGTTTTTCCCTTCAATATTAGCTGTATTTTTGTATATCTGGCAGTTTTAAAAGTCCAGTGAATTTTTGAAAAATAATTTCGATTTCTTCCAGTATCGCTTGAAGCATAATAAAGTTCAGGTTAGGCGGTTTTGCTGTATTTTTTCAGTACAGTTTCTTGGTAGAAAATTCTTAGTAGTTTGTGCATAGATTTTATTTTTTATTTTTATTGTTGGAGTGGGTGGGAGAAAGGCTTGTTCTTTCATATTGCTTTGTAACCACGTCAAGATCCAGATGTCCAATCTGTTGACAATTAATGCCGGCAAGGGTGTTTTCCCCCCTTTCTTTCTTTATGAAGCCACAGGGAGATGCGGCGTGTTACATTTAATTTAGTACAACGCAGATTACATCTGCGCTTTCCCACGCTGAGGAAAAATCCAGCATACTGATAACACATTACTTTATTTTTCTTCCAAAAAGATTCTATACTGACTTTGCAGCAGCATAAAGTGTTGATATTAAAATTATTTTTGCAGTTAATACCTTCTTGAATTTTAATGAGGAAAAAAGGGTATTGGCAATTCTGATGAAAATTTGAGCTCAGATATTCGTATGGTATTGAAGTTGAGTGAATGGAGTTCAATAGCGAATTCATTTTTAGCCTGATTTAAGGAGAATCCTTTTTGATCTTTTTGTATATTATACTCCATTGTACACTTATACAGTATTATTCTAAAAATTTGAGCTGCATGAACCTTAATTAATTTTTCTCAAAACTTTTCAAAATATTGGTAACTAATAAAATTATAGACTGATTTAGTAGCAATAAAATTGTATTAATTTTTCTTTTAGAATTTTTAGCTCGTGTATAAAGCAGTATGCATGTAGGTAATGCATATAAGAACATTTTTGAAAAGTTGCAGAAAACCAAAACAATTTCAAGAATTACACAATAAATTTACTATTTTAAACAAGAAAATTCGTTTATCAATAAAATAATTAAATACACTGTAAATTACTAAATTTTAAAGAAAAATTTTCTGCACTGTAAAATTATAATTTAATATAGCCCTATCATATTACATATTAGAAGAATCCTAAGTTGCATAATTTTTTAAAGAATATAGTTTATTAAATATGACTTCGACACTTATTGAAATCATCATATATGAAAAGAGCTGTTCTAAAAAATCGTCAAGGTAAAGAATAATAAAAAACATTTACTAATGGTATAGTAATGAACTAAAAAAATACTAATGTTATATGCTAATAGCAAATAGAAAATATATATCAGAATTAAAAACATTATTGTAATACAAAATTTCTTAATTTCTTATATCAAATATTTAAATGGAGTGAATATTTTACCAATTTAACTTCCATAGCAAACACAATTATGCAAATCAAACTTTAGAATATTAAACCGTCGATTACTACCATATGATTAGCAGAAATGTATAACAAAATTAACTATGCAGCTCTAGATTAATTAATTCAACTGCCACTGTCAATAGCTCATTCTACTGGTAAAACAGGTAGCCTATATAGCCTGCTATTAACCAAAACACATGCTCTAGAAATATTTAAAACTTAAATTGCTTATGAACAATCCATTGAACGAATCAGTTTCAATTAAAAGGAATTTGAAACGTTTACTTTTTAATAATTCTACAGCCAAATAAAGACCTCTACTCGAGACGAATTAGTAAAAATGAAGAAGACAATCAAGTTACCCTAATTTCATAGACCTTCGCACAGGATGAACAAAATTTGCCAAAGAGCAGTCTAACCAGGGATTTAAAAGTTAACCCATTTTAGGCCAAAATTTACAAGCAGACATTATTCGAACAAAAAAATTATGAATTAAATGAAAAGAGAAAAAATTAATCTAAGCTTATATAAAAAGTATTTCAATGTCTGATCCCATTATTATATTATTTGAATTGCTAGCAAAAGAATTATAGACATGACATAATTAATGATAGTAAACTTACCAATTTTATAATTTTTATTAGCATCCAATTATTTGTTGAACTTGTCATCAATTTGAAAAACACTGGAGCCAAGGAGAGATAATTCTTGGGATTTTTTCGAGCAAGCTCACATATAACATTAACAGCAGCTGACTGGACACCTTAAAATTAAAAAGCTTCAATATAAAACTATAAATAAAAAAAAAATTTAACAAAATCTTAACTTTTTAAAACAATGTCCATAATTTTAGTACACCTTGTCTTCATTACTTTTTCCCGCGAGTTTTGGTTCCAAAGACAGCATTTATATTCAAGCTTCCTAGCGTTAAGCAGCTGCACTAAATAATTGAAGCCATTGCCCTAAAGCAGTCTACAGAGGGAGAGGAATTTTGTTCTATTATTGTATAAATGAAATCGATGTACTAATCTATACTATTGTTCATGTAGCAGAATCCGTAGTCTGTTATTCTCTTTCTTGCGAGTGACAGAGATACTACGCAACGAGTTTTACCTTTGCAAGCATATGGTGGATATGTTATAACCATTATATTCTCATTTCCCTTATGGCAGTAATCTCTAAATTCAAAGTATATATCATTCCTTGGTTCTCCGCTTTCATAAAACAAACGATGGACAGATTTATTTCTAAACGTGTATAAGTAAATCCCTCTGTTGATCTAGATGGACTACAATTTTAACTTCTGATGATTCAGAAAAGAGAAAAGTCCTGCTTCTCTGCTACGATCCCCCAGCTTAAGACACTCTTGTAGATTAAGGATTTCATTAAACCCTAATCTACAATTGAAAGAATTAACTGCATTATGTATCCACTAAACACTTGTAAAAATATTTCATAAGTATAAATTAACAAAGTACATATAAGATGACAGTAGACAAAAAAAAAAAAAAAAAGCCATGGCGCACTCACGCCAAACTACAGCATAAATACTTTACTGTCTTCTTAGCTACAGCTATTTCAATATACTCATTATTTCTGACAACTCTACATATCATTTGTAATAAGTAAAAAGTAGCTGTGCATCAGTTTTGGTACAAAATGGTCTTTGTCATTTTTACTGTTTAAGTAAAATCTCAAGTTTTGAAATCGAATGCACACATTTCAAATAGCATCCATAAATATAACACTAATTAATATTTCTTTTAGCATGTTTTTAATTTCTAACATTTCAGGTTTTAAAAGGCAATTTTTTTGCAAGTCAACTTCAACATATAATAGATATAGAAGTAAAAAAAATTAATAAAATAACTCAATCACCAGGATCAGGATCTTCTAATTTCTCTTTTAAACGAGGGAAGGCAGGACGCAATGCTTCTGGGAACTTCAAAAATATTTTGTACATAAGTAAAATAGCTTTTTTTCGCAAATAAGGCTTAGTGGACGATAGCTAAAAAAATAGAAAAAAAGTCATTAAAAATAATAAATATTTAAAATAAGAGAAAAATATTATCAAATATTACTTTTCAAAGTCTTCAATGAACCACAAAGCTAAATGCAGTATGCAACAAATCAAAAGAATATATACAACAAGCAATCAGAATTTAACCTTAAAAGAAACAATTGAATCGTAATTTTAGAGTAAATGTACCATAAAAAATAGGAATTATGTACAACAACCTGAAATGGAAATTAGTTCATATTTGAATGATTATTTCTGGTTTGAAGACTGATATAATCTCCTTGATAAATAAGATTAGTATCATATACAGAAGCACCAGTATATAATAGTTTTTGTTGCTTTACAAATGACATTTACTTTGTACTTCCTTATTCTTCAATAAAATAAAATGAATTTTGTGCCCAAGAAAATGTAAATATTTCCACTTAAGCAATACAAGAAAATGTAAGTAGTGAATAATCAAGCTTAATAACATACAATTTAAATCTTAATGACTTTAAATTGACGTGTGTGTGTGTGTGTGTGTGTTTTTTTTTTTTTTTTTTTTTTTTTTTTTGCCTAGCATATTTGAAACATAAAGAAGTTATTTAGTTCATTAGGATAAGCTATTGCATATTTTACAATGATAATAACATATTTTCGGTATAAAATACTTAGTTTTGACAATGACGGATTTGTGCGTATGTATGTTCATGTGAATAGTTTTTATTTCCCATAAAACATTTACGAATTATAACTTGTATTATTCGTTTGTAGTTAAAAACCATTAAAGAAGAATTAGCAAGAAAATATTAATACTACATTCAATAAATTGACATTTTTATAACTTACAAGTGTCATGACATCATTTGCAAGATCTCGAGCAAGATCTGGTGTTACAAAACAAGCAAAGCCACTCATAGCAGTACCAGCATCATACATATTTTGACTATTTAAATCCTGCAAGAGATGAAACATAACATTTTTAAGATCAAGAATCTAATTTCAAATGCAATTCAGGTTCACAAACAGTATAAAAAAATCGAAATAAAGTGTATAGTTGCATCATATAAAATTTAGAGTTATATTTTTTGCATTATTTAAATGTAAGGTCTTACAACCTGTAAGAAAATTATCAAAACCACACATGCAATATAGGACTTTTTTTTTACAAACAATTAAAAAAACATCTTAACACATTTTTTTAAGACAATTTAGAAACGATACATAATTGGATCAATTTAATAATCTTTAAATTTAATAAAGATGACAAAGCAAAATTATATATTTTAAGAGTTAAAAATTGATTGTCATTTATTATCTATACAAATTCAATTATGCTTATAGATACTATTATGCTATATAGATAAAAAATCTATTGAGAAATCCCAAAATTCGATATACTGGGCTTATGGAAACTATATTTATAAAACATTCCATAGTAAAATTTATTACTTGGAAATAAAAAAAAATCTAAGCATGATTCTTTTTAACAAGTACTATCATATATTTCATTTATTTATGGATTTTTCAATAAGTTATAAAATTTTAGTTTATAACTCATTATTATACAATTTTAAATTTCACCTTTAGCTGCTTCAAGTTAAACAGGACTGAATTTAGGGACCCCTCCACAAGTACACCAAGTTCCATCCATAACTTTAATATCTTACACTTTTTTTAAACACTGAGTTTTAATGAATAATGTTTTTAGCATTTAGCAGACCTTGTTCTGAAAATCAATGAAGTTACTAAAGGCAGAATTTAAAAAAATGTCTCAATTTTATATGATCATATTTAATATATACATAGACGTTTTGATAATTTCCTTGAATAATTTCCAGTAAAAAAAAATTCAATGTAAATGATTTAAATCCTTAATGTAAATGATTTAACCTTAGTTTAGACCTAAATTTTATTAATGATAAGAATATTGATACAAAAATAGACATATTAAAAAATCAAGGTTGCTATGCCCAGATAAATGATTTTTGTGAACCCGGCACAAGCTAAGAATCCGTTCAGGAGCATACGCCGGAAAACAAACCTCATTCCTTCCTTCCCAGATAAATTCACTTGATTCAGTTATAATATGCATGGAAAATATATAGTATTGGAATAAATGTACAGAAAAAAAAAAAAACTATAAAATGTTGAGGGATGTAGCTCTACAATTAATTTCAAGGTCGTGCTTTATCATTCTTGATTAAAAAGCAATCATATTTTCTCAACATGATTTATGCTACTTTCAAATGAGCTCGTCAGATTCTAGAAAATGCAAAAATGAATTTCGAAATTTACAATCGAGAATTCTATAACTTCAAGCTCTCTCAATGAAAGTGCTAGTTTATTCACAGAATTGTGAAATTACATGAAAAAAACAATTTTTTTACAATGAATGTAAACAAATGAATAATTTGACATTTCTTCCAATACTTTAAAAGATAGAGAAAATTATATAAATTCGTTAAAAATAGATCAAAACAGTATGAAGTTTATTTGGGAAGAATTAATACATGGTTTTAAAAGAGTAACATTAATATTTAAAAAGTGAAATTTAAATTAAACGAAACTTCTCTTTAACATGAAACAGCAGTTCCAAAGCAAGCATTTGTACAATGAAAAGACATTCTTTTTTTTTTTTTTTTTTTTTTTTTTTTGCAAGATAGATATTTTAATTGAACTCATGCACAAAAATTAGTAATCCTACCTTTCTTATCATATTGGTAGTGAGCATAAGAACTTCAGTATCTTCATGGAAGCTCTGAGAAGCAGCCAAGTATCCAATCCTCTACATAACACATATAAACATCATATGTTATTAGTAAAAAAGGAAAGAAAGGAAACAAAAGTATGAAAACTTATCTATAATACACGAATTATTTCAAAATTCATCTAGATAATGCAGAATTAACAAAATTTAGTTCCCACAGCTTTTAAAAACAAATCTGGCAAAATGTTCTCATTTCAAAATATGTAATTTTGAATGAAAGTTACAACAAATGATTTAATGTTTAACATTCAGTACATTAAAGGCAAAAATGCCAAATAAAAAATAAAACTAACTAAACAAAAGTATTGTAACAAGACAAATGCTGCAAACTAGTTCCAAATATTTATGTTTATCAAAACACTGAGTTATATCTGGAATTTCTTAATTTTGCATTATCTCGATACTTATCTTTCATGATCAAAAACTTCCCTAAATTACAAATTTAGTGTTGCACTTCCAAAATTGAAATTCATTGAGAATTTAGGAAATATATTTCAAAAATTTCATATTAATTCATTACATTTTTGGAATTTTGAAATAAGAAATTAATTTTAAATGAAATTCACAGGAACATTTGCTAAAAAATTGCAACTTCATAAATATGGAAGTGCAGGCAGAAAAATGAAAAATTTTAACTGGGCCATACTAATATATCAATTCAGAATTTTAAGCAAATGGTTTAAACAAAATTTAATACACAATTCAGACAGACAAAAAAACCCTGATAATTATTTTAGCATAGTTAAGTTATATTTTAGTGTTATATTATAATCGTGCATTTCTAGTTACTTTTTTTTTTTTAATAAGCAATAAAAAAGCTATTTTGTGACAGATAAAATTTCTGAACTGTGGACAGATAGAGAATGATGTCTGACCCTCTTTACTTTTGGAACCATATAAAGCACACGGCCATACAAAAAAAATATCTAGTATAGTAAATAATGAACTAATATTCATGAATGAAACATATATTAAAAATATGCTACCAATAAAAAAAAATTCAAAATTTATTCTAGCTTTTTAAAAAAAAAAATTTCAACTAGATAAATTGTATATTTTGAAGAGATTCTAAAACATTTTTTATACAAAGAATATTTTATAGTTTACTGCTTATTGAAAAAATAAGTAGCTATGCAAAGAAAGCGAAAAACTTTTCATACTACCTTAAATGTAAATTTGGTAGAACTCATTACTTCAATGATGTTGAAAGCTGCCCAACTAATGTCATATCCGAGCATCTGAAGCTGTAGAAAAAAAATGAACAAATATGAAAGCAGGGCTCTACTAAACGAATTTCATCAAAAAAAAAAAAAAAAAAAATCTAAAAATGTAAGTTTTCTTTTTTAATTCTTATGAAAGTTAAATATATATATATATATATATATATATTTTTCAAAAGAGAAATTAAAAATTTTACTCTTAGAATGTAAAAAACATTCCATAAAAAATAAAAATACTTTTAATGTCTTTGCATTCTAATTTTTTTCTTTATTATAATAATGCATAATCTTGGAACCTCTCAAGAATGTCTTACTTGCATATCAAAATAAGCCGAATATAAAATTAGAAAAATTTATGAGGGAAATTCTGCATACAGTTAAAATATTTTGTAGTAAAAAGAATAAAAAGCACTTTCAAAGTTTTAAAACTAGCAGCATTCTATTAATACACTTCTCTACAAACAACACTATAACCATGTAGGATAGCTAGTTCAAATAGCTAGAAGACAAATCTGATAAAATAAAAATTCAAAATTTCAAGATTTTGTGCTATTAAATAATATATTTTTTGTTCAATGATTTAAAATAAAAATCTGTGTGCATATTTCACATTAAAAAAGTATAACACTCTGGATATGAAAAAAGTACACTCCCCACCCACTTCTTTCCTCAAATGTTATTTACATGAAGCGAGAACAACACAGCATTTACAAAGTTCGCTCTGTAGAAAGACACTGTTTAGAGCATTAAATATGCTATGAAAAATAAGAAATAATACAAAAATTAATATGAAATAGACTTACATAAGTTAGTTTTGCCACTGCATTTGATTTGACAGATATATTTTCTTGGCGCAATTCTTCTTTTATTTCTTCGATACATTGTGCAATATATTTTGTCTGAAAAAAAAATAGTATAAATAAATAAGCATAGAACTGGCTGTTTATCATGGTATGACTGAAAAAAAAATATTTCTAATGAAACAAAAATTGTCTCAAAGGCAAATGATCACATATGAAATGAACTACAATATTTGACAAATTCATCAAAATTAGAACGCAGTAATAATTGGGAGAAAAACTTTCATTTAATTATATTACAATTCATAAAACTGCAAAAAGGTTAGCATCTTTTTTTTTAAAAAAATATTTTAACAATTGACATAGTTTCAAAAGGCCTTACGAACAATAAAAATTTACGAATGAAAAGCTAAAACACATTAATATGAATTATTTTTAAGAAGAGTATTTCATTGATTGCTGATATACATATAATTTGTTTTCAGTTGCTTCATTTAGTTTGAAAACTAGCTACACGCTTCATTAAAGGAAGTAATTATTTGCAGGCACAGCAACGAATAAAACGTTATTTCCAGATATTATCAATTCCAACATTCTTTCTGACAGACTTTTTCTTCACTTCTGTAAAGTAGCTTATATATTGCACTCGCAATTACGAAATTCCATGCTACAAGACGAAGTTTTTTGGATATTTTATTAGATGCATAGAATTATTTTGTTTCTATAATCTAATCTATCAAGAAAGGCAGTCCCAAATAAAAAAAGGTTCTAGTGTAAAGCTGGATAGCGGGACTTTGAAACAAATTTCATAAATAAAATTTATTATGTTTTAATATTTATTACATTGCAAAGACTGGTCTTGTAAGGATTACAGATGTCTGATAATAAATAAGTTTTATAAAGTTAACATTTAATCACGCAAATAATCGCTAGTAAATCCATTAACAAAAATTATAGCTTAATAAGACTTATTAAATATAATTTGTTAAGTAAATTTTTAGAATTAAGTTACAATCCGCAAATTTTGCTTCTTTTCCTAGCATGTTTTATAACAAATTCATTGACAATATATAAATGATTTAATTTTTTTAACTCATTCGGATCTAACGGACAAAATTGGTAGTAATAAGATAAATCGTTCGTCACTAACGTTTGAAAACAATAAATAGTTTGAATTATATCTTAGTCAAAATATTTATTTTCAATCTTTAGTCAAGATATTTGTGCAGAGATTACGGTAATTGGCAAGGCCAATATAATTTTTAGAACAGAAATAAATTAATATAAAGTTCAAATAAACTATTTTTAAATAAATATTGTAATATTTAAGTAACTGCGGAATATTATAGTAGATTCTGGAAGGCAAAACTCGTCAATGGATCATTAAGTCATGCAAAGTTGCATTTAAGTTTTTACAACAATTAACATGCTCCTGTCATGATTCAGTTCTATGATTCGAATAATCTATCTAATTAGATGACCCGTTCTTTGTTAACTGTGGTAGAGAAGGAGTTTTTTTTTAATAAAATTGGAGGGCTGAACTAGTTAGATAAATGTGAAGAGCCGACGTGTCACACGGCATTAACTTGTTAAGATCGTCTTCAATCAGCTAGCAAAAAACCTTATGTACTTAAAAAAGTCTTATGTTCGTAAAAAATTGAATCGTTCCTGTGGAAACTGAAGAGTGCCCGAATTGTATTCAAATTATATGCATTCGGATTTTTAAAAAAGGGCAGGGGGGAACAATTTTCTTTTACAAAATCAGTCAATCAAGCAGTGCCTTGTACGGTCGCACCTACCCAGCCTGGCCTGGCTCTGCCCTCATGAATTTAATTTGTTAAAGGCAAAATATTTACTGGAGTTTTTTTGTGATGAAATTATATCTCACTTTTCCAGTCAAAATTCCACCTTGAGTTTCCACGGTTTATCAGATGTCTCATTCATCATTAAAAATTTTTAATTTTCGCAGTTGAAGGAAATCTAAATACAAAACGTAAATTTCCATTGCAAGATGTTGAATTAATAACTGCCACTGAAATTTCAATAAATATAGAGATTAAAAAAATGTACTATCCTTACATAACCTTGATATTACAACTAAATGGCTTAATCAGTAAAGAGGCAATGCTCTGATCAGCAGGTTATGAGCTCTTTCCCTGGAGTATGCATATTGTGCCCCCTCCTCTTTCGTTTACATGACTAATCCTTTCGAAAATTTAAGTTTGGGGTCATCGTTTTTATGATTTACAGCTGAACTATTCAATAGTTCATCCGCCCCCCCCTTTTTTTTCTTAATCTAGCTTATTATCAGACAATTTTAAAATAACTTGCACATACTAATATTTAAAGGTTCTAAATTAAAACAGAACAGTTTTTAAAAACGCATTTATTAGTATTCTATAAAGTAGATTTTTTTTTTATTTTCAATTGTATTACATACAAATGAAAGACTAAAAAGTAATATAATTTTAATATAATTTATTATTATAAATATGCTGAAATCTAGTATTCACTTTTTCACAAATTTATAATCACGTCGTCCATTTTGCATAGAAAACAATCGGTAATTAAGAATTCTGAAATTATTAAAATACTATATTGCCACTAAGAACACAAAAGTGAACAAAATTTGTAAAGACAAGCGTAGTGAGAAGAGTCTGAAAAATCGAATAAAAAAAATCCATCTTTACAAACAAGAATCAAATCAAAATAAATGAAAGAATTATAATATTCGTAACGAGGATCTTTAAGTTGTCTTTGTTCGGTTATATCGGTTATTTTTTTATAGTGTATTCGGTTATTTTTTATAGACATTAAAAGATCTTTTATAGACATTATTTAATATTATGAAGTCTAAATTTCAACTGCTCATAATTCAGTTTTCGTTTCTTTAAAATGGAAATGTTTTCCATTATTATAATGTATTCGAGCCAATTTACTGTGGAAAAATCGAATTCCAAATTTGTTATATATTTTGGGGAAAAACTGAGTTGAGACAAATTTTAATATGGAAACGATTCCTGCATAAACAAAAGTTAAATGCGCCTTTAGAGATCATTTTAATAGGATGATAGAAAGTTTCAATTTTAATAGGCTATAACAAGCTATAGAGTAACATGCAGGATTCGAATACTATCTTAACAGATTGTATCATCAATATTTTTCCTTCCAGGGTTTCTCAATACTCAGCAACAAATTGTTCTGCTAGCTGAAGGAAAACATTGTCTCGGTATATTTCCTGTCTTGTACAGTTTCCTTAACAAAATTCCGACATTTGTGCCAACCAAATCGTGAATATTGAAAAATAGAACAGCCCATTTGAGAAATTTGGATTTCATGCTATGTTCGATCAGTCATGTCCACACCGAATTTATATAATTGAATAGCAATAGAAAACGATATCAGGTATAGATTTGACTAATTTGGTTCATTCTTTTTTTTTTCTTTCTTTTTTATGCCAGTGAAATACATATTAAGGCAACAGGTATAATGTTGGTCTGAATATACCGATTTTTATTTATGAGAATTGAGTTAAACTGTTGGAGACGATATTCAGGTGGGATCGCTTAGAGCAATATTATGAAAACGAAAACTTACAGTACGCTATTTCTGATTCATGAATTTATGCACGTAAAAAGAGTCACAGAACACAATCTAGAAACATTTCATCAAAATTTACCGATTAGCCATTTTAAATTAAGTTTATTTTCTGGTATTCTACTTCCTATTTATTATCCGTATTCTATTTATTACAAAATTTTGATTCATAGCTTTTCTGTCGAAAATAGGGTCGCGAGTGAAAAAAGTATAGGTAGCTACACATCAGCAGTTTTAATACTCATCGATAATTAAAAATTAACACCAAAGTTATGAGTCACAAAAAGAAATCGCGGATCACATCTATTTAACAGTTTATCTTAAGCACGACAATCCCAACGAAAAATTTAATCTTGGCATCTAATAAGTCAAGGACTGAGACTTTCAAGTTAGACCAGATTTAAATCATAGATGCATCTTTAATGGAATCAAGACTAGAGCCTGTCAGTCAATTACTATCAGCAAAAAGAGCATTGGCTAAATACACAACTACTTCGAAAATAATTCAATAAAGAATTTCAAATTCTGAAGAACCTTTGAAACTGTAAAATTTAAGTCTCTTTGCAATCAATAGGAATGGGATATTTCATTACCGAATGTGCAAATTTCTAGATTGAGTAAATGTTTCAAATACCAACCGGGATAATATAGCAAAGTAGCGTCGGAAGCGTATCACCACATGCTATCACAGAGAGAATAATCAAAATAAAGCAAAGTAAATGAACGCACATTTTATGAATAACAGATAGATGTAAGAAACAAACAGTCGCTAGAGTTATATAATATGCCTCATGTCGTTGACCATGGGCATTTCTAAGGTTCCTGGCATATTTTGGGCAGCTACGGCAAATACAAAGATGAGTGCAATAATATTCCCCTCACAATCAATGACTTTTTGTATACCAAAACTTTCAAAGGTCAGAAAAAGTAATCAAGTCATGATAGATGTGGCAATCGTTTTGGTTTATTTATGGTAATATTAAGTTCCCACCATCGATATCAGTATGTCCAATTTTATTGCTGACAGTATGTCCAATTTTATTGCATCATGAATGAAGTTGGCAATGGACCTATTATTTTGAAAACACATTGCCTGCTACAGCAACTGCTGGATTCGTCTTTCATCCGAAAGGTAAAACTTCTTCCCAAAATATTCCTTCTCTCTTAACAAATATGACCTATCAAGGGATCCCCGACAATTCCGGGTCAAAACTTGACTGTATAGCTATCGTGTAGCACAAGGATTTTTTAACACTATTTACTGAGACGGTTCATGTATTCGCAGACAATTCTGTAGTTCAAATTTCAACATTTCTAAACTCTACTCGGGAGGGAAAAAAAAAACACTCACGAATTGTGTTTGTCTGTCCTCGTGTGTTCGATTTTTGAACACAGTTCAAAAATTTAATCAGCTAAAAGATTAAAAGATCTTAATATCAAAATTGAAAATTTGTATCAAATTTTTCAAAATCCATCAAAGGAAATTCTGCCTGTCCTTTTGTTCATATTTTCGTGTAATTTGATAGTCGCAAGAGAATGCTAATGCTTTTAACATTTCGAAAAATCCGACTGGACAAACTATAAATAATGGGCATTTTTGTATGAATACTATTTTTCATTACTATTTAAGCAGAAGAATACAAATTTCAGCATTAAATTGCCTTTATTATTTAAATATTTATCTTATTCGAGTATAATTCGTTAATTTGTTTGAAGGAATATTTTTTTTACCCATGTACAGGTGGTTATCAAAATAATGGAAACACCTGTGAATAAAAGTGACATTTTTGAATGCTCTTCGTAAGCATTAAAATATAAAAATTAGCCACCAGTTTTCTTGTTTTTTTTTATAAATAGCAATGTATATATTCTGGTACTATGTGTTAGCTTTAATGAAGTTCTGTAATTCTAGGATTTTTTTCAAAAGCGTAAAATGTCGGACCTCTCATATTTTCAAAGAGGCAAATTGTAGGAGCCCGTCTAGCTGGAGCAAGTGTGACCGAAACATTGCAAATTTTAGGCGTTTCTAGAGATACGATGCTTAAACTCCTGACAGAATACACACAGCGTGGCAAGACAAGCTCGGCAAGGCAAAGCAAAACAGTGGGCGGAAAGAGAAGCTCAGTGAAAGAGACCGATGGGTAATGAAACAGATTGTAATATCTAAAAAGCAAACAACTGCAGCAAAAGTGACCGCAGAGCTCAATACCCATCTGGATTCTCATGTGTCAGTGATTACAGTTACAAGGCACCTTCTTAAACAAAAGATTTATGGCAGAGCATCAATTCCCAAGCCATTTGTCACAGAAGTTAATGGTAAACATTGTCTACAGAGACGTCACACTCACAAAACCTGGTCGATAAGTGGAAGAAAGTAATATGGTCTGACGAATCGTGTTTCACACTTTTCCCTATAACAGGACGGGTGCACGTTTGGCGGACATCTGCACAAGCATATGATCGTGATTAGGGATTGCAATACCGGTATACCGAATACCGGTATTTTGAGCCATTTGTACAATTTTGTAATACCGGTATTCACAAGTTTAAATACAGGTTTTTCGGTATTTGCTAGAAATTTTTAAAATTGTCTCCACTGTATGTTCAGGGATCGCCAACATAGCAAAATAGTATACGTTTTTGTTTTTATGTCTCTCTAACGGCGAAATTAACTAATTAATGGCTTAATTGCTTAAATCTAAATTAGAGAAACATGGATTATCCCTGTAAGAAGATCCATAATGACTGATGGAGCAACAGTTATGAAAAAAGATGGAAAGTTGATTGATGCAAATCAGCAATTATGCTATGCTCATGGAATTCAGTTAGGAGTAATAGATGTATTATACCAAAAAAATAAAGAGCAGAAGAATCCAAATACTGTGGATATAGAAACTTCGGATTCCAACTTTGAAAAGAGTAAGAGTGAGAGTGATATTAACAATGAAGATAATGACAATGTAATTGTTGAAGAAGATATTGCTAATGAGGATGAAATATTAACCTATCAAGAATTGCTTCCTATAATTTATAAAGTTTGAAAAATTGTTAAGATATTTAAACGTTCCCCTATAAAAGACGACATATTACTAAAATACATACTAACTGAAAATAAAACAGAATATTTGTTAATATTAGATTTTAAAACACGTTGGAACCGTTTACTCCTAACAGCACACAATACACTAGAACTGCACACATCACTATCTGAAGATTATATATTACATTGAAAAATCGCACAGAAGAAAGGCATACAGAAATAGAAAATGTCTTATGGTATTTACATAATTATAATGATTTTAAAAATGAAAATGAAAAAGAAAATAACCAATTCAAATCTGATTAAGTTTATAGTAAATTTTTTTAAAATTTTTTACCCACAAACCTATCAACATTCAGAAGAATTCGGTTCAGTTATCGAAGATTATGATGACACTAATGTCGATAGTGAAAAGGAATTGTCTCTTGAACAAAAATTAGAATTAGCGATAAACCAAAGAAAACGAACCAAAATACAACACAGAAATCAGCTATATCCAAAACCATACGATAAGAAATCGATTTATTCGAAGATGAAGGATTTAGAGGTAAATACTTGGAAAAAGTATATCGCGCATTGCTAACAGTACCACTAACTATCGTAGATGCCAAAAGAGCGTTTTCGACAGCTAGTAATTTTTACACAATTACTTTTCAGGCTTAATGACAGTACAATTGATACATTATGTTTTTTAAGATCACATTTCAAAAATTTATATTAGTGCCACAGACTGAATAGTGATATTTACAATTTTTTGTGATTTAAATAAATAAGTTGTTCCTTTACTTTTTTGTGATTCTTTATATATTGTTATAATTTATAAGTTACAAATTATTTTTTTGTGATATTTACCCTTTCTAATAAAACTGGCAAATAAAACAAAGAAACACTTGTGTTTTCTTTTTCTAAAATTTCTAATACCGGTATTAAGATCTAAAAAATACCGAATACCGGTATTGAAATTTTGTTCCGATATTGCAATCCCTAATCGTGATTAAATCCTTCCAACTGTCAAGCATGGAGGTGGGTCTGTCATGGTATGGGCAGCTATGTCGTGGTTTTCTGCAGGTCCAATCGTAACCCTGAAAGAAAGGATCACTTTGGAGAAGTATAGAGAAATTTTAGTTGACCAGATCCATCCCATCATGCGAACTTGGTTTCCTACAAGAGATGGAATTTTCCAGGATGATAATGCACCTATCCATGATGCGAGACTTGTTCAATCATGGTTTGATGAATACAAGGATGAAGTTTAACATCTGCCTTGGCCCACACAGTCATCCAACCTCAATATAACTGAACCGTTATGGTCTATTTTAGAGCATTCAATACAGAATCGATATCCTCCACCGGCATCTCTCTCAGAACTTTCACAATATCTCAAGGCAGAATGGTACAATAATCCTCCAAATACTATTCAACACTTGTATGAATCAGCTGTATTACAAGCCAAAGACGTCATACACCGTAATAATAAAGGATTTTTTATAACTAAATATAATTTTTTATATGAAAATAATGGAAACTAAGGTGTTTCCATTATTCTGATAACCCTCTGTAATATTAAGAACTAAATGATCTCTCGATCTACAAAAATAGCATAATCGTTATTAGAAATTCATGAGGAATCTTTTTTTTTTTTTTTTAATATGATCTTCAGCAGTCAAAAAAAAAGGGGGGGGGGGAGATTTTTCATACGAATCCACTTTTTCGTGATTTAATTTTCATCATCGAAAATACATATACCGTAAAGTTACGAATTCTGAATGCATATTTCAAATTTCAAATAATGAAAAAGGCAAGTTTTAAAAAAAATATTAAAAATGAGTAAACTTGCCCCGAGTAAAATCAATTCGATTAAACAAAAAAAGTCAGAAAACAAAAATGTTTTGGATTTAAAAGATGTAGCATTTCAATGCTATGCTCTTTTAAGAAAATAATTATCTACAATTTTATAGAATGGCTCCCTCCATTTTCACAAGTAAGCTATAAAAAAAAACCTCAAATGCAATGTCAACTTTTTAAAATCGCCAATATATTACAAATTTTCACAATAAAAACAGATTATAAGTATATATGTTATGTTTTATTTAAATGCAAGTCTGATCTTAAAGTTATCAAATTCTCAATAATTAAATGGATTATTTAAAAAAATATAGGCTAAAGATAGGCGAAAAATCCTATTGTATCAGAACTAAATATTTAAGCAAAACTGAAATTCGCTTTTTATGATTTACATAAACAATTTTTTTTTCTCTTGTCTAGGTAATAACTATTCTTAAAGAGCATCTCATTTGAACACGTTTACAGACAGTTAACATTTTGAAGGGCTTCAGAGGTAAAGAGGCAATATATTTTTACACTGAAATGGATAACTGAATGTTAGAACATTTTTTTTTTTTTTTTTTTTTTTTATCTAATGAAAGTAAATGCAACGGCATTCATATCCGCGAACAATTAAAACAAAACGGAAGTTTGATACCGGAATGAGCTTTTTAAAGCCTTTTTTAAACCGGTTTCTTAAAAAGTTTTTTCGTTTTTTATTTTTTGAAGATAATTTTTTTTAAAAAAATATGCAAGACAAAAGTTTAATAAGAATAGAATATAAAAACGTAGTAAACAGGATTCTGATATTTTCACCAACATTAGACAAGGTGAAAAATAGGCAATCAAAATTGCATTCCAAATGTCACTTGATCAAATAACATTTGTGCAACACGCTAATAAACAATTTCTAAAATTATACCAACCTGAAAATTCCCACGCATTTAAAGAATTTTTGCCATTTTTTTTTTTTTTTAATGTTAGTACAAACAAAACGCAAATTAATCTGGGCCAAGAAAAAAATCTAAAACTGGATTAAATCAGCATGTTCTCAAATTTTACTTTCAAAAGTATTTAAATGAAGTAAATAATATTTCATTTTGTTTCAGTCAAATGTATTTTTCAAAAAAAAAAATCAAGAAGTTAAATTTTATATAGTCCTTTGATCATGAGGAATTATATTCAGCGAAATATTCTTGACACTCCAAGTTTTAAATAAATGAATGAAATGAAGCGTTTCCATCTTTTGCGATCAAATCTGACCAAGTCCTGAAGTTTTGAATCACTATTTTATGACAACATTTTCATAATTTTAAGCCAATCAACCTTGGAAAAACTCCGGGCGATGATTTGCGTATCTTCTTTGAGACGGTCAATGGAGTGGTCTAAAAATCGCCCGTTTTTATAAGATAGTAATATTCAAATTTTCAAAACTCACTAAGTTTCAATTGCAATAAAGTGGACCGCTCTTTCTATTTAAAACGTGTCAAGAATACTTCACTAAATACGACTCATAGGAACGAAGGTATAAAAATATAACATTTATCAGAACATTTACTGATTCAAACTACATAAAACAATGATTTACTTCATTCAGTAGATTATTTTCCTGATTAGATGCGTATGCCTATTCCACATAGTTCAGAAATTGGCTACTGAGCTCCGATTAACTCTGGTATACTGTGTATATAAAACCATGTATTTTTTTTAAGTAACACAGAATTATTGAATAAATAATGCAGATATTTTAAGAGTCGCAAAACCTCTTCGTTTCATTTTTTTTTTTTTTTTTGAAAAATATCATGTTTTTTTATTTAATTCAGACAGACGTGCTAAATATTACATTTCTCTAGGTTTAGTTTGCAGTGAAGATTAAATCTTTTATCGGTATGCTGACAATACAATGATAAAAGCTTCCCCCCCCCCTTCAAGCAAATATAAAGTGCTCGTGCAGGTAAAAGTTTTTTTTATTCTTTGTCAAATATATTGTTGGGAAATATTCTTAAAATATTTTTTAAAAAATTGATTAAAAATAAAAGATGTTAAAAATTGGTATTAAGGAAAAAAAAATTTAAAATTTTAAGATGTTGTAAAAATTATTTTTGTAATATTTTAAGAATTATGAACCGGAAGTAATTCGTTTAGAACAGGATGATAGTAACTCGGATTATATTTTAAAAAATCGAAAATATATCTGCATCTTTAATCTTCCAGAATTTTTAATTTCTTTCTTCGTATTATCATTCGTGATACGTTTAATATTCATTCAGAATCCTCAAGTATCTCTGTCTTTTTGTTGTAAAATATGCTTAAGACATTTTTTAAAAAATTTATTAAATATATAGAAAAAACATTTACACAGTAAAAACACTTATGATTGAAAAGAATTTTGAATTTTAAAATGATGTAAAAACCATTTTTGTACTGAGATATTTTCGAAGTTATAGCGGAAAAACGGCAAATTTTCACTTAATCGTTAATTAATCAAAATTTCAAAATATATATACATATAGCTGCTAGGTGTACATTCCCACCCTCCAAAGTGTGTGTGTGTGTGTGTGTGTGTGTGTGTGTGTGTGTGTGTGTGTGTGTGTGTGTGTGTGTGTGTGTGTGTGTGTGTGTGTGTGTGTGTGTGTGTGTGTGTGTGTGTGTGTGTGTGTGTGTGACGCTACAGCTACCAAATTTGGCACATGTGTACCTTAGAGGTCGGGAATATGCATTTCGGAGCGATTGTTTTGAATTTTTAATTAGAATTTTAATTAATTAAAAATTAAGCGAAATTTCGGGGTGTTTTTTTTTCGGTGTTTATAACTTCCAAAAATATTATCGCACAAAAATGATTTTTACATCAAGTCAAAGTTCAAAAAATACGAATCACGTTGACAAAAACTCAAACTGAAAGATTAAGTTAAATTTTACAAATTTACCAACATTTTTTAAAGTATAAGAAAGTATAATGTTCAGTACCTGTTTACATGAAATGAAATAAATTTGAAATGCAATATTTTCTAAAAAATGGAATGTGAGAGAAAGTTTTCTTTGACGTTTTAAAATATTTATATTAATTCAGTTTTATTTAAGGTATATGCAGTTTAATGTATACAGAATATCAATTCTAATCTGCGCACAACAGCTAATTTTCAAACTTTTTTAATTAGCGTATATATCTAATGAAAAATAGACTAAATGAAATTAATTATATTTTATACAGTTTAAATCACTAATTATAAATATTAAATTTTTATGCAGATCCTCTGTTCTTAGAGTCATATTTAATAAAATATTCTTGAGACGCTAATATTTTAAATGCAAAAAATTTCCTCCTTTTCAATTAAAACTTTCAATTATCAAAATTTGAATGCCTCTATTCTATAAAATAAAACAGCACGATTTTAGACCTCTCCATCGATCGCCTTTGAAGAAAATATGGCATTTAGAGCTTGCCGTATTATTGTCTAAAATAATGAAATTGTTAATTGTCTTAAAATAATGATATTTAAAGCTTTATAACTCGGTCAGGCTTGATCACAGAGGATTGAAATCATCAAGATAATTTTGATAGATATGAATTATAGGATCGAAGGACTGTAAAATTTAGACTTCATAATTGTTTTCAAAAGTTCATTTAATGATTAAAATAAAATATTATTTACCAAATTTAAATCTTTTTGAAGGTAAAACTGAATTTTACGATGAATCAGAAATTTTTTATCGAATGATTCCTTTAAATATTGCATAAATTGCATATATATATATATTCTGTAGTACACAAAAGATTACAATGCAGAAGGATTCGCTTGTCTGTATTTATATTTTTATAAAAAATGTTTGGTTTCAGAAAAAAAAAAAAAAGTTGTATTTATCGGAGTTTTATCATTTCAAATTCAAATTTAAATCTTACGGCAGCTGGCAGCAAATTAGAGATATATAGTACAATGAACAAAACATCTTGAGGCTTCATAATAAGAGTTATGTGACTATCAAAATTTGAAGCTTAAAATTATTTTTATTTAAGAAGTTATTAAGTTAGAAGAAGTTATTTTATTTTAAGAAGTTAATAAGAGATCAAGGCACATAAATATTTAATTGAAAATTTTAGACAGCATTAATTTTCGCGAACCTGGCAGAATTATGAAGCTTTGAATCTCATAATTTTAAACCTATCAATGACCACTTGGAGAAACGTTGCATGTTAATTGACGAACTTCCAGGAGGCAATGAAACGGTGAAAAAATATCCAAAATAGTGATGCCCAAAGTTTTATTATTTGGTCAGTTTCGGTCACAAAAGAGAGGATTTTTTAAACATTAATCATATTTAGCTATATATTTTTGACATTAAAGTCCAAGGGTTGTATGAAAATTTCGATTTTAACTTTTCCTGTAATGCTTTTATTGGCTTAAATAAATATTTGCTATCGACAGCAATTTTTCAACCGGAAATAAATGCCTATCTCTAACGATATTGAGAATGATTCAAGTGGGCATCCAGTTTTATATACATTATATTAGCAGATCTACGAAAATTAACGTTAAAAACCGACTGTAATAGTAAAAAAACTTTCACTAAAATATTCTTTATGCTTCAGTGATTGTGAGCAAACTTTTAAATAAACTACGTAATTTCAATTTAAATTCATCAATATCCGTTCTGAGTTCGAACCTCAGATTTACAGACCCTTTGAGCCTTCCGAGTTGATCAATGATAGGTGTTTCTGTGATAACAAAAGCGAAATGCATGCGTTTCTGCATTTTGCTTCGCGCCACTATCACACCTTGGTGATGATAGCAGCGCCCTCAACGTGCGTCTGCATAACATTTTGAATTGAGCATGTGTCATGGAAAAGTAGCTAACTTTTATTTATACGCGATCACAATTGATGAAATAGTTTTGAGTTTTTCCCCAATCAATTTTGCAAAAATTTTGAAAATTTCATACAACTTATTTCACAATATATAAGTTGACTGGAAGTGCAGAGATATCTTAAAGAGTAGTAATCGGACAAAATTTCTTAAATAATGAAAAATAAATTTAATCTTTTGGTGATATTTTGAATACATCCAATCCATAACAATAGTAGAAATATCACACGCAAAGGCGGTACGTGTTATATGCCAAGCATCAAACGTAAAAAAAAAGAGTGCGTTAAAATTCACCCATGGCGAGCTTGCATATTTTCGAAAATAAGATTCCTTTCACTTTTGCTAATTCAGCAATTTATTGGGGCTCGGGAAAAGTGAAGATTTACGCAACGCTTAAGTACTTTTACCTTTGAAGTTAAGAGGCGCTAAAAATCTAACCTTCACACTATTTGTAGGTCATTCACAAATACCTCAAATATTCTATGCATTCTTTGTTGAATAAGTAGGACAGCACATTCTCGAAAGGAAAAGTATCGTCTATTTAGGAGTTGAAATAAAAAGAGAAATAAAGAGCAGAATAAATTGAATTTATCATCATGTATATTAGGTCCGATCAATTTCAAAAGCATTAAAAATTACCGATCCTTAAAACCGCTCAGTTAATTTTTATACGGTACGGTAATTTTTATACAGAAATATGTTTAAAAAATGTGTCAAGAGTAGGCGGGGAAAAAAAGATACGGTTAACTGGTTGATTATTTTCATTTTGTTATTACTTTAAAACCGCGTATTAATTTCAAAATAGTCAGATTTTATAAGAATTAAATGCATGATAATGTGGTTTATAAATATGAATGTTATATTATTCGCCATTTTATATTATAATGACAATGAATACTATAACATTCATTTCCGCGAACGTGTTAAAGAAAGGTAATTAAATCACAATCTCTTTCTCTGACTGAAAACTTAAATATGAAAGAATAACAAACTTTATTAAACATAAAAATTGAAAAACTACTTGTTTAAAATACATGAAATATGCCAGGCTTTAAAGAAAAATGATTTTATAAACCTAGACATTGCCAGAAATAGATTGTACACTTGCAGCCTATACTAATTAAACTAATCGTGATTCACAAAATGAGTTGTGTAGTGAAGAATCCAGGATGTCCTCATTCAACTGACAACGATTCAAAACTACGATATCCATATACTCAAATATTCTTCAAAAACAGAAAGAAAAAAACAAATCTAGTATAATCACAGAAAAGCGATTTTGCTAACTTCCAATTAATGAACGAATAATTTTCGTAAATAAAAGGTATTGTTTTCAAATTGAATCTAGTTTATCTCTTATAATATTACACTCGAGAGAGAGAAAAAACACCTTAGAATTACAGGAGAATCGAAGTATTTTAGTTGGGAAATAATGTCCGCGTCATAAAATACAAGCCTTACTCCTCTGACTGCGTATTTTTTTTTTAAATTGCTATTTAGATATGTTGCTTGCAAATAAGTTCAAATATTTTTCAAACAAAGTGAACTGATACTATATGTTACACGATAATAATATTACATAATAAAAATCTCTTATCGTAAAAATAAACACTCCAAACTGCGAAAAACACGGGATGCAACAGAAAAGGGACTGATTGCCAACCCGCGGAAAACGCAGAATAAGCATGCGGAGGGTTAATAATGCTTCACTCACTAACCTTAAAAAATGTGCAGCACACAATGTGATATTAGTTTTATTGATCATTGATAGCATATATGAATTTTCAGACTTTCATTTTACAGCTATTGCCATATTTAAATTTTTATACATATATTTATTCAGGCGCAATTCATATTATTTAACATCCACAATATTTGTAATAGTATTGACAGTTTCCGTTTTAGAAGTATGGATGCGAACATAATCCAATCACTTAATTTTGCACTGCAAATATTTCTTCTAATAGCCTCGTTCATTCACAGTAAGCTAATACAGAAATTTCGTCACATAAATAAAATCTGCATGTTCTTACGAACTGTAAAACAACACTAAACGGCTGTCTAGACACTTCCGCATGTTATATACATCTACCTTGCTTGTCTAATCCAATATTAAATGACATGAATCAGTAGGAAAAACTGTGTTCCACTTACACGATATCAAGTAATTAACACTAACTAATCTTCCTGTTTCTGTTTTTTTAATTCAGCAAATCTTTCGAATTCTGAAGGTGAATCAGTTTCCAAATAATTATTTATCTTTACAAAATTTCATACACATACATTTTCATGACATTCAAAAACCATTTTGTCTCCCTATAGCACTGATTGTGCAAAGGTGTTTCCTAAAACGAAGCTAAATCGTCTCTGGTAATAAAAAAGTTGAAAATGTTTCGATACTTGCAGGCAGGAAGAAATAGACTTCCACGAATGATATTTCAGCAGCAAAATTAAAAATCAGATGACAAGTATACATTTTGACTTAAAAACATTTTCCAATGTCGCAATAACCGTATTCAAATGTCAAAGAAGCATAAGCAACTAAATACTTCCCATTATTTAAATTTGTACTGTTTTAAAAAGCCGTTATATCACAATTAAAATGATGCTGCTGATTCAATTGTCCCTTCCCAGTGATATTTTATGTACGAACGTTTATTATGCAACAACACGATATTTAAATATTATCCATTATCTTTAAAAAACATTAAACTATTTCGAATAAGTAGAATTTTAAAGAATTCTGAAGAGCACAAAAGCACTAAATTTTTGCCCATTAATCCGCTTATGAAACTTAATACAGAAACAATAGAAGACATCCGATCTATCAGCTCAATGATTAATCACCATCTAATTTAAAACTGAAACATAAAATATCAATTAGCCGGAAATTATTTTCCAGCAACACACTGCATATAAATGCAACTACCGAATCAACCAACAAACGCCTGAAATCAGTTAAAAGAAAGTGCTAACCTTGATCTAACCAAGATTGCCAATGAAATCATGTTTTGGAGACGCAAATAATAAAAACTACTATGAAATATAAACATCAGTACAACCTCTTTTTGAAATTTCACTGATTAAAGCTTTCATGCCATTCGACAAAAACTACGTTACCAAATACAGGGTATATCATGAAATGTATACACACTTTAAATTAATATTGCATAATCAATAACAAAGTTTTCTAATTCTAATAAATAAATTGTAGAATCTTATTAATCGGAAACGAATTATAGGTAGAAAACTGCTTATAGTAAAGCGCTACTGATAAAATCCGATCGAAAATGCAAACGGCACGAAGCATAAGAAATGATATTTGGGCATTACGTTGTGGCGAAATTGATATGAGCGAGGATAGAACCTGGGACCTTGTGGTAAGCAGTCCAGTAACATGACTATGATACAAAAGCAATTGTCCGTGCAGCGTAGTTGTTAACTGGCTTATAAGCTATTCAATACAGAGTCTCCCTCCAGTGAGTCGGAGGTGAGACGAACAATATGACTGTTGATTCTAATGCGCCTGCACCCATTTGAGTAGCGCAAAGCGTTATGGCGAGCGTGTGTGGGTGAGAGATTGCTGCGTCAAGTGAGTCTGATGACTTTGGTTGCGGGTAGATGGCACCACTACAGCTGAACGAAGATTGAAAGTTCATCGCGCGAGGTCATCAATGTAGCGGATTGTGATGAGCGAGGATAGAACCTGGGACCTTGCGGTTAGTAGTCCAGTAACATGACCATGATACAAAAGCAATTGCCCGTGCAGCATAGTTGTTAACTGGCTTATAAGCTATTCACTACAAAGTCTTTCAATAGATGCCCTCAACTCGTTAATTATTACTTTAATGTTTAGCCAAACACATTAAGTTTCAATGCATCACAACAAGATATCCATCGGGGATGACATCTCGTAAATGTGTAGGGAGGAAGGAATCAATATCGCTCCTTCGTTCGAATTTTCTAGTCATCAGAATTCCATCAAGGCAAGTTCTATCATCTAGATAATTACGAAATGCTCCAACCTGCTGGAAGTACTATTCTACGTTTTTAAAAGTCTCTTAAATAAGTGGCATAACGTATTCTTGAAGTTATTTCAAAGGTCCAATAATTTCACACAATCCGAGCCATAATTAAGATGACGGCGGTATCGGGAGGGGGGCGAGCTGAAAGGCTCGTGATTAAATTAAAAAACAAATTAACGAGTGAATTAAAAAACAAATTACCGATTTTTTTTATATTGTAGATTTTTTTAATTCAAAATTTTTACTTCGCAAATTATATTTTCATTTTTCAACAGAGAAATTATCTAATCATAAATAAAGTTTATTTTTCATTAGAAATATATCATTAAACTCACAAAAATTAACCTTGATATAATAATGAGTTGATTTCTAGATGGTTATAAACAGATTTTTGTAATCCAAATGAAAAAAAAAAAAAATAGTATACTCAATAATTTTCTAGCATATATTTTACTTTAATTATATTGCATATGTTTCATATTACGCTCTGTATATCAAATAGCTTCGGATACTACATTTTTAATGACTTTACAGGAATAAAAAATAAAAGACATTATCAAGGAGATAAATCAAAGATATTTATCGAAAACTTTTTCTTCAGGTAAAGTGTATTAAGCCACTTAAATTCTTAATAAAATGATCAACCATAACTAGAAAAAGCGATTGATATTGGGAGAAATATAGAGGAAGGCCCCATTATCGTCTACTGTCCCGGGGCAATGCAATAATGAACTACCTGATTTAGATCGCATGGTGTTCTAATGCCACATAAATTATCAGAGGTCAAGTAGCTACAACTATACCAAATCATTTTAATAATTTAAAAAATGCAATTGGAAAAAAATTAATTATTGCATTAATAAATTTTAATCGTGGAATTTCTCATAGTGAAGCAACACCTCGTAAATGTTACATTAGTCATTTTCAATCTACAAGCAAGAAAAACATATATAAAGAAGCTGAAAATCCTCCCCCCAAAAAAAGTCAACTTTTTTAAAATAAAATTTTAAAAAAAAAAGTTTTTTTATTCTTTCGAAGGGATTTTGAATGCGAATGAAGCAGGTCGCGTTTCAACACAAATGACACACGTGACAGGAAATCTGTTGGTATTATATGATGGAAAGGAAAAAATTATTGAAGAAAATGTCAAACAAATACAACAATTTCAGAAAAAATATCCATACCTGGCAAAGTTTAGAAAGATTTAAAACCCTTGTCACATCGCTTTCAAAAATTTCAAACCATGTGTGAAGTTTCACGGTTGTTCTTACAAAATATTTTCGAATCATACAAAATTTAAAACTGGCAATAACAAAATAAGCAAAAATGCAGGCTTTCAATCAATGAAATAGTTTCTGGTTAGTTTTAATTTATTTCACGAAATAATTATCATTCAAGTTTCTAGAAATGGGAGAGAGAGAGAAAAAAAAATCCACCTATGAAAAAATTTATCTTCCTATTAGAAAATAAGAGACTCTTTTAGAACGAAATTAATAAGAAAGCTTCCTCGGCAAGACAATATTATTTTATTAAGAAAATTTCTTTTTCCCCTTTTTGAGGTTAAGATAAGAATGAAATCAAGCGAAGGTATTTTCCCTATTTCTCTTTTGCTTATAATGTAATTTTGTAACAAGTTGTTTTCATATTAAACTTCGTACTAATTCAGTTTTTTCAAATGACAAAATCCAAACTAGCAGATTAAATTTTTCCGAAATCAAATAAAATCCAACACTTCTCTGCGACAGGGTATTTTTTTTTGTTGTTGTTGTTGTTGTTGTTTCCTGCTTAGAATTAGGCTGTAGTTTTATTAGACATCTTTAAATATAATGAACCGGTTATAAGAGTTCTTGTTTTAGATTAAACTGCAACGTGATAAATAAAAAGTTTGCATTTTTTTAATTTAAAATATTTTATAATTTTAGTTATTATATATGAAAACAGAAAAACATCGCTTTGCGAAATTTCGGCTTTTCCTTTTTTTTTTTTTTTTTTTTTTTTTTTTTCCTTCCCCTTCCTTCCTCAATAATCCCGGAAGATATATAGCGAAATTCTAAATGCGGTCTTTCCCACATTTTTTCGAGCGGTCATGGTAATTTAAACATATTAGCTATAGGAGGAAAAGATTGTCAAAATGAAATAAAAAATAAATTAGATTGTTGGATATTACTTCAGATTAACAATTATGGATTGATTTAACAATTTCCTTTAAAAGCAGAAAAGAATCGAATAATCGATTGGGCAAATGTATTTGCTTTTGCTGACATTCGAACGAAATAGTTTTTAAGCATACTGAACTAAATAGGGAGATTTCTACAAAGTCACTGAATTATAAAACAATGAAAGGAGGTTTTTGGAGAATTTGATAAAAAAAGAGAGCGAATACAGAAAGGAAAGAATAAGTAAAAATACGAACGAATGAAGTAAAATAATGAAACTACAAGTGGATCAAATATTGTCATATTTAAGCATACTTTTATCTTTAAAAATGAAATAGAAATTTTTAAGATTTATAATCACATTATTCATAGGTCTTTCTGCTAAAAAAATCAGTAAGAGGCACATCAAAATTTTTCAAACTTGATTTTAATTTTCGTTCGAAAAGAACTGTAAGAAATATAATTTTTATAATTAAGAAGTTTTTCAAAAGAATCGCATAATTATCATTTTTCAGCTAGTCTAAAGATTATTCTGGTAATAAAAAAAAAAAAAAAATTATATTAACCATCGAAGTTTTTCAGGACATTCGATTACTTTTTTAATCTGGATAATATAAAGAAAGATATATTGAATCATGCGACCATCGTAAATCTGATTTTATACTGGGTGTCAAAAAAAAAAAAAAAGCGCAATATTTATTTCCACAAGTATTGCATCTAGACATATACCTCTAATTACAAAGTTTCATTAAATAGGGTGGGCAATTGTATGGAAACATTTTGGTTGTTGAGGTGGCCGATAGTAAAAAGTTTTTTTAAAAAATTAATACGTCCCCCGAAATGTAAAGGAAAAAAAAATCAATTAGTAAAATGTTTCTCTTGCATCCATCTATGCACATAAAGTTTCACATTTATCTACAAAATTTACAGATATACTTTTTTTAATTTAAAGGGACTATTCACAAATATAGATGAAAATATTAATTTCAGAATTGCAAATTTATTCAGTTGAGGAAAACTCATTTGTCCAATAGTACACCATCCGATCATCATTAACTTCAAAGAAATTTGCTAATTTTGCATAATGTTGCTCACTTTCATTGGTAGACAGTTGCGACTTTATAAAATTCATAAAAGAAAAGAAACTGAATTAAAATCTCGGAGAAGTACTAAAATGCTCAGCAACAAAACACAATTCTTTGCTCGCGCATATGCGCTTTTTAAAAGAATGACATTTAGTAACAAGGCACATTTGAATATACTGACTATTTATAAAGTAAGCAATCGCAATGCCGGTCTAGTTGTAGAATACAAACGTCGTTTTCGAATTTCCGGGATGATTCTAGAAAGTGTATTTACAAGGGTTTATTGATTATAAACTACAAGATCCTTACTAACCCGGAAAGGAACGGGGTAAATGAAGTGTTGTATGTGTACAGAAATTGACATTTTGGCTTATTTTTCAAGTTAACTTCATTCTAATATACGAATATTCAATTCCAAACTTAACATTCTAAAACCGACAATGTCGAGAATATTTCAATGTAATTACTGACATCCATATAGCCTTCTCTGAGTTAACAGATTTTTACAACAGTTATATAGGCAACTACACTATCGACGTCTAAAATTTTACAATTGTACCCTACCTTACTCAATCCTTTTGAAAAATGTACCCTACTCTACTCAAATCCTTTTCTGAAAAATGCAATTTGAGAGAGCGAATGTTGGCTTTAATTGAGACAAATATGAATTTTTAAAACTATGGATTTTGATACAGTAGACTCCCGATTATCCGCGTGCGGGTTATCCGCGGTGCGGATTATCCGCGCCTGCCGCACAAAGGTTTTTTTTTTTTTTTTTTTTTTTGACTGATTTTTTTAAAAAGGTGCAGTTTTACAGTTATGCTTTTGTAATTACATAATACATTACAGTATTAAAACAGTACATATGTACTAATTTTTCTGTGCATCCTTGACGCTTCTCGTAAATACTAAGCACTTTTCTGTTTTCGTTAAAAAAACGCATTTTAGGTTAGTTTTGAGTGATATACTAAAATATTAAGCGTTAGTTAAACATTTCCTGCTGTTTATTTTAGGTTTCATTGAACATAAAACGATTTCTCAAAGTTGGAATGACTGTTTTCTTTTTTGCTATACCCGTTTTTAGCTTTTTTCGGATTATCCGCGATTTTTGTTATCCGCGGCGGCCGCGCCACCCAATTCCGCGGATAATCGGGAGTGTACTGTAGTTGCAAAAGTAATTTTTCGTACAAGAGATTTATCATCAGTGGCAATTTTCTATAAATGTGTGGTATGGTAATTTTAGAAACTCTTTGGTAGTTTTTATTCAGTACTACAGTGGTTGGATTTAGCTACTCAACTATTTAGCTACTTATGATAGGAATTATATCTGAATGAATAAACAGGGTTGCACTCAAATCTGGAAAAAAAAAATCCTGTGTTTTCCTTTTACGTATATTTAAGATATAAGGAAATGCACAAATAGCACTCATGTGCTAGTTATAATGGAATATGGTTTTAAGGAGTAGAAAAAGCAAGGAAAGGAAACAATTTAACATTTTTCAAAATAATAGCATATTAAAAGAAGGTTTATATTTATACACAAAAAAAGACAATTTTTCTTTATTTATTATCTGGAATTTAGCAAGACAAAATTTATATATTAAGGGGGGGGGGATATGTTACTCCTCATACTCTTTAACTGTAAACTGCACAAAACATTAAGGAGTCGAGTGAAATAAAACAAACAAACAAAAAAATATTTTTGTTATGATACAAATCGTTTACAGATTACTTAAAAAAAACTAAAGCAAGATTACTTTGTCAAAATTTATTCATTTTTGTCAATTCATGCATTTGGGCATCTATTTCAGCAGATTTTTCAGCCATCAGTTTCATAGAGCTAACCCTTAACGAAAAAGATACAATTTTGTACGGCCTAATTTTTGAGCAATTTCACTTTCAGTGAACACATGTGAAAATATGTCCGATATATCATTGAATGCATTAAAGAAAGAATATGATGCATCAAGTTTTAATTCCCATAAAAATTCAGCTTTAAATTATTGTTCTTGAACTAAAATGTTCGAAAACGGTTTAGTTTCGGGCATTAAATTTGACGTGTTATCTTAACCTGCATTCCTTTTAGATACTAAGTCCAATCAGTGATGATTCTTTAAAACTGTCCCGTAGTCTTGTACGTTTTCCTATTTTGGCATGACTATAGTAAGTGCCTGTTTTTTCCGTATTCCCAGACTTACCTTCTTACAAAGCGAAAAGTACCGGGGCCTCCAACAAGAGTGCTTTCTCTTCTATAAAACTTAATGCTCTTTTCGTTCTCGGAGGCCCCGAAACAAACCACTGAACAAATTAAAGTATAGTAGACTAAACCTTAACTTTCCGCAGGTTGAATGTTCCCGCCAAAGAAACGCATTTTATTCTTTCACGCAGTTAGAGAAGTCTCACGCATGCTCATTAGCTGCAATTCGGGAATATCGAGGAAAAAGAACAACGGTTTACAAATCGAAACTGGATTGATCTATACAAAAAAAAAAAAGAGGGGGGAGAGTAGAAAATGGGTGTGTTTCTTCATTGCACAATCGCGAATGGTATTTCTTCGTTTGAGAAAACTATGACTGTGATGTTTATTCTTGCAATCTTTAAAAATCTGCATTTTTTTTAGATGGAAAAAAAATAACTTAAAATTCCTTAATTAACTTAATCGTTAAAATTAAAATTTTTAAAAGAAACTTAAAATTCTCTGTATTTTCTCGATTTTTAAGAAAATTTTCAAATTACCCTGTTTTTTTTTCTGTCGATTTTTAAGTTCCCGGTGTTTTTTCGGGTTTTCCAGGTTTCCCAGTTGCGTGACAACCATGATAAACTGGCTCTGGCATTACTCACTCTGTGGATCTTTGCAGAAAAATTCAAAAAGCCTGTCTTTAAAGTCACAAGTGATGAGCTCGATCGTATATGCGCAAGCATTGTTAAAAGAATACAATTTTGTAAAGGTATCGAAGGCGTTCATATTGAATAAGTATTTAAGCATTTCAATTAATATATCATCTGACCATTTTTAAAAAATTAATGAAAATTAACAAAGCTTATTATTTTCTCATTCGACCCTTTTAATAATCTAGTACGATATGTATAGTATCCTGAAAATTACAACGTAAGTCTCGCTCAAACATCCACATTTGCCTTTAATTATCGCGGTGAATTTTATAGAAAGAAGTACGAAACTTTGTATTGTATAAATAAGTGAAAGAAAATTTATTCAGCGACTTGCTATACTATAGGACCCCTATAAAAATCATAACTTTTTATTGTTCTTCTCTAGAGAAGCTAAATTAATTTTATATATTTTGCTATTTTATATGATAAAACTTGGCAAATGGAAGCCATACTTAAGAAATTAAGTTGCAATAGTTAAGAAAATAATTCCTTGTTTCACTTTTTTTGGGACAACCTGTATATTGAAAATAAAGGAGAAAACTTAAAATTGATATATCTGAAGTTTATTTATGGATAAAGACAAATATAAAATACAAAAAGCTTTCGTTAATATTTATTATCTTTTCTTAATTTATTTTAACAATGAACATGAAAATAAAAACGATTTTTTTTTTAATTCTGATTTTTATACGTGTTTTGCTTTTATTGCATTGCATTATTTTGATAAGTAAAATATATGCTTTCGGCACGCATCATTTTAAGAACTGCTGAAAGACTTATGGTTAAATCATCAAACCAACGAATGTAACATAAAATGTAAAGAAGAGTTTTAACTAACAACCTTTTTGTGCATTTTGAGCCATTCTCTTAGATGTTTTTTCTAAATCAATTAAGCTAAATTACCTAAAATTTGGTATTTGGAGAGTTCAGAATGTGAAGAATCGTTTAAAAAAGAAAGACTGAGATTGTAATTCAAAAATCTGAAAACATGAAAATAAATATGAAGATGGTCCCTCACAATTATGTGATTTTACATGCATTTAAAGACCCACATTAATGTATAAAATGACTCATTTTTTGCTTAATTTCAATATTTGACAATTATGAGCCTTAATATGCAACTGCTTACTTTTTTAATGGATTGTATGTGCATTGAAAATTGTTTTAAAAATATTTACAAACACAAGACTTCTGGTTGTGCCCTTGTAAATTCATAATTTCCAAGGAACAAAGACAGTGGAACCAATAGATGGGAAGAGAAAAAATAAGTTCCCTTCACAGGTTTTTATTAAGGAAAGTCCAATTTGCATATGACACTATAATGAATAACAATATTGAATCTATCAGTATTCAGCTGCAGATTCTGTGATGTTCTGCCTGTGATGCAGGTTTTTTTAAAACCTTGAATGGCATGCGAGATAAAAACAAAATGAATGGTTATCAAAAAATGAGACCACCTGTTCAAAATTGATTATACCGCAATTGCAACAATAAAAACCAGATGAACATTCAATGTTAATAGGAGCTTAACAGTTCAGCATCATATTACATTGGTAGGAAATTGCTTTTCTTTCTCTCTCAACAAACTAAATTTTTTCCAATAACAACCAACCAACTCTTTTGCAACTTCTTTACCCTACATTCCAAGAACTTCTGGTCCTGATCAATAAAAGAATTAAATCTAATGCAATCTCACAGCATTATTATTAGTGTAAATTTTGCTATTTAAAGTAAACCGTGAAAATACAAATAAATGATAATTTGATGGCATAAAGTTCAAACTTCATGATGGATGTAACATTTCTCTATTCCATATTTATTTATTTTTCAAGTCAGTAAAGAAGCACTTCTTCCCTCTAATGATGATCAGAAAATGAATTTAGTACAACACTGAATAAAATCCAATAATGATTGCGAGTAATGACAGGTAAGTTAAATATTCATTAATTTTCAAGAAAAAAATTATACAGATAGCAAAGAACAAAATTATTAGTACAGTATGTTTTTAAAAATAGGCCATTGACTATTAGTAGTTTATTGTAATACAGCATTCACTATTAGCTTTTATACCTGTTGCACTTTTCATCTTATAAGATTAAAATTATTTTTAGTCTTCATCATTTAAGGTTATAATTTAACTTTCACAATTTAAACTGCATATGAAGTTACAGTATTAAATAAAATCAATTTTAAGAGCTTTGATACAAAATGTGGACCAAATTCCCCGTTTTTTTAAAAAATGACATAACCCAACCATCATAAAATATGGTATAATAATAAACAGCTTTTGAAGATGGATCAATAATAATATGATAATAATCTTTCTAACAGATATTCCACTAGTAAATTTATCTTGTTCTTTGATTAGGAAATACAAACTTCAGATTAAAAATAATTAACAGATGTTCAAGTGAATTATTAAAAATGTTAAATATATATATTCCCCCTCCTCCCAAGAGAAAAACATCACACAACTTAGTCCACACTTCATCGTCAATTGAAATTTGAAACTATCTGAAATACTCTAGAATTTCCAATAGGAAAAATTATTATATAAATGATAAAAAGAATTTTATATAAGAATTATATGAAAACCAATTTAGAGCCAGAAATAATACACTTTAAGCAAAGCAAGTATTAATATAACAATATACAGTAAAAATACTGGTTGAAAACTTTAAAAAAAAAATAAAAAAAATATCATATCTTTTTCAAATTTAATAAGACACTAATTCAGAATTATTATCTAATAAACTCAAACTTACAACAGAAAAAAAAAATGTAAACCAGAAAAGAAAACACTTCATTGTTTTGCAATGAAACTGATAACAGATACAAGGAATTTTATTAATAAGAAAAACACTTTTGTAGATAAAACAGAAAATAACTAACTTTAAAAATACTATGAAGATCTTAAAAAAGCACTATTAATGTTTATGAAAAGTAATTATAATATTCTGGGAGGAAAAAACAATCAAATTTATGAAATTACAACATTTCTGCAACAATTAATTTTTTCTGTAAATTCTAAAAATATACATGGGATAAAATTTTAACAATCTGCAAATGCAATGCCTGAATTCATATCAATATATATCTAAACAACAGATGAAATAAACTATGCTCATGTCAATAAAATCTCTTAATAAATATTATATCTTGATCACTCCTCTCTGGACATTACTCAAGACCCACTTTTTCCTTCCAAGCCCCCTTTAAATACTAAAATCAATACTAACCTACTGGAACCATGCTCTAAGAAAGAACCAACCTAAGTTTTATTACAAAAAGGTGAAGACACTTCCAGTGAAAACAGCACTATAGCCTACACAGATGGTTCCTCTGATATTGACTGTAACAGAGGTGGTGCTGGCATCTCCATCATTTACCCCTTAGGATATAACGTCAAATTAAAAATACCCACTGGCCAAATTGCTTCAAACTTCACAAGTGAATTAATCGCTATTACAGAGTTTCTTACCCATTTTCGCTCTCATTCTCTAAACGATTCAATAAAAGAAATTGTGATTTTCTCAGACTCAAAATCAGCACTTGAAGCCATACATAATGGCAAAACAACAATAACGCAAGAAATTAATACCCTTCTCCATTTACTAAATATATCTTGCACTCTCCAGTGGATCCCAGCTCATATTGGAATTGAGGGGAACGAATGTGCAGATGCCCTTGAAAAGGAAGCATGTGACGAAGACCAACCTCGAGTAGTCACCTGTGCAGATGCGAATGCTGCCGCCAGGCGAAGGAACTATAACCAGCATCTTAGCAAGGCAATAATCTCCGATCTAAACTGCCCAGGAAACCTTTCCTCTACAAAAGCTAGGCTACGTACTGAGCATTTCAAGGGCATGAAGATCTCGCGAACCAATATAAAATCCTATCTCATCTGCAAGTACTGTCCCCATTCGCAACTAACTCCAGATCATGTTTTTGACTGCCAGGCTATAATCAGTTCCCTCTTTCAACTTGGAGCACCCCCAATCGAAATCTCCATAGCCATTGGGCTCCAGAACTAGCAGATCTGTCACCAAGGCTTTTGGAGGACTCTAATCTTTTGTACTAGCACTGTATGCATCGACATGACAACAACAATAACAATTACAAAACTCATTACATGAACTAATATTTCAAATTGAAAATAAAATGACCCCCACCTCCTTTTCTTTTTAACTATACCCACAGAAGAACAAAACCTTAAATTACCAATCTTTAAAAACAATAAACATAGGACTAAATAATAAGTAAATTATTTTAAATTTTCTACTTATTATTATACTTATAATAAAATGAAACACAAGTATCTAAGCTATTAACAAAAGCAAATACCTAAAATAACTGATAATAATTATATTCAGAAAACAGATGTGCCAACGTTTTAGTTGGAAATTACTCTTAAAATAAACCATCATTTAAAATTATGAATAAAAAACAAACAAAAACAATTTTTCAAACAAACAATAACAAGTCTAAAAGCATTCTTTTGAAATAAACTAAGTTACTACTGATATCGTGCAAAAAAAACCTATTTTAAAATTCATAATGCAATTTCAGTTAAATTCAAGTACCAAAATATAAAATTATTACTCCTGTCATTATGTAACTTAAAAAATTTTAAAGAAGGAATTTTTGCAATTCTGTTTAAAAAAATTGCAACCCTTACTTATTTAATGAAAAACATGTATAAAATGTTATGAACACTACTATTTGATTGGGATACTCATTTCTTCCAAAAAGAAATACTTAGAAAATTCCCAAACAAGTCTGCTAATGGTCGAGATTGGTTTTAAAAGCATATGCTTAATTTCAACCAACCGTCTAAAAGTCAAAATTCACAATAAATATTTTTAACTTCCAATATACCCATCTAAAAATTTCTGATGTTGTTGATTCCAAATCAGTATTAATATACAAATGATCAAATGAGTTTTAGTAAGATTAATGCATTTCAACATCCAATATTTTTAATTAAATTCTTTTGATAAACAGGACTAAAAAAGTGAATATTTATATAACACATAATTTCCACCCATTCCAATGCATTTTTTTACATAGGTGATTTTTTTTAATTAACGAATACCTAGATTATATTTCCAAGGAAATAATTATAAAACGTATTCACTTCAATAAACTTAACCATCAAGTTCATTAAAACATACCTTACATAAGAGTTATGTAATAACTAAGCTATTTATTTTTTCAATGCAAGAAAAAAAAAATCCGCTCTTTAAATAATTTAAATTAAAAATATACAAATTTGTAAAACTGAAAATATTAAATCACAGTACAAAAAGAAATATTCTAAATTCTTATATTTCATTTCATACTTCTGGAAGAAAAATTTCTATTGAAACAAACTGATCATGTTACTTATTTACTATCTATTATTATAAATAAAATATATTAACTTAACATGGTGACTAAACCAGAAAACTGCAAGCCGCTTTGATACCATCCTCAAATTAAAAAGATATTTTAAAAACAACTTCAAATATTTCAGCAAGTTTTAAGACATTAAGCATCTCAAAAGACGAAAAAAATATGTTTTCATTTATATGTAATGCAGTTATTTTCTGATGCATACGAATTATTAATAATAAACTGATTATTTAACTGCAGTACAAGTCAACAGATAATTTGTGGGACTTGAAACAACTGGAATTTCAATTAGCCAACAATACAAGAGCACACAAACATAACTATACTATACATTGTTTCAATAGAAAATAAGCTATAATTCCAACTCATTTCTCAGCATAAAATTTTACAAATCCAGGGAGAAGTGTTTTTAAATATAAATAGGTTGTTTAATAATTTCTGAAATACAAAATATCTCTATCTTCTTATATTAAATCCTAAAATAAAAGGCATAAAAACTCTGCAGCGAAGTACAATATCACAAATGAAATAAAATAATATTGAAACGAAATTAAAAACAGTAAAAAAAGAATTAATAGAAAAGATATTAAATATATATATGTTTGAAACTAGCATCCTGAAAGATTATATTTCTTATGTCACGAGCATTAATGTCATTCACCCACAAATTTAAAGGGGGGGAAAAATATGTCATAAGTAATCAGTCATAATTACTACAAATTTCATTCAATCTAGCATACATTCTTTACATAATTTAATTAGATATGTTAAGCAAATAGTAATTTAACAAATTTGTTTACACTTAAAAGTTTTTGGATTTACATACTTCGTTATCTTTATTATTTCGTATTCCACGAACTAAATCGGTCAAATTTTTATCAAAAATTCTTTCCAAATTTCCTTTCACTTTACGAAGAGCCATTTTAAAATATTAAAAAAACTAATATCTTAGCAAATTGCCACATGAACGAAAATTAGATCACAACCCAATCCAGATTCAAGAAAACACAAAACTAGACTTGATTAAATAGACAACTCTTTTCACTCCTCTTGTTATTTCGGCTAAGCGTAACGGATGTGACGTCAAATGAAGCTGCAAACTCTTGTCTTCTCACGTGATTCTTTCGCCATCTTTAATTTCATTTCTTACAACTTTTTACTTACGTCACCGCTCATCACTAATAGTTTACAAAAAATTTATTAAAAATGTAAAGAATTGGAATAAAAATATCAATAATTTTTTTTTTGAATTCTCATTCAAAAGTTTAAATTTGGAAAGCCAAAGAATGCTGTGTTAATTAAAATCGTCATACTAGAGGAACACTCTAAAGAAAATTCCATTCCATTTTCTTTATTCAAATGCTAAATTAAGTGCAATTGTAAAAAAAAATTGCTTGAAATAAAAAAAAGTGAGAAATACTTATTTGCATTCAAGAGTTTTTTAAGTCTAAGTAACATATTTAATGAAGTGAACATTTATAAATGATGAAGGATTGAAAAATTGCATTAATATTTCTCCTAGAATTAATATATCCTTCTTCAAATCGGGATATATTTAGACGCTATTTTAAAATATAAAAAATACTAAAATACTCACGAAAATACGTCTTGTATTTTTGGTATTACGTCCTTGGATCCCTGAATTGTCTCTGAATAGTCCATTAAAATTTTTCTGTCAATATTATAGCTACTGAAATTACGAAAAAATTTTATGAATAAAATGTTATGTTAATTACACTAATATAATATTTTTGAATCACAAGAATCCATGATTGTTATTGTTAATTATTCGGATTCGGTATGCATTGCGGTTTCACTAGAGATTCCGAAACGTAAATTGGCAAGACAACAAACCAGCTGTAGTTTTTCAAATTAGAAAATAATAATGTGAAAATGTGTGAAGATCTGTTATTTCGATTATAAGGGCAATTTAACATGAAGCGGTTTTTAATTAAGCATACAGTTCGAAAAATTATCAATATAATCTAATGTGTTCGAATAATAGAGAAAACAAATATAATTCGCCTTTGGGAAATTTCTGTAAAAACATGACTAATTGGAGTCCCATATTTTGTGCTCTTATTTATAAAATGATATTTTTTCGTGCAAGCCATCGACATTGTGCAACTAAACAGTTACACTTGAGCAGCAAATCACAAGTAGAAAGTTTAATAAAACTACGAAGGTTACTTTCTTATCTCAATCAAGAGCAGTTTTTCCTTATGAAAATGTTGTTTCATCCATGTATGGTTCGAAAGCATCACAGATCATCTCCGTATTGGTGGGAAAAAGTAAAAGGAACCTCTTCTCACAATCAGTGGTTAAAATATGTAAGAATGGGAAAGGATAATTTTATGAAGCTAGTCAAAAATCTCTCGCCTTATCTAGAAGCAGAAAGTACAATGAACATAACAATAGAAAAACAGACTGCTATTGCTCTTATATCTATGGCTTCTGGTAAGAGTAATGCATACATTGGACGATTGTTTGGTATTTCAAAATCTAGTGTTGCAATTGTTATTGAAAATGTTTGTGATGCCATAAAATCTCTCATGCCTCAGTATTTAAAAGTACCTGAAAAATCTGTTTTAGAAAGAAATATAAATGACTTTGAAAATAAATGGGGATTTCCTCAATGCGCTGGTGTAATTGGAACCATACATGTGCCTGTTAATACATTAAACTTACCAGAAAATGCAAGTGATTACATAAATAGTAATAAAGAGCGTTCAGTACTGTTGCAAGGTGTTGTGGATTCAAACTATAAATTTTGGGATGTCAACATTGGATGGCCAGGAAGTGTTCATGAATCTAGAGTTTTCACTAATTCTATGCTTTGGCTGAAAGGTCAGGATCATAATCTTTTCCCAGATACACTTAAAGAACTATATGGTATTAAGATCCCTATTTATATATTGGCTGGAACACCATACCCACAATCACATTGGGTTTTAGGGCCTTTCTTAAATGAAGCTTCAATAAAAGAAAAAAATTTTAATGAAAAGTTCACATTTGCTTATAATACTATAGAAATTGCATTTAAACGTTTAAAAGCAAGATGGATGTGTTTGGTCCAGGGTAATATTTGTAGCATAGAAGTCTTGCCATCTGTTATTGCAGCATGTTGCGTTCTGCATAATATATGTGAAATGAATAATGAAATTTTCTTAGACAGTTGGATAGCAAAATCTGAAAATACTTTTAAACAACCAATTCCACTATCTTGCAATATAGTAATAGGACCTCAAATAGAAAATATTCGAATGGCTTTAGCTGATCATTTTCTAAATCTAGCTAGCTTAAGTATCTTGTAAGCTAGCTAGCTTTTCTAGTATCAGGCTAGCTTAAGTATTTAGAATGTTTATATAGGAAAAAAAGTTTTAAAAAATAAAATAGTATGATTTCAAATAATCTTCAGATATCCTAACTGTTATCAACTTCTTTCAGACCCTGCAATAAATTAATAAATGCTGCGAGTTTTACTTATTATCCAATATGTTACTTATTATTTGTGATCACTATCCATATGACGCATTAATGGATAATGATTATTTTTTGGGCTGACTTTTTAGTCATTTTACAAATTAAATTTTGCTTAAAATTTGAAGAGTATTTTTTTTATATATAATTTTTTTTTTTCATTGCTTCAGAAAAAGATTAAAGCGTGTTCATTTTACAAATTTTTAGGTCAAATGTTAATTCATAATAATTCTAGTAAAAGTGTGGATAACCATAATTTCTTAAGCTCAAAAAGCTTTTTTCTCAAAGTATATAATTGAGGAATTTCATGGATGGAAGATTAAAAATTCCGATTCCACCAAAGAGCTACCATATTTGATAACCTCGTACTTGTTGAATCTCATAGGTTAGATATCCTTATATTGATATGATATGAAAGTTTGTAGAGTCATTTCTTTCATGCAACTCCTGTTCATAATTCTGAGGTTTATCCTTAAGACAAGTCGACTAGACATATGCTTAGGAAAACTAGTATTGCTGCACACTAAACTCCTTTATGCATAGATCTGAAACTGCTCCAAGATTATGATTGCAATAATAGAAATTTTACTTGAAATCAACTCTTGGAGGAAACAGAGAAATTTTGCAGCATTTTCTGTAAATGCATGTGTGTCATTAGGTTAGTCACCATTTCAGTGCCTTAAAAAAGTCATTAAAGAGGAAAGGCATTTCCCAGTTCAATAATTTTATTAATCATTCCTGATGACAACTACTGATCTAAAAGTAATTTTTTTAAGCTCAAAACAATAATAAACTATTTAAGGTCCATAATTGTACAAGAAAGATTACTTAACCTCCTGCCGTTATTTTCCTTAAAAAATAAATTATAGAAATATTTAAATTAAAATATGATTAAAGCAAGGAAAATAAAGTTAAATTTTTTATTTCTTTTATATCAATGTTAATTTATTATGACAAATATTACAGTTCAGATAAGAATAAATATTATATGTGTTTCTTTCTTGCATTAAAAGTTGAATCTTTTTTATTTATTTATTTATTCACTTTTTTAATTACTGAGTGCTCTAATTGATGACACTGGTATGCCCTAAATAGTTCTGGCTTAATTTCAAACTGGGTAGTTAATCTAATTAATCAACTTTCAAAGTTTGAATGTATTCAATATAATCCATATAAAATAAAATATTTCTTATAATACTGAAATATTCATTAAAAGCATTGTATTTATTTATCATAAAAAAACAAATTTGGTTGTTTAATTTAAAATATTTAGTAAAAATTGAAATATGTATCATCCATAAAATTTTAAAACTTATAACATGACAATTTTCTTATTAATACTTATAATTGTTTGTTATAATAATTTCTTGTAATAGTCAACTGAATCAATAAATAAAAATTTTGTAGTTGCCAACTTTTTAAGATGTTTCTAATCATATTATTAATTTATTCATGTAATAACTTAATTACGTTTTCTTATATTTGATTAATAACCAGTGTATATTAATAATGCAGCATGAGAAGAATAAAATTTATCTGAGAACTAATATTTACCATTCTTAAGTTCCAAGAAATAATTATAAATTGTTTGGCACATTTCCAGTTTAATGATTAAAAGTTAATGCTTTTGCCAGAGACATACAAAGAAAAGTGCTGCCCGGCAAATACTAAAATGCTATCTTTCTCCTTATATTTTAAACTATAATCTGCATAATCCTTCCAAAAAAGTGCCAGAGAGGTTAAAATAATATTTAAAAAATCTTTGAATTAATATAATTTGCATGTTATAAAACAGCTGTCTTTGCCAACTAGCTGCTTCACTCATCATTTTAATAACGTCAACTTCATAATGTCAGCCTTGTTTTAATTTAGATATTGAACTTAATTATTTTAATAAGGTAAAAGTATTAATTGTTAAAAACAAAAAAAATGAAATGAAAAAAAAAACTGCATAAAAAATGTATTATTATTTGAACTAAATTTTAATGCAGTAACAAAATAAAAATATATTATGTTCTCAAGCTAAAAATGTTCTACTGCTACCTTTTAATGCATGTCAAACTTATGAAAGTGGAAAAACTTTTTAAATAGTTAATGTTTAACTTTTTAATTGGCATGTTTGCTCATAAGTAACATGTTTTCATTAAAGAGAAATGTATTACTCCAAATGCTTTCTTTATATGAATATTGTCATCATGCTTTTGCATAAAGATTTCTGGGCAATAATTAAAGTTTCTAAGAAATGATTAAGTTATATTAATTAATTAAACTTCCAAGAAATATTTTATATATACTACTTAGTTAATATGTGCACTCCAAAAATTTTTTACTTCAACTTTTCATCATTTGCCTATTAAGGGGTTTAGTGGTTCACAGGAAGTTTACATTTTAAGAATACTTCTTTGTGGTGTTTATTATAATGCTTACTTTCAAAAGAACTCATAGTTGACTTAGTTTAAGAAATTGAAAAATGCAATCTCTAGTTAAAAAATTTGGTACCAAAACTCTGATTTTTACTGAGAAATAGAAACTTTATTTTAATTAAGTATTTATTTACTTCACAAAAATAACAGCAATTAATTGATATTTTAGTGAACGATCCAAATTTGATTCTTTAATGTTCTTTAACATTTGATATAATTAATTTCATTTCATATATTCATCCATTTAATTTCTGTAAATTTAATTCAATAAGCATTATATATTGTTCAGTTGTCAAGTTTAACCCTCTGACTGCGTAATTTTTTAAAATCACTATTTAGATGCGTTTGCAAAATAAGTTCAAATATTTTTAAACAAAGTGAATTGATCCTATATGTTACCGATAATAATACGATATAATAAAAATCTGTAATCGTAAAAATAAACATTCTAAACTGCGAAAAACGCGAGAGGCAATACAAAATGGATTGATTGCCAACCAGCAGAAATCGTGGGATAAGCAGCTGGAGGGTTAATATAAAATTAATAATTATCTTTACTATTTTAAGGTATTTTTTTGTTATAAAATTTAAATAATAATATGAAAATTTGTTTACAATATTAGTGTGGTACATTTCATATGAGATCATGTGATTGATCCTTCTTTTCCCATTACTCCTTGTCGTTCGTTCGTACAATTGTTATTCCTCAATACTATATAAAAAGTTAATTACTGCAGATACTTATTTATTATAATTAAATCATCTGTTAAGTACTTTGAACGTTGCTTTGATTTGAGCATAAAATTAATTATTGTGTGTTACTTCGAATTAGAGGAATTTTGCTTGCCCTTCATGATGGAAAATTTCTGCCGTCGCCTCTGATTACATTATCATTAGATATGTTCCAAAATGTGGACGAAATCCATCAACGGTATGATCAGAGGTGTCAACAGTGAGGAGCCCTCCCCTCATCATCAAGGATCATGTACTCCTCAACGAAGTAAAAAAAAAAAAAATCTTGGAGAGACTTTCTTTGAGAAGAAATTTTTGTAATTTTCTCCTATTGGCAAATTTCCTTTATTTCATCTGAAACATTACGAGATTTACTATGCATGCATGGATAGCTGGGTCGTGGACGCTTTTAAGCTTAAATGCTTTGGTACCACAGTCACTGACATTTTTCAGAGCAAAAGATATTGTTGTCTTTGATCAGTTGTACTGCAGCAAATCACAAGATTTAAAAATCTATCTGGATAATATGCGTCGTGTTTTTTCACTCTACAAGTGCTAATAACATGCGAAAGAAGTTTCAGTGCATTTTAATTTTCTTTATGAGTTGGTTTATCATATTTTCCAATAAGTTATATGCGCAGTGCAATTGTTCAGAATAGACTTCAAAACCTTATGATCTTTGAAATGCATAGTAGCAGGTCAAGAAATGAAGGTATGTGACTACGTTCGAGATGAATTTTTTTGAAAAGAGCTCGAAAATAATTATATTTTAAAATTTTAAACCTTATGATCTTTGAAATGCATAGTAGCAGGTCAAGAAATGAAGGTATGTGACTACGTTCGAGATGAATTTTTTTGAAAAGAGCTCGAAAATAATTATATTTTAAAATTTTAGCATTAAAAAAATTGAAAAAAGAAACATCCATGAAGCCAAAATATATCAATTGCATATACCTTCCGAGACGCCCCACACATTCTCAATTGGATTTAGATCAGGGCTTATTGGGGACATTCAAAAATAGTAACATTTTCAAATTTAAAAAACTTTTCATAGCATTGGAGGTAGAGAGGAGGCATTATCACACTGATATTCCCAGTTTCGTCTCTCTATGTCTTCGACAAATGACATGAACTGATTCTATGTATTTAGGATATTTCTCTATGCCATCTAAAACAGCCAAGCCCATTTGACCTTTGACACCGACAGCAGCTCACACCATCACAGATATACCACCACTTTGCCTACTGAAAAAGCTCTTGGGCTCTTTTCTTAAATCATGCCATTATTTTATATTCCCGTCACATCCATCGAAGGTGTTTTCTTTCTTTCTTTTTCCATCACTGGAAAAGACAGACATCGTCTGTCACCGTATGGCATATGATTATGAGTTCATTGTAATCTGTTACCAATGTGAAGTTTTGAGAGTGGTAATCTGCTAGCTAATTTGGAGTTTAATGTGCAACCAGATTCTATAATTCATTAATGAACAGTGTTCGTGGACATTTGCAACTGGAAAGACCTTGTATTTTTAAACTAATGCCATTTTTGACTGGAAACCAATCATTGTATATGTCTATCACTGCGAATGTCCCACGTGGTATTCCCGAACGACGGTTTTAGCTCATATAGCGTCATATGAGTTAACATACATTAAATCATAGTTTTAGAAGAATTTAAAACTTCCGATATTTTCTTAATAGTCTTACCTTGTAATTTAAAATTTTAGTCACTTCTTTATTAGAGAGTTGCAAAGTTTTAGGCATCTTGAAATGCAGAATAAACGACCGCTTTCCTTTTCTTAGAATATATTTATTAGACTTCATATCGACGTCATGATTACCGATACTACATTTGCCTGAAATTGCACTTGTTCATAAACTTTTGGGACAGATTATTTCATTTATTCTGCGATTTAAAAATTGATATGAAATATGCGTGGGTAGAACTATTTTTTTAATATAATAGATATTAATATTTATGCAGTAAGTTGTATGGAAATACATCATATACAACAAAGAGAATACAAAATTCTACAGGAAATACAGAATTTTACAAGCTTTCGGGACAAAGTGCATTAGATTTTGGTTGTTTACACTCCTGTTTGCAAACAATCAATGGTTCACCATTTGACACCGTAAAACTTGCAAAGAATATGAGAAAGTGATGGGAGATCACACCCCCTAGTTATAAGACGACACTTCCTTATGAAAAGTCATAGAATTAAGCCTCGTGTTTCAAAGTTGTTGTTTTTTTTAATTGCGGAATTACAATTTACCAAGTGCAAAAAAAAAAAAAAAGCAAAATTTATCTAGACGGTTCTTGCTAGTCTCAATATTCATTTCAAAATACCGAGGATAAAATTTTTTTCCTGTAATAGTTTTCTACTTTATGAAAATACTTTTGAATTCTAAAAGAACGAAAAAATAACAACAAAACCCCCGCTCAACGGCAAGGAAATTTTATGGCTTATTTTTTTTTTTTTCCACATCCGATTAAATTATTAATTTTATTTTATTTTGTGCTGCTGTTTATTCATTCTTATAGACCTCGGAAGTATAAGACCAGGCATATTTTTGTTTAATATAATTAACAAGAATTAAAATAATTATTTTTGCCTTTCTAATTAGCTTTATTTAATCTCTATTAAGTCTACTTACTATGTGGTGTAAAATTATTTATTATTGTTCTGTTTTATAAAATGATCTGGATCCACAAAGACTTGAATTCGGCTATGTGTTGATGGAAAATAGTGTAACACAAATCTTGTAGGGAGGTCCTATTACTCAGCAGTTATGCTGCACAGCATATGATTTCTTTTGCCGCTACTAGATGGCAGACTTGAAGCTATCGAACCGAAGGGGCGTAGAGCGAATTTCGAAAAAGAGCGGCTTTGTGGGTAGAATACACAGAACTGAGATACTGATAGAGGGAGTACAACCCTACTTTGGTGTAGGACAAGATAAAATCACGTGACCTTGGGACAGAATTTATGTTCGCTGTAGCTGCATTCTCCGTTCCCCATTATATTTCAATGGCAGATTTTTTTCTCGATTTTAACTGTTGGATTTTAAAACTTATTTAAGTCATGGTTAATTATTGCTGTGCAATTGGATTATCCTGTATCATTTCACAGGTATGTACAATAAACATATTCTGTTTATATTCCTTTTAAGTCAATTTTAAAATTTTGTAACCTCCATCACTCAGTGATTTTGGTGTTATAACTGAATAATATTTCATAGTTTGGTTTAGTTATTGTATTAAATTTATTTAATTTGTTATTAAGCTTCATTTAAACTGATGTATCTGCATTATATTTTGTTACTTACTTTATTTTAATCTCGAATGTGTTGCAAGTGCTTGGCTGCAAGCTTGGCGTGATTTTTTCTCGCCAATACAAGTGTTTACATCAACATTATTGACCGATTAATAATTGTGTATTTATTTTAGTGTAAATAAAGTTCCTTATTATTTCTAATATGTTGTTTCTTTTTTACCATTAATATTCGAATCTTATTATACTGTGAAAGATATTAAATCATCATTGTGAATGAAATAGTGAAACTAAAGCATATGTTTTATTGAAAATGTTATATAGTAAAATTTCATAAATGTGCTAGCAGTAATTGCATGTTTTTATAAATTTTAATTAAGATCTAAAAAGAAACTAGTGGATATTCTAAAGATAAGAAACTATTAAAGAGAGAAATGCTGTCTTTACAGATAAAAATTTTGTCTGATTGTTAACATTTATTAATAACTTGCGATATGCACATACCCTAAAATCAGGTTTCGTAAAAATTTCGAATTTCCTTATTATTTTGTATTAAATCAACACATTTAAGATTCCAAAAATGATTTAATTTTGTTTCTGCGTTAGTTAGAAGCAAAGTTACGGGCAAAACTATAAACCAGAAGCGAAATATTTAAAACTGATATTAACAAGGAGAAGGCACGAGGCTTAAAACTGAGTTCGGAATGAGATTTTGTATAATGATAGTATACATTTAGAAAGTTTATTAATGAAAATATTAAGAATCAATAGTCAACCTTAAAATTTTCAAATTAGCTTATATACTAATAATGTGTTACCCGAACGAGTGCTCGAGTAGTTTAATGGTTAGGGTACTGGCGTAGCATTCAGAATATTTGGGTTCGATTCTGGGCTAGTGTTTTTTTTTTTATCTTTCCAAATTATTTCAAAATAATTTAACAGTTTTAATTAATACCTTTTTCATTTTTCATGCAAAATTAAATATTATTCAGAAAAAATAAAGACTTACGTCACTTTTATAATCTGCTTTTATAAAAAGTTTCTTTTTATCTGCATGAGATAATGATAAAAGTATTTGAACATGTAATGTAAAATTTTTAGATTTTTTTAGGTAAAGAAAAGTTTAGTTAAAATGTTTACTTAAAGAAGAAAAATAATCACTTTTAATTAATACACAAAAAGAAAGTGAAAAAAAAACTAAACATAATTTAAATCAACAAACTCGGCTACTGATGTAAAAAAGAAAACATTATTTTCGAAACCAGTTTCCTTAGTTTTCAAAGAATGAAGATATGTATATAAATTATTTAGGAAATGTTAACCGGAAATGAAAACCGACCGGACCCAATTCCGGGAAGCAAAATGTTGCGCGGCAGTGTTTGAGTATGCCAAGATTTGCGATATGGCGCCAAAAAAAGTATTCTAAAGGCCAGATTTCTCCGAAGTCACGTGACTCATGTTGCGTACACTTGTTTAGACAAGAAACAAGCGACTAGCTTCCTCCATTTATACATCAGCTCTATGGTAGGATAGCGTAATAGGATTTTTCGGCGCTCTGTCGATGCTATGGGATACCTAACTGCCTTGTATTCTATTCTGACTGAGAAGTATATAAGAGAGGCGTTAGAGTCCTCCCTAAGGAATGAAGAATGTAATAATGACCCTCTCAAAGATTCCAAATCTTGATTTACTTTTTAGTTGAATAATTCGCTGCGTTAAAGAGGTATAAAAATATTGTTAAAATCTGTAAAGCAATTTTTCTTTTTCTATTTAGCTTGTTATTCTAGTTGTACACATTTCAAAAGAAACAATTACCTCCACCAATGAAAAAGTTAGACACAAATCACTAATTATTTTTAGAGATATTTTGAATTAAACAGGCTCTTTAGAATATTGGAGCATATGCGAAATATTTAAACATGAGAAAAACATTTAATTTAAATATTTAGAAATACGTAGCGTAGCTTTGCGCCCATTTCCAGATATCCAATGAAATATTTCACATTACAAAAAAAAAGGGAGGGATTTTAAATTATAATACATATACAGTAGACTCCCGATTATCCGCGCCTGCCGCACTAAGTTTTTTTTTTTTTTTTTTTTTTCAAAAAGGTGCAGTTTCACAGTTATGCTTTTGTAATTACGTAATACATTACAGTATTAAAACAGTACATATGTATTAATTTTTTTGTGCAACCTTGACGCCTCTCGTAAGTACAAAGCACTTTTCTGTTTTCATTAACAAAATGCATTTTAGATTAGTTTTGAGTGATATACTAAAATATTAAGCGTTAGTTAAACATTTCCTGCTGTTTATTTTACGTTTTATTGTACATAAAACGATTTTTCAAAGTTGGGATGACAGTTTTCTCTTTTGCTATACCCGTTTTTAGCTTTTTTCGGATTATCCGCGATTTTTGTTATCCGCGGCGGCCGCGCCACCCAATTCCGCGGATTATCGGGAGTGTACTGTATTACAAAAAAGACATAATTACGAAATTGTTACGTTTTATTGGAAAACATAATAAACCGGCTCTTAGAGATAGTAGGTATTAATGATGCTGAATTCGGCTTTTAGGATACATTTTATCAATCTTTTCTATAATACGATGCAAATCTAATTTTCTTGACTTACTACTATACACTCCAAAGACCATAAAGTTTTGAAGACTATAATGAATCATTCCATTGAACTGCGCATGTATTTTATTAGAATATTAAAAAACCCTTTAACGGGGAAAATCGAAATTTACTGAAACATGGACACATTGACATTGGTAGAGTGTATGCAATTTTTTTTTACTCATTTTGTAAAATGCGTTAGCAAGTCGAGAAATGTACTGTTACAGTTGTAATAATGTTTTCGGTTTAGATGCATCTTGCATCCTTTCAAAAACACAACGCATATTCTTCAGATTGATTTTTAAACCTTGTAATTTTCTACAGTACAACTGACCAAAAGCAACGATATTTTCTGTCTTCAACAATGTTGATGTCTATGGTACCAAGACTTTCATGTCCTACAGCATTCAGAATTCAGCTATCCATGTGTGCACAGTAAATCTCCTATTTTCTCAGGTGAAATAAAGAAGAGTTGTCAATAGGAAGAAAGCCCCCCCCCCCGCATAAGATATTTTTTCATTCCAATAGGGGGGGGGAGGACATCCTCCCCAATAAGAGAATCAAGGTTTTCCACTAGCGCCACCCAAAGGAATATAGAATTCATATTTTAAAATATGTTGACTGAAAAGAGTAGTTTTATAGAGTTCACATGTGGGTATATATATTAAATATCACATGTGGGTCACATATATATATAAATAAAGGACCAAATAAAATAATATATCTTATAACTCCGATTTTCCATCATTGAAGGAGCTCTTAATTACCACAAATAAATAATATCGCTTTCAGTGAGGTCAATCTGTAAATTCCTTAAACATAATTCTTATAAATAATTTATCACTTCTATGAAAATAAATGCATCATGAAAAAGAACAAATAAATCTTAAAATTCGTTTCGGAAAGCATATGTTTTTCACATACTGTGAACACTTACAAATTTAAATAATTAAACAAGAATTTTCAAATGAAAGGCCTGGCCTGATTACTTGCATTATCTTTGACTATAAGAATGATTTCATTTAAACTTGACATATGCATATATTCTCCTAAAGCAAACCAAAATAACGGCGCTATATTCAAAACGAATGCAATTATTTTTCTTTTGTTGTTTAAATATTGTTTCAAATTAAAAGCATGTATCAATTTTAAATAAGACATTAATAATATCGAAAAGGCTTAAACTTCACTTGTACACTTAAAATACAGTGTATACAATACATTTAGAAATATTTGACTTGAAAACTTCAAGGCGTATTCAGATATTCTGATGACTATTCACTATTTTATTTCCAAAATGTCAAAACTCTATATTCTACGTTGGAAATTTTGATAATCATTTTTGAGTCAAGTCATTTGACGTCTGAATATTACATGTTTAAACTTTGTTGTACATTATTACAAATCAATAGTTCTGACCACAGCGTTGTACCTTGCGATGGCAAGAAAGCAGAGTTTTGATGCACTTAAACTATCTTCAGTTATAAGTATTTTCAAACGACACATCTGTTGGGAAAAAACTGTATTTTCATGGATCAAATTCTTGGCGTTGCTGGCATCAGACGAAAAAAAAAAAAAAAAAAAAAAAAAAATTCTATATCCTTAAAAAAAAACTTTAGGTCTTAAAAACACACTTTCCATACAGTATATGAAGAAAAACAATTTTTATGCAGGTATATATAAGGACCGTAGAATTGTCCCCACATATCAAAAGCTTTTGTTTTCCAATATCGATCAGCATTTATCAGTCAAACTAAATCAAGAAAATTATCTTGACGTAATAGATTTTCTTAGATTTAGTTAAATAACAATTTCAATTGAGTTGCTTAGAAATTATCTTTAATATTTAAAGATTTTAATTCAAACTTCGATATTATGAAATTTTTCTCAGTCCAAGATTTACTTTCATTGCAATTAAGTCTTGTTTCTAAGTAACACGAGGACTATTTTGGGCCGATTTAGTTTAGTTCTATTAATGTCCCGTTTGGAAGCACCATGAGTGTTATTTTGGGACGAACCATGTAGTTTGAACGCTGGTCAGTTGATGAGGTGGACACCTGAGCTGGCATCCCCTACACAAGCTTTCGCACCACACCAGTGGGAAGGCGTCAGATTTAATGTGCACCAGGTTCGTATACACGACGGATTTTTAGTTTTCGTGAAATCGGGTTTCGAAAATAGAGCCTTCCTGCATTGAAGCAGAGATCTTACCTTAAATTATACTTATAAATGATTCCATTAGGAGAAAAACATTAGTGTTTACTTCAGTAAAAATATTCAGTTGCGATTCATAGAAATGGAATTGTGGATTGTTGAATAACGCACATTCCGTGCGGATGATACAATTCACTCTGTTCATACAATAAAAATCTACTAATTAAAAATTTTGAGAAAATGAGTAATATTGTGGGGGGGGGGGAGTGCTGACCGTTGAATGTAACAAAGCTTTATCAGAAAGTTCATTGCTAAGAAACTGAAACTTTTTAAGAAACAACTAAAACTAAGAAACTGAATACATTTACGAACATGCCATTTCTAAGCATTTTTTCATAACTGCAAACGAAATGTTTTAATTTTATAATCGGTTCATGTTATTGTGAATAAATTTCCATCTCGGATGATGTTTTTAAATTCGCCTCTTTTGCTGTCATATCTTTAGGAAATATTTGTACATTTATTTAAGTCAGTAGATTGAAAAGAATTGTTCATTCGTCATAGTTAAAATTATTTTGGTTATTTTTAGTCACTGCGGAAAGATTTTCTCAGTCTTTTACGAGATCATCAGAGAATGAAGTCTAAATATCACTGATTATATCTATGGGCTGTAAATTTTACAATCCCTAAGTTTCAAAGCAAGGAGTGGAATACTTACTACCGTTATATATGTAGGATCTTAAATAGCCACAGTATGTAGACGGCAGCTCTGTACAACATATATTCTTTCATGTTCAAAGCGCGATATGATGCAATTAAGAGTAATTATGCTATGTATCGTTTAGAGGAAATATTAGGGCTGTTTTAGAACGAACACTGTAATTTCGGTCAGATGACAGTATCCAAGTTGACACCCACCACCTTAAGCTTCCGCACCACACCAACGAAAGAACATCTTCCCCGACAAATATAACGTCCATTAGATCCACTTACAAGGCGGTTTTTCAATAGAACCTTCTGGCGTTGAAGCTGAGGCTTTACCACTAAACCAGCGCAGCCCAAATGCAATTCAGAGGAAAGCAGGAGTGACAACAGAGATGGTCAATTACTTTTTAAAACAAAATTTAAACCTCTATAAATATTATTTGTATACACTATCTATAACTTCTAAGCACCGAGTGTAAGTTTTTACATTTCAAATGCTCGGTCATCTTAAAACTTCCCCAGACGAAATTTACGCATGAATCAATATATATATATATACTATGCTAAATCATGGCAAATAACCATTACTTAAATGCGACTCAATAAATACTAGTAACATGCTTTATTACTCCACTTATTTTTATTACCCTTTCTTTATTTTACAATACTCAAATTATAAAATCTTAAAAAGATGCGCTCTCAATTGAAAGAATCTTATCAATCCATGTTATAAAGTTAATCGTCAAGCAACTTACCTTCCTGCTATAGTAATTTTTTTAATAGGCTCGACTTTTGAGTTCGAACTCTGTAGAAACCACTGCGCATTACTGACAATTTTTCCTCATGGCAATACTGCAGAAATTACAATAAATAATGCTTACTATACTTATTTTCATATATTTGTTTACAAAACTTATGTTTCTTGAAATGATATCTTTATTGCGATAAATGATTTTAGCAGATTTACAAATTTTTTGCACCATTTTCAATTCAAAGAAATCAGATTTTACCATAAAAACGCTACAACTGGATACAGTAATGACCTGAGTTACGTTACCCTGGCTTACAATAACACTCAATAGTTAGGCCCCATTCCCATTTCAAAATGTGATACCGATCTAAAATTCTAAACAAAGAAAAATGTCGCTTTTCTCATAAAAGAACAGGCAAGAATGTAAGAAATTCACCAAGTTCCTTATGCAATAGAAGTTGCCAATCTTTGCCATGCAGTAATGCTAGGAAGTTGAAAATGATGCCAATGAGCTGTTAAACTCACATCAGAAGAACTGAAAATCGATGAGCTTATAGAGATGAGTCATTCTTATGGAAACTTTGGCACGATAGTATATGACAATTCAAGTTTGATAGATCTAGGCTCAGTTGATATAGAAATGCTAATTTTAGAGACAATAGAGTCTAACAAGGATCACATTTTAAATACAAGGTAAGGAAGAAAAAAATTATCAACTTACCGTAAAGAAATTTTAATTTAAGATTCTGATTATATTATGGAAGATTTAATTAAGAACTCTATAGGAGGAGAAAAAGTTAATACGAGCAAAATGAGTTTGTTAGATTTTATAAAGCTATCGTCATTTAAATAATTCCATTTTGTGTATCACTTTATTTATTTTTATACTTTTATATTAATTTTGTATAAACATACATGGAAACTGCATTCTTTATTACCTACTTTTCAATCAAACAATTATCTTATAAGCTTTTACCCCTAATTAATTAAAATTCGAAAGTATTTATATGTAAACTAGAATGTGGCTACACTTCATCTATTGTGATTTTGACTTCGGAATATTACTGTATTTGTCTTGGGTTTTTAATTAAATATCTGGCACATATTTCAAAAAAGTTTTCTTTACACTTTAAAGGGCCATTTTTTTCTAGTCATATTATGTCAAAATATTTTTAGGCTTGAAATTAGAATAAGGAAAGGGATTCATTTAGCTTATTAGATAAATTTAATTTGATTAATTAATTAATTTGGTTAATTAATAATTAAGTGACAAACCAAGACACATAATTTTGTGTGAACTAAAGCATCTAAGTTTCTGTCTTTCTAAAAAAATTTGTCAGAACTTATGCCAACCTACATAATTTCATACAAAGATTGATAAATTTGGTGGGAAACATACTTCCCACGGCCTTAGAAAGGGTTAGAAAGCTCTGCAGTATATAAAATCTAAGAGAGAGAGAATGTGCTCTGCTATCTTCAATATATTGATAATTTATTTGATACACTGAATCAAAAAATAATAAAGAAAACTGTTTCCATAGATGTGATCAAAATCTTAAATTATGACAAATAATCCGATTTTAATAAGTAGTCACATTGCTTAATAATAAAGAATTCTTTATGTCACTAATCAAATCAATATCCTAGTTTAAAAAATGAGGAATTTCATAAATGGAGAAAATTTATAGTTAATTAATTTCACCGAATTTCGCTGCACTTCCTTTTTTTAAAATTAACTGTTTACACAAAAACTGAGGTTAATTTACTCGTTCAAATAGTGGTTTCCCTTCAAGAGCATTTATTTTTAATATCTCCTTAGAAACAAAATTGTATTTTTTGTGAAAGTTCAAAATTTTCAGTTTGAAATTGTTAACTGATTTTTTGGTATAAATCGATTTAAGAATAATCTTGCTGATGAACAGTTAGAGATCTAAATCTTAAATTGGCCATCAAGAAGGGGGGAGGGCTTTTTGTTTAGATTAATTTGGCACAATGTCTTATTTTGAAGCTACATTAGGGCAATACTGGGATGCACCTCGTAATTTAAATAGATTATAAGGGATGGCACACCAGCCAGCAGCCTCCTTTCAAATCTTTCGCACCAACTGGAGAATGATTTACACATGAAATATTTAACCTGATGCACCAAGACACAGCGGCCGCCCAGGCAAAATAGATGGAGTAGAAGGTTTAGAATTATCAATTTAAAATATATGCCTGAATACCTACGAATAATTGAGAGTAAATCCACTTCCAAACTATTTTTTCATAATAAGAGAAAATGATACACTTAAGCTAATATTCTTACAATAAAAAAAGAATACAACACACAGTTCAAAACAGTATTTCATTGTTAACAGCATACATCTTTAATGCACGTAACAGCAATCATAAAATATTGCTCATAAAAATACAAAACGATATATAATGCATAATAAATATAACAAATTTTTATAACCGACGTACTCTTAAATATAATAACAAACAACAAGATGAAAACAAATACACAATGAAAGAAATTAACTTTTTAGTTACAAGCGATAAATGTTAATCAATAAGATGAGAATACCTGCGATTGCTTAGCACAATACTAGGAGCAAAAAAAGGATCGTTGTTAGGAACTACTTCAAAAAACAGATCTTTGCTGTTAAATAAATCACTTTTCTCAATAAAATGTTCCATCACAGACGTGTTTCCAAGGAAATACCGTAACGGTAAGGAAGTGCTACCATTTTTGCGATACTCGTTAATATTTTTTTTAATGCATTCATTATTGCAACATAAATTACACTGCCAACCACTAGGCGTAAATGAATTACCTAAAACCCAACCGGATGGAGACCAATAGTTCTTTGCAAAGCGCTTGTTGCGCTCCAAATCAGCGTAACAAATATTTGAAAAAAAATTTGAAACTTCATAATCACAGAGAGAAGCAATGTACTGAAAAGTGCATCCTCGTGGTTTGAAAGGCACAAACTTGGCGTCTGTACTATTGCTTTTCATTTGCCTCCAAAACTTAAATAATAAAGGCCTAAGCTCAAAAAAGAATGGCTCTGGATAACCGTCATAAAGTTTTAAAAATAGTAACACATCTTTTGATATTACAGATGATACATGTGAAAAAAGGAATATATCATCAGGACGGAAATCTGCAAGTCTTTTCCAAACAACTTTCCATAATTCTGTTAACATAAAGACAGACCATTGATCTTCCTTTTCGACAACATAACTTCTGTTCAACTGTATGGGTATTATTTTGTTCTGATACTCAGCCAAATATCCATCTTTAACAAGATTAAGTACAGAAGGATCGTGACCTTTCCCCTCAATCGTCAAAGCAACATCTATGAACAAAAACGCATTGTGGATGTTTATCTCCAACAAGTCCGATTGATCGTCAACAGCATATAAAACTACTATACGACGAGGTTTCCGCCGTCGCCTTATTTCAACATTGTTGTTTTTCCCTTCCTGTAGGAAACCAGATTTCCATGCAGCTGCAGGAATACCGCAGTCTAATCCAAACCAATTCTCCATACACACACATTTTCCTTCCTTTTGAGACTTAGTTAATTCAGTACCGAGTTTTAAGCACCAAATATTAGATTTAATTTCTAGATAAAATGTTCCCATATCAACATCATTGAGAAGTGGAATATGGAAAAGAGGAACATTATATATCGGTGATTGTATAGCAGGCTTGGCGTGATTCTTCTTAGTTTTCTTTTGCAAAAAGGATGAACAGCAACCGTTATAATAAATAAACCAAAAAGTAATGTTAATTGCAACAAAAATAAATAGCAATTTCTTGTTTAATCTCAGTGCACAAGGCCAACAGCTTGAACACTTTTCTTCTTTTTCCTAGAAAATAAAGAAATAATGAAATTAACAAATAGACATGATTCATGCTGACAAATTTTACATTAATAAGTTCTAAAACAAATTTTAATGAATAAAAAAAATTAAAAAAAAAACTTAAAATTTTTTCATAGGATTACAAATACTTCTTACTAACATACAGATGCAAATAAAAGAAAAATCATTACAACAATTTATTTAGTATCAGCTCCTTCACTCTTATCACTTATGTTGATTTTCTTTAACTGATAGTGCTTAAATTTTCAAGTGGCTTAAAATGGTTATTATTGCTTTTGGTATAAATAATTTTAAAAGAAAGCAACTCAACGAAATAATTTTAAACTCAAATTATTGAATGTAGTTATATTCACTGCCACTTAAATATTCCATTTGAATTTTTTGCTTGCGGCGAACAAACCATGGTGTTTTTAAAAATTTATAAAAACGGAAGACTTTTAAGGCATCTGAGTTCATGTGATGGAAAAAAAAAATAATTTTTAAATGATGCAAAAAATGTTTTTTTTTTTTTTTTTTTTTTTTTTCATGATGAATCTGCCGAAAATTACTGACGAAAACTAAGAATTTTTTTATTAATCTTAGTTTCTTAGTTACAGTTTTAATTGGCACTTTAAAATTACGGCCATGAGTTACACAATTTTAGCATCCAAAATATAATCGCGCCGAATTCGGTACCAGTAAGTTCAATGACTTGTCTCGTAGAGAATCGATAGACGAACATATATTTATTTTGATTATCAATATATACATATATATTTGTGTGTATGTGTGTAATGATATTTTAAGCTTTAATTTCAATTTAATTAATTGCCAAGGTTTTATCTTAATTTAGCCCATAGTAACTTCATTCTAAAATATTCTCTTATTTCGTGATCCAATTCCACTTTTTCTACTTAATTAATTCAAGAGAGCTTTGTAAAATTGTTGAATCGGCTAAAAGCCTAACTTTCCCACACTCCGCGTGAAGGGGTAGAAAAATGTCCAATAAGTGCATTCTTTTTTAAAAGATCCATGTGTTTCATATTAGCACTGTAAAGAAATATTTTCCCTATCAAAATCTCAGGTTATAAAAGATCAGGGATAAAATGTTCAAGAGCTTTTTCCTCATTTCTTTCTGTGTTGTGTGTATTGCTCGTCGCTCCTGCTTGTACATAATGCCTGCTTCTCCAAGATGAAATAAAACGACACACACACACACACACACACACACACACACACACACACACACACACACACAGCAAACATATTAATATTATTGAGCAAACATAATAATACTTCAGGAAGGAGAAAAAATTACATTTCGTAGTGCATTAATTTTTCAAACGTTACCAAATTTTTATAGTCAAAAAATCCTTTTACATATAGGTACAAAAAAAAAAAAATCACTTGCTAGCAGATGGTTGGCAATGTAGGTGTATACGGGTTTTGGGGCTTGTGGAGAATTAAACTTTGCAGACTTAGGGTGAACACTGCGGAATTGCGAAATCAAAACGGAATTTAAAATTTGTAATTAGAAAGTAAAGCAAAAATTAGATTCCGTTATCACATTATAACTAGAGGGAATGATCTTCGGAAATCCTCTCGTATATTCTCTAATAAATGTACTTGTGTATTATTAACCGTATGCCATGCGAACGGTAGCTATGAAAAAGCCTTATTATAGTGCGGTCTTTAGTGGATTTGTGTGTGTTATTAACAGCTGGGATGAGTCAATACTCAAGTACAAGAAAACCGAATGTGTATTTTAAAAGCTTTTTTTTTTTTTTTTTTTCTTTTTTCTTCTGATGAAAACCAAAACCTGACACAGAACGACAATTTTAGTCACAAAATCATATATCAAATTCTAAATACATCTTTCTGTTTTTAGGTTATCACGTTTGCATGCTGGTGAAAGCACAGACGGTCATCCCTTCGACGGAACTGATTCAAAATTTGATACTTATCTACACTTTAGATGTTAAATCTGTGTATCAAGTTTTATCCATCCAGCTCTCTTCGTTTTGTAGAAACCCTATGAGCTTTTATTCGGAGAGCTGAGCTTCCACAGAATGAATTGCAGCATACAACTGGTCACGAGAAAAATATGGATTTTCTAGGTTCAATCCGCACATTCGAAGTGACTGACCCTGTGAGTTGTTGATGGTCATCGAGAATGCAAATCGAATGGGAAACTGCGGTCGTTTGAAATCAAAAAGCATGTCGGTGGGAATAATGGGAATGCGCACATTTTCATCATTCGACTTTCCGTTAAGAATAGTTGCCTCGAAACTAGCCACATGTTACTCTTCTGATTCTGATGTGCGTGATCCGTTAGCACATAAATGTTGCCTTTCGATTCTTGCCGCATGTTAATCTTGAGATTCTGAAGCACGAGAATTTGCAATTCGTAAACGATCTGTTTTATTGCTCGCTTGTAGTTCCTCGTTTGTTTGAGAAGCTCGAATTCGCTTATTTCTACGTGCTGAGCTGGTAGATCTACTAAGTGACGAACGTTTGGAAGACATATTTTTTGACGAGGCAATCAACACGATATACGCTTGCGTAACCGAAATGTCGTTTGCCATGTATATACGCTGATAAATAGAAAAATTACTGTTTCTACAGGAAAATTTTCATTATATATAACTTACCTTGATCGGCATCGATAATAGTAATTTTATTTTGTACGTATGATATAAACTCTAAATAATATGTGTGATTCCCCGCAGACAAAATATTGTGAATGTTGAATGACAATATCTTGTGTAGATGACTATTCATTAACGAAAAAAAAAAAAAAAAAAAAAAAAATAGCGCTTCCACTAAATATTTTCGATTTCATTTCACTCACACTGATTGACATTAATGATAATTTATTTGGTTTAATATATGTGTTATTAACTCCGAACAATATCTGTCGTTTATTATTTATCTTTTGTCAATTTTAAAATAATGTTCTATAATAGAAACGTATGAAATGATTTCTTTTGCAAATTTTATTGTGTTCAAAATAAATGCTAATAATTGTACTATGCCTATAACCTTCGTGCAAGTACAAGCAATAAGTTGGCAAAGTTTTATCGCAATCTGATTAACGGTAGGGCAGCGCATAAAATACGAACAAAAACATTCATTCTATATATTTAGTGTTAAGACCATATACCAAATTTCGTCTGTCTAGCTCCAAACGTTTTTGAGTTATCTTGTTCATAGACATAATTCTAAAAATATATTTTCCAGACTCTAGGAGGTCTGAAACGTGGAGATGTGTCAAAATACATAATTCGAATTTTTTGTCGATTACTATTTCCTTGTATACGAGATAGTGAAAGAGAATTCATTCGAAATTGATGCAAAAAAATATAACCAAATCAACTAATACACCCAGCGTTTTCCGGGATTAAAATTCTTTCCTGCATAATATTTCAAACGTAAAAACCACTTTTGAATAAAATATTAAAAGATTTTTTTTAAAAATCCTTTTATTATCTGAATTTTTTTAAAAATTAAAATATCATTTGAAGCAGACGATTTTTAAAAATCGCTGATAGCTAATTTTCTCAATAAGCGTTTAATATTTACTATATTAGTACTTCAGATTTTGTTGATATATGCAGAAATAAGTATAAAAAAGGTTTTAAAGAACATTTTGAAAGAATAAATTAACCAGTCAATTTTTCGTAAATAAAAGTATTAAAATAAACCAAATCTATAGCTGTTTTAGATAAAAATTGCTAATCGTCTGCTTTTAAAGTTTCCTTTTAGAATTTTGCTCAAGTGTTCCGGCGACAGCTCTTTGTATGTATTTTTGTTCTTCAACAATAAAAAAAAAAAAAAAAAAAAAAAAACTTACTTGTTCGTGAAAGCTTTACTTTCCTAGCTTTCTTTTGACTTTGAGAGGTAAATAAGCATTTTCTTTTAGCATCGTTAAGGAGTTCTATACTCTTCTCGAATACAATATTATTTATTAATTGCTCCATAGAAGACCCAGATTAAGGTGATAGAAGACTTTAGAAGCAATAATTTTTTAATAAAAAATAAATTTTAAAATTCTTTTAGAACTAAAAAAATGTGCTAAAATATTTAAAAAACAAAAGTATTAAAAAAATTAAAATAGAACACTTCAAAATTTTACCATTGCCTATTGAACAAAGTATCTATAAATTTCCTTATTTTAAAACCGCCTGTGACTATCCAATTATTTCTTAAATTTTGAAAAAAATAATAAAAATTGAAGAAAATAACCGCAAAGAAATGAATCTGATATCATTCAAAAAGTTTTCTTTTTGAAGATGACATTTTCGCACCTCTTCCAACTTGAGAAGTTTTGGCACGGTCCCTCATAGTTTGAAGCTGCTACTAAGATAGAATACCTGTTTGATTTGGTTGCAAAGGTTTTTGAATATTTTCGCAATTAAAGCTATCACGTTTTCTTGGTATTCGTGAATTTTGATTATTGTTAACCCGGCAAAAGCTAAGAACAACGATTCTGAAGCATACGCACCTTCATTCCTTTCTTCCTTTGGTTGTAAATGTCTTACTTTTCCTTCACTCATTTGAGTGACTGGCTCATACTTGCTGGCAAGCGTCGTTAACTCACTACTTTAAAAATGAATTTAAAAAAAGTGTCAAAAGATATTTTAAAATAAATCAGAAATTTAAAAAAGAAAGAAAAAACTCACTACTTTAAAAATGAATTTAAAAAAATTGTCAAAAGATATTTTAAAATAAATCAGAAATTTAAAAAAAGAAAAAATGAAGCAGAGTAATTTAGACTTAACAGTGCCTAGCAAAGGAGTACTTACAAATTTCCTCATTTCATTATAGCATACATTATTTTTTTTAAAAAAAAGATGAATATAAACTGAAGCAAAAATTATACAAATAAAATTGACATCATTCAAAAGATAAAATGTTGAATTTTAAAATAATGTAAAACTACTTTTTATGGAACATTTTCCTTCAAAATTATTGTGGGGGAAAAAATGCAAATCGTTTGTTTTTGTTTGCATCTTTTTTTCCTAATTGTCTTAATATTTAGTTAATTTTCGTACTTCGAAAATTCACATTAATTTTTCTCTTGTCTGACAAAATAAGTGTGCAGAATTTGGCCGAATCCTGCCCAATTTTTTAGGAGGAGATGAGAAAAGTCTACACATTGTCTCAATGACTCATTTATATTAAAATGAATTAATGCTTTCTTCATTCAATACGCTTCAGCTAAATAGATTTTAAAAAGTACTAACTAAATATATTTTAAAACTGCAAGAAAGTCAATATCTACTTCGAAGTTAACATATCAATGAAAGCAAACTTTGTTGACAATAGCTTTAAAAAAATGGGAAAACATGAGACGAAACTGGTTTAGTTTTCATAATAACAATGCTAAGTATTGTCGAAAATCTTTCATAAACTACTTTTAAAAATGTATTAAAATTATGTAAAAATTTTACAATTAAACTGGGATCATTAAAAAGAGTTTTTGAGGTTCTCAAATAGAGTAAACAGTTAAATTTCGTGCGATAGTATATTCAGGAAATATTGTTGAATTGAATAATTTTTCACGCATGAAGATATTATTTCAAGTATGCGTACCAGCAACTGGGGATCGATGATTGATGCTACGGTTTTCGGTTGGTTCGTCGTGAAAATTTCAATGAGCAGCTAACCAGTATATACGCACCTTAAGCCAACGTTGTCGTCATATATAGGGTAGGGAGATTGTGATTGCATATGCAAAAAAGTGGTGGTCTTGAACTGGAAATAAATAACAATGGAAAAAAAAAAATTGGAAACGTGCATGTGAATGTATGCCTACATTCGAAAAGGAAATAATGGCACAAAAAGAAATAATGAGATAAAACTGCATGATCCCTAAGATCTTTCAAGAAACTCTTTCCAATATCAGTTAATTTTGGTTTAACGTCATAAAAAAACTTCAAATAACTTTCAAAAACTTGACTTTGAAATAAAACTTAAGGATTAATAGTTTGATGAAAATTTCATTTGTTATCGAAAGATAAAAGCGAACCTGAGTGCCCTATTTCAAGACATATCTAAAACCGCTTTTTATTTATTTTTCAACGACTACTAAACTTCGATTGAATAAAATGTTTCTGTTATTTACTCTTATGCTATGATCTTCCTTTTAGTGAACTTAATTTATTCATTATTTTGCGTCTATACAATTTTTGTATTAACTACTCAGAGGTTCTCAGTTGCAGTGTAACATGAAAGATTTTTTTTTTTTTTTGCATAAATAAGAATAAATTATTCTAAACCGATAATTTTTGATAAAAACAAGATGAAGAATACCCAGAAAGCAACTGACAGAAACTCTGCACAATGGCAAATTACCATTAGCAAAATGAATGCTCTGCGAGAATGGTACAGAAACAGAAATGATTTCATATACCACAAAATAACTCGATATTCTATGCATCTTCTATTCATTTTATGTAATGATGATATATCCTCTAATGTAGCTAAATAAAAAAAATTTCAAAAACAATGAATAGAGCTACTCATGAATATAAGGTCGAAAATTTTAAAAATAAACAAAAGAGCTAAATTTAACTATAGTCTTTACAATCGATTATGGTATTTTTCAAGAGATCGAATTTTTTTAAAAGATTGCTTTATCCATAATTGTCCTAATATTTTGAACATCATCATTTAACAAATTATTTAAGTGATGATTCAGTAGATTAAAGTACAAGAGACCTCATCCCAAGCACTCATACTTCCATTTTCGTACATTTTTGGCATTGTCTGTTTGTCTGTCTTTTGTGAAGACGATAGCTCAAAAACACTTTCAGCTAGATAGATAAAACATTTTAAAGGACCATTACAACAACTTCAGCGTAATCCGTTCAGAGGAAATATTTCTAACCACCTTCCCGAATATAAGTTAACATGATAATTAACTAATAATTCAATCAGCATGATAATACTCGCCCAAAAATGAACATTAAATAAGATATACAATATTCACCGGTTTTTTTTTTATTTATAATAATTGATCCCTCCTTATAAAATTTTTTTTTATCTGAATAACAATTTTGAAAATTAACTATGTACTTTTTTTCGAAGACCTCTAACAAAAGAAGCGGAATGACCAATAAATCTTATGTTTCTGCAGAGGCAACATGAATCGAAACCGAAACTCATTAACAGCCAATGAGGGAAAGCAAGAAGGGGGGGGGGGTTACTGAGAGAACAAAGGTAAATTTTGGATAAGAATGGGCGAGAGGAATAAAAAAAGAAAAAAAAAAAAGAAAGAAAGGATAAATAAAGATTAGTTAATCGCACTCCAACCTGGTAATGGTCTGTGTAATGCCTTTAAATTCAAAGCGTTTGCTTTTGGTTTTCTGATAAATCTCTCACTTAAAAATAATCAGGATGTCTTAATGGGCCCTCGAAGATGATCAGTTCCGACATCAGTTTTTTCTTAATTATTGATGCCTTTCCAGTCTAATTTTTACATTTTCATTGTTTTTATCTATTGCCGTAGATGAACTCTTAGAGTGAAAAAGTAAGTAAAGAGCATCGAATTCTCCGAATGTATGAACAGCTAAATTGCACAAAAAGCTAAAATGAATCTTTTAAAAGTAATTTCAGGGGTGTTGCAACTCTGTAGCCCTAATGGGAGCCGACACTATTATTCTCAAGTTGATAATAAAGCTTTTTTAAAAATAATGTTTTGTAAAATGTGTTCTATTCAAATGAATATAATCATTGATAAATTAGCTGTAAATAATACTCCATTCGCACAGCAATATTTGCCACTTTATAAACCGACAAGAAAGCAATTTTAAGAAATAATTGACCAGTCTCATCAAGACGAAGTGGTTTTAATTTCAGTTTGTTAATAATGCATAGCAATTTCTGGAATCTTTCAGAAGTTCAAATATTAATTAACTAGAAATGAACAATATACCTGTCTAAACGGGTTAGCATGTTAATGGTCCTATTAACTTGGATACGATTTTTAGGAACTAGAAAAGACTGTAGTAGAAAATTTCATGCACATTGACTTGACAGATTAGCTAACAAAAGTTGTAATAGATAATCTCATGCGAGAGTGCTTAGGTAATAATAAAAAAATTGCATTACACTTTAGTTAAAAATATATAGAAATACTAAAAGTTTTATTTCCTTGTAATGTGTCCATAATATTTAAGAACACTCAAATCAAAACTAATCACTAAAATCGGTTTGAACAAATAGCTATCCACTAATGAAAGAAAAAAAAAATGCATAAAATAATAAAATTCCTGGCACCAACTTGTTAACCTCTATTACAGTTCAGCATTAAAAAAGTACAAATAAAATGTGAAGTTTTTGATCCAATAACTAACTTTCATTCACGCTTAACTTTATTCGCACATCGGTATATCAATTTAAACATAAATAATAATAATAACCTGTCTCAGTTGCTAAACGCCAAAACTGAAGTTTGCATTTCGCATCCGATGAAGACGTAATCCAAAAGTTGGAGGTATTTTTAATTCCGTCCAGCGTTACAGACGGCGGTAGACGACTTTATTAATTCAAATAAACTAGGATTTCTTTTAAAGACTGTCGGATAACACGATAATGGTTTTAATCCACAATGTTACCTTTATTTGCTCATTTGCATTCTCATCCCGAAACATTAATTTGTACAACTGCCATTAAATTGGAAATTTCACAAACGCCCCTAAAATACCTAAGCCTAATGATATGCCTATACATTGAATTTGCGAATGATTCTAGCAAGGGAAAAAAAATACTGACTCTGATTAAGATAATTAAAACTATCAAACTTTCTTAAGTTAATAACCATCGCACATGGTTAACAGTTAAAATAGCTTAAAAGAAAACAAAACGTTAGAGGCTAATTCACGAACTCGTAAATAATTCAAAGTTTGAGAGTTGGAAATTAGCAAGTGTGGCTTTACTACACATTCCTATTGATCTGTGGATCGCAAAAATTCCCAGTTTTTGATTTCCAATTTCTTTAATATTTCCAAGCAAATCATTCTGACTTAATAGATTTTCTTAAATTTCGCTAAATAACTGTTTTAAATTAAATCTCTTAATAGCATTGTTTTAATAACTTTAAAAAAATATATTAAAACTTTAGACTCATGAAAATTTTCTAAATCCAAAATTTAATTTATACTCATTTCTCCTTTCATAGCAAAGTGGCGACTATTTTTAAAAGGATCTCATAATTATGAGCTGTGATTAGATGACGAAGATAACACCTGAGCCAGCACGATCTCTCCAAACTTCTGTGCCATTATTAGTGGGAGGACATATGGCCTTGGATTTAATGTTCATCTCGGATTTAATAAGATTTGAATGCAGAACTCTTCTTCATGTAACTAAGAATAATCACGGCTTTCCTCATCCGAGAATGATGGGAAGTATGCTTCCTACCAAATTTATCAATCTTTGTATGAAATTATGTAGGTTGGCAAAAGTTCTGACAAATTTTTTTAGAAAGACAGAAACTTAGATGCTTCAGTTCTTTATCCCACACAAAATGATGCGTCTTGGTTTGTTACTTAATTATTAATTAACCAAATTAATTAATCAAATTCAATTCATCTAATAAGCTAAATGAATCCCTTTTCTTATTCTAATTTCAAGCCTAAAAATATTTTAACCTAATGTGACTAGAAAAAAATGGCCCTTTAAAGGGTTAAAGAAGTTAAATCTTTTCCCTGTATGCTTCAATTTTCTTCTCTGCTAGAAGTGGTATGATAAACAAAGAAAATTTAATTTTATATATAAAATTATTCAGTTATCCATATTTCAACTCGTATATCTTTTAATTCATTAGCTACTTACGTACAACTAATCTTGAATTGCAGTCATTTTACATTTCTGCAGTGTTGTGAGAATGCTTAATAATACACACAATATGACACACATTTTCAATTACTTTAGAGCCAGACTTTTCATAATTATGATTACATAACAAGTAATTTTTTTCTACCCTGTTTTCAACTTATTCTTCCAGCTATGCAAAAATACTTTTTTTTTTTTGCATATAATTAAGAGAGATTAATTTTTACTTCATTCAAATAGCTTGTGTAAGAAAGCGAATAATTAACTCTTAGAAATATAAAGCGTCAAACGCCACATTTTACGATCTATTTGAAGTGTGATTTCTATATAGATCGATGCAAAATGATTAAACATAGAGAAGGGGAAAAAATTACTTTTTTTGAAAATATTTGTGACGACTTAAAATGCTTAAAGAAAATATTAGCAATAACGGACGATACTTAATTCAATAAAAAGATCTCCGAGAAGTAGAAAAATAAATTCATTCAGTTACAATATTTATTTACAAAAAATTAGTTCTGGAATATAACGGTGAGTCAATACTTAGCATGTATTTTAAAATAACTTTGAATAATGATATAAAATCCATTCTTTCTGTAACACGTGGCATGATCGGCTTGGCATTCGAAGGAAAAATAAAATAGTCAATTTCGTTTTTCTTCTTTTCAATAAAAATGATCCATTATAGCAAAAAAAAAAAAAAAAAAAAAATGGAGTTTGGCTTTAGTTACGTTGCCTTTCCCGTAAAACAGAAAAGCTACACCATTTTCACTAATCATGCCGATTAACTTAGCGTTGAGGAAGAAAAAAAAGCTTATGAAAATTTTCAGAGAAAATGCTATGTAATCTTTTCTCTCATTGCAGTTCCGAATACTAATATAATCAACTGTGACTGTGTTCTCACTAAGAGAACCAATGCTAAACCAAACCTCAAACGCAACTCGATCTAAAAAATGAATTAAAAAATAATCAAACCTCAAACGCAACTCGATCTAAAAAAATGAATTAAAAAATAATAATATTATCAAATCATTATTACAGTATTATAAATGATGCAATAAATCGACGAAGGAGTTATTTTTTTATACTGATAAATATAACATAAAAGTAAGAAACACGATAAATGAGTTAGTTAATTTAAATTAGCCTGCAAAATTTGAAGCAAAATTCATCACAAACTAGATATGTAACATCTGCATTTCAGAACCACTTCTTAAATATGGTGATGACGATCCTATAAGGCAGAAATTTTGGTCCCTCAAAAATTTAACCTTTGCTAATTAACCTTTAAAAAAAGCTTTTCTTCACCTGGCGTGTGCGAAGAAAAGCGCGTATGGTCTCCGTTTCTGACTTCAGTAAACGACCGACATTTATTGTCTGCAAACGATGTTTCATTCTACTTATAAAAGAAAGACCAGCGAATTGTCGTGTCAAGATTAAAATTATAAAAATAAAATCCAGTTTCAGAATAAACTTCCTTGAATTTTCCCAAACCTCTAGGAATTCTCTGACCATTTCTAATTTCCAGGTCGGCTAGTCACCCAGCACAATGTAATTTCTTTGAATTTTGTTAAATTCCGGTTGAAAGTTCTCGTTAATATCGTGGAAGAAGGTCGTGCTTTACGGAGGTCGCGGAATAGCCCCAATTTGTTACTCCTTTTCCCTCCTAATATCTAAAATGTGTCGATAAATTCACAAAATCTGATATATAACATGTAAACTGACATATTAAAAATAATAATAACATGTAATTTACGTCGCTTTGTGTTTTTAAATGTATGGATAACTATGTACATTTTTTATAGATTTACATTAAAAAGAATTCAGAGTACATGCAATCAAAGCAATGAATAAATGTGTTAATATATATTTTAATATGTTTTAAATCACACTGCTTCATTACTAACTGAAGACTACTCATGAAAAGTGCCTTTCTAAAAGAGGGAGCCTTCCCTAATGAATCCTTTTCTTATGCCTACAATTCAATACTTACATCCTCCTCTGTCTCAAAATCAAAGCCTTCTTGATACAAGAGATAAGAAGTTTCATTTTGCAATTTAAAAAATAATGAAAAACAGAATTTTGTTTAGCCTAATGGTATTTACAAATCTGTATATGCATTCTACAATCTATAAATAAAATTGAAACGATAACGTTTTGATATGCAATAGAAATCGAAGAAACAAAAACGATTCAAAATACTATGCATATCGTTTTTGCATGATTTAACTTCCGCAGAGGAGTGCAAAATTCAGTGCAGAGAGTGATGATAGTGTTTATCCAGAGTTCTTTGTTCATTGCTTTTTCTTTTTTGCAATTTGTAACACTGTAAAGATTTTATATATTATTAAATGAAAAGTAAACATCTTCTCCATCAGTCATCTCATCCCAATTTTGGTCAAATCAAAATTGATTGGCGCATCAAATAAGGAAAGAAAATTATCAGATAACGGAACCCTCCTCATTTTTATGCATGCGTCAGAAATTATTTTCACCAAATGAGTAGGGATAAGATGAAAGACGGAGGAGGAGGAGTTTACATGGTATTTGGCAACACAATAAATTATGCTTATTAGTGGAATTAGGTGGCGGAAAATTCACAAAACTGCACTCACCATATATAAAATAAATGCATAATTATGTCCCATCATTGTTTCAAAATTTGCCGAATAATTGGTCTAAAATGACGATTTTGGAAAAATCTGGAAGTTGCTTCATTAAGGCTATTCTGAGATAGACATATAGCCAAGCCGAGACTCTGACATTAATTTATACGGCTTCAAATGACAGCACAAACAAAGCAAGTAAATAAAAAAGAAGAAGAACAAAGTAATGATTGAATGTGTATGGGGGGGGGGATATTAAATTTTGGAGAGTACTGGATTTTACACAGAAATCTGGAAAACAGTATATATATTTTATGAAATGAAAAGAATACATTAAAAAAAGATCCAACAACAACAAAACTCCGAATAATCAATGCACCATTCACAAACATCAAAATATCATAACAGATGCTAAAGCAGCAAAGGAAGTAAATTTCAGTGAAAGATATATATATAAAAAAAATTCATACAACTTAATAATAATACCTCTTGTGAAAAAATATTAATGCAACTTTTGAAAATCCTTTTCTGCAACTTAATTTCATCAAAAGTTTCAAAATCATGAAAATTAAAACTGATAATAAAATCAAATTAAGTTTTTGTTTGTATATTCATATGCAATTTACATTCTTCAAATAGAGGAATTATAATCATATTTGCACTTATTGAAATTTAAAAAAATGCCAAGGAACATCATAGTTTTGAATGAATAACTGTAAGATGAAATGTAGCAAACAAAACATTAACAAAAATCTAATTTATTGTGCTTATAATTAGCTTTCGCACATAGTCAATACAGTTACAAAGATTCAAGAAATAAAGTTGATGAAACAAATTTATATAACTCAATCAAAAAGCTTTTGTAAAAGAATAATGCATTATAAAAGAAAAACTACTGAAAAACAAGGAAAGAAAGTCCTAATTAACTGATTTTAAATTATAAATGTGTACAAAAAAGTTAGCTCAGTAGTTATACTGGTATTGTTGTGGAAGCCCCTTCCCTGTCCATAGATTTAAATTTGTCTTTTTGAAAAATAATTAAAAAACAAACAAATGGAAAGGAAAAAGAAAGAAATGCATGATATGAAGCTGCATGAAAAACCAGCAAGCCTAAAAAGATATTTAATGCAGATTTGTAGTAGGAGTTCTTAAAGTTTTCCTTCAGAAACAGAATTTGGATCAAAACATATTCCTCTATCCCATATAAAACAAAACAAAATCAGTAATATTAACTGTGCATATAAAAAGCAAAATAAAACAAGGTTAGTGAATCATTTACCACTGATAAACACAGAAATATATTTATTCATAAAATATTTATAATATGAATCGTACATGTATATATAACTTTGCGAGTCATTATTTGCTGAAAAATCAGATAGATGTATAACCAGTCAAGGTTTTCTTGACAATATATATGTACTCAACCCTTTACAGGATCAAAATCAACAGTTCAAATCTAATTATGGAATGATGATTATTCTTGAAAGATGCACTAAACAAGCTGGAAACAAAGTAATTCAATGTTTCACATGTTATGCAAAATTATACTCTTTATACACTCTCATACATGAAGTATGCAGAGAGAAAGTATTATAAATATGATAATTTAATTTTTTAAAAAAACTTTGACATTTTGATGATTCTCCAAATTTGAGACTTCCCTGAATCTCAAAAGCAGATTTTTGGAATTATGCCAATAAATACAAGCACTAAAATACTTTGAGCTAGACAAGTACATTTAGTACTTGGTATTTATAACTATATTTGTAAATTTGTTAAATTTTGAATAAAATCCCTTCATAGGAAGTTTATATGTGTGAGTGCAAGCAGACACAATAATTACAAAATACAAAGATCTAGATAAAACTTGGTGCACAGTTTCTGCTTCTAAAGTGAAGATACATAACAAATTTTGAACAAAATCTGCCAATGGGTTGATTGTCTGTTGGTCCATATATTTAAATGTAAAGAGAATTTAAAAACACAATAACTTAGACAAATGAAATTTGGTATGCAATCTTGTTACTAAAATTGTAGCTTTCGAGTATTATAGTTCTAAGTCAGATTTCAGTTTCAATTAATCAATAATAAAATGCCAAATATTACTCAGCTCCCTTCACTATACTACAAAACACAAAAATCTTATTTGCATGACTCTGAAAATAAAAATCTGAGTACTCATGGTGTTCACAGTCTTACTCAGGTTCCCAAATTTTATGCAAGAGACAGGGAGGGATGACAACTTCATTAGTGTGTATGCAAATTTTTTTAGAGGAGACTAATCTTGCAGATTCAGTCCCTCCCAATAAAATTATTGTGAAAGAAATATTTATGACTTCATGCACACAGTTAACTCAATTTATCATTTCTTTTTTTTTTTTTTCAAATCATTTATTCAAATCCAGGTAGATCAATTTTCAAATACACATTCATGCAAGGATTATGCTAAGGGAAGTTAAACTGCTGTTATTACTAAAAGTAAATAAAATAAATAAAACATACTCAATTAAGAAAATGTGGAATTTAGTGCTTCAGAAAATTTCAATGCTTATGCATATAAGTAATTTCATATGCATTTAAGGGCCAACAGAAGAAAAGGGACTGAGAAACTTGAAAAACAGTCATTTCAACAATCTTCTAATAATAAAACTAGAATGAAATAAAATAGTAAAGACTTAAATGCAAAGAAACACAATTTTCTCTTTTCCTTGAAGTTTATTGCAGCTCCAAAAATAGTAATTCTTGTATAGATAATAAAGTTAGATAATAAAAGCCTGTTTTATACATAAGAGTTCAAACACTGAACAAAGTACTATAAATGGAAATATGATATTCAGCAAAGACAATGACATAGAACTGTAGGTTCTTGAAATCACAAATTATTGAATTTATCTCTTTTCAAAGATGAGTATAAAAGCGAAGAGATTTCATAAATATATAAATAAAATGCTAGAAATGTTAGGGAATTGACAGGTTAAAATATCACTTCAAATGGTAAAGTATCTATATATTTTCTTACAGATAATAGCTTAACTTCCAAACAATGAAAATGCATTTGAATAATAAGGAAGAATTTACATAAATTAAGTTCAAAGTATAAGGTGAGAAAAAAGTATTAAATCGAACTTATGAATATTTCTGAGACAAAGTTATGTTCATTTCTACGTACAAATTAAAATAATCTTTTATTAAGTTAAGGAAGAATTTAGACATTACTTTTTAATAAAAAAAAAATAATTCAAAACAATTTTGAGTTTTAAAATTTGAATTAATGAAATGAAAGAGAAAAAAATTATCCTTTATAAAATTGTATCACTGATAAGATACAATCCTTATGGTTATAGCAAAACTTAGGAAAGATATGGTTTTTTCCCTCTAACAAAAAAAAAAAAAAAAAACACGAAGAACATTTGTTTATTATTGTAATGATTAAAAATGAAAATATTTTTTTTTTTTATATATTCTAGATAATATAAATAATGTTAAGTTTTTTGCAATTTATAAACTTTTACTATCCAACAGCAAGATATTTCATAACAATTATTTCTTTTCTTAAATAACTCTTCCATAAAAAATTGGTAGTTAATAAATAAAATTTATAAATACATACTTTAAAAGATATCTCTCAAAAAGTATTAAGTTAAAAGAAAAAGAACATGAATAGCAAATACCTATAAAAAAAGCATAATGCTGTTTATTATCTGAAAAAAGAAACTCTTTTAAAATTAAATGAATTTAACAATTAAATAAATAATTTCAGCAGATTTCTTCAAGGTATTAGCTTACAAACCAGTAAATAAAAAAAACATTACAACTTTATAGCTTGTGAAATACTAAAATCATTATTCTTGATTCAATTTTTCACTATATATAGTATACTAAGTCAGCAATATTGTAAAAATGAATTGATTACTTCAAACACATGTCTATGCACAACATATTTAATCAAATTTAGCATAGCACATTGCAACTGTGGTATAACAGCAAAAATAAGTGGATAATTCACATTCTGCAACACATGCTATTTAAATAACAAAAAATAAGTTTATTTCAGATATCAATGAATGAAAGGCCAAAAAAAACTTTTAAAGAAATAATAAAAATCTGGTATAATATATTTAGTTAACGTAATTACAATGTGAAATAATAGAAAATAGGAAGTTTTCGCTTCGAATTCTTATGTATGTCAACAAAAGAAAAATTAAAATAGTAAAATAAAATAAAACCACTTATAAACACACAGCGCTCTATTAATGATTTTAATTACTTTAAATTTTTGTGATGAATTATTTCAAAATACATCCAATATTTTGCTAGGTTTGCATCATTGTAATAACTACTTTCTATTTTAATATCAATAAAAAATGAGAGTGGACTAACATAGCACAAGAAAATTTAAATGCAATGAATAATCAATCTAATAAACTCACCATGTAAAACTCGCTTTCAATATATTCGTATCTTTATATAAAATATAAGTAATGTTTGAAAATTTGTATCAAAACTTGAATGTAAAAAATGCATCTGCCTCAGTTTTGCATGCGGGTAAAGCTTTATTTTGCATTGAAAATAAAAAAAAACTTCACGGACTTTAATACCGTTTACTCTTTAGTGGATACTTAAAATGTTTCAAATGTATAATAAAGCAGAGGCGGCAAATTCTTAAGTGGTTACTTTTTACTCCATACGGTAAAGTATCGTTTTGTTTTGAAGGTAGCGTTTAAAGCAAAGCAATAAAAATAAATGCAGTATCCGCGCTTCTAGATGAAATTGTAGTTGTTTTTAAGTTCCGGGAACGGCTAAAATTCATGTCACACTAGAGCTGCAAACAGCCCTCACCCCCCCCCCCCTAAAAAACCCTTCTTCCTAGCTGGAAGGCAAAGATAGATTCATTTACATCTGAGTTACTATCTGGCAACATAAATTGTTAGAAAAAATTCGAATTAGGGCATGAAAATCACTTTTCAGCCCCTAACTCCTAAGATATTGCAGTTATCGAAAAACTTTAAATACAAAAATGGTTCGTTTTAATGAGGTGCTAATTTAGCTAATTGGATTTATTTTTCTGTTTTCTCTATTTTATAGCGAAATGAAAATTTCATCCCCCATTTTCACCCCCTTTGAGCTAGATGGACCATTTATGAACTAGTCCGAAACTTTTACATTTCTAACAACATATTCCAAGACAGTTAAAATCCAAACAAAGTTACTCTAATTATTCCTGTTCATAAGATAACACGAGCAAAGAGTTATACACATTTAACTTTTCAACGAAGGGTGGTTATGGGTTCCAGGGACCATGATCGGTGGAGAACTGAAGAAATTTTCCCTAAGTCTTGTCATGAGAACCATTGCAATAAGTAGTCTTCGTACAGGAATCTACCTAAAAAGTCTCCAGTTGAAAGTGGTGGAATATCGTATTTGTAATCCAGTAGCAGACTGGCTAAGCTAAATGGTCAGTTTCCCCAATGGAAAGTGGTCCCTATCCATATGATGATACTTGCAACAGAATGTGTGTGTGTGACAGATGCGGACCAGAAATGAAAATAGTAGTTGCCAGGTGGCAATGGGGAGGAGGAGAGCATTCACGGACACAAATATAATCAAAATCAATAAATTAACATAATTTATTCCTAATCTTATATATATACAGGGTGTTGTTGAATTCGACCGACAAACTCAGAGGGCTGATAGTAGGCATCAAGAGGATAAAGAATCACCATACAACAAGGGGTCCCAAACGACGTTTAGGGGGTGAAAATCGCAAAAATATAGGGAGTCGGAGAACTGTTGGAAACTGTAAAAATTAATAAAAAAAATAATAAATGCTGTTTCAAATATGAATATTTTTTTTAAGTGAAAGCACATTCTTAAAGGCTATTTTTCATGAAAGTAACATGTTGATTTGATGAACCAGGGGGTCGTAAATTATTAAAAACGAAAAAGTAGTTTAGAACCCTTATTTTCAAAAATATTTAAACTTGAAGAAAAAATAAAAGCTTGAAAATATGAAGAATATGAATATGAGTTGTCATCCTTCTATTGGCTATCGTCATGACAAGAAAACACGGGGAAAAAACCCATTTCAACGCCACCTCTTTTATAATAATTAATCACACCAACTATTGATATATTGTTACTTCTGGACCTATTGCTGCTTTATTAATAGCTCCCGCACCTAATAAGAAGCTGTACCATTCCCTGTTGTGAACCTATGGTCTAACGGAGTGTCCTATAGAACGACATAGCACACACATTCATCTTTATTAGAAGTAGAAATATTTACTTAAGAGAAATAAGTTTTATATTTGAAATTCAAAATCGTTTTATACATAATCAAAAGAAAAATAATCGTCTTTGAATATCATGATTTTTAGTACGTTTTATTCTGCATAAAAAATTTAATTCAAATAAAAATGCATTTACTGTTTATTTATTTATTTTTTATTGTCTGTGAACTAATTATTTATTAGTTAATTCTTTGAACTTAGGTTACATTAAGTTAGCGAATTTAAAGTTCATTGATAAAATTAAATTAATACAAATAATAAAATGGTGCGACTCAGCTGATTGCAGAAGTTTACCAGTGTTTAATACAGCAAAAGCAAAGTAAAAAAAAAAAAAAAAAAAAAAAACGAACATTTAAACTCTTCAATAAATTTTTCTTTTGCAAGATACGCTTGTATTAGTCTACTTACTAAAAACAGGAATACCACCTTATTTTCCAACTGTTTTCCCCTAAGGAATACGCAGAAATTAGTTCAATAAGATTGAGGCCTTTTTGTCTTTCAGACAACACAGTAAACTCAAATAAATAACCCTAAAAACATAAATCTAAGAAAAAGGGTGTAAGTTTATCCCAAATTTGGATTTGGTCATCATATACATTATTTTTCTACCTTCTTGTATGGATTTTAGTAATCCAAAGAAGATTTTATTACTTTAGAAAATTCCATTGGTTTATTTATTAGTTTTATGACAGTATAATGCAGCTGTAAAAAATAAAACCACACATCACACACATTATGTGTGTGTCAGCAAGGCGGTTTAGAATTCCTTACGTCTCGCCGCAGAACATCGACAGTTATAAAATTTTGAGGTCATTGTGACCGAACCTCTGAAGGGATAGAGTGTTTTGTACCAAAAAGTAATTTTTTGCTATTTTGTTTACTTAGTTTCTAAAGGCAAAGGGAATTCTAGAAATCGTTTCTGGAACATGTTCTCCCATTTTCTAGCGCTCACTCTCTTTCACACACCATTCTGGGAGCCCACTTGCCAATGGGCAAGCTGGTAATCTAGTCAGTGAGCTAATAGTTTGAGAAAGAGAAAGGAAGAAGCTACTCAAGCAATCTGTCACCATCTTTTATAAAATCAATTTTAGAAAAGCAAAAAGGCTTATGTTACGATGGCACAACTTCTATACTAGGACGGTGTTGCTTCGAATTCTCAGATATTTATTGATCTCTGATATCCTGCCTGATAACAGATGATATTTCTTTTTACATGAAGATTGGGAGTGTTTGAGTAAGAATGAGAGTGCTTGAGTAAGAAATCTTCGCCACGCCAACCGTTTTTTTAAATTCTTTTTTTTTAAATCCATATCTTACAGTTATAAAATTAATGGGTCTGTCGCGTAATAAGCGAATTTGCTGGTCTTCAAATGTAAAGGAAAAGGTTTTTCTTTCTAAACTATGAAAGTCGTTAAAAGGGGAGCAAAGAAATTCGTGTAAATTGAAAGCCAAAGATTATCTAAGACAAAAGGAATTCATATAATTGCGTCATTTCTTAGACTCAAATCCTGGCTTTATTGTTTTCGAAAGTGAAGGAGAGTGAATCAACTGTTCTACACTTTTTGAGGCAGTGCACAAATATATAATTACACTGATCAGCCTAATCAAATAATCGGATTTATGTTATTTTCTTATTGGCAAAGAATTCGGGGAAAAGTAGCATTGGTGTTTTAAGATAGTAGTCCTGGTTGTGGAATTCAACAAAATTATTTCAGCACTATTATTACATATTCTGAAGTCTAAAATTTTGTTAGAACGCCCGATAGCTTACTGCAATTACTGTGTAAATCTCTAAAGTTCAGTCAATATTTTTAGTAATCCTGAAAATGACAGCAAACAATTTCACAGAGTAGCGCTATCTATTTATAATAGTATAGATGGCGCCATATGTGCATAACTGGTACCATTTAGTCTAGATGGTACCAGTTATGCATAGATGGCGCCATCTAGGGGTACCAGGGGTGGCGAACCTTTATGGATCAAAGTGCCATTTTTTCTAAAGAAATATTTAATGTGGTAGAGAACTGCCGTCAAGTAATTTTGACTTGTGATTATTGGGAAAATGATAAAACTAAATACTAATAACTCAAAATGCATTGTTTACTATAGGGTTTATACAAAAACTGATTTTTTGAAAAACCGGTTTTCAAATTCAATATTTCCAAAAAACCGGTTTTAGCCGGTTTTTGAATTTTTGTCAAAAAAAAAATAGAGTTGAGAAAAATATTTTATTTAATTTATATAAAATAACAAAAAACGAAATTAATATCAAAGTCAAAATATTAAAAAAAAAATTAAGGATTACATATACACATTACTTACACAAGATAACGAAAACACAAACAAAAATTTCAAATAATATTCATATTATTTTCCCCAATTTTAATTTCTCCTAAGAAAATAGGATTTTAAAAAACATAAGATATTTATTCACTGAACGCTAGCTAAATCTTGTTCTTATTTTGGACATAATAATGCCTGAAATTGAAAATACTCGTTCACTAGCTATTGAGCTTGGTTTTACAGTTTTCAGGGCATCAAATAACAAATCTAATCTTTATTCGTTGCCGTAAATAATGAAAATTCAGCTTTCAGTGTCTTTGGATTTGTAAGTTTTTCTTCAGGGTCTTCAAGAAACTTAAGAATTGATTTTTCTGTGGCTTCATTTAAAAAAAAAAAAAAACATTACTCTGATGTAGTATCTTCGGTTTGCTCTTCATCAGAATCGGTTTCCAGATAACTTAATAATTTCGGTTTTTGAAGCTAAAGAAAGTACACTAGATTTCTTCGCTGAACTGGAAATGTTTTGTGGATTTTGCAAATACAGCAAAAGAGTTAGTAAATTCTACTTGTCTTCTTTCTTGAATTCGTTCTTCTAAAGCATATAATAATTTCAAACTTATTTCAGTGTTTAAATTTTTTAGTTCAATTAACAGAAATTCAAATATACCTTCACTTGTTAATAAATTGGCATCTCATCAACGTAAGCTTTCAGCTTCTAGATAAATCGGACTCAACCGATAAAATTCAATTAAAAAAATGTTTTTTATTTTATTTTATTTATTTATTTATTGAAGACGAGAAATATTCAAGCGTTGCGGAAAACCGGTTTTCTTAATTTTAAACCGGTTTTCGAATTTGACAGATTTACTTTAAAAAACCGGTTTTTTAACAACGGGTTTGAAAACCGACAAACCCTAGTTTACTACAAAAAATACATTTTGCACTGTATAGTAGTAAATGTTTTAGTTATACGTAAACTTCTGTTATTGCAGATTAGATGACAAATAACTTATTTTAAGACTGTAAGAAGTTACTTTTAGTAGAATGTATGCTGAATTAGAGTCATCTGCCAAACGGTTTCTAAGCGAGTCTTTAATGTTATTCATCTCTGAAAATAATGAGTCGCAGCCGTAGGTAGATGAAAGTATGGTTAAAATAGCAAGAGCCAGCTTCTTCAAACAGTTAAATGTGTCTGGAATCGAATTCCATGTTTCCAAAATTTCGTTACTGGTATTTTTACTTATATTGCTTGTTAATCTTTCTGTTTCAATTAATTAAAAATTTTCCTTATTCAATAAATTTTTGAATTCATATTGACCTAGACTGGAAATTAATCAGTCGCATTTCAAATTCTTCAATTTCCAACCAATCGAATTGGGACAAATTCAGTTTATCAAATGAAGTCACATCGGGGTACATAATAAACTTTAGGGTTTCGGATAATTCTTTGAACTGAGAAAATCTCGCTGAAAATTCCTTGATTGAAGATTCATTTACCGAAATAAATTCTTCAATAACTTTTTCTTAGTCTGGTTTCTCATGTACATTTAAATCTTTGATATATTTTTTCAAGTTTGGAAAGTACTTGCGGTTTCTTGTAATAATATCGTTTCTGAAAAACCTGCAGTTTAGCACCAAAAGCGCGAATTGTTTTTTTGTGCCTTGAAGCTTTATGTTCAATTCATGGAAATTGTGGCATAAGTCTGTAAAAAACATCAATTTTGTAAGCCACATAACATCCAACAACTGTGAATATTGTTCAATTTCCCTCTCATTTTGCAGAAACAGTCTGGTTTCTTGCAAGCTGTCAACAAATCTTTAAAGTGCACTCCCACAGCTCAACTAGCGAATATTATTATACATTAGTAAACCATTATACATCGAGCTGACGTCATCCAACAAGCATCAAACTTTCGCTTATTTAAAGCCTGCGACGATATGAGATTGACTATTTTTGTGACCAACACCTTCACATTAACAAGAGATGTTAAAACACTCTTAGCACACAAGGCTTGTTGGTGAATAATGCAGTGGAATTCAAAAATCGAATGTATAACGTCTGTTTGAAATAAACTAATGAAACGATTTTTTAGCCCACCATATTTGGAGCACCATCAGTTGTTACTGAAACGATTCTTTTCAAATCAAGCGATTTGAAGCGAATCAAGCATTTCTTTCACAGCAAGCGAATTTTTAAAAGCCGTACAAATATCTGTGCCCTTTGTAGTTGTTAGGAACGATGTTATCTCAATTAATTCTTCCTTAATGACGTTTCCTATCGAGCAAAAACAGCCAAACGTGCAGATTTAGTGACATCAGTACTTTCGACAAGACATAGTGATATAAAAGGAACGGTAATACCTCATAGTGAACTTGGTTATTTTGAACTAAAATGCAAACCGTTTTGATCGGTGGCGTACCCAAAATATTGTGTCGCGTGCCATTGGTTTGCCATTCTTGATCTAGAGTATAATATTCTTCTGAAAGCTAATTGTGTTTATTTATCGAGAAAACATCTAAAGAGTACTTGACGAACATTTTGTCCTGGGTGTCAAGTAATTCTGAAACTGAATGTTTATACCACCTAATTAAAGCGATTTGTTTAATTTATAAGGCGAAAGGCTTATACTTTTTCCCATCTCATTAAATACATTTTTTTTTGTCTGAGGTCGAAGGACAGGCGAATAATATTTCAGTGAGAATTTGTGTATAGTTTAAGATATTCTCAGAATTCGCCTATTGTACGAGAGGTTGAATTTAGTTGCAGAGAGAGTTTAGAATTTAAAATAAGATTTGACTATGTAGTGCATTTAAAAATTTCGTTATTAATTCCATTCATCTTAGTTTTTTTACACGCTTGTAATTTTTATTAATTAAAAATATTTAAGTTAAATTTAAATAAGATTTAATGCGCAGGAAATGCGGAGTCGAGAGAGATCACAAAAATATTTTAAAATTTATAAGAAAGAGCGAGATGAAATGCAAGACATCATTTTTTTCCTGTTTTAAGAGAATTGTTCAGCAAGATCAAAATGAAGACATAAAATGATCAACCCGAAGAAGAAGCAGTCATAGGAGACGGTAATAAAAAATTATCTGCAAATTTAATGTAAAATGTAGGAGGAAGATACGGATGAAACGAATGGAAGTACAGATTCCTTTTTCGGCACTGAGGAGTGCTTTCGGTAAGATCAAGAGGCAGGCAGGTGAACTGCTTGGTATGGAAGCTGAAAAGTGCTATAGAGTCTCAAATGCCGTTCTCCTTATTTGATCATGATTCCAAAGTATGAAATCCTTTATCTTAAGATGACTTTCATTTGAAGACTTTTTAAATCCAATAATTTACTCATTGGCGGATTTTCGACCAGACAACTGCCTAGGCTGAGAGGGGGCCGCATAACAATTAAAGAATTTTATTTTCCTAGTTCCCAAATTAGTAAGTTTGTAAAAAAATACAAAATCTGTAAATTATAATATATTAGGATAATACTAATACTTTAGCAAATATAATTAACCAGTTCTTGTATGCTTCCTTACATTCATTTTGTTATTTGAATATTTATAAAAACAGAAAATTTGCTTCTGAATTTACTTTAACATAATTCTTATCATTTGTGCAAAGAAATTGTTTTGTTCGTGAAAGGAAAAAAAAAATCTGAACAGTAAAGGAATAATTATTTTCATTCTAGTTGTTATTGCAGTTATCACGAAGTCAATTGAATAAGTGTAAAATTCATAATAAGGTAAATTATAATGGTAAATGTGAATTAGGTATCTTTTATACATAATGCAAACAATCTACTCACATATCCGCTGTGGATTGATCGAATTTCTTTATCTTGGGTAATGCATACAATTATGATACATTTATGAATTCATTTTTCATTGAAGCATTACCGAAACATACCCTCGCTTATTTTTTTTACCATAAATTTGATAATGGTAATTTTATATTGTATGCTGAATTCATTCATTTTTCTTAAAACTGTTTGATAAACTTTTGTGATTAATGGATGAAAATCAGGGGGGAGTAGTCTTCGCTAAAGTTTATCGCATACTCTCTAATAAAGGACTTATCTCTCTCCCAGGCAATAAATCGCAATAAAGTTTTTTTTTTTTTTAATTTAAATGTTAGAAGGGCTGATAATGTTTCTAATGAAATTGGAAAATTTCTCCAAAAACCTTCAAAAATTCATACTGATATTTTTGAATGTAAAATGCATGGAAAAAAAAATCAAATTTTCTCAAGAATTGCATATTTTTATATTTTGAAAGACAATGACTATTTAATTCAAAACAATTGCATCAAATAAAGGAATCTGATTGAAGTATTAGCACTTTACATCCTGCATTTTTAATATGTAGTATATATTATGTTATCCATATGGATTTCGAAATAACGTTTGTGCAATACATCGGCTAATACCGGGCATTTACAATTAATTACACAACTTCCAAATTGTACGGATTTTTTTTAATTCATTCCATTTTTGTTCTTATTTAATGCAAAACTTTTTTTAAAAAAAAGAATAGATGTTTAGATAGAGATTTCTGATAAATATTTTTGAATGATAAAACAGTTGAATTTTCTCTTTATTCCCTCTTATTGGAATACTTTTCTTCTTAAATTTTACTCTTCTGTTAAGTATAATACTCCTTCCTGAATAATAAACACAAATGAATACCACAATTAGAATAAATTACTAATTTTTTACGGTTTTAATCTAAATTTCTTTAGTGAGAGCTTATCCATCTCTTGTCTAACCTGAAGACATTTGAAATGATGATAATATTGTTACGAATCTGTAATGCTGCTTCCCAGCATAGTTGGTTCCATAGGAGGTCCCAGAGCTTGGCGACAAATGTGGTGCCTTTGGCGCCAAAATAGACTATACCCGAAACATCGAGAATTTTCCCGATCCGTCCAGTAGGAACGGAGATACGCCTCGAACGTTCCTGATTGGTTCCTGAGACCTATAAAAGGAAGCACCCGCAGCTGCCGGGCAGTAGTGAGTTGAGTGGTGAATTGAGTCGTGGACCAGTGGAGTCGAAGAGTAGTCGGAAACGACAGTAAAGAAGTGGCCTTCCGGTGATAAGCGGAGCAGCGACGGAGTGAAGCTAGTGCTAGTGAAGTTAGTGAAGCTAGTGCTAGTGAAGTTAGTGAAGCTAGTGAAGTACGGAGTGAAGCTAGTGTGTTCCACTGTCTGCAGTAGAGTTTGTTGTATGCTGCACGTCTCGGCTGAAGATAATCGTCTTATGTGCTGTATATAGTTGTCGTCTTTGTGTTGTCCTGTGTGTCTTCGTGTAAATAAACGTCGTTGTTTTATTTTCTACTGCCGCCTGGTGATTGAGCGTTCTTCACACCATATAACTTCCACTATCCAAACGAACCCCGGAAATTTCGTAACAATATACAATGAAACTTGTTTATTATGATGCTGCAGGGACCCAGATAAAATATTTTTATAGATAGTTTGAACATATAAAATTATATTTTTTAAAATTTTAAATTATTTAAACTTTCTATAAGAACTTCGAAATGAAAATTTTACTAACTATCAATAAATAATATAAAAATATACTTTGGAGTGATACCTATAATTATAAGTGTATTTCATAAGAAAATTACAGAAAAAATGTAGAAAAATTTAAATTCTATTTGTTTACTTTTAGATGTAAATCGCATTTGCATGCACATATATTTTAGTCCATCTAACAAGTTTAGATGTTCGCCGAAAATGTTTCACCCTGTTGTAAAAGAAATCTTTAGGAGCGTTACTTAAATATATGGAATCCTCCGAAGAAATTTGAGTTTTATCTTGAGAACAGTCATCGGCTTTTTCCTCATCATCCGGATTTAATTTTGCCAAAATATCTTCGTCGTTTGCATCGTCGAATATTTGCACCTAATTTTCTACATTCAAAATATCTGTGGTTGAATAGGAAAAAATAGGCTGATAAACATTGGAAAGCACTTCGAAGATTTCAGTAAAGTCAATGTTCTTGTTTTCTCATTTATTTCTTCAAAGAATGAATATTTCTTCCAACAATCTGGATAGTGGATATTTCCATGATATTAAAACTTCCAGATACTCACCGAACAATATGTATTTTTTACATCATTTTATCTGGATTTGTGAATTTGTCATCTAGATTGTACAGGGTGCGGCAAAAAACCCGGACAAACAATTTTTAATATACCTTTATTAAAAATAAATTAATTTACTAAATATAACAAATAATAATAAGAGTAGACACTTGCTGATAAATAAATTTAATTGGTTTCAACGTGACCGCCTTCTGCAGCGATGCAGAGGCGCAAACGTTTATTGAAATTTATTTTTTGGGCCGCAAGTCTTCTAACTTTTATCTATCCCATTCCCACCGAAGCTAGGGATGACGGATATTTTAAGAGCGGTTATTACGTAACCAATATCAAAAAGTCACAAATACCAGTGATCAATACTTTTCAAAAAGGGTGTGATTCAAATCCTTGACATGATGTTACTGTTGATATTTCGATTACAGGTCTTGGATCACGATAGAAAGTAACAATCGATACGATCTATCCAATGGAAGCTTTCAAACAAGAATTCAATCAGAAATCTGTGAATGAGTTGAAAAGTGAACGGATCGGTTATTCTTAGAATTATCGTATCATTGAATCGCATATCACTGAAAGTGGAGCTATCACAGGAAAGTGTTTATAATTGTGAAGTCACCGCTCCGCTTGATTTTCCGATATTCGCATTTGACAATGCGTTAGCCTATGAAGATCATTTCTAATTGCCTGTGACATGACTCTCTAATGGCATACATTCCTTTCACTCTGCAGGCGCCATCTATTGGCAGAATATAGAACTAAAGTGAACATTTTAAAGATATTACTTTTTTCAAAAATTCAACTTTTCAGAGAATGGTTTACTCCAATAAATAAATAAAATGAATAGTTTTGAAAAAAATAAAATTAAAAACTAAGCTGAAATAGATAAATTTATTCAATCACACGTTTCTTAAAATAGTAAATTAAGTATTAATTACAATTAATAAATTTTATATTTAATAATAATTAATAATTTTTAATTAATAATATGATTGAAATAACAGATATTGGGAACGAATATTTAAAAATAACAATAGCAAAATTATTTGTTATTCAAAAAATCTTGGATTATGCATCTCTAACCGAAGCTATTGCTTTAGAGAGTCCAAAGTTTTGCATGGTTTGATGCAAGCCCTAGAATCCAAAATGGACCATACACTGTAATCCATGGGACTGAGATTCAGCGAGTTTTGTGCTCACTCTCCAGATGATATCACGTCCGGAAAATGCACCTTGCACCACACTTGCGTCTTTTTGGGCTTCTGACTTTGTGCGGAGTTTTGTTGAAACATCCACTTTATATTACCGAAGTGCATTTTGGTCCTCGGAAGTACAACAACTTCTAGAACGTTCCGCTGGTACACTTTTTCATTTATTTTAACGCCCTCATCCACAAAAATCAGAGGTGTTTTGCTGCTTGCACGAATTTCGCACCAGACCATGACCGACTTTGAATTTTTGAAATGTTCAACACTTACTGAAGTGCTTGGAGAGTCAACAGACTACATCCTATAGTTGTAGGAGTTATGAGCTTTTGCACGATAAAGAGCTTCTCATTAGTGAAAAAGAATCTCTCCCAGCGCTGACTTGCAGCCCATCTTAAAACTTTTCGGCATCTTTGGAGCCGAACGAGTTTGTTTTATTCGGTGAGAAACTGAATTTTTTGGAACTTGTAAGGCATCAGTCCAAGCTCTGTCTTTGCCATTTGTAGCATTACTCGGTCACTTATTCCCATTTCACGAGCAATCCTTCTCATTGAAACTCTCGGATTTCATTGAACTCGCTTTCTGATGGCGGTACGGCTATTGAAAGTGTTCACCCTACGTTTTCATTCACTTCCTGGAAGCCGACCATCATTGCCAAGCTCTTTGAAACGGCAGACTGCATCAGACTCTGTTTGCCGAGGCACAGTAAGCAGATGAACGATTTCACACTATCGTTTTCCTTGCTTAAATAAGTCTAAAATAGCAAAAGTACCATGGTCTTTGGCACTGCCGACAATTCTCTTGGGATTCAGAGAAATATGGAAGGAGGATCTGGAAGCGACAACTGCAGAGATATTGTGTGGTGTTCCCATTCGACTTCCAGGGGAATTTTTAAGCCCAATAGTGGACAGTCCCGTTACATTTACCTTTGTGGGAAAACTGAGAGAGGTAATGTAGCGACTACTGCCTCCTAACCGCAACTCCTCGGTCAGCAGACAGTGTTTGTAAGCAAGGATCTTGGGTCGTGCAGTCATCTGCTCCTCCGGACGAATGCACCCAAGAAAAGTCTCCAACTCCTTATGAAGGTCCGTTTCGATTGCTCCATAGGACCGAGAAAACCTTCAAAATCGATAAACATGGAAAAGGTCTCACAGTAAATATTGAACGTGTAAAACCTGTCGATGTTTTGCACGTTTGCGACAACACAGGACACTCGGCGTCTGAGTCCCCGGCGCAGCAAAGCGCATCAGCAGAGACGCCAGGGGACGTTACCCGACCAGAAACGGTAACTCGCTCCGGACGTCGTGTACAATTTAATCGTCGGTACTCCTAAAATCTCGCTGTCACTGGTGGGGGATTCCTATAGCGGCTCACCACTAACGCGAATAGAATGGAGAAGAGGAGGAAACCGGTTCTCGCGGAGAGAGGGAAAAACATGACCTTGGACCTTCCACTTCGTCTGGGGAAAGCGAGCGGTGACACAACCCCCGATAGACATCGGGGGTTGTGTCACCGCTCGCTGCCACCCGATAGACATCGGGGGTTGTGTCGCTCACTGCCACAACCCCCGATGTCTATCGGGGGTTGTGGCAGTGAGCGACTTTCTGCAACAACACGTTATTGCCTCATTTAAATGTGTAAGATTTATATTCTTTCTGGACGTTGGTAATAGTATTTTTTATTTTTGTGACATTTTAATAGCATCTGTAAAATTACAATATACATGTCAAAATCGATTGCTTCTTCATCCATGAAAAAATATTCCCAGGGAGAAATTTGATTCTTTTCCGCAAACAAATATTCAAAAGCATTGAAAGTTTTGTTTAAATTACATCTGAGCTTGAATCGCCAATAAAATGAAAGCATCAAAATGGAAAGTTTTGTTATATGAACGAAAGAATTAGAATTCGATATATTTTTATTGTTTAAAAGAAATATTAATTTTAGTGTTAAATTTAATATCTTACCGGTAGAGAGAGAGAAAAATATTAAATGTTTTTTTTTTACACTTTATTTCTTTGTCAGTATATACTATTCCTACCCTCATTGTTTACTACTTATAAATAGATATTAGATGATGCACCACTTTCTTATACGAGCATAAAAAAAGTATCGTATTTCATTCATTGATAAACGTAAATCAGTTTTCTGCCATACTTTACCGGCAACTTAGAGTTCTATACAAATGCTTTTGAATTGCGAAATATTTAATTATATAAAGACGCATATATAGGATACATGTTTGTTATAGACATGGAACGCAAATCGCAGAATATCATTATAAATATTCATTCATTTATCCTACACATCTTTAATTTTCATTATTGTGGCACTTTTTTAAGAAGCTATTATTCATCACATATTTTGCTCCTTTTGATATGAATAAAAATATAAAAGAAGGATTAATTATAGGAATAATTATTATATATACAGTTATGAGAATAATTATTCCTTAGGAAGTCTTTAAGAAGCATCCAGTTTAATAATCAAAAATTTATATTAGAGCCTTTTTCATCAAACACGACTAAATGATCTAAAATAAATTGGCATTTATCAACCAAATATATAAATGGAATCGATTGAAAAAATGAGGTACAAATCGTAATAATACATTTGAATGTAATTTATCAAAAGCAACATAATTATAATAAAGAGTGATTGTATTGGGGATTTACTTTGATTATAAACTCCCAGAGGAGCATCTCAGATATGGGAATTCTGACTTCCACTATAACGGTTGGTTCTCCCCTCTCGGGTGGATACAGCAATGTTGTGGCGAGAACCAACTGTGAGTATAGTTCTGGTGGGTACAACAATGCAGTGTTGTGGCTATTGATGTTGGGACGTGCCTCCTACAGAAAGGGTTGTATATGACTGATGATGGCCCTTAGGACTCAACCATAGTTCGTACTTATGCTGTCGAGACGTTTGGGTGGGTCGGAGTAGTTGTTTATGGTTACCTTGATTGTAACTCACAGGGGGGGAGGAATCTCAGATTTGGGAACGTGAAGCTTCCAGTAAGGTGGCTGGATCTCACCACTCTGGTAGATATAATAAAAGTGTGGGGTTGACTACCCTTTGTCTTTGACGTGATCCTCCTACGGGAGGGACTGAATCATCACCGGTGATGGCATTTATGACTCATAGTTTTCACCACTGTTGTAGCGGCTTCCAGATAAATCACACTTATTCTTTCGGGTGGGAGTGGTGCAGCTCTTTTGTGATAACTTTGATAGCAGTTCAATAATTCTATAATGCTATGAAATAATTCTATAATGCTAGATATTAGGTTCAAGTTTCTTTTACATCATCCTTCGATCATTAATCAGATTTGTCGGGTTCGTTCCAAAAAGGTCACTTTCAGTTTAAAAGTGGAGCAGTATCACTTAGTGGTTCTCAAATGTCTTGATTCACCAGTATTGTCAAAAACCAGGAGATTGTAAAATGACTTCATTACTAGCTAATGGTTATTAAAGAAGGAAGTCCTTGCTTATTCAATTAGGATTAATTAAAAAATCAAACGGGAACAATCTTTGAATACCCATATAATATGTACTTTAAAGGTCATAGCAATTAATATTCCAGACGGAGGATTAATTTTATTTTGTCTTGATAAAATAAAGGAAGGTTTATGATAAATTAATTTAAGTTGTATGCATTTTATAATGAAGTTTCAACTTAAAAATAAATCTAATAAAAAGTTAAAAATTCAAAATAATTCGCTTATCAACACATTAATGTAAGCACACGTTTTACTCATAGAAGATTTAATTTTTTTTTTTTTTGAAAAAAACTTAAACTAAATGCAAATAATAGTGATATTTCTTTAAAAAATTATCCATTGAAAGTATTATTACAAGATGAATTCGGTACATATCCGAAAAGAATGCAAACAGACAAGAAAGCGAATTTGATTAAAAAATGATTCCCCAAGCGATTTCATTTTCAGGTTACAGCATTAAAATGCAGCTGACCTCGATACAGGTCAAGCTCAAGGAAGTTGGTAAAAGCAATTAAAATTTTGAGATTATCCTCTTTTAAATGTTGTTATTGAAAGAAAACCATATATTATTGGTTTATTGGTGTGCGAATCGATATTACACTGCTTCTATAAGCACACATTGTTGCTTATGAATTACAGTGGAATAATGAGGATAAATAGAGCCCAGGATATAGCAATTTTTTTCGCACATTTTGAAATATTTGTAGATTTACAGAATTTATCTGGAAATTAATACTGTAATAAAATATTTTTATGTTTTTGTACTTTATACATTTTACTAGCCACGGTATCAGGGCTCCCCCTGGGTTTATTTGTTCCATATAAACGTAAGACAAAACAAAATACATTTGTTCTATATGTACGTAAGAAAAAATAAAATACATATAATTTTAGGCTCTATAGTTTTTGGATTCTTATAGTCAACACCTTAAGATATTTTAAGAGCCCTCAACCTTTATTTAAATAGTATCATTGCATAAAATTTTTTATTTTTATTTATTTATTTATTTTTGTGAAATAGACTTACAGAAATGAAATTTATGTCACTAAAGAGCTAACTTAAAAAAATTTTTTAAATGGTGTAAAAATACATTTTTTGCAGTGATATGTCCGAAAGTTATGACGAAAAGATGTAAAAAATTCGACTCCATTTCACCCACTTTAAGGGGCCCAGACATTTTTAATAGTACATTTAATTCTTTTAAGTGATAAGGAACATGTGTTCCCAATTTTGTTTACTTCTGTAAATGGGGTGTGGATTGTATAAGGCAAACAAACGAGCATTTAATTTTATATATAAAGATTTATTTATTTACATTATAAATAATTTATGTATTTTTGTAAATATAACAAAAATTTTAATGTATTAAACTTGTCATACATAATTTTTTAATAAATGTTATAATGTTAAATAATTTTTATGAAATTTATTTTTATAAATGTTTAGCAATGTTCATAAATGAATGAAAAAACTCCAAGAAAAGCAAATTTAAAAATTAACCCGGAATTTAAATTTTAATTAAAATCTACTAATTAAACAAATTTTAGTTATTCATTGAAATTTTCTTTGTTAAAAAGAAACTTTTCAGCTTCAATTAAAAAATGTAAATAAATAATTTTAATAATTAAAGATTAGCTTAACCAAAAAACTCTGAAACGACAAATATACATTACTGAGCTAAGTAAAGTTAAAATATTCAAAGAAAAGTTCAGATTCGAATATTATTTTTTGATTAAATATGTGGGCATAACTATTGTCTATACCGTGAAAATTTCTTTGCAAGTAATTCTGCCAAATTTTCTTTTCCAATGCAAACTTACATAAGCGATCTTGTAGCATGAGTGTTCCAGAAATTACAGAATGAATTTTAGTTTGCTGTACGAGCGTTTGTAACACGTAACTGATAATGAAATTATTCAAAGCATCTGAAGTGTTATCTTAGATATCGGAAAATATCTTAACCACGTGAAATGATAAATGTTAAGATATCTATAATAGTTACTCAGAAATATCTTTCTGTCTAATATTATAGTAAAAAATTTTGATCCATCAAGGTTAGCATCTTAAACAATGTTGTTATTTTTTTATTGTCTATTGAATGTATGGATCTAAACATGAATATTGCATTTTTTTTTACTTACAAATTCTGTCTTTTTAACTGCTTATTGTCTGGTAGCACCTTGATTTTCATCTAGTTCAATTGTTAACCAATATTAATCATTAAACGCTTCTTTAATTCAGTTTTTTCTTTCTGAACACGATGAAAGTTTCTTAAAATTTTATATTAGAAATTAATAAAAGCTATTAAACGAAATTTCATTATTTTTTTAAGCAAGATTATTCCTTCACTATCAGAATCTTTTGTAGCTGATAATGCTTCTGAAAATTCATTAATCTTTTGCACTCGGAGGGCTCCTCTCAAATATCATTTAAGACCGTGCACCATTTTGACATTTCATTTATTCATTTTTTAATTCCGATTGTTAAAAAATACCTACATAATGGTAAGATGTAAATTAATTTTTCGGAAAAATTCAACTTAAAACAATTCTATATATTTTTCGGAGTAATAAACAAGTCATAGTATTAGATAAATAATTACGCATCGAATTACTTTTCCGAGTGTAAAGAGTTAATTTATCCAATTTACAACGAAATATATTGCGATTGATGAGCTCCAAATGTGAAATATTTAATTCTAATTGACATACTTATTGGGCACTGATTCGGTACTGTTTTTTGACTTAAAATAACCGAGACCGAGTTTTGGAGACCTTGTTCATCTGATATGACGCTATTAAATTGGCGGTCAGAAGGAAACTTGAAACGTTAAATAATTGTACTTTTTATATTACATAACAGTTTTACATTTAAAAAAAAATGTAATTTTTAATATTTACTTTAATGTTAACAAACTTAAATGCTTAATTCATAAGAAATGATTAAATATCATGGTAGATAAGGGTACTAAATGTGAGCAAGTTTCCACTTCCTAAAGTATATTTGGGCCAAAATTGGTATCTTCCCTGTGAGATTCCAATGGACATGCAGATAGCAAGGCACACGTATCTGCTTTTAGTATTGCGGCATTAAATAAGGATTATTCTTTCATCTAAAAGAATTAATCTAAAGATATCAAGAGGACATATTAAACTGTGTAATAAACTAAATTTTATAAATGGTCTCGAAAGTTTTTTATGGAATTGTTTTAAACTTATTCAAAACGTTGATACTTTATTTCTTTAATCTCTTAAAAAGAATTAAAATATTAAATCTATCGAACAAGTAAAAGTATTTCTTTCCATACTTTACTCTGTCTACATTTTGAAACTTGGGAACTCGACTAAACATGGGAGCAACTTTCTGGGCTGACTCCAAATCAGAAGGTTGCGTGTCCAAATCACGCCATTTAAAAGCATGCTAAGAAATATAGAATGTTCTCGCACTTCAATATAATTGTTCTTTTTTTGTTTTAATAAAATATATTTCTCCTAACGGTAATTAAAAAAAGGAAATCTGCATTATAAAAGCATAAAATAACACAATAACTTAAATTTTCGATTAGAGACGGTAATTTTCATTGCTTGCTTTTTGTGAGTTAAGTCTCTTGCACTCGCTATAACAAGCTCAACATTTATTCTTAATTATTTGGCATGAACTTCAGAAGAAGTGATATCCAATCAGTATAAACAAGGGAACAATGACATTTTATCTACATGTATACAGTAAGGAAATCTGAAGTAACCAATGGAATTAATAGATGCATTATCGTTCCTCTTCTAAAAATATCTGCCATTTTTCTTGCATGAGACAGGAATCTCAATGAGGCAGAAATCTTTAAAAATGCTTTAACGAACTTTCTTTAAAGTAAAAACTTTCTTTCTTTAATAAATTTGATTTTAGTCATCCTATTTTGTTATAATCTCTTTAACATAAAGCTATTTGTTATTTTATTTTTGGAAACCTAATTTTAATTGATTTTTGAGTTATAAAAAGGACTACGTATTTTTCTACACTTAATTGGAAGCATCTTAATTTTTAAGAATCTGCGGAATAGGAATTTGAAAAAGCTACTTTTTTACTTATATGCATTTGAATGATTCCTCAATTTCATTTCATTCCTCATTTTAATATTTTTCATTATTGATAATGAAACAAGACTAAACAAGAATTCGAATTCCATACTTTTATTTATATACTTAATTACAAATAAATAACAGATAAATAATAGTTCGAGGCACATTGTTTAACAAAAGAAAAATTCAGAATAAGTTTAGCAATTAATATTAATAAAAAAAGCATGATTTTAAATTTTTTGAATGCTTATTTTCTGAAACATTCCACTTTAAATTAAACAAGAATAATATTATACTATTGATTTGCTTATTCACGTTTACTCCAAATGATATTTTAAATTATTTTTAATAATTTTTTATTACTATAAAGCATATTAAATAAAAAAATTACCGAAACGTTTATAAACCTTTGTTTCATTGAAATAAAAAATAGTATTTTGTGAAAATCTATTGACACTACATTATCTACTGTCAAGAAGTTGCTTTTGTAATATTTCATTTATTCATATATTTCAGACTGTATACATTTTGCACTTTGTACATAATTTTGCTTCTGTGCCTTTTTAAATTAATTAAAAATCTCACAAGGGATTTCTAAAATTATAATAGGCTGCCATTTGTTCAAAATGAAATTCCGTTTGAAATGACATCAGAATAGAATCCCTTACATATATCGTTTTTCCCTTTACCTTAGCATTTATTTTAAAGAGACAAAAAAAAAAAAAAAAAAAAAACCACTTAATCTAAAGCAATGTTGAAAGGTATACTTTGTTTTCCGTTCCATTTTAAAGATTTTTTTTATTCCTATCAGGTAATTTTTTTGCGAAGTTGAGATGCTTCCCTAAATATGCTAAAATCACACTGATCTGAAAATTATTGAAACTGTTTGTTGGAAATGGATAAAATTTTAGAATTGATATTTTAAATCGTGCTCCGTCAATTAGCATCAACATGTTTATGAGTTTCTATTAAAAATTTTTTAACTTTTTAATAACTTTCAACTTGTAACTTTTGATGCATAATAAAAATTATTTTCAAAAATTCATTATGTCTTGAAATATATTGAAAAAACAGGAACTTTCATTTAACATTAGGAATTCAAATTTTCATTTGTTTGCAAGTCATTAATCGTTTATTGAAAATCACAAAATGCTGTATGTAATCGAGTTATTTCAGTCTGGAAAATCCAGATATGTATTCGAAATTGGGTGTTGTTATTTGCGAAAAATTTAGTTTAAATCGAGTCTCTGTGTAAGTGGAAACCACTTATGCGGAGAAATATTTCACACACTTATAGAAAACATGCTTCTACAGCGACAAGCATTTTCATTTTTATTATGTTGTTATTAGTTCCGAAATAAAGAGCGATGTTCTGAATGTTTTTAAAAAAATGTACCAATGACTTTCTACTGAACTGTATCACGTTCTGTCTTGATTTCGGGAAGAAACCTTTTCTCTTAGAAAACTTGTTACCTTACTTTCTGAAACACCCTCCTATCTAAATTAAAATTTTGTGAAAAATATGGCAGCCATTTTTACTTTTTCTTATATGGAATTATACAGAAAAGAAACTGTTATAAATATAAAAAAAAGTCGACTTCCTAAATTTTTATGAATTTCCACGATTTGAACAAATTTTATTTTCAAAATCATGTCAGTCCTTCAGCGAACACGATGCCTCAAAAACATAAGCTGCAAGAATGGATAAATTTTGGTTTGTGGATTTTATACCAAAATTGTAGGTTTTTATCAGATTTTTGAGCCAAATCCACCAAAAGGAATTTTATCTGTCTGTCCTTTTCTTTGCACATGGTGTAATGAATCAGCTTCTTCCTGGGTGACCACTGTGACATTCCTTTTTCCCACACTCGATAATGTACATTCCGGGCCATTCTTCATCAACGAAACTCCCACAGTGTTAAGTGCCTCCAGATTGCCAAATGGAAGACCCTCCTTTTAAGTACGGTCATCTGGCCATTTAGTGCTAATCCAGATAAGGAACCACACGTGCGTTTCCCAGGCAAATAAATCGTGTCTTCGAAAGGCGACAGTGTCAAACACTCCAGATGTCCTGCATTTTTCCCATGGTGGAGGGTGAATCATCAATGGACATTTTCCCACGGGCGACCAGAGACGATTCAGGTTGTTCTGAACGGTGATTGGGTAACAGGGAGTCTGAGAGGAAAATAAAAGGTGAGATTTTTCGGAAGAAGACGGAGAGAAGCTTCGTGTGAACCAAGGAGAGGAGCTTCGTGTGAACCAAGGAGGAGAAGCTTCGTGTGAATCGGACTTCTGCGTAGAATTCCACCCGAAGAAAATTCGGTGGATTCCGAGAGCTACCCCCGGAGTAGCCTAAGACGCCAACAGCCTGTTAGCTGTTCTTGTAAAGTTGTTTCCTTCGAAATGGTTCGAGGAACTATTCTTGTGTAATTTTCGTGTTGTAAATAGCATCATTCATTTAACCTAGATTAGAAAGAGTTGTTTTTATGTAATAAAGCTGTAAATAAAAAAATTTGATCATATCGCTACCTGTTTTTGGATCGAGACTTTACAGCTTTAATATTTGGTGGCAGCGGTGTTGATAGAACTTTGCGCGGTAAGCTATCATTAGCTAACTGGACTTGCGTTTCAGACTCAGAGATTTCTAGTCTGAGAAAACTTACAATATCTAGGTTAAAGTTACTTTTTAAAAAGTTGCGTGGTAATTGCCAACTTCAAGATCGACGAGTGGAACTCAAAGCGAGGAAGAATCGCTGAGCTGCAAGAGCGTACTGACCCAAGTTAGAAAGGAATTCTCCAGCCGCAAGTTCGACGAGTGGACTCAACTTCGATTGGAATTCCCTCTACCTCCAACCTGGTATCAACCAACCGACGAAGTGTTCCGAGTCTCCTGCACACCGGTGAGTGCTTCCTAACTTTCCTTTCTCTAGAGGCAGTAAATTTATTATAAAAGTAACTGTCGATCACTGAAGTAAAATTTGAAATTTCAGTGTAGCATTTTAGAATTGGCTATTAAAGCAATGCAGTAAAGAAATTTTTAATTAGTTGGGACTAATTATAAAGATTAAAATTTTGGTGTACAAGTTCTGTTAATAAGTTATAGAAGTAATGTTAAATTGTAGATGCTAATTAACTTGTAAATGCTAAATGTAACCACAGGTTTCAGTGGCTGAACCAAATGCATTCGATGAATGATAACTTTGACTTTTATCGAATGTGTATTAGATGAAAAATTGTGTGACAGTTTGCAGTAATTAGTTGAATAGAAATCTGCTGATTTCAGTAAATTATTCAAAACTGGTGAAATATTTAATAGAATTTATTTTGTGTATTGTATAAATCAACTGTGTTTTATGTGTAGTGTTGATACATAAAGGAGTTCCTTGTGTTTAAAATCAGTTGAGTTTTGTGTAGCTTAAATTTTTTTTTGAGAGTAAGATAGCTAATCAGTTTGTAAGTAGAATTAAATTAAGAAATGGCTTTCTTAAACAGAGCGTTGAAAATAGATTTATTTTCCCTGACGGAAGAATTAGGGATCGAGACTGACCCTTCAAATAAAGTAGTAGATCTGATCAGGAAAATTAAAGAGTTCCCAGATATTGACTTAGACTTCGTAAAAGATAGATATGAAGTTATAGTGGAAGAACGAAAAACAGAGAAAGAGCGCGGCGTAGAGGCAGAATTACAAGCTGAAAGGCAGCGCGAACGGGAATTTGAGTTGGAGCGTTTAAGAATATCTAATTCCTCGGAAATTAATAGCTCACATTCAAGCCGAAATGAAAATTCTAGACCGCGAAGAGATATTAAGCATTTAATGCCTAAGTTTGATAGTAACCAAACTGATATGTCAATTTATCTGACATTACTAGAGAGGCAATTAAAAACCGCCGAGATTGACGAGGCTGAATGGGTCTCTCAACTACTGTCATTATTGCCGTTAGATTTGGCTCACATCATAGCGAAAGAACCGGAAGACAAAGCTCAGGATTACGAGCATATTAAACAAGTTTTGCTGGAACGATTTAAGATAAAAACTGAGACATATAGGCAGCGTTTCGTGAGCCATCAGAAAAAACCGAACGCATTGTGGAAGGAATTAATTTTTGATCTGGAACATTTCTTAGATGGTTGGCTTTCGGGATCGGGTGTAACGGATTTTACCGGGCTAAAGAAATTGTTAATCACCGACCAGATAAAAAAACGCGTCCCGAGCCAGATAAGAGACCATTTTCTAGACGTATGGTCGGAGTTCGTAGATCCTTTTGTTCTAGCCGAGAAACTAGACCACTACGAATCGGTGCGGACGAAATCCAACTTTGTAAAATTCCCCGAAAGAAAAATGGTTGAGAGAAACAGACCGTTTTCGCCTAAGGAAGAAGAGAAGTATAAAGCGACGGAAAGAATGGCAAACGCTAAACCCAATGAAAATAAATCGTGGAGGAATTTAGCCCCACAAAGGAATTGGAGGGGAGACAATTTTGATCAGCGGAAACAATTACAATGTTATGAATGTCTGTCTACGACGCATTTAAGGCCAAACTGCCCTCAATTAAAAAAGAATCAACCGACAGAGCAGATAAATCACGTAGGAAGCGCGCACGAAAATGAATTATTTGCTCCCTATATAAGTGAAGGATCCGTTAACGGATCGGAAATTAAAATTCTCCGGGATTCAGGCGCCAGCGTAGATATCGTAACACGAAATTACGTCAGTAATGCAGATTTTACCGGTGAGGTAATTTGGGTGAAACAACCATTGGACTTAGATTTGAGGTGTTTGCCTCTGGCACGTGTAAGGCTCAATAGCCCAGAGTTCGGGGAGGTCGTCACAAAGGCCGCTATTGTTGATTCATCTCTCGATCAAGGAATTTACCTTCTTAGTAACGCCACGGCCGAGTTACTTAACAAACGTATCAGTATTGCCACTGTGAATGCTGTCACTACTCGTTCACAAAAGAAGGGGGAAAACGCGAAAGGGGATGGAAAAGCAAGGAGAATAGAAAGCGGGACAGGAGGGAAGAACGAGATAGAACCTGAAATGCAACTGAGAGAAGAATCGTTACCACCCATTGAGATAGGGGAAGGAGCTGAAGATTTATTCACTCCGTTCAAGATAACTCAAGAAGAATTTTCAAAGGCTCAAATGGACTGCGGAACCTTGGAAGAATGTAGGGAACGCATTAACAAAGGACATGAGGGATTTAAAAAGGAAAAGGGATTGTTTTTTAGGGTAACAAAAGATCATTTAGGAAACCCGAGATCTCAATTAATTGTGCCGAAAAAATTCAGACCGGCAATATTAGAGATGTGCCACGAGTCGACGTCGGCACATCTGGGGGTAACTAAAACGAAAGATAGGGCCCTAAAATATTATTTTTGGCCAAATTGTGTAAAGGATATCGAGAATTACGTTCGCTCGTGTGATCCTTGTCAACGAATCGGTAAACCAAGGGAGAAGACAAAGGCCCCTCTCAAATTAGTTCCCGTTATATCGGAAATTTTTAGCAAATTAAATATTGATTGCGTAGGACCATTACCCATTAGTGAGAAAAACAATCGATATTTGTTAACGGCGATGTGTATGTCTTCAAAATATCCGGATGCAATCCCTATAGAAGACCTTACGTCAATCACAGTGATAAATGCTATGTTAAACGTTTTTAGTAGAATGGGGTTCCCCCGTGAGATACAGTGTGATTGGGGTACGTCGTTCACTAGCTATTTAACCACAGAATTTTTTGATAAGTTCGGAATAAAAGTCACTCATTCATCTGTGCGGCATCCCCAGACAAACCCGGTAGAGCGTTTCCACAAAACCATTAAGCGACTTCTAAAGGTACTATGTTTAGAGTCCGGGAAGGATTGGGAGAAAAATCTTCCCGCAACTCTGTTAACTTTGAGAACGGTTACTCACGAGAGCACAGGATTTAGCCCCGCTGAGTTGGTTCACGGAAAAAACCTAAGGACTCCAGAAGTGCTGTTATACGAGCACTGGGTAGCACCGAAAGAAAACGAAACGGCGGTAGCCAAATACATGTACGACTTAATAAACCGCATGAGACGTTGTCAGGATATAGCAGTAACCAGGATGTTGGAGACGCGAGATAAGAGAAAATTATGGTATGACAAAAATGCTGTCCATCGCCAATATAAATCCGGTGATCAAGTGTTGGTGCTCGCAGCATCTATGCCGAATAAACTATCAGTACAGTGGATAGGGCCAGGCGAAATTCAATCTCAATTGTCGGAAACGAACTATATAGTGAAAATGACAGGAAAGGAGGCCAAGCCCCAAATTTTTCACGTTAATCTGTTGAAACCTTACCATAAAAGATTGGCGGAGGTGAATCTAGTGTTCCACGAGGAAAAAGTGAATGTGGAGACGGAAAATGATTTAGAGATCGCATACCCGACGGGAGACGTAAACGCGTACGATTTCGAGGAAATATCTCGAAGTAGCAACTTAGAAGAGAGGTTAACGACGGAGCAGATTGGGGAACTCAAAGAGTTGTTACATAAACATAAAACAGTTTTTTCAAATAAGCCGGGAAAAACCCATCTAGTTGAGCACGATATAGAACTGATCAGTAATCAGCCGGTTCGGTCGAAGCCATATCGCACATCACAACGCCAGGCCGAAATTTTGAAATCGGAAATAAAGCAGATGTTAGATCTGAAAATAATTGAAATGGGACAATCAGACTATACATCACCAATGCTGTTAGTAGAGGCACCGGGAAAGGCCCCAAGACCTTGTATTGATTACCGAAAATTAAATAGTGTAATTAAAACTGAGTACTTCCCCTTGCCCAATTTAGAAGAGCGAGTAGAAAGAGTTTCCGCCGCAAAATTTATTACGGTACTAGATCTAGCGAAGGGCTACTGGCAAATTCCAATGACGAAGAACGCAAGTCGGTTAGCAGCGTTCGTAACTAATTTCGGGACGTATCTCCCTCTAAGAATGCCATTTGGATTGGTGAATGCGCCATATTTTTTTAGTAAGATGATGGCTGAGATATTAGGGAATTGTGAGAAGTATGCAGTACCTTACTTAGACGATATTGCGATCTATTCCGAAACATGGGAAGAACACTTGAAACATGTTGACGAGGTTCTTAAAAGAATAGGAGCGGCAAATCTAACCGTGAAACCATCAAAATGTCAGCTAGCACAGAGCCGGACGAAATATTTAGGACATATGGTAGGAGAAGGCGTTCGAACACCAGCCGAAGCAAAAATCAAAGCAGTGATAGATTTTCCTACCCCCAAAACAAAAACTCAGATACGAGCTTTCCTTGGGCTAGCGGGTTATTACGCACACTATGTGGAAAAATTTTCTGTCATAGCCGCACCTTTAACCAATGCATTGAAAGGTAGGATGACGAAAGAGCAGATTAGATGGACGCCCGAATGCGAACAAGCATTCCAAGAATTAAAAATGAGTTTGACAAAAAAACCCGTCTTGCATGCCCCTGATTATACAAAAAAATTTATAGTCCAAACTGATGCGTCGGATGTAGGGATGGGAGTTGTAATGTCTCAATTAGATTCCGAAGGCAAGGAACATCCTATTTTATATCTAAGTAAGAAATTTTCAGACGCGGAAAAGAAATATAGCACGACTGAAAAAGAGTGTGCTAGTATAGTATACGCCATAAAGAAGCTTAAATTTTACTTGGATGGCCAGCACTTCACTATTGTCACGGACCACAATCCGTTAGTTTGGCTAAAAACCAATGCGGGTAACAACCCTAGATTGATGAGATGGTCATTGGCTTTACAACCATACAACTATACTGTCACACATAAACCGGGCAGTAAGCACCAGAATGCTGATGGTTTGAGCCGCTGTAACCTTTAAAAAAAGGAAAATCTAGTGATAAATTTTAATGTGTAAACGGTATTTTAATGTGTAAATAGTGTTTTAATGTAAATTGTTTTTTAAAATGTATTTGTATTGTATGAGTGCCTCTAAGAAGGGATAGTTGGTTCCACGACCCAGTAGTGACTTTCGTCCAAGGCTGGACAAAAGTCCCCTTTCAAAGGGGGGGAGAGTTGTAATGAATCAGCTTCTTCCTGGGTGACCACTGTGACATTCCTTTTTCCCACACTCGATAATGTACATTCCGGGCCATTCTTCATCAACGAAACTCCCACAGTGTTAAGTGCCTCCAGATTGCCAAATGGAAGACCCTCCTTTTAAGTACGGTCATCTGGCCATTTAGTGCTAATCCAGATAAGGAACCACACGTGCGTTTCCCAGGCAAATAAATCGTGTCTTCGAAAGGCGACAGTGTCAAACACTCCAGATGTCCTGCATTTTTCCCATGGTGGAGGGTGAATCATCAATGGACATTTTCCCACGGGCGACCAGAGACGATTCAGGTTGTTCTGAACGGTGATTGGGTAACAGGGAGTCTGAGAGGAAAATAAAAGGTGAGATTTTTCGGAAGAAGACGGAGAGAAGCTTCGTGTGAACCAAGGAGAGGAGCTTCGTGTGAACCAAGGAGGAGAAGCTTCGTGTGAATCGGACTTCTGCGTAGAATTCCACCCGAAGAAAATTCGGTGGATTCCGAGAGCTACCCCCGGAGTAGCCTAAGACGCCAACAGCCTGTTAGCTGTTCTTGTAAAGTTGTTTCCTTCGAAATGGTTCGAGGAACTATTCTTGTGTAATTTTCGTGTTGTAAATAGCATCATTCATTTAACCTAGATTAGAAAGAGTTGTTTTTATGTATTAAAGCTGTAAATAAAAAAATTTGATCATATCGCTACCTGTTTTTGGATCGAGACTTTACAATGGATACGATAACTCTTTACGATAATTTTCTGTGCACGTGAACGCGATAATATGCAAAGAGCCAGGAAGGGAAAATTTTGCATAATGTTTTATCATCAGAATTTTAAATTTTTTGAAATTTTGATCCAATCCATCTTTGGATGGACCATCTGATGGTCAATCCAGAGATGGATTTGATCAAAATTATTCACGTGGCTTAAAAACTCGATAAATCAAAAAAATACAATGATTAGATAAATGAAATTTGATATGTGGTCATTTTATCAGATTTGTAGATTTTTGATTCCAATCGAAAGAAAAGAATGTTCAAAATACCTACTTGGTGTTCTTTCCTTTGTTAAGAAGCGCAAAATGGTATTAATATGCAAGAAACTCAAGGAAAGAATAATCCCGATTATTTGTTTATTTTTTAAGCATGATGCCTCTTTATAATGTTAAAATTCGAATACAGGATATCTTTTCAAACGAAATTTTAGAATAATGTTTTAAGCGTTATCAAACTGAATCGAGTTTCCTTTTCGCAATATAAATACGCAAAAAAAAAAAAAAAATCTTTTAATGATTTTGGAAAGATTTTCTTTTAAGGCCATGACTACAGGAAATTCATAGTGCTTTTCAATTCCAGCCATGAAGTGTATTTCACACATTTCATTACACTTACAAAATTTTTTCATTTTTTGTTCAAAAATAAAATGATTCTTAATTTAAATATAAACAAGCCGCCATTGACAAACAGATTGTTCGGCCAGATTATTGAATTTTTAGAATATTAATCCCTGAATATGGAGTGCATTTCAAAAAAAAAAAATCGCCTTGTTAGTTGAAGATTTTCGGGCTGAAGAAATGAATTTAATTGAATCAATATGCTATTTATTACTGTGGTTGTAAATTAAAAAAATATTTATTCTATGAAATAAAGGCGGAAGTGGAAATCTTCTTTCGAAGTTTATATGCAAAGAAAACATTTTTTTAAAAAATCTTAATTTTAACACTAGTAAAATCCTGTAATTGAAAGATTTGATGGATGAATTTAAATTTTATCATAACATTAAAAGATAGCTACAGCTTTTTTTGATTACCATATTTGGTGTTTTATTCAAATAGCGTAATTATGGGCAAATAAGCCAAAAACTGAATTTTCTACTTAGTTTAAAGGATCATTGGCAAAACCTTCTTTTTCAAAAAGCATAAGCTAGTAAAATTTAACTTATAATCATCATAGTAAAAACTGCGTATTGCATTTAAATGTTTTATTAAAAATAACGAAAAAAATTATACTGGAATGAAATTGACATCATTAAGTAGTCAATTTTTTGAGTTTTAAGATAATGCAAAGGCGGTTTTTGTGAAATAACAGTTTTGGAAGATATGTTCAAGAATTTACACAGCGATTATCAATCTGGATGTAGTTAAAACTAATTTTATGCTGCGTTAAACTTCATGTTTGAAGCCGATTTCTTTATTTCTTTTGAATCTTCTTCTCTCTGACTGAATGGAATTTTTGTTGACACAGCGATCTCTCACCAAAGCATTTCTGATAATATTTTGCATAAAAAAAACCGTTATGTTTCTTGAATCGAAGCGTTCAAGAGCACAGTATCCTAGCATATGACGTGTGGTCGCCATCTTAAGAGTAAATAGGTCTAAAAAGGATAATATATAAAACTAATATATGATTCGACTAGAATACATTTAAATTTCCTTAAATAATTGCATTCTGATAGGGAAAAGTTACTTCATTTTTCCAAAAAGAATTCTAAGCTGAACTTTGATTCTACCAGAATATTTTAAATTTTTTAAAATAATCTTTTGCGTTCTGATAGTGAAAAATACTATAGGTGTCACCAAATCTCATAACCAAATAACGTGTTTTTTGGGAGTTGCACAAGAGAATTTTTCAAATAGATTATATCTGTATCTATAAATATGATAGCTTTAAAAAAAAGACGCAACCATCTAGATGGATGAAATTTGATATATTGCTTTGTACATTTCTGTCGAATTTTGAACGAAATATCTTCAAGGGAAATCAGTCTGTGACCGCGGTTAGATGTAAACGTGAACGCGATACTCAAAAATGCAACGTGTTAAATAGATGTAATCTTCTAATATGTTGAAATCTTCCAATGACATTGATTGTCCGTCGATTCGTGTATATGTGACCTTGATAATTCAAGAATGTAAAGATCTATATAAATAGAATTCGGTTTGTGGTTTTCACACCAAAATCGTAGATTTGTATCAAATTTAGAGCATAATTAGTAAAGGACACGGAAACAAAATGCTTTCTCGATTTTCTTCAACTCCACCTTACTGTGTACCTTACTGCACCTTACTGTTGCTACAAACTGCATCTTATTGTGTAAGGATACGAGAAAACTGAGGGGTCCTGCTGGTGTTTTATAAGAAAAGACACGCAAATTTTTTTGTAGAAAAACACATGTCCCGAAAATTTTTACTCGAGGTAATCCAAAATGAGATTTACACAAAGCAGATAACTGGTAGAAAAAAAATGTAAGTTCATTTTTTATCATTCGCAAATTGTCGCTGTTAATGAATGTTTATTGTATTTGATTAAATGAAATAATATATATATATATATATATATCGAATATTGGAGTTTCGTATGCATTTCGTTGGCAAACGATAATTCATCTAATTCCTGAGTTGTTAACTAGTATATATTGCAATTCAGATAATAGTTGTGTCATAATAATGGCAGTACTCTTCTTGAACATGCCTTCCGACAAATTGAGGGTATGATCAGGAAACTGTCCAAAGTTTTTCATAATCTACAAAGGATAACCAGCATTTAGAACTATTAATGAGGAAACATTAAATGTGTTCACAGCTAGCAACAGCCACTGTGTGGTTGTTCCAAATCACATATAGAAGACTAGGAAAAGCAAGACCATGTGCTACTACACCGTAATGTTTCTGTCTCTCATATCTCATCATCATTAAGCTCATTTGCAGGACTGTCACCAAGGCAATCGGCAAGGAAATCACCATCACTGATTGAGAGAAATTGGAAAGACAGCATCATATACAAAAACGCACGCTGCAAGACTCTTTGACAGAAAATGGTCTACGTAGATAGGAGACATCATCACAAATTGCCGCAAACATTTGTGTATATTCCATGGCCCAATATTTATTCAACTAAATTAACGCCCCGTTATGAAACAACATGCGATTTATTTTGAGACACACCTCGTAAATTTCAACGATGATTATATGACGAAGACGACATCTGACGACAATTGATAACCTCTTTCCAAACTTCCAAACCAGAAAATTTGTCACTTGATGTCGAATTTAATGTTCAGGATTTTGATGAAATCGAGTTTCGAATTTGGAATCCATTGAACCTGAGTCCTCGACTTTATTAGATGTTCCTCGACTCAATAGATGTTCCATGGAGGTACATTTAAAGGCATCAAGATAGGAATCTATTTTCTTATGTGCGGAATTTTCGAGGAACACTGGCTCAAATTTCTTGCTTAAGAACTATAAACTGGTACAGGGTAGCCCTTGTATACTGCAACAATTATATAGGAGATATTCGTCGAAAGCAATAACCTACCAAAATCTGGATTTAAATCTGAAAGAGAATTAATGAGTCTAATTCTGAGAACAAATTGCAGTTTGCTCTACATTTCCTAGAAATCTGTAGGAGCTGAAGAAAAAGAATATCTTGAAGCAAAATGTCATAGTTAGTCGGATGAAAAGTATGATACTTTGTCAGTGCCTGATTAAGCTCTGTAGCAGCCCTTAGGTAAAGTAAGATTCGGAACTCCGTTATCGTATCCAAAAAATCATATATTTTTAGCGATTTTATTTTAATCGATATGTAAATAGTTTTTAAATATGTCATTTCAGTATATCGTAACACATATCACGATAAACTGAAATGACATACTTTTAATTGAGGATGTCTTCCGGTAAGTTCGTTTCAGTATCTCAGATATAAAAGAAATTAAATTAACTTTTTAAAATTTAGTTAAAATTTTTTTAACAAAATTATAAAAAATATGAAATTATTGAACACTTTCTAAATATTTGAATACAAAGTTTGCCAGGGCTTTGATTTTCGAGTCAGTCAGCCCATTGAAAAAAAAATATATATATAATAATAATAATTGGTGAACGATCTTGAAAAAATGAAGAAAAGTCCTAAGAATAATGTTCTGAAATTTAAACAATATGCGATTTTAATTTGAATATGTTTAAGTATACGCCCATAATAAATCATGAAAACCAAAGATTAGATAACCATGAAACTGCCGAGAGAATTTCGTGGTATCGGGACCTTCCAAAGTGACGGGGCCCCTAATCTGTAGCGTACTTTGACTTCTTGATACTCCAGGCCTGGATTAAGTAATCTTGCGATTAAATTCTTGATACTTGTAAATACGGAGTGCGTTTAGAAATGTCACCATTGGGAGTTTTATATTCCGTAGGCCGCCTGGCATAAAACAAAACTTCTCAAATTTCCAACTACGTTGAAATGCATAAAAAATGGAGCATTAATTTTAAGCCAAACTAAATTTTAATGCAAACGTAACATAAAATAAAGAGTACAGTAAACCGAAATGGATACAATGCTGGCGAAAAATAAGTTACCCAATTCATAAACGATTAGCATGCGTTTTACTAGTCTGAATGGAACAAAATTTATGTTGCAGATCTTTCAAATAATACTTTTACGTAATTATTTAATAATTTTTGCTCAAAAGTGCATTGAAAACTATAGAACAATAAATTAATGGAATTATGCTCTATATTCAGTGTAAATGTTCAATATGTCATTGCAAAGTGCGTTAACGAATTGAAGGTCAACGTCTAACTTTTCTGAATTGGTTATTAGCAACAAAGATAGATTTCGTTGCCATGTTCTGGGTTTCAGAGAAGATTTAGTAAACTCTACGAAATAAAAAACAATGGTTTTGGAATTAGAACATCTTAGTCTTTCGGAAGGAAAAAAGTATATTGAGCATGCATATTAATCATTTATGTGCTGTCACATCAGTCAGGGCTGTGCTCAAATCTATTGAACAATTATTTGTGAGCTACAGTGCTCTTCTTAGACAAAATATTGTACTGAATTTTTACACAACTGACTAACACATCATTTCAATGACTTATGGTTTAAATTTTATATTATTAGGATTGAAGAAGTAGAGTAATACTCAGTAAAACTGAAATGAATAACTTATTTTCAGGAACATTTTCAAAATATTTCTGCTCATTAATTATAAAGAATCTGAATCAAGAGCTTAAGCATGATGTTTTGACAAATCCAAGGTTAATGCATTCGCTCACTTATGATTGCAATCCACAACTACCCCTTTTTATTCTGAATTTCCAAAGAATATTCCAAAGGTGCAGAATATCCGGAGTAAAGAAGATATTTTTAAATAATTAATTCAATTAATAATTAGAATAATTTAATTTCTGCCCACAGTATCTACTCTGCTATCTGAAGACTCGTGTCGTTGTGAATATAGTCAGAAAAAGTGTCATATTACGGAATTACAAATTATTTGATTGAAGCGGTGCTTGAAAGTATTGTCAGGATATAAAGGTTTAAGAAGCATTTCTATGAGTTTCCAATTCGTCTACTTAAACTTGTGTTTACGTAAAAATGCAAAAGTCCTGTTCGTTTCTATTCTGAGACGACCACTTTTCAACGATTCTATCTCATTAAGGGGAAAAACGCGGAAGGATGAGCGCATTTCCGGAATTCTTCATCACTCTTTGACCTTGATTTTTATAATTTTAATGCCGTATAATTTTAATTCAGTCTGCGAGTAATCCGAGTTTATTTTATTGTTAAATCTAAACATCCCTTCCTTTCATCTTTCCTCTCACCCCTATTTTGACGAATTAAACCTATCCTAACGCATGCGCACAAGCACGGAGGGTTTTAGAATCCGTTGTCAAACAATATATCTGAAATGAATGCATGCATTTTACTATTTCAGGTGGCACTTATATATAGGAGGCTTTCTCCCAGTGACTGAGAAGTTTTACAGTATCAGTCTTTTGCAATGAAGTCATTTGCTTTCTACAAGGACGCTACGAAATGCATACTTGTAGCATCAAGAAAGTATAATTAATACTTAATATAGATTTGCGATAATTATATATTTGTTATGAAAAGATAAATCAGATAAGTTGATTTAAAAAGAAAATAGTTCATTCATTTAATATAGGACAACGTTACTCTTTATATAGGTTTTATATAGATTCAGATTAAGGAATAAATTTCTTTATTGAAAGAGCAGATTTTTAATTCTTTGTTTTAGGATGCTTACAACGATTCTTTTCCAGAAAATACGCATTACGTAAAAAAGTTTTTTTTTTATTTCTTTTATTTTTTATTTTGCAATTTAGAATCTTTCTAAACTTGGAGCCAGAATGGGTGAGAAAAGAATGAAAGTACATTGTTAAAACTATTCGCTATATATTTCTTAAATAAATGCTAGATTTCTTAAAGTTAATGGCCCATATTTTTTTTTTTTTTTTTTTTTTTTGCATCTGTAGAATGATAGTATATTGAAAAAAGATTTGTATTGGTTATAAGAAATCTTGTATTCTTTTACTGTCAGGCTCTTTGCCTGAAACTGTTGGCAATTTTTATACGAATTTAAAAAAAAATTGCGTGGTTTTGTAGAAAGAAATGGTTAATTAAAAGAAAGAGAGGAAGAAATTGCTTAATAAGTCATCGAGTTCTGTAGTCTAAAAGACTACTAGAGAAGCCATAAAAGCCATAGAAAGAGCATTCATTCTTCCCCTTCCATTTTATTTAAAGAGATTATTATAATAAAGGCTTAACTTGCAGGTTGATACCTTGTATCTTTAAGTAATTATTCTTTGAAATATCAGAAAACTTGATAAAGTCCCTTAGAACAACGACAAGCTATGATAGCGTTTCGATTTTGGGGCCGAGGGTCAGAATCAGAATCGGATTAAACCCTCTAGGGGCCCTTAGGAAAAGCAAATCGTGATTAACCTTTTCCCCTTCCCAACTTCTGAAACCAAACACTTTTTTAATTTAGTTTAATTTGTATACACAGTTTTAAGTATCAAAATTTGAATTAGTAAATAGTAAAAAAAATTTTTTTTAATAAAAATGCAATAACAAATCATGTTATTTAAGGTTATTTTTCCAAGAAAGTTTCCATTAGTATATGACCTATAAAAAATTTAAATCAAAACATAATTTCATAAAAGTAAAAAAAACTTTTTAAATATAATCTAAATTCTATTTAATCATCTAATCGAACATCTAATTTAACATCTAATCTTAAATTCTAAAGCACCGTAAAATAGAACTTACATACGGGCAGGTTAATTAAGAATGCTGTTTGAATAACATTCTAAAATTTAAACAGTACTTGATTTTATTTGAATAAGTTCTAGTGCACGACTCTTGCAAATTAAATTTTTCTGTTATCGCAAAAAAAGGAAAAACAAAATTTTTGGAGACCTCTCCTTCTCCAGAGCTGTCGGTCTCATTGGTGCCAGTTTATTAATTCAGCCCTACTCATTGTTGCAAAACTTCCTCCAACACAATACTCCAATAGCTTTTCATTCTATTCTTACTATTTTTGTTGTTATAGTCACAATTGTTATCACGTACGTATGTTTTCTTAAAATATGCCGCAATTTACTGATAGTTTCGTTATATATCTTTAAATGCATGAAGCATCCATTCGCCGGAGATATTCCCTTTTTCTCACCCAAAATAGATATCAGATTTTAAAAATTCTTCACATGAGAATTTCGTCTAGATTGAACTTTCATATCAAAATAAAAAAGTCGCTAACTTCCTTATTAGGAAAATAATATTAATAAAGATGTTTTATAAGTTTAATATCACCACTTAATAAGACTTATAAAAGAAAATTGTTTCAATTGATTCTTTTATTTCATGTCTTATTGTTTTATTTTACATTTAAAAACTCACATGTGCGACACTCAAAAACAAAAAGATGTTTGGTAAAAAATGAGATAATTAGAGGAAACAATTCAAAATTTTTCTTTAAAAAAATTATACTATAGCACTGATTTCTGAAGTGATGCCATTGTATAAATGCATTCCCACCATTCATCCTATGACACGAGGCAACCAAAATCATTTGATCGTCAACAGTCAGATTTTATAATCATAGAGATTTCAAAATTTGCCAATGAATTTTCTTTTTTAGCTTCATGAATTACTGATTACCTTTCTAGAACTTTTTTCTATTTGATTTCGTAAACTCAATACGAAAACTAGGACAGAAGGAAATGAAATAAAATTTCTTTGTTTGGTGAGAATCTCTACCTTTGCTATGCAATTAACTCCAGTAGGTTTAAAATATTTTTGCTCATCGCGAACAGTTTGCGAAGATGCTCAATGTGATGACGGAGTTCGAATTCGGCAGGGAAAGGTGAGCTCTTTTTTAGGATAGATTTACGCTAATGCGTAAATTATGATTTTATGATTATTAATGACTTTTTATTCAGAATAGAAATTTTTAAGAAAGGAGATTTATGTTTAACTAAGTTATAGCAATTACTTGTAAAGGAAAATTTTAATATGGATTCATTGATACATTATTTAAAGATATATCGCAGACTGACTTTAACTCATTCAAGAGTTTATTGTTAAATATATAAAGAGAATTTAGATATCTATTTTTAATTACATGATTAATTATATGCAAATATAAATTCATCTCTCTTCCCACTCTTTGGTTTTGTCTTTTCGAATGTGGCATATCTATTTTTACTTTAATTAATCAAGTTGACTCATCAAATTATCTATTACTTAATTATTTCAAATGCATAAAATTTGTATTTTGCTTAAAGAAATTTCTTATAAAATTCTTGAGATGCATATGCGTTCATATCCATTCTTGTCAATTTATTTAATTACATGCATGCAAAATTAGCGTATCAAGAATGTAACTGAATGTTGCTTGATTGTATTAAAATGTAAGAACATTTGTACTAAATGCAATAAAACTGCTTGCCAAAAATATAAATCAAAATCAGTATATGTAAAAAATAAAGTTCAATAAAACTTTTCCATAATTAATAACTTCTGTAGATTAGATTTTTTTTTCTCATAAAACCACATTTTTTAATGCTTAACTCGGACTGATTCATTTTAGTAAAATTCTGATATTCTTAAGGATGGTTATATTTGTATAAATGATTGTATTGTAAGGAATTTAACGATGACAATGTTTCTGCTTCTGAATGCGAGTATTTTGAGTATAATGTTTTTTTTTTCTTTTGGGATTTAATGGCACAAGGGCCAGATATGACTGTGTTGCGGCAAATATAGGGTGCTAATAAAATTGATATATTTAATTCTAAAATATGATTTAAAATGATAAAATCTTATGACAAAATGAAAAAGATTATACAAAAAATAAGTACATTATCAGTAATGTCTTTAAAATTTCATACAAAGTAACAGAAAGGAAACCGTTTCAACGATCCTAAAAAATCTATAAAAATTAAAGGATGAAAATGTAAAAATAGAGCACAATAAATCTAAAAACAAAAAAATTCTACATCAAGAGACAGAACACAAAACTCCTTCAAGTTTTTTTTTTTTTTTAAATATTTGCCATGTACAGGGTTGTTTAAAGGTTATTATAAAATATTTTAAATTCTATTAATGGAAATGGGCTTTTTTTAAGTCTTCGCTTAACAGTATCTTTATAGAATTTGACGGTAGTAATCGATGGTTTTTCAAAAACATGCGGTATTCATCGATTGCTCATTGGGATTGTATTATATGCCATTATTTGAATTCAACCTCACTATCAAGACTTTGATTAAGCTTATCTGTGTCCATGGATATTGGGTCAGAGTTGACTGTAACATCATCATTTTCATCTTTTTATATAGTAAAATTATTGATCTGATTATAAGTAAAATTAACAGCTCACACAGAATGCGAGATTTGCCGAAATGATGTCTTCCAGAATTTAGAATTTGATATTTTGTCTGAATTTTACTTGATATCTTTTTTTTATGTTTTTTTCTTGTACGTAACTTTTTTATGTTTATGATGGTTCTGCAACATCTCACTAGATAAAATACTAAGCTCAAATATTTCATTTTCATGATCACTTGATGGATCCATGATTTCAGCAGAAACGTAAGATGTCTGACTGACAGTTGGCTGAGATGCAGTTTTACTATTGAGAGTTGATAGTGGTGTTACTATAGTGGATTCGGAATTATTATCAGATGACATGTTGTCTCCATTTATTTGAAAGAATTCAGTTGTAGATGGGGTTTTTTTTTTTCCACTATGGAAGAATGGCTTGCAACAGATGTAAGAGTTTGAGATTTAATAAGATCTCGGAATAGGAAATATGTTTTTTAATCTTTGTGCTAATTTTTTCTTTTTCTAATTAACATGCTGGATGATTCCGAGAAAAACGAAGTTCCAGTGTCGGCGTACTGGCATAGGGGTAGCGCGTCTTCCCCGTCATCTGAGTGTTCCGGCTTCGAGTCTCTGTTCGAGCATGATTGTTGTTCATCTGTGTTCTATCTGTGAGGTGTGCGAATGTGCCCCCCCCCCCCTGTAAAAAGGGGTTGTGCAAGCGAATGTGACGCATGAGTAGCTAAGACGTACTCTTGGCCTTAGATGGCACTATTGAAAAACAAGAGACACTCTCTCGGTTTGAAATCGCAGACTTCGTCAGCGAGCTTGTCTGTGACAAGTGCCATAAAAAAAAACAACAAAGTTCGAGTGCCTTAACAGTTAAAGCATTTCTCACGAGATGTGCATTGATACACGATTGTGGCTTACTTATACACAGAAAGCACTGGTCAGCGTTTCGCAACAAGAAGTTTTTAAATGCTCGAAATGTTGAAACTTAAAACTTTGAAGCGGGCCGGGAATACATGGTCTTACAGAGAGGTACTATTCCCTCCTTTAATATACTCAAAAGTTTGGCAGAACTAAAAGTGAGAATCAGATGCTTGGTATTTAGGAGCTAGCCATCCCTCCATATGGAAATATGTGGTATGTGGCTGAACCGCCGTCTTTGAAACTCTTTATATATGTCTTCTGTCCCAGCATTAGATAATTCTTCACAGAAGATTATTCTTTTGGAAGAATTCAATGAAAAATATGGTGAAATAATGATTGGCATATTTTCAAAGAAATTTAATTTCATAATTTTCTGGGATGTCTTAAGAGATTGTACTTCAAAATAAATCGACAGATCGAAACTTTTTAATGCTCTTCACTTCAACATATTAAAGGTTATCTCCTTTCAACTAGAAACAGCGATACGGAATGAAATGTTTCGTTAGTAGAGGAAATACTTTTAATAAGAAAAAAGGTGGGAAATTTGCTTGTTTTGAAGGGGTAAAAGATAGGATTTCTTGCCCACTTAAACGAGCAGGTATGTGCTTGTCCATTCGACATTGTTTATGACTCAGGCTCGATAGTTCCACCCAGGAGCCCAACAAGGGCTGGCTGCTATTGACTCTGGATATGTCCAGCTTCGGCGCTTACCATAGTGCTTGCCGAAACCTATACATTCAGAGTAACTCAGGGGGTGAGTAACCTAGGGCAAGCCCAAGAAGTGGTCCCTTCGCTTGATCCCTAGCAGACTACCCACTCAGGTAGCTAGCTACCGACCAGACCGATACATCGGCAACAATAAGAGTACCACCGGTGTAATGGGTTAAGACGCATGACTAGCAAGTGGGATTTTTGGCTGTCCATGAAAAGCAAGAAGCAAACAGAGCGGCGATAGCTTTTCTTCGAGAGCTCCCTCTCTTGTCGTCTTAAGCAGGAACAAATAATATATAAAAAAAAATTTAAATCAATTCCTACTTAGGTCAACAAAGAAAATTTTTATTTTAGTTACTTTTTATTAAATAATTACAATTAATATAAATATGTATATACATATGACAATATCACAATATTAAGTGGCAAAAGAGAAAGCGAATTTCCTTGCAATTGTCCATTTTCTTTTCTATATATGGTTCTGGACTATTATTTTTGTTCGTTACTATTTACTTCCTTTCTACTTGTTTTCGTTTTTAATTTATGAAGCTGATAGTGGTCTATAATTTCTCATTATATTCATCTCTTGTAATGCTTCATGATTGCAAGGAGTCTTTCCAGTGAGTTTCGAACAGTCCAGTTCTTCAATTAATAGTCCATCTAATGATTTCACACGACTCAAGGCGACATATGCTTGACCTGCTGCGAAGAGTTTTCGTCCTAGATATATTACTGCATAATATACAGTGCTACCTTGCATCTTATGTACTGTTGATGACCATGATAGTATTAATGGTAACATTCTTCATTCAGCAGTACCGTAGTTTCGTTTGGAGGGGAATTGCACTGATATTGGCTTGATTCTGTGAACACCATTATTGCCAAAATTCACAGTAACTGGAATGTCTGTACATTTGCGTGCCGCGGAAATCAAGCCAATGAATTTCAGTGATGAATCCAATCGCACCATTAACCAAACTCTTCTTCACATCAATATTTGATCTTAACATCACTTTAGCTCCGACGAATATCTCTAATTCTGCAGGAAGACCACCAGTTTTATTCATGTCAGTTGGTATTATTTTACTCATATCTAATGCTTCGATGTTACGTGTGCGTGCAGCATCTACCAACTGGTCTTGCGCTTTGATTCTCGATATTGCAGTTACATTTCTTCTGAAGTGTTATAATACTGCATCTATGTTTTTTTATTTGGTCGTTGGTCGGGTAGATACGTAGTGCCTTTTCAATTGAGAACTCTCTATTCATATTATTATTGTTGCACACTTTATTCAATAGCACTCGCATATATCTCTGTTCCATCTCTCCGACTCTTAATGCATTTAATACTTCAACAAATGTATTATCGCCTTTCTGTCGCATATTGTCTCGAAGTTTTACTAACGTGAACAGTTGCCATAGATGTATTGCTGGAGCCATGTACTGTGGTTGGTTGAAGACTTGAGATCCTCTAATTGGTGGTAGTTGCATCAAATCACCAAATACTATCAAATTGATGCCACTGAATAACACGTTGACTGTCTTAAATTGCTGCAATCGATTGTCTATCATGCATAACATCTCATATGGCACCATTGATATTTCATCAATGAAGAGGAACTCGATATCTTGCCATTGTTCACGCATAACTTTCAAATAATTTCCAGTTAGCTTCTGCATTGGCGCTATTCTTCCATCTTTCTGAACTGGTAATCTCAATGTGATGTGAAATGTTTGTCCTCTTATCAGGCACGCTGCCACACCCGTTAAAGCACACACATCTTTACAACTGGCTTGCCTTTAACATATAATTTATTTATTTGATTCCTTAGAAGTTTGAATAGGAATATGTTGCCAGTTCCTGCGTTGACTGTGATGAAGAGCCTCAAGCGATCCTGACTACCATTCATTTGTTCTTGCACACAGCGTGTTATATTAACGAATATCACTCGTTGTCCTACATTCATTGCTTGCTTTGCTCTTTCAAATTGCTCTTCATTCATTCGTTCGTTCTTCTTCAGGGATCTCCACAATATCATCATGATCTAATGGCTGAGGCTCTCTGTTCAGAAGTTCAAATGCATGTGCTCTATTAAGCGCCATTTCCAATTGTCGATCTCGTTCTCTATATATTTCCATCATTTCCACTGCTCTCTTTACAGCTCTTCCCGTGCCTGAAAGGCTTCCCGTGCACTATTGAAGCCCTCTAACAATTCATCTTCTTAACGGTAAGGCACATATTGCAGGAGAAGGCTGTAATAGTAATTCTCTGGATCATTTGCAGCTATGATATATGGAACAGACACATATGCTGGTCTACTTCTGCATGCCATTTTCGTATTATTTTGAAGTGCAATAAATTTTCTTCGCGCTCTTGTTGGCTTTTATTCGTAAGCACCTTGATCAATATTGTCTTCACTGTTTTCACTTCTTCTTGGATAGTATGGTTCAAAGAGCATTGCAAATGTCATCAAGTTCATTGTGTTGAAATTGTATCCATTGTATCCATGCGCTTCACCCAATGGACGAATTGCATAGAGCTTAAATATGTTCGCAGCGAATCCTTCTGCTTGGCCAACTTCATTGAACTTGATCATTCTATATCGCGTTTCTGGCTTTCTTTTATTCAGGAATACACCTTTACGGGAGTTTTCTCTTAAGTTGAGATATCCCAATCGGAAGACGCATTCACACGCGAAAACTTGCCGTTCCTTCAATATGCGCATGCAAATTCGGAAGAGTTGTCGAGATAAGTTTGACTCTTCGCGTCTAATTTCTCTAATGGCTTGCGCTATGCTATTGGTGACACCTTCTGGTTCTGACTTTGATATATACTTTGCAATGTAGTGAGCAATTGTTTCATTTGAACCGCACGGTTAAATATACATGTTGGCTTGCTATAACTTTAATAATATTGGATTGTAATTATTGACATAAAGCTCTTCACTGGTGTGCTTTAGATTGAATAATCTTTCTCCATTTGTGATGAAATCTCTTGAATCCAGATCAACCATATGTATTTGTGCACATGCATTTCGTGGATATCCAAATCGACATCTTGAATTCGGACCTTTTTTTCCGCAAGTATGGGATTGGCGATGTATTTGCATTTTTCTTACTAGATCATGTAATTCAGCATCTTGTACTGTCAATTCACATGAACAGACATGATCGATACGTTGTAGTTCTTCAGGTATGTTTAATAACGGGTGATCTTTAATCCACACTACCATATGCAAGTGAGGACTTCCACGATTCTGGAATTTCTATTCGCCACTAATAATCCTCTACTTGACCACCGAACACTTCATCATTATTCAAAATAAATGTCACCAGCGCATTGACTCTAATCATGAAATGTCGGCTAGCTACTACTGGATACATTTCCACCAAACGTTGTTTCGCATAGATATCCAATTCGTTAGAATCTTCGTTCGGTCGTCCATTTACTATCAATAGTGCTTTGCGCATGTCTAACCAAATGAGATCATTACAACTGAATGTTAGGAAGTAACAAGATGGTCCCAGGCACCTTATTTATCCAATCTGTTCATTATGCGCTGTATTCCAGTAGGCCGCTTATCCTCTTATGTTCTTTAGGTAAAGATGTATATCGTCTACCATTCCATGTTCGCCTACAATGTTTCGTCCACACGCTGTTATAGTTGATTTAACACGTAGGTACTCGGACATGGAGAGAGCATAGAAGAGATAGTCATTTCGTTGAAATCGTGTGTCACTTCCCAGAATTCTGTATTGGAAGTAATCCAATGGAGTTATTGGGACATCATGTTGCTGTCTTAACGTAACTATCTCTTAACTATCCATTTTTGCCATATGGGAAGAGGAAATACCGTGCATATTCTTCTGCCTTTAATTCATGTGCCTCATTTACTATATTGTCCTTTGTTTTGAGTCTTATCTCATTGCCATTATCACATATTTCAATCTCATATTCAACATTTGGCTTTGCACAATCAATTGGAGCCATCACTGATGTTTGAATTTGTAGTACTACTTCCGCTTGTGATGTTCCAATCTTACAATCTCTTGAGTAGCTGCTTCTTGATCTATTACGAACGATGTTATCTTTCACATGAACATCTATATAGTTCACCGTGTATTGGACATTTTTAGATCCTGTTGCTTATTTGCATACTCGCAGAAGTTCATCAAATTTATCACGTTCTATTACGCATGCTTTTCCGTTTTATCCTCTTGCTTTACCACCTCTGCCATATAAAACTAAAATTAATTAATTAAATTTGATTAATGAATTAATATTTGAAAAGACTGTATTAACATCAAGTGTCATCCACTTCAAGTTTAAAAAATTGTATTTGAACTTGAGTGGATGAATAAAAAGTAGTTTATTAACGATTGAAAATTTGAACAAGATATATAAATATATATAGGTAGAGTGAGAACTAATAGTAGGAATTGAAAAAAGAAAGCAAAGAGCTGCCGATTAAGGGGATAGGAGGGCAGACTAGATCATTAGGGTGTCTAGGGCTCCTGAGGCACTTTACACCTGAAAAAGATGCGCCTCTAAGGGATTGAGGGTATAATGTTTTGTGTTATTCCATTACTTGAAATATTTGAAGAAAATAGCTTCAATAATTTCTTAAAAAGGTTTCTTTGAATATGATTAGTTCATAAACAAAATCTTTTTCAAATAATAATTAAAATTCAGTCTAGAAATTCTAAATAAATTTTAGGGAATACGGACCTTTTTATTTATACTAGTTTATTAAAGAAAAGGTTTATTTTTCTCAAAACTATCACAATTGCTTCTAAAGAAAAATTTTACTGCGATGAAATTGTTTAAAATATTTTTGAAATGCATGGATATTTCAAACAAGTTCATTGTTCGACAATTTATAATTGTTTCTTTTCTCCAAAAGTATTTATGCAAATCTAGACCTGAATCTTTTTTAAAGAGTTAAAATGGAGGATTGTTCCGATGCCATATTGAATTTCAGAAATCTAAAAGCAGAAAGATTTTTGGATTTAGGATTTAGTTTGTTGTCGAGGAGTTACAATTTAATGTGAGGCGTTTTTGCTACTCAACGCCGAAGGCCTTGAAAGCTTTGCTTTAATATATTGCTTTTATTTCAGTTTCGCTACATTATTTTTTTTCTGAAAATTGATTTTTTTTTTGGGGGGGGGAGGGGTCATAATGTTTGAATCTTAGCAATTTACAGCAGAAATGAAAATAAATATCCCGGGTAATTTTTAAAAACCATTTAATGAATGGTTTTACTATTATAAGCTGACATTTCTCTTGCATTTTTTTAGTAAAAAGTATTTTAATTCTATATTTAATTATATTTATCCATGCAAAATGGTTAGAGATTACACGATTTTGAAGATTTCCGAGCCATAAAAATGCCATGGAATTAGAACTGCTTGATAATTACGGGATTTTATCAGATAAAGGTTTTATTGTCAAATATTTCATTCATTACTCTAGACTTGATTTTACGAAAACACAAGTAACTTCCCCTTAACTTTTGTAAAATTATAACTAAATGCATTTACCCGACAAAAAAAAAAAAAAAAGAATTAATCATTTTATAATACAAATAACAAACCGCTAACTGTGATTAAAAAACACGTTAATTCCTTCATTTATTCTTAAGCAGTAAGATTTAATTATAAAAATCTTCTCTTTCACTCTTACTACTTTAAAATAATTTTTCGGTTTGAAGTATATGGCTATCGCTAATGATTTAGAAACTAGTTATTTCCCCACTACAGCCTGAGTAAAAACTTTAAGGCCAGTAAAATTTTTTGAGAAAATGGAAACATATAAACTGAGGAATTAAAATACCATTTGATAGATAATTATTGAGTTTAAATAAATGTAAAAAAAGTAGAAAAATTATTTTGCAAATATTTTATTATTAGAAAATATTACAGAACATACAGATGAATATTTGAGCCTGAGTAAAAACTTTAAGGCCAACATAGAAAATAACATATAAGAAAAAAATTGCAAATTCTTAGAAGGTTGTGTAGGAGCCATTTCTTCGAATTACTTCAAATATTCTTGTTTTCATTAATGAGGCGAGTTTTTGACAAAGGGTGGGGTCGGTTTTATACCATTCATCTTCGATAGTAAATTTCAGCTCTGTTGTTGATGTAAAATGTCTCTCATTTGCATAAACTCTTCTTGCTAAGTCACCCCAAAGGTTCTCGATTGGGTTGCGGTCATGTGATCTAGCTGGCCATTTCACAGTTTCAACATTGTTGACTTGGAACCAAATTTTTGTGCTGTTACTCGAATGGATCGATGCATTGTCTTGCTGATATTTCCAATTTTCTCCAGCAAGACATTCGGCATTTGGCAAAAGATAATTTGTTAGGACATTTTGGTATCCTTGTGAATTCATTCTACCTGAAACGAATGCAATTGAGCCCACACCATTGTAAGCAAAACAGCCCCAAGTCATGACAGACCCTCCACCTAATTGGCGCTTGGAGAATATTTCTTTTTCATTTCTTATATCATGCCAGTAGAAATTCCAGCCATCTGGTCCATCCAAATTCCATATTTTTTCGTCAGAAAAAATAATTTCTATCCATTGGTTGTCCCAGGTCATGACTTTCTGGCCAAAGTTCAAACGCTCTATTTTGTGTCTCTGCAGTAAGGCTTCGTCAATTTGTTGTATAAGTGAACCTTCCAGACCTTCTAATTGAGTTATAAATCGTTTTTTGACAAACTTTTAAACCTGTCGTCGGAATCAGTTTCCTGGTTGAGTATTTTCCAGTAGATGCAAGTTGGCAAACTCTTCTTTCATCACGCGGGGACAAAGCTTTAGGTCTTCTCCCAGTATTCTTTTTACCATAATTGTCTTTCAATTTTAAAAAATTGTTGACTACAGTCTTTGATCTTCCTATCTTTATCGCAATAGCACGACTACTCATTCCTGTTGAAGACAAAGCTTCGATCTGTCCTCTCTCACGATCAGTTAACTTCTTACCCATCGCCATCTTCACAAAGATCACCAATACTTCGAAGAAACGTATGACAAATATGAAAATTGCAGCGTTGTCACAAGCTAGTAGTTGCAATGGTAATTACACGATTATATTATATTTATTTTTAAAAAAATGACTGGTGGCCTTAAAGTTTTTACTCAGGCAGAAATACTAACTTTTTAAATAACCACATGTTTCTCATAATTATGTACTTACAAATTATGTTTATGGCATTTATTTCTTATCAATAAACTTTAATAATTAATATTATTTGAATACATTTTATTTCATTTTACATTTTCTCAAAAATTTTTACTGGCCTTAAAGTTTTTACTCAGGCTGTATTAGAGAGGAGTACTTGTATGCATGATATTAAATTCTGTGCAGTTAATTTCTCCCAGAATCAATAAAATCTAGTACCTGATCTCATTCAATGTGCTTCTTCAAAGTGGAAAAGCAACTCACAACAAGAAATTATCTCCTGATTTCGACCTAGGGATCATTCATATCGCAAAATAGCATTCCTTGTAGCAGACAAGAGATAAAACGAGTTTCCGAAAACAAGAATTATCAGAGAAGCTATCTCCAACTAACCATTGTAAAATATCACTCGCATTCCAGAAGCCATTTCATACCACTATGTTCAACAGAAAACAGGAGCGAGACATTTAATTACCGTGATAAGAAGGCTGTAGCGCCTGCTTTTCTCATATTCTGCAGAGACTTGTTTGATAGAAGGCCCATATCACTTCCAAGAGGTATCTATAGCTAGCCTTCTTAGAGTTTTAGTTTGATAGCATTTTTAGGCTGGCACACATTCTGTAAAAACTTCTGAAACGAGAGGTGTAAAAACCTCTGAAAAATCTGTAAGGAATACGCCATTGGATTTTTTAAGCAAATTTGCACAAAGTTGTTTCTTAGATAGTACGTACTCGCTAAGAAAAGGTTTTTCAATATTTGTAATAAAAGACATATCGAAATTTAAATCTGTTGCTCAATAAATTCGGTGTATATTGTAGAACAAAGTTAATCCCTTTAAAGTAAATCCTTAAATCACAAAGTTAATAAAATAAATCACTTTAAATTTAAAAAAATTCAGTGATACCAATTTATTTCCATCAATTTCTTTAATAGGGCGTGGCTTACAACCATAGAATAAAAAAGTTAAAGGACACGACTTCAATTAATAATGATGTGATTGAAATCAAAATTCAGACACTTCGGCGATTGATGCACAGAAAGTTTTTTCTCTAAATAAAATTAAATTTTGAACATATCCATACAAATTCAATAAAGACAGCTTAAAAACTTCCCCTTCAGAAAAAAAAAACTCTTGGAGAAAAACAAATAATATAACTAATACATCACATCTTTATCTAAAATAATAAAATTATCTCTATTGTAAGAAAATGATCTAAATATCTCTATATGTTCAATAACAAAAATTATATTTTGTTACATATTCTGAGATAAAAACTCAAGAAGAAGAAGCATGGTTACTCAAGAAAGGTTTGCAATAAAAGTGCTTTTATTATCTTTGATTAAAATTCGATTCATGCTGTCAGAAATTATAAGCATCTTATCAACTAAAGAAATTGGACTGATTACAGTTTTATTTTTGCCAAGAATTTTATAGAAGGAGAAGATGTATGGTTGCACGCTTTGCCCTGATGGAATTTTATTGCTTGATGGGTGTGGAGATGGGCTCCTTCTTTAAATAATGGCAATAAAATATTATTTTTGATAATATGATGAATTGAATTTCGACACTGTTAATTTTTTGCGTTACATACAAAATTAGCAATAACCATTAACCCCTTGCTAAAAATTTCTTCGGATTCTTTGATCAAGATTAAAATATTATGTTAATTGTCTACTGTATCATATATATATGTAAAGAAAATATTACACAAACAAATGAGAAAATGCATGAGAAAAAAAGAAAACTAATTAAAAAAAAAGATCGAAAGTAAACCGGAGCAAAGAAGACAAGCAGTGGCTACCTCTCTCTCTGTCCTCTCCTTTTTTATATATATATATATATGTGTGTGTGTGTGTGTGTGTCTGTGTGTGTGTGTGTGTGTGTGTGTGTGTGTGTGTGTGTGTGTGTGTGTGTGTGTGTGTGTGTGTGTGTGTGTGTGTGTGTGTGTGTGTGTGTGTGTGTGTGTGTGTGTGTGTGTGTGTGTGTGTGTGTGTGTGTGTGTAAACATAATTTTTTAAGCAGAATCGTGGCCGAAGAATTTCGAATTTTAAAGCTTCGTTTTTATTCCATTCCGGGAGGCATGATTTATGTGCAAGCTGAAGCGACGAGCACATCACACATAAACACAGAACGATTCAAGAGCGAAATGAGGGAAAATAAAAGGAATATTTATCCTGTGATTATATACTATGAGATTTTGATAGCGATTTCTTTACACGTGTTGAATTAGGCAGGGGAATTATAGGGATCTTTTAAAAGAATGTGCTTCGCTATACAGTTTTTATCCCTTCACTCTGAGCGTGTGAACTGCCCATTTCAGCATTTTTACAGAGCTTCTGTTGCATTAATTAAATAAAAAAGGGGGAATTAGATCAGGAAATAAGAGAACACTTTAGAATGAAGTTAATATGGGTTAAAAATTAGGAAATTACTTAAATTTAAATCAGATTTTAAAATATCATTATATACATACACACACATATATATAAAGAGAGAGAGAGAGAGATTGCTTATAGGTATGAACTCGACCCTTATCTTTTTCTGATCCTTCATAGCGAGATTGAAAGGTCTATTAAACCTAAATAATAATATATAAAATATTTTATAAATGATATGATTTAAACATTACAACTTTAATTTTCCTGCAATCTCACTCAGACTTAGGTGAGTTCGAGGAACCATTTCGGTAAATGTAGTAGCTATCTGAAGAGCGTCTCTAGGTAGCCAATCTTTTATAATTCCAACTAAGGTATCAGTTTGATACAAATTATTTTTTATATATAATAAGATCCCCATAATGCTATTTCCATCTAAGGGGTCTTTATCTAAGTTACATCAACCGAAACTGTGAAATCCATTGACAATCATTTAAATTTCTCCAAAGAAACTTCTTTCATTTTTTCAGCTTATCTTTTCAAGTGTTTTGCAACATTTTCCCTTTAATGCTCTCTTCGTTTTGCCATAAATAGCATAGAATTTTTCCATCCATATACTTTTCCTACTGTTTTCCCACGTATTACGCACACCGAACTTTTATAAATGTCACACGAATCTGTTTCAATAGACTTTCATTCCACTAACAATACAACATGTTTTACTGTCGCTAACAGCTGCTTCTCTTTATGATATAAGTAACACTCCACTTATTTTAAGTGTTGAAACAGAAGTTGAAGTAGAGTGGCGAAATCCCCCCCACAGATTTCTTATTTTAACATCTTCTGTGAAATATTTATCTACCTTAGGGATTTGATTAAATCTTCCTTTCCATTATTTCACTGCGACATATATAAAATGAAAATTATTTTTTTTTACTTGCATTACTTATAGTACTTTTTTCCCTTAGGCATTATATAAAAATTCTGAATATTAAAAAAAAATCCTTTTTTTAACATATATAAAGCATTCAAAAATCTTGGTAATTAAGTCCTCATCTATGAAAATATAGGAACTATTTCACGCATATCGTTAAATGTATCTATAAAAATTTACCATAAATAACGTTTAATGATATATCTAGAAACCCGTGACAAAATTAAAATGGATTGCATAGGATAGATAGGTATGAAATTACTAAAAAAGAAAACCAAAGATCGGATTCAAAGATGAATTAAAATTAATACATTATTAATCTGTCTATGACATGCAAAATTGCACTTTATTATAATTTTAGTAAAAATCATTTTCGTACGTATAGAAAGGTATGCATTATTTCCTAAAAAATTTTGAAAGCTTTAAGTGTCAAAAATGTTATAACTTCGCTTATCTCGTTTTTATCCACGCGAAAGTGCTTATAAATTCGTTGAAATCAATTTATACTTAAAAGGACATTTTTTTTTTTTTTTTTTTTTTTTTTTTTTGTCGCACTGAAGCACTGAGTTTTGAAAATATGAATCTAGCTAGCTAAAAGATCTTTCCCATTATGCACTGAACAGTATCAGCATAGCTGCTTCACATAATTTTAAAATAAAAAAATAAATTTATGAATATGTGTGTTCGAGAAAAATCTCCAGTTGATGTTTGGTTATTATATTTATAGCATCTTTTAATCATAGTATATATTTTGTGGCTAAAAATTTCCATAATAGTTCTTTTTATTTTTAATGAAAATTGTTTTTGGTTTTTCACTTTCAAAAGCATTAGTCTAAATTCCAAAAGATCAGTTGTTCAGAATATTGTTGTTGATCGAATAAAAATAAATGTATCTTTTATGCTTATTTACCTCTAGTCTGGTGTCACGGTTTTTCTCGCCGAACTCTTTTTCAAACAGTTTTTTTCTTTCAACACTCGAAATATGAAAAGCTGGGATTTTTATTATGAGTATTTTTTATTCATTTTTTTTAAACCTGGAGATATATGTCTCAGTTCTATCAATCATAAATATACTTTCTAATATTCACGATTCGATTTTCAGGAAAGTAGTTTCCGATGATCTGTTTTACTTCTCAAATTATTTGAAAAATTACTCATTTCTGAAGCACATATGATGCTCTTATTGACAGATTTTGAAATTTATCTAATGCCTACTAATGCTATTGTGGAATGTTTATTGCTTTCGTAAGAATCAAGAAGCAAAGTTCTTTTCGCCTAAATTCAAAATATTTAAAATTTCTGCTCTTTGCTTCCTATACAAAAAAAAAAAAAAAAAAAAAAAATCTAATATGAGTTTTGTTATAATTTATTTTGTTTAACACATAAAATAGCCATAAACTCTAAGTCATAAGCTAATAACCATATATAATAAGCCTTTATTCTCAGTTAGGGAAGCTTATTGTCTTTTAATTCTCTCACATTTTACAGAAACCGTCGTAATTTTTAAAATTTTTGGGAATAAGAGCTTATTATAAACTTTTCTTTTTAATACAACAAACTGATTCCTTAATTTTGCACCCCTTGGCAACTACGCCCAGGGCACATGCCCGTGTTGATACTGCATCGTTCAGAGGTGGCGTGGTGGTCCATAGAGTTGAATAAAGTTATATATCAGCTCTATGTGTGGTGGTCCGCTGTACACAAGAAGAAGAGCACATGCCTTGCTTGCTCCACCTAATTAATATATATATATATATATATATATATATATATATATATATATATATATATATATATATATATATTAGTATTTCATCTATCTTTTTCTCTATTTTTTATGGTCATTTTTTAGTTTTCATGCAAAGTTTAATTAAGTTTTACAAATTAAAAAAAAAGTAAATGCTTCTTGTGAAAGAATTTTTCAATATCGTAATGAACGTTATACCAAATCCATTATTTCATCAAATCTTTCTTTTGCAAATTTTTCTGCTTTAAATCATAATATAAAATAAAATTCATCTTCAGTTTTTGCATATTGATTTGTAAACGTGATATCTTTTTTAATGATGTCAGATTTATTACTATGATATTTTGCCTTTAATTTGATCAATTTTTAACATTAATTCTTAAATAGCATAATTTTTAATATTATTTTCTCTTTTTAATATTATTATTTCTATTATTATGTCTAAAAAAACAGTTCATCTTCATTGCTTCGTCTGTTTCTTTTATTATTATTATTATTATTACTTTTTGTTTTTGCTCCAATGTTTGTTTTCACCAATTCTTAAAGGGGGGGGGGCACTTTTTTGCTTCTCTTTTCTTTTCTTTTTTCCCCCTTTCTTTCTTTCTTTCCCCTCCCCTTTTCTCCCCCCCCCTTTTTTTTTGCATTGATGAAAAGTAATTTTGAGTATACATTTTTCTATTAGTTTTGATAGACCCAAGAACTTAAACCAATCCTTTTACTTACTTCAAGATAATCTTCTGTAGAAACAGTGTCATTTATTTTAATGTTACAATTAGTTTGAATATGAATTTTATAGTCAGTTAAAAGATGTGTAATTATTGTAATCTGAATAAGAAGTCATTTTTATTAAATCTCATATTTTTAGAGAGGTAGTCTGCTGTTCACTTTTTTAACAGTTCTCTAACAAATTCTGAATTATTTATCTAATAAGAAATATATATATATATATATATATATACGCAGCACATTTGCATTCTGTTTATGCACCAAAATTTTGTTTAAATACAAATATATTTCGCTAGCACTTTTCCGTTCTTTTTTTTAAATTATTTTTTATTTCTTTCCCAGTTTATTTCTTGTAATTAGTTTCTTATAGCTATTAATGTTTTCGTCAATACAGTCGAATAAATTTCAGATTTTTAAACTGAATGATGTAACTAATATCTTTGGGATGTTGGATGAGTCAGCTTAACCTCTAAGGTAGTTAGTATCGTCAAAAGGTGATGGCAAAATATTGCTCTCATCTCAATATCAGAAGTCTTCTAAAGGAGAGGAATCCATCACAAGAGGGATTTCTTTAAGTACGATTGTTTTTGATTAAAAAGCAATGGCGGACTGGCCATTCAATGGTAAGCTGTCACCCTTACACATAAGACAATAAGGGCCCCGGGATAATATGTGAAAGACAAAGTGAATTCTAGCAGATAATAGCTAGAATTTTCTTTGCCTTTAAAAACTAACTAAACAAAATAGCAAGAAACTGTTTTTGGAACAAAAACGCGATCTCTTCTGAGACCTGACCACAATGACCTGCTGGATTTTTACGACTGTCGATATCCTGTGGCAAGACAGAAGGGATGCTACTCGTCTTTGTTACAAATGTACGGTCCTTGCAGGAGGTGACTAAACGACGTGCTTCCCTTCTCCCCTTTCATTATTTAATTATTTAATGATTTAACTGCAGAAATAATTATTGATAGATATGCATAATCATTTAGGGAATTAAAATGGTTGTTGATGTAACCTTAAAGTAGTGAACCGCATGTAATATATTTCTGTATTGTTGAGCTGTTAATCTTCAACGATATGAAATGTTCTAAAAAAATATTGAAGTTGACAGATATTATACTTTATTTTAAGCTTGGATAAAAAAAAAAATTCTTCAAAATAACTATGAGGTTTCGAAATATCAGTATGCTATAAGCCTATCAAAAGCTAATTTATAATTCTGTATTAATTTTCATTTATATTTGATATTCCTTAATTTCTTAAATATATATATTATTTGTATACTGCAATTAGTAATATATCTAGCATATTTTTAGATTGGAAGTAAATTCAATTAATTTATCGATTTTAATTAGATATTTGTGTGTGATTGAATGCCCCTCCACACGCCGCCTGACAACCACTGAAGAAAGGCATTTAAGGAAAATAGATAATTGTAATGCATTTGAAACACAACTTTTTTCAAGGTGTGATGCACAGCTAGCCGTATTCCATTTAAATTGCTACAGACAAAAAGTTCATTGCATTTTTTTCCAAGTGTCATTCCGTCTGATTTTAAAAAACAATGATAAACTATTCCTTCAAATGGAATCATTAAAATATATATTCGCTTTCTTTGTGAAAGTTTAAATGGTTCATTCACAACCTTTTCATAGCATTTTTTTTTTTTTTCAAATACCATGGTTGACATAATTACAAATTTCACTTATATATGATTTATTTCATTATTTTAAATATTCAATAATGCAAATCTATTAGTACATAGTGTGTTCAATGCAGAAATTCTTTTCACATTTCGAATGACGGTCCTACATTTATAGAAAATCTGAAAAAAAAAGTCTAAAATATTCGTTACTAATTGCGATTTTTTTTTTTTTTTCCTTCCTTCCTTTTACAAAATTTGGAAAATTTAGACAGATGGTGTTGCTTGTTCAGGACAACATTTAATTTTTAGGAATAATAAAATTAATTCATCAAATATATTTTATATAAAATAAGACGGTATATAGTAGACTCCCAAAACCCAACCTAATGCGATAGAAAGACAAGCAACATTACAAAGATGCCTAATAAGCCAGATGATAAATTTTCACCCCGCCCATATAATTAAAATAACTTTTTTTTAACCAAAATTCTTTCTTACTCATAATTGTTTTCACCGTTTAGATAGGCCAATAATTTATAAAAATGTGTTTAAAAATGCCAGTAAAACTTTTAAAAAAATTATGTTTGTATGTACAATACATTTTTAAAATTTATTACAGAAATATAAAGTACAAAATTAAAAATATTATACATGAATACTGTGTATCAACGCATACGGCACGTAAAGGATTGTTGCTGGAAATCTTTTGGTATATTAAATTATTCTTCATTTTATTGTGCATAGTTAAATAGTTACGATTATTTAGAGTCTGTTTTAATTTCTAACAAGATTTGTGTTGCCGAATGTCTGGAGAAAATCCTTCAAATTTCGGCGAATAAGATGCTATTTTAATTTCAAACAAGATGATAGACTCATAATATTCATCTTTCTTAGTTAATCAGTATATATAATCCTCCACCGCTAGACCCCAAACAAGTGTCTGCTACTTTGTTTTGGGGTCTAGCGGTGTTCAGACATTTTTTTATGTGTGTTAATAATGAATAACAATAACTTAAGGGCTCATTAACTTCACTTTTTATTTACATTTTTTATGTTGGACTGTAGCAGAGAGTTAAACTCTGCACTCTTTTTATTATGCAAGTATTTATCCCGGACATAACTTAGAAATGGCATTTATGGCATTTTTATTAAGTATGGAAAGAATTTTATAAAATATAGGAAAATTTCTATTTCACTAGAATGTTATTAGATTACGTTCTATTTCGCAATTCATTATATTCTCTTCTCCTCATGGCACATTTGAAAATTATTTCTATTATTTTCTTGCAACATTTTTTTTTTTAATTTTGTATTTTACAACGCATTTTTTTTCTCTTAGTAAATCATAGTTTTTTTTCAATCCGATTTCAATATTTGATTTTCATTTTTGAGATTTTGCGAACATTATGTATAGAGAAGAGCCTACTACAAAAAAACAAGGGTTAGAGAGAGAGAATTTCACGAAGGAGGATGAGATAAAGCTAAGAGAATACAAATTAGTTATGGGGTTGCTAATTACGCATTTCATTTACTTTTTTTATGCTGAATTGTAACAAAAGTTAATGAGCAGAGATTAGCTGATACATTACATTCTTACTTCATTTGGAGGTAGCTAATATATATATATTTTTTTATTTGCAATGCCTTTTTTTTTCTGTCATTGATCCACAATTAGTTTTAAACCGATTTTTGTGATTAGTTTTGATTTGATTGTTCATGAACATCACTCTATGCAAATAATACTTTTACTGTAACTGTAACTATGTATTAACATCTAAAAGTGTACTACAAACAATTATTTTTTTAGTTCATAGGCACTCTGCCAATGTACATGATATTTTCTTCTTCAACTTTCGTTAATTAATCAATAACAATCATATTTGGGATATAGTGAAGAGGATTATAGTCTGTTCTAGACTGGCACATTTATAAAAGATGTGCTTTGAAGCATCTATTCACAGAAATGCCAATCCAAGAATTTTAATACTTAAACTTTAATTGGATAAGTGTATCATGTAAACTGCTCCCAAGTATGGAAGGCCGCGGTGGCCTGGTGGTAAAGTCTCGCCTTCGGAACCGGAGGGTTTCAGGTTTGGGACCCGATTCCACCGAAGAACCGTCGTGTAAGGGGGTCTGTTGCACGTTAAATCCGTCATGACCAAACGTCCTCCCGCTGGTGTGGTGTGGTGTGGAGAGGGGGGTGCCAGCTCAGGTGTCGTCCTCGTCATCTGACCGCGGTTCAAAATTACGAGGTCCGTCCCAAAATAGCCCTAGTGTTGCTTCAAACAGGACGTTAATATAACCAAAAAAAAAAGCTCCCAAGTATGAAAAATGATCTTATTTAGCCTTTTAAGATTTTTTTGCCTCAAACATATTTGTGTTTTTTAGAAAAAGCAAAATTCTGTCTCTCTAATTATTTAATTCACTTTTAAGAGGCACAAATTTTGAGCTCCACATTTCCTTGATTTTCAAATTCGCTAATTCTAGTTTTTAAAAAAACTTATTGATTAATATCACTATAATTTGAAAAATTCTTATCGATAGAATTAATTTCGAGTGATTTCAATAAAATCGATAAAAAAATATTTTCTAATTTTTAAAAATCTTTCACCATATTCCGATTTCACATTTACCACCATTTGCTCAAAATATGTTTAATCTACTGAAGGAGAATCTTGTCGATATTTCTTCAACATAGAAAAAAGATAACAATGTGACTTTCTCTAAGGCTGTATTAAAGAAAGCATAACTTTTGCTCATTAAAATAAGTACTTCTGAAAGCAAGTGTTTTTTTTTTCCCTTTATACAGTTATTAGTTTTGTATGTTTGAGGCTGAGTTCATGATTTCCAAAAAAAAAAAAAAAAAAAGAAAGAAAGAAAGAAAGAAAAAAAAAAGAAAGAAAAAAGAATATTTGCAATCAATCATTATTATTGAGTTTAACCTATTCAAACTCTGGTCTAAAAATAATTTTATATCTTCAATACAAGCAGCAAGTATATTAGCATTGCTCTTTTGGAAAGTCACCTCAATTTAGTGTGTAAATGATAAGAAATTTGATTTTTGATTCCCTTAAAAAGTTCACAATAATGCTAGTAATTTAGTGGTCTTGTGATAATATTGTCCATAGTTTGTATAAAATGTCCTTCAAACTGGTTTGTGAACAAAATGCTTCGTGATAATTGCTCAGTGAAAGGAAAAAACTTCATTTAAAACTTGCTTTTTAAATAACGAACAAACTCTTTCCACTCACCTCTCCTACTTGTGGCGCTCCATCGTCATCCATAATATTTTATTAAAATTAATATATTAATTTTTCAAACAATTAGCAACAGCAGATTCATTATCTTCTTCTCGAGTTTGTTCTTTAGCAGCAGTTCCAGAAGAATTCTTCTATCTCTTCGGTCATGAGAATACTTCCGTTTCTTACAGTCTTAGCAATGGTATGTATCTTTTATATTTTAGCAATTACTCTCTTTCTCTTTTAGTTTTAAAATCACGAAAAAGATAATCAGACCTTTTAATAACACAAACTTTCACTAAATTGCCATCAAAGAATAGAATTACCCATTTTACTATTTCTTAGGGGGGCAAAGAAACTTTCGTAGTTGTATAATTACTTGTTTTTATCTATTGTGAAAATGCACCTTCACATAAGCTTATTTCACAGTTAAATTCTAAAGATTTTCTTCCCCCTCCCACTCACTACGACAATTCTTTCCAAATGTTTCATGTTAATTTAAAAAATGTATTTGTTCATTCGACCTTTTTTGTTATTAAACAGGTCTTTTCCCCCGATATATTAAATATTCTAGGAATCCTGTTGCATCTGCAAGCAATATATAAAATTCAGTCCATTCACTTCTAAATACGTGATGTTATTGTTCTATTATTCTTTTTTCCAGCCATGTTAAATACTATAATATTTAGTAAATCCAGCTGAGAATGTGACGGACGAATCCATTGCCAAATGTATTGCAAATTTCATTGACAGAGGAGCACATGAGAATCTGATGACAATGAGGGTCAAAAATAAATGAATCATATTATGTCCAGAGCGCCATTTTCAATCGATACGTTACCGATACAAGCAATTTTTATGAAATATTATTAAGAATGTTATCTTTTAGTTAAATTTAAAATTTTATTTATCCATACTTGTATTATTATTTACCTATATATATACAGGGTGGTTATAATTAAAGTGACCCTATTCAGACTCCTCTAGAACCCGTTCTATTCATCAGATTTTGATGAAACCTAGTATACACTTTATATATATAAACCATGGAGAAAAGATTTCTACAATAAAAAAATAGTTCGAATTTTGACCACCAGGAAGCACTTTTTAAAAATTTCTTATACAAATTAATGAAATCTATTAAGACACATGCAATCAGAGCCCGAAAATTATTCTGCGTGCCTTTGTCATTGTTAATCATGCCCTTACAGAAGAAAAATCGAGCTTTACTGGTAAAACTCGGTTACCAAAACGGCAGCAATAGCTTAAGCAGCACTGCGTGAATATCGTCGTTGAAAGGGATTGTGAAAAGAGCCGATGTCAAAGAATGGTTTGATAAAGATGATTATGAAATTTGAAGAGACTGGAGACTTGAGTGTGCTGCCAGGAAGAAGGCGGAAACCGATTGCGAAAAAAAAAAAAAAATGTCGAAGAAGTCGCACTGCAAAGATTAAAAGAGACTTCAGTTTCAGTTATTCTTCAGCAAGTGCTAGATTAATGTCATGTGAGTTAGAGAATATGTGATCCAATATACGAAAAATTTAGCGATCCATCCCTCTGGGTAGTTTTATTCTAAACGTGAAACCTCTGAAAAGCGAGGGAAGCGAGACTAGTAATCTATACTTATATATAAAGCTCAATGTGTGTGTGTGTGTGTGTGTGTGTGTGTGTGTGTGTGTGTGTGTGTGTGTGTGTGTGTGTGTGTGTGTGTGTGTGTTGGCGCTCTACAGAAAAGTCCATTTGACCTACAGCTACCAAATTTGGTACATGCATACCTTGGAAGTCGGGAATGTGCACCTGGGGACTCTTTTTTTGAATTTTTAATTAGAATTTTAATTATTAATTAAAAACTAACTTTCCCACCAAAAAAACCTTTTCATTTTCCCCACCGCCAAATGAGTAAGGGTTCAGTTTTTTTCCCAACAGTCATGAGGCTAGGCTTAAGATTTTTCGGCTGATTATTTCAAACGATTCTGTTTATTTTCTTAATGTTTGATGCATTTAAAATTAAACATTGTTAATGAATCAATGTTTCAGATTCATTCTGAAGTACTTTTGAATTAAAATAAAACAGAATAAAGGAAATTAAAATTTCCTAATCTGCATAGCGTTACCCCAACTGACGTAGAAAAACTCACGCATGCGCATTGTGTTCTGATTGTTGACATCACAACCATTATCAACGGACGATTTAAATTATTTTTAGATTAGTTGCATGCTTTTGTAATTAAAGTGTATTTATGTTAGTTATATATTTTTTGTATATGCTTATAGTTTTAAGTCCATCGTTTTTTAAGTAGTTTTTTTTTAACCTGTTTTCAACCGATTACTTTAAACGATTCGTTTTATTTTCTTAGTGTTTGATGCATTTAAAATTAAACATTGTTAATTAATTGATCTGGTCATGATGAATCTGAGAAAATTTTGTTGACAAATTCTTGAAATATTACACAAATTAAGAAAGATATTCTTTAGTGCCCATAAAGTTTAAACGCTCAGTGACAGTTTTTAGTAATCATATTACAAAAATATACTTTGTTTCAGTAAAAAATATTATTATATTAATTGCAGATTAATCCTTTCCACTTTAATTTAAAGTATAAATTCTACGGGAGCGAACAGAAAATGAGAGAGATACATATTACGTTATGACTGAAGGCGTTTATAATATTATGAGTGAATTATATGACTATCAAAATTTGAAGTTCTAAAATATTTTGATGAAGAATCTATTAAAGTAGGAATTACATAAAATATTTAATTATTAAAATTTTAGCGAACATTAAGATTGGCGAACCGGCTGGTCGCCAAAGGCTGCTAGTGTATCATAAAATCACATCGATTTTCCAAAAGAGATGCACTGAAAGTGTTAGTCGGATTTTTTCTACCTCTCTTTTGAATTAAAATTGTCTTCATATTCTCTTAGTATTCTTTTAAATAAATCATTATAATATTTTTGTACCGAGCAATCAGCATTTGCAATACAGTAACATATGTCTAAAATTAGAACTAATCATAAATAGTTCTGTTAATCTGAAATGCATAAATAACAATATATAACCGAATTACTATATTTTAGAAGAAATAACATCATCTTCTATTATAATTAAACATATGATTTTTGAGTGCAAGTCAGCAAATTTGTCGGATAGCTGTAAAAATATATTATTTTAGAGTCACATAATTTGCTACTTAGGTATTAATTATACAGGCCTTAAAACATCTCGTAGCAGTTTTATCAGAATTCAATATAGTTTTTAATCATTATTTTTTATTGAAAAATAATGGCACCTTCGTTTTTAAATGCTTAAAAATAATGAAGTGTTTCAATTTGAAACCTTATGAATTGTACCAGTGTAAATGCATATTAAATGTTTTATTTAGAATTTATTTTTGAAGTTGTAGACTGTTCTAGAGATTTTAAAGCGTTAGAGAAATTAAAAATTATCTACATTTACTGCGATTCCTTCCACCCCAACTATTTCCACCATTTTGTGTGATGAAATGTGTGAACATTCAATGAAATTTTCCCATTTTGTGTGAACATTCAATGAAATTTTCATCTTCAAAAACATTCAAAGGCAGCTAAAACAAACAAACGATTCTTTTAAGATATTATGCGGGAGTATTTTATTCCTCATAAATTTCGATACGTTTATAATGTTTAAAAGCTTCTTTTAAAGAATGCAATGTACACAAATTAATTTTCTCATTTTCGTCTATTCTGAAAAAAAAAAAAAAAAAACCCAACTGGTATTTATTTATTGCTATTTATATTAAAAGAGATCCATACACACTGCAAATTTCCGACGCTTTCTATTATCAGGTTATTATATATATATAAAGAACAGGATAAAATTATATAAATGAGTTATCAGAATAATTGAAAAAAATTTCTGTAGTATAGATTTGTCGTATTATACTATTCGTTTAAGCAGTTTTAAACGTCATAATTCATGTTATCTCCTCCAGTACGATATTTATAAACTTCACTTATCACAGAACTGGTTTTCGCAGATTTATCTCCAAAATTTGCTGTAAAAAACCATTCGCATGTTGGGATTCTGTATTTATATGTTTCCCAGTATTCAGAGAAACCGAATTATAAAGAAATGTTGAAAGAAAACAAATAATACTAATCGACAACGCTTGATACTTTATTTTGGTAATTCACCAAACAGATCTCCAAGAGGTAAAAAAAAAAAAATTAATAAACTTGATTGAGTTGTTGACGGATGAACCATACAGCCATATAGGGTACGTAAAGAATTTATCTCATAAGAAAAATACAGTAAAAAAAAGTTTTTTTTTAAATTTTTATTCTTTCGAAATTAAAAAATCATAGAGAGCAGGCGATCATTGATGACATATATTATAGACAAAAGTTTTAATATGAAATAAAAATTGACAGAATCGGCCGAATGGTTGGGGCTGGTAGAGTTATAAAAGGTTTTGGAAATAATTTTGAATTTCTGCTCTATGACCTATCTAGTGAATATGCAGAGAAGAAATATACATATATATATATATATATATATATATATATATATATATATATATATATATATATATATTAATATTTCTCTTAAAATTGGAAGGTGATGAGAGACAGGCGATCTTTGATGATATATCTATGGTCATAAGCTCTCATATAAAACAAAAATTATTGAAATTTGTCTTGTGGTTTAAATTGGCCGACTGGAACATTTTGCCATAGCATATGCCATTCCATAACATTTTTCCAAGGTTACTTATGTTATATATAAATCCTTCGAACATATACTTATTAGCGGATTTGAAAGTATCCAAGGTTTGTAAAACAGTCAGTAGACATTTATATATTTATTTAATGTAAATGTTTACTACAAAAAAAGTCCAATTAAATAGAATTTCATACAAAAGGAACATTAAAAAAAATTCTTTTAACACTGAACTATGAAAATATTGTAATATGAACTGGGAATTTAAAAGTTAAACGTATTTGGGATTAAAAAGTAATAAACACTGGAATTTAAATGCTTTAAGAAACATTCATGGAGATTAAATGCAACTTTTAAAAAACATTAAAAAGCAGATTAAGAATTAAAAATTTGTAATTATTTTATCTTAAACATGATAACGTACATTAAAAAAATTCAAGCTTTTTAGAAACTTGTTAAAATGTTTGGAAAATTTATATAACAAGTAATTCTTTATGTAATTGACTTAAAAAATGAACATTTGTTTCTCAAATTTCAGTTTAATATAGCATACATAATATGGCTTAACCCCTTTTTTCAATCCTTTAAACCCATTTATTAACCTTTTTCAACCTTCTCTCAATTCAGTAGCTAGAGTTAAAAAGGCAAAGCATGTACCCTTGGAATCATTCCAGTCAAAGAATTTGAGAGAACTTTTGATTTCTTTCTTTCTCGTAAGACAACATATTGCAATTTTCACAAATTAATTGTAATTAAATTATATGTAATCTTATCTCAAATATTAGATGAAACTGGCTGATGGGAAATCTATCTGACCGTGTATGCGTGAACATGATGCCTCAAAACGGAAGCAACTAGATAAGACAAATGTATCATGCAATTTTATCAAAATGTAGATTCATATTAATTTTTTGAATATAATCTGTCAAAGGATTGATTATCCATGATTCTGTCTATTCGTGAGTACTTAAATCATCATTTAAAATAACAAAAAATAGATAAATGAAATTTTGTACATTGTTTTGATATCATTGTTAAAAATATGTGTCGAATTTTTGTTCCAATCTAGAAGAATAGGAAGACGTACAAAATTCACACTTGATTCTATTCCAGGGGTCGGCAACCTGCGGCTCTTTTAATGTAAAGTTGCGGCTCTCCAGTTCCATACGAAAAATTAATAATTTATTATCAGAACCCTTACAAAATAAGGAAATATATTTTTAAGTACCTAATCTCTCAACAGCTTCTATTAACATAATCGTTAATTGCAAATCTCTACGCCTAACGTGACCGTAATGAAATAAATTTGAACTATTGTTTTGTTCTTAGAGATGAGACACCGTGACTATGTTTATCTTTCAGCGAATTGCATTTCGTTTCTGTCTGTTGTTGAAGACATGGAGAGCGATAAATTATCTCATTTTAAAAATCTGGAGCAATATCGCGATGAGACCAATGCAACTATTGACACGAATTACTTCAACATAACTTTAAAAAACACGGATCGGTTCGCTGAGAGATTGGAGCAATTCAAAACAAACAAAAGTGCTCTCGCGTTCATAGCAAATCCTCTCAACACAAATACAAATGAGATCAACATTGAGCTATTTGGAATTGATGCTGGATCGCTTCAAATGCAATTGCTGGATTTGAAAACCAAAGACTTGTGGAATGGCAAGTTCACAGAACTCAAGAGGAAGTTGGAAGAATTGGAGATCCAGAAATGCATGCAGTTTGCGCAGAACAAGTGGACAGCTCTAAAAGAAATTCCGCGTTGAGGCCCTCATATTCGGCGCATAGAATAGTCTTCCTGAATGCCACAGTGAGGTGAAGAAGTTGGCATATAGAATGCTGACGATCTTTGGGTCGACATATTCGTGTGAGCAAGCGTTCTACTGCATGAATATAAAAAAAAGTAAATTTAGAAGTCAACTAACAAATAAAAAACAACTTAACGAAAAAACTTAAAACAACAAGCTATAAGCCATATTTAATCAAACTTTCAAAAGGCATGCAAAACCAATTCTCCCACTGATGTAACTATCTACATTTGTGTTTTTATATAAGTAAAGATTATTCCGTATTTAAAGCTGTTTATTTTAAATCAAAAATTAAATTTATATAAGCAAATACTATAATATTAAATCGAAAAATTTTGTAAATTGTTGCTTTTGGCTCATCCGTTTCAATAGGTTGCCGACCCCTGTTCTATTCAAATGTTCTAAGAAATACGGATAGCGCTGCACTGCGTAAGTATGTACATAGGAGAAAGTAGAGAGGTTAACACTACCATTGATTTTTATCTTGATTGTAAATCCTCAGATTACTTTTAATAATAATAATATAAAAATATTGATAAAAATTGGTTTCCAGTTTGGGTCCTACAACTTTTAAGGCCGATCCTGCACCAGTGTGTGCAGTTGATGAAGTTTTGTTGTATAAGTAGCACCCGCATCAGTAAATCTGAGTGAAGTAATGTAAAATCATTTATTTGATACGAATAAATAAAATGTTGTAATTTCAAGGCAATACTATGAATGCTATACTTTTGAATATTCAAAAATAATTTATTGTCCACGCATCATCGAAGCATTTATCTGCATTATTTGCATTAGAACGTCGTTAAAAACATGTAATTAAAAATCAAGCTGTACTTCGCACAAGATTTATCAAAATCTATCTCATTTATCCGCTCAGATTTTATCCTCTATTGAAGAATGCTCATTAGCATATCAACAACAACAACAAAATATATTGATTCAAAGAACTGTAAAATAAATACAGAATTTTTGAACTTCCTATTTATTTTTTTAGAAATGTTTTATACATTTACAATTTTATCTTCTTTGATAAACTATTGAAAAAATATCTTAAGATAGTTTACGGTGTTAAGATTTTTACGATGTTATCAGTTTCTTAATATTCCTAACAAAATTATTAAATTATTGTTTCTTTTATGAATTTGAAAGAAATGATTTTATTCAGTTTATTAAAGAACTTTAAAAAGGAGTGCATTATAATAAAATCAGATACACAATTCCATGTTTTTATACAATATAAATCTGAAAAGAGAAACAATATAACAATAAATTTTATTATATTCTTTGAAATTTAGACTGCTTTAAAACGCAAAATTCAGTTGCATCTGTTTACTTTGTGCGAAAAAAAAATAATTGGAGGTAGAGATTAGCCTAAAAAGTATAAATTTGCATTATAAAAATAGTTGAACTAAGAATGAGAAATATATTTATTAATACATTTCTTTAATATATTATAAAGTATATTAAAGAAATATATTTAACTATATATCAATAGCAATTTTTCAAATATATCCCTTCCGAGTTCCTAATGCTTCAATGCGATATTTAATCACAAGCGAGCATAAAACTGCATTAGGAATAAAAATTCAATAGAACTTTAAAACAACATTTCGATCAAATAAGCTATATCAAAGAAATAATATTGAAACAAATACAATTTAAATCTAAGTCCACATAGAGCCATTATGGGACACACAACTGGGGGAAAATTAGGGGAAATTTCCTAAAGGAATCTTCATTTCCTCAGATCCTATGACATCATTAAATGGCCGTAAAACATTCATTGTGTTGAATACCCTCCAATTCCTCAAGATGTCGAAACTTTTAGAGGGAAAGAATGACGTTAAAATGCGTCTGAAACATTTTTCGAGCAGTATACTCCCTACTTATTAAACCGAACTTGCTTCGTTACTTAGGTGCACAAACTTGATTTAATAGGGATAATAAGGCAAAAACCAGCAGTCATTTTTTTTTTACAGTGAGATACGGCATATCCAATACATGGGAAACCACAGGCACACAATACCATGCGGTGACTGATTGCTGGCTTCAACGACTATGGTATCTACATTTCCGACAGTAGAAGATGTGATTTGTTTTCTCCTCTACTTGAAAGAATACCAAGTTGACTAGTTATTTCAAATTTCTGTATCATCTAGCATAGACATCATAGAGACATTGGACCTCTTCGTATCCCCTTTATACGACAGAATTCTTTTACAGCTGTGACAGAGTTCTGAATTCTACTATTTCTAGTTTAATAATTTTACCGTTAGCGCTTTTTCCTGCAACGTAAGTATGAAATGCAAATAAATAACTAAGGTTTTTGCAGAATCCACCTTCTTTTTATCCACAGAATAATGCTAATAGGCTTGCGTTATAACGCAATTGATGTTTCACATTTTCAATATATGCGTACAATACCATTTGTGTTATAGCGTTATTTATTAATGAATTTTAGTTCTAAAATGTCTTTATTTAATAAATAGCTAGCGCATCATTTGAATTATCTATAGTTCAAATTTTATCATATTTGGACTATTAGAACGTACTCTAGAGCTCTTTGAAATGTTACATTTTTTTCTTGCTAACCCTGTACTTCAATAAAGTTACTACTTAATAAAAACTTTTAGTATTAGTGACAAATGATCTTAAGTAAGAGTATTTATCCGAATATTCGTTCTGGTAAACATATTTTTAACTAAAAGTTTGTATTTTTCAATTCTTTAAGCTGCATAACTACTAAATAGATAGCTAACTAGTATAAGCTCCTTAAAAAGTGAGAATCATAGTGAACAACACAAGAAAATATTTATTTACTGCAAAATTCATGCAAATATCTTCAACACTCCAAATGTAAAAAGATTTGCCCATAAGCGTGTTACACTTTAAAATAGCAATTTTTTTCTTCTTTTCTTATGGGCTTAGAAAAAAAATTAATAAGGGAAAACGAAGCAAAAGGGTTTCGCTGTATTATCCTTACACCGAAATCTTGTATAATAATAATACTTGAACTTTTCCTAATAATTTCAACGACAAGTGAATAAAACAGACAATGTCAGTAACCCTCGATGCAAATTTTGATTCATGATGTTGATTTCTTAACCGATCTACCAGACACTTGATTCATTTATCACCATGTCAATTATTCTGCAAAATGTAGTACAAATTACAGTCCGTATGAACGACAATTAATTGAGATATCTAGTAGTCTGTGTTAATTTCTTAGTCGACCGATTAAAAGCAGTCGGCAAAAATGCGACATCAGATTCCCTTGTCATCATGCCGGTTATTCTGACTATGCATTGAAAACTATACACTGAATGGACAGAAAATGAATAATATGCCCGACATTCTGCTGACTTGACGAGGTTATAAATTCAAAGAAAATCCACATATTTCTAGTGTTTACTATATAATTTGAATATGAGATTTAAATTAACAGATTCTTTGATGTGCAGTATTATATCTCCTTTCGAAACGATAAAGATTTTTACCGACAAAACTTTTAATTTCCCGCCTAGGGCGGTAGGCTGTAGCAAGCTGTTTCCGACAGGTAGGCAATTGATAGTTTCCCTCCCACTCCCCAATGTCGCCGCCTCTATATATACCATTGCAGTCTCACCTTCAAACAGACCAACAATGTCTAATTCCAAACTAGAGCAGAAGATGCCAACAATCCAAGAAGACAGTTCCCGCAACGTACAAACGTCTACCATCCAGACTTCTTCATTCACACCGCATGTGATAAATAAAATGAAAGAACTCCTGGAGTCCCTCCGGCTAAGCAAAAAAGCTAAATACAAGCAAGAAAACTACTTATCATCATAAATGCTCTACTTAAAGAAGACCCAAATCCCACAAGTAGCCCTCATGCCCATTGTTCATAGAAGGCTCCTGATTATTTCTTCTCTTCAAGCCACAAATCCTGTTACCAACTATATTTCTAAACATCTAAGACAACCTCTTCCACCAAACGCAGCGAAAGTTCTTGGACACGTCTCCTCTCCAATGATTGATCCATGCCTTAACCCCCCCCCCTCCTTGTCACGATCAAGATCCTGCTCAGTTAATTCTCCGTTACCTTTCAGATTTCATCTACTTAAGACAAACAATTTCGTTATGTTCTAAGTTTCATTCAATCATCTGTAATAGCGCATTCCGAATTGTAAGTACCACTTAGCATATTTTTCAACACTCAGCACAGAAAAAGGATAGCCATGCAACTGTAACAGTTCAAGGATCAGCATAAATGAAGCCGCGAGGGTTCGAGATAACGATTGGAGAATTTTAAGAAGAAGTACTGCCTACTGAGAAGGAGGACGAAATACTTCTGGAAATGGTATGAAAATTCTCTTACATTTGTTGTGCTTCTTCACCATTATGCAGGAACATAATTGTGAAGTGCAGTATTTGAATGGGAATAAAGGAATTTATAGAGAGATCAGGTAAGAAAAGTACAATCTATTATATTATTAATTATTCATTTTAGTGTAGAGCTTTCATTTTAAGTCAATGCATCCTAAATAAAAATTCTTAATTTACTTTTTTTATATTTGACCATGTACTACATGATGAGCTTGATTACAGAGCCACCTGACAATAAACAATGGAATTAGCTTTCCTATTTCGAAATCGGTAAAAGATATGGGAACAAAATCGATTACAGGTGAGCGTTTTTTATTTAGTTCGAAAAGACCCCTTCAACGCAATAATGTTAGGAATATTTGTTTGGTCACGATTCCCAGTACTCTTACGCCAGAAAAGCATTAAAATTAAAATGTAATAATTAGTTATTAGCTGATAGTTTTATCTTCACCGTTCGAAATTGTCTACGCCACTGGTTCAATGTTTATTGTTCAAAAAATTATTTTTTGCCCTGTTGTCATCAGTTGTTATGTACGACAGCGCGCTTTTTTACAGGTTTTATTCTAATCATTAGTGCGTTCGAGATATATTTTCATACTAAATCGACAATACTCTACAATTATGTAACCGACCTTTATCTTGTATTCTGTACCGTTTTCAAAATAGCAACACTAACTCCATTGTTTGCCATCAGATGGCACTGTAACCAATTTCAATGCGTTGCTCATAGTCCCTTTTCTATTTGAAGACATCAATCTGGAGGCAATAGTTGTCGCCGTTCTTAAGTTAATGTGGGGTAGAAGGACTTTAGGGAATAAAAGGGATATATATATATATATATATATATATATATATATATATATATATATATATTTCTTGCTGAATTTGGCCATTAGAAAAGCAACAGTATACCAATACTGCTAACATTTCTGTGAAGTTAACAAAAAATAATGGAAAATTTCGTTGGTGTTATTCTTTATCATAACAGCAAAATTGAGCAGGGACTGAAACTCATATTAATTCCCATAATTATTTTGAAATATAACACAAATAGATTTTGAATGCATTAATAATATAAATTTGGATATATACGAATTTTATACAGGTAGGAAGTTACCAAGACTACTGAATTCTGCTAAAAGGATAGCTTTCCCAGGGTATCATCACTGAACCTAACGGCTATCGAAATATTTTATGTATGAATCCTTCACAGAAAACTCATCAATATATGTACATTCCTTAGCTAATAGTCACAGATTTTCATTCAGTTCATTTTTGTTTAGTTTATAATGAGGTTTCAATGTTTTTCTTTAAAAAGATGGGATTAAGTAATCTATGTAAAAAAAAAAAAAAAAAAAAAATGTAATCAATTACCAGTCGTTTCTATTTTTATATTATTCGTTATATAAAATATGTGATATTTTGATATAATCGAGAGAAGTTTTTAGAAATTCTACAAACTCGAGAAAGACGGTAACAGAAACAAAAGCTTTTTTTTTATCGTAAATATTTACAACTCGGTGGAAAAGGGGCAATGTTATGTGCACCGATCTCCACCTATCATAAACGGTGCACACACTACCACTCGCAAATAATTTTAATAAAACAGAAGCAAAAGAGAGGAAGGGAAATTTCACTTTTCTGCGACGAAACTGACGGAGTTAAGAGATCTTGAAAGTAACAATTTTGACTAATTTTAACCAAATGGCCGTCTCAAAAAAAAAAAAAAAAAAATCCAGAAACCAACAATATGGCGCTACCTCGAAAAATTGTAAAACCCAAAATTTTATTATTCAGCAAGGGTTTTTTTTTTTTTTTTTTTTTTTTAAATCACAGATGTGTGGTACTTTTTTGCTTAAAACGCCAGTGTGTCAAGAATATTTTACTGAATATTACAGATAGCTTCGAGAGCCAATACAAATTTATTCTTAAACTTTAAGTAATACATTTATTGACTCCTGCGACACAAAATGAACAACATTAACATAAAAAAGCATGAATGTTATTTAACTTTTTTCCTGTCCGAAGTATCTGCTTACCTTTAACAGTTTAGAAGTACGCTGTAGGGTGACGAATAAAATGTACAATAATTATATTAGTCATATTCTTTGTACTATATAATTTCTTAAAGGTTTGTGTTTTAGTGGACAATTGTAAGAAGAGATGGAGAAGCTTCAAAAGTATATTGTAGAAAAGGCAGAAGTAAGAGAAAAGTGCGGGAAAATCTGCTACCAGTAAAGTGAAGAAATGGCCATTAGCCCTTCTTGTCAAACTGGACATTCTTAAAAACTGGAATATAGCGAGAGTAAGTTATCAGTAATGTTGCCTGTTAATCTTACATCCCCCTCCACATTTTTATCATTTATTTTAAATTCTTCTAGAGAGATTTATAATGAATAAGAGGTAAAGTCTACAAACAAAACTTAGTCACTTAAACAGGGGAAGATAAAAAGGATGGGTCATGAAAGTCATGATCCCCCCCCCCCAAAAAAAATTAGACAATTTTTTGTAGTCTGTAAGAAATGCTACCTTAAGGTGGATCACATTTGAGTAATTGATTAATTTATATATGACTGTTTGATTAAAAGAAAAAAACTGATTGAAACCGTTTTGGTAAAAGAATTTTTTAAAAAATGGCTACTTTTCGCAATCCGTCTTTTTGTAGCCGTATAAATCCTATCTTCTTAAAAAATAAAAATAGAAACTTTATTGACGAGCAGTTTGGTATAAAGTCACTGTTGTGAACTCTATACATAATACATTCAATACAGTTGAGCCATGATGGTGTGTCTATAAAAAGAGTACTGTATGTTACATATTATCAAAGAAGTTGTAATATATTATAAATACAATATGCATATTATATAGAGAGTATTATGTTGTCAGAGCTTAGTATACAATTAATGTTGGCGGTTGGCAGTCATGGAAGATTTCAGCCATAATTTGCAATAATACTCCTTTTTAGTTCCGTCGAAAGTAATTAACTAAAGTTTTAAAGTATTAACTCTAATTTTGCATGTAAAATAAATTAATGTTGGGTACAACGCACAATTCAGTTCTAAACGCCTTATTCCCAACCGATTTTGTGCTTTTTTATTGACTTCCAAATCCGACTTGAAAATTTCTCTACCTAAGACCATATTCTTGAACATGACATCCATAAATATTAGTCAGTATCTGCCTCTGCACATAAAGTGGAAGACATCGGAGAGGGAACCCAGCAAAATAGCACAGTAAAGTCAAAGTTATTGGATTTTCGACAAATCGAGAGAGAAATGATATTTAAAAGAATGGCTGAAGAAAAACAGGCGATTAGTCTTTTTAAATATTACAAACATCGTAAAAAAAGACATGGTCATTTGATATTAAAGTTGAACTCAAAATGTTATCCTTGTAGTTGGTTATCGCTTTGGGAAATTGCACTCATTTGCTTTCAGATTTCCTAATGGACCTTCAGAATCAAAGAATACACGCTCATAAATATCAAAAGCAACGCCATCATCTGTAAATAACGCATCCAACTCCGAACTGATTATATCTAGTTTTTAACTCTACACCCAATTAGTACATTCTTACCCAGCATACTATTAATATTCAACAATTCAGAATATCGAACAATGTCTGAAGATATCATTTAATATCTTGTACTAATTGGGAAAATATGCGAAAAAATTCAATATTGTATTCAGTTTGCATATCATATTACTTTGTTCAATTTCCTGATTTTACATACTGTATAAACTATTGATAAATCATTAACGAGCTATAGTGAACTTTTATGCATTTACCTCAATGTTGCAACTAGTTTTTCGTTTTCATATCTGGGAGAGGCATCTTTCTTGAAATTTTTCTTATACGAGATCAAAGACATAGTTAAATAGTCATAACATAGTTAAATAAACATACATAGTTTTCTGTCAAAATTGCTCACAAAGTTCCTCGCCACCTTTTAACTGATATCAATTGATGAGTGCTCTGAAACAAGCTCCCTTACTCCATGACAAGGAAGCAGAAGATGTATTAACTCAATTCTCTGGTGCAGCATTTCTCTGACAGAGATGCAATAGAATCTCTTAATTTTTTTTTCTAAAATTAAATGTAGCGTAAAAATGTATTAACTCAATTTCACTTTACATTTCGATACTAGAAATGAAGATATTCTGATGCCTTATAGGAAATCATTTCTGCGTCCTACACTCGGTGTAAAAAGCTTGCATCAACTACTACATAGGAATTATACTTTTCGTGATTTTTTGTGAAATCCTACTTTTTACTTCCGTCAAAAATGGAGATTCATAAAAACGACCCAAAATCAAAAATTAGACATTTTCTGAAATTTATAAAATTTTGAAGTCTCTTTATGGGGATAACACAATGAAGAAAACAACTTTTATTAAATGGATCGAGGATTTCGCAGAGAACCATGTAAATTTAAGGACTAGGAAAACATGCGTTGAGGAAAATATCGAAAACAATGATTTTCTGTGCTTTCTGATCACTGATTCATTTCCCGGAAGATACCTGGTGAAATGAATGAAAGAAAATCGTCTGCGCACACGATTCTGAGAAATTATTTGAGATTTGGGAAACTGTGTGAAAAAGACATTAAAAATCCTGCTCATTCAGCAGTGGCTTCTGAGAGTTTCTACCAGTCATTTAATCGCTCTGTTATATTAATTTTCTTACTCAGCAGACGTCACATTCCCACATGTTTTTCTTTTCTTCCTGAACAATAAGTTTTTTCCGAGGCGGCGAGACTGGAACAATGTGGGGACGATAAAATATTAAATGATGTGACAGCTGAAAACCGTGACTTCTGAAGACTTGCAGAGATATTTTGATTAATGGGAACGGAAAACGGACAGATATATTATTTCGAATAGTGATTATTTTGAAGGAGGAAAAATACCAATGTATCCTAAACAGCTTTGGTTTCATAGATGAACTCGCTACCACGTCATTCTATAATCTATAATACCTGCACTCATCTTCTAAACCAGTATATTTAAAATGAATAAAAAATTAGCACTTAACTTAATACTAAAAGGCAGAGAGAGAAGAATTGAAGAAAAGCTAACCCAACTAAAGCTATATAACTAAACGAAGAACTTGATGTATGCATTTAACGAATTAGCTATAAGTTTCGATTAATTCCTCAATAAAATTCTGCACATAAAGTAAATGCCAATTATAATCTTAATTTTCTTGGAAAAAAACATGGCCTCATATTATCTCGCAAATAGAAAAGTTAGTAAATGCCCTTTTTTTGCTTCACATTTACGAAATATTCTTTTAGAAATACAAAATATGATTATGTATATACAGTAAAAATTAATAAGTATTTATTATTAAATTAGATGCATTATTATTATTCCACTAAATAAAACATTACATTAAAAGTGTACAATAATTGCTTTCTTACTTGAAAGTTTGTCAATAATGCAGTCTAAATTAATTTCTTCCCGCATATCTTTCTTTATTGCAATTAAACTGAAACAAAGATTAATAAAAAAAAGAATCATAAGAGAAAAAAAATTTGAATTGAACAAAAGCTTTTGATTGATATGTGTACTTAAGCTATTATAATACACGTGTTGGGTTTTGTTCATTTATTTTTGAAGCAAGTTAGAACATTCGACAAGAAAAGCGACTTCCGGCGTCGAATCTGTGTTTTGTTGACGGCTACCTTCGCGTATTTAGAGGCCAGCGTTTGTCAATACGTACAAGGTCATGCGGCTCACAACGGCACCAAATCACAAAGACAACTCTCCGAAAAATCTCAAAACGAAAAAAAAAAAAAAATTACAATTTAATTTTATATCTATGGTGGCAGTGAAATTCTAATACTCATTAAAGTAAGCAGTCTGTCTCGTTGCCTGTCTGATTAGGAATGTTCTTGTCTTGTTCGAACATTTCTAAATATGAAAACACATGATACCAATATGTTTACGAGGATAGACGTGGTAAATAAATTACTTATTCCTTATTTTGTATCTACTGCTAATTGTTGCAATCTTAATAATTTGTGGAATGTTAATCTTTTCAAGTTCCCCAATGAAATCTTTATCCAATGCGACGGAATTGAACAGGGTAGATGCGATAATCCAGTTAGAATTTCAATTAGAAGATACTTTTGATGCACTGAATGAAATAACCGAACAAAATTGATAACACCGAAAAAAAGTAAAACACATCCTTAAGGAAAAAAATTCTAACATTTAATTTTATTTATATATATGATAGTTTTATGTACAAAATATATTAAACAAAGTTACTGTAATTAGCAATATTCTTTAAGACAAAAATTATAATATTTCTCAGGATCCTGACAGTTTGAATAAATTAAACTGCTTTCTGAAAAATATATAGATTAAATGAAGTTTTCAACGATACGCTCACAGATACTGATAAGCGAGCACTTTCTTTAGATGTTGATACAAGTTTTAAAAGCCAGAAACATTAAAAACCCGAAAAATATATATTTTTTAAAGTAGTAACTTTCTTACGAAAGCGGTAATCAGCCTATAGAGAAAGAAGTGAACTTCAAGGTAAATTATTTCTTTGGAATGTTAGATGTTGCGATATTGTCTTTAAGTAAATGTTAAGATCTCCTATTTTCTCATTTAGAAGCTTTTAAATTTTTGTAGAATATTTCAAATTTCAATAAATATTTTGTACAGGAACAGTACAGTACAGTATTTTAGGTTGCAAATTGGAAGAAGTATTAAATGATTTTAAAAAATCAAAATGACATGCAAGAATGATAAATTTTAGTAGCATTTCAGATTAAAATAAAGATTAAATATCTGGACTAAACATTTATTATCAAAGAATTACTTAAAGAATTGGACCATGACAATTTTACAACATATCCATAGAAGTTTACGAAACGTACTGGCGAGCGGTGAAACAAATCACCCGCTGACATAAAAAAGAACAATATTGCCAAACACAACCCAGAAATGGCGAAATATCGCCGAAATCCAACAAAGAAGGTTTTGCAAAATTTTTATGAAAATGTACTATTGTCGGTTGAAACTATCTTTTTTTATATTAAAATGCTTCTTTTTTTATTTTGAATTTTTTCGGCGATATTTTAAGATTAAAAACAATAGATAATCGGGAGTTTATTCTATTTAAAACATTTAATTTTCATTTAAGGGATTGCTGCAAATATAGAACGTCTTAAAAATATTATAAATATTATTTGTAAAATATATGATATTTTATATATTTTAAATAGGATAGGAATGAATAATTCTCCGTTTTCTGCTTCTTGGTCACAATATTTAATATTACATAAAATTTTCTTCGTACCACTCCTGAAAGCTTTCTTACCACCTGAACTAGCCGTATCAATACGAAATTTTGAGTAAAATAAAATGCGTTCAGAAACAACACTACACTCACATACACGTGGAAAAAAAATTGAACTAAAAAATGTCTAATGGGAGAAATCCAAGGTCAAAGGTGAATACCGGAAATGCCGGCGTCTCACCCCTTAATGAGATGGAATCGTCGAAATGTGACCGTTACAGAATCCGTTGACGAACTGTACATCGCTTTTCAACAATTTAATTCATTCCTTTCCTAGCATTTATATTGCTTTGTTTATTTTGTAATCATTTCCAGATTTGTTATCTAGAGCAAAGAGATCATTTTCAAAGCTGAAAATGATAAAAATATCCAGGAATCAATTATGGGTCAAGAGAGTAAGTCTTGCAATTACTTCTTACAAGAGTAAATCTTGCAATTACTTCTATTGAAAGTGATAATCTATAAATCAATGTATAAACAAGCTGAAAATAAACCCTTAAAAGTTCTCTATCTAGACTTTAACTCCTTTTAAATTTTGAAATTATTTTGTTTAAAATCCTTTGTTTATTATATGCATATTATATGATTTGTTAACGTGATCGAACGAAGTTTGTGTAAAAATAAAATAGTTGGGTTAATATGATTCCATGTTAATAAATAATTAAGATGCAAAACTATTTAGTTATATTTCTGCATAGTATATCTTTCTTTAGTTTATTTATTTTCAAATATTTAACATATTACATATGAAAGTTAATTTGTTTCTGATTGTAAGATAATAGTGTTAAGCAGTTCATTTGATATTGGACGTGTTTAGTATATTATTTCGTTTCACTTGCAGTGGTTTTATAGCATATATATATATATATATATATATATATATATATATATATATATATATATATATATATATATATATATATATAATTCTTCAATAAATGTGTTTGGGCTCGGGTTTTAAAGAAGACAAAATGTTTATACATAAAAAAACATAATTAAACATAATTTATAAAAACATAATTAACATAAAAAACATAATTTATACATAATTATAATTAAACATAAAAAAGATTATATTTCCATTCTATTTTTATGTCAATAAAACTTCATTTCGCATAAATTCAATCGTTTATCTTATATCGCCAGTGCATAAAAATACTCAATAGACATTTGTACGAAGACGCCGATTTAGCTTGGTGCAACTCTGTGTATGAAAGTTTAGCACGAATGGCAGAACCGGGTCTGACTTTTATGCTTATAAAATGGAGTTTTTATGAATTCATTTTATAAATTTACTGGGCTTCCCTGTTAGCACGAGATATTATACGATATCTCCAAGATGTCCAACATTTTGAATGCCGGCCAGCATCGTGTAGATTTCGTAATAATGCTGTTGAGCATTTTGTGCTAATGGTTTTCTTATTGATCATAATATAAAAATAAAATGTACATAAGATTATTAAGCTGAACAATAAAAATGCAACAAAAAATTGTGTTTTTAGTTCTAAATTCCTTTCAAAATTATTTCCGTCTTTGTGTGCTTTGAACAAACCTGTATTTTGCCTGTAATAAATGTAAATTATCCATGTTAAAGAATCAAAAAAAATGTTTTCTAAGGTCCAATTAAAAATTTAAACAGCACCTGAGATAGAATTCTATATGATTTTGATATTTGCCTTAATCACTTTTCCCCATTTGGAGGTATTATTTTCATACTCTTCTGTGCTGCAGATGTATTATTTTAAAATGATTTTCCCTTGTGGTTCAAGTCGAAATAATTTTTTCTGGGTAATTTTATTTTTTTAAAAGAAACTTCTGTTTTCTAATGCACACCTTATTAAAAACTTCAATGAATGGAATTTGTTAGAATAAATAATTACTACCTGTAAAATTGAATTACATTGACTGTACAACGTTTGGAGATCAATTTATCGAATATTCTAGGAATATGTCTTGAGAAAATCAAAAATATTCTTTGAAAATTTATCGACATTTAAATATTTTTTTATAATCTTGTAATTTAAATTTAGGTATTTTTCGACTTTCTTGCTTTTTTTTTTTTAATGTCTCAGATTAAAGTTTATTTTCCTACGTTACGTTTCCCGTCAGCCACTGCACACTCATGTCCGCCATATCGTAATAAGATGATCGCGAATTCCCACAGTAAGAAGTAGCACAGACACAGAGTGGTGTGCATCCGGACTATTTGGGGATACCGAAACGCGGCCCCATGCAGCACTCGTCATACGAAATAAAAGAGAAATTATTACAAGCTCTGGACAGCGAATACAATGTACGTACATTTCAAACCGTTGTATCCATCGTTTGATTTCGTATCATATTTATAAGATTTATTTTTATATGTATTTCCATGCTCAGTATCAGCGTTAGGCATAACGTTGGATTGATACTATGTGTATACTGAATAGCATGCAGCGAGGTCGGTGAATTGCCTATGTAGACTATATAAATGCATTACTTTGGGCTATCTATTCAATTTTTCTCAGTAGTATGCATTGCTGAGAGCAAAATGAACTGATAATTACATCATATATATATATATGTGATACGCATAGTTTTATGTAAACGTCAAAGCACATGCGCGGGTTTAAACTATATTATTTAACTTGATTAAACTTTGGAGGTTAGTTTAATGTAACCGATAAAATTAATTTGATTGTTAATTCTCATAGTTTTGATAGGAAGTGTTCACTTTATTTTATATATTTTGTTTTGCTGATCATACTCCCTTGTATGCTTTTAAATTGACATAATTTTATTTAAAAATGCAATTTATTATTAAAAATATTTGTTAGTATTCTTCGAAATTGTATTGCTACATAATTTTAATTTTTAAGTAAGCGATCTTTCTGTTTTTTACATTTTTTCTCTTGAATTATTCATCATAAAACTTATGTTTTCCTTGTTTATGACTTTCAAGCAGGCCCCTGTTCCCAATTTTTTATAATCTATGTATTTAAGATTTGTCAGTTTATACTATAGTTTACATATGAAGTAGAATTAGTTTTTTTTTTATTGAATAATTATTCCTGTGCAACAAAATGCACTAAATCCTAGTGTGTATATGTGCTTGTTCATGTGTAGCATTATACTTGATTAGTTGTAACAAGCTTGTAATACATTAAAATGTTTATTATGGAGAGTTTAATGTTGCTTGGATTTAGGATGATACCTCGTAACTCAAATTTATTAATAATTAATTAATTTAGTAGATTTTAAAGCTATTCAATAAAGCATTTCTTTTTTATGCATATGATTCTATTGCTTAATATATTTGTCAGATGTGGTACTTCATTTACATGCAAATATCAGACTGATTCTATAACGTTTCTTATTAATTTAGATTTAGTTATGTTTAATGGGGGGGAAGGCATTATGATCTATGTTTTAATAAAGAAAAATCCATTGTAAAGTTTGATAATATACAAAAGGTAAATTTTTTACTGTACAGTGTTTGATTGCAGAAAGTGGGAAATATATATAATTGGCATTTTAAAAAGTTTTATTGAAACATTTTAACTATTTCAAAATTTCCCTTTGGTAATCTTTTAGCAGTTGTTTAAAGATGAAAGAATTAAATTGGATATTTACATAAATTATTAAGTTTTGTGATTGACAGCATCAATTTTCTTCTTCGTTATATATTAGTGAAACAATGGTTGTTCTTTGTATTTGGCTTGCGTAACATAATCTTAATGTTTTAAATTTTGATAAATAAAAATAATATTGTATAGGTATTGGATATTTATATCATATTAAATGCTTATTTGCCGACTCTTATTTTTATAAATGTAGTTTGTAAAGGAAAATGTGAATTTCTTTCGCTTTCGAAATCATACGTTCATCTTTGTTGCTTAATTATTTTTATTATAATTATTAATAAACAAATTTTTAAGATGAATCTTTTATTTAAAATGTTAAGATAAATATTAATTACTATAGCACTATACCTTCATTAATCTGCAATTTTATTTGTATGCTGTGGAAAAATTTATAAAACCTTTTGTATAAATTAGTTGCATAATTAAAGCTTTATTAAAATAAACATATGAAGACTTGCCTCTGTATTGTTTGAATGAGATTTTGTTCTGGAAAATATATGCATTTCAGGTATTTAAAAATAGAAAGTAAAACTGCATTTTCAAGATTTATTTAATTAGAAATTATTATAATCTTTCACATCTGTTAAGTGAAAACCTTATTTCTTTGCAAGTATGTATAACTGAGTGCTTTTACATCCAATTATTATAACTTTAACTCCTCTTCATCCTTCTTTTTTAAACTATGATCATCACTGTGTCAGTTTGGTTTAACCTTAGATTTAAAGGCATAGTATTTTTTTTCCCTTGCAAGCATTCAATATCCCATTTTTAATTTGTTTTTTAACTTAATTTCTTAAAATGCTCTTCTGATTTTATGAACATTAATTTTGGGTGTGGCTTTAGTTTTCCACTCTGTTATTGTATACACGATTACTCAATAATTATACATTAAAATATAAAATGTCAATAATTACGGATATTATGTATTTATGTTACATAATATTTGTTTACAAAATGAAGAAAAAAAAATTGTATCTGAATTTAACTATAACAAAGCTGTGTAATAAAAACCTTATCAGTCTTCAGTTTTGTCTAATATTATTTTGATTTAAAAATGTAAGCATCTCTGACTTGCATTTTTTGTGTGGTTATGGCACACTGTCCTTTAGGAAATGTAAGTATTTCTTAATGCCATTTTTAAAAAAAAACTGACATTTTTAATAATATTTAAACATTCCTTTGGGATTTATCAGCTAAGAAATACCGTTTGAATATTCCCTTATAATGTGTTAAATTTAAGTTCAATGATATTTACGTTTTCTGACATTGACATAAAATTGGAAGTTAAATGCGTCTTTTGTAATGGAAACAAGTTTGATTTTTTTTTTGTGTGTGTGTGTAAAAGCCATTTTTGGTTGTTACTTCTGTTAAAAGATGCAATTATCATTAAAATATCTGTATGTTGCTAATATAGTATGTAATGCTTATCCTTTTCAATTTTATAAAGTGTTGAAAAAAACAATGCTAAAAATATAAAAACATAAGAAGCCATATGTCCAAAAATATTTCTAAATAACTTAAGAATGTAAGATTTTATAATTATATTTTTAAGAATACTAAAATGGTTATACAAGCATTGGCAAGCGAATAAGCATTTGAAAAAAAATCAACACAGTTGTAAAACAAATGGAGATGCACAGCAAAGATATTTAAAATGGAAAATTATGAAATTAACAATTACGAATTTGTCAAGATTCCCATAATAACAGTTTTGTAGAACAGAATATGGCCAATTCTGTTGTATCAAAATGGTGTAAATTTTCTACAGAAAGAAAGCAAGGGTTAAAGATCTGAGTGAGATGAAATCTTATAATGAATTCGAATAGATATTAATTTTGTCGTAGGGAATTAAAACAAATATTTTTATTACTTGTTGTTTTGAAAGTAGTATTAGTTTCTATTTTTATTTCTTATTCAGTTGTTTTTCCAAAATTCCATCATTAAGAGGAACAAAGTATTTCTTCTGTATATTGTCAAGACATAGCATATAAATGGTATATGCAAAGTAATTTTTTTTTTTATGTTGTTTAAATGACAACACTTAGATTTTGTATTTTAAATTCTTAAAGGCTTTTTAATTCTGTTCAATAGATCCAATCTAGATTTGAAACTTTTTAGTAACTTAAAATGAAATTTTGCATAAAGCAATAGCATTTATATTTTTAGCAGTGAAATTTTAGAGCTAACCAAAATTGCTATCAAAGCTTAATAGAATGTCAGTGCTGTTGTATAAATTTTATGCTTAAAGCATGAAGATAAAAATTGGACTTGTATTTAAACTTTACTTTGAAATGCATATTCTGCAATATATATGTGTATCGGCCAATAAAATTTGTCTTTTTAATTCTATTTTATGCTCTGTTTAATTTATGCTGTTGTAAGGAAGGATTATGAATTTTGTTGTTTCACTATTTAGTTCTATTTCAAACTCCTCTGTCTCGCTTCCGATTTTATGGAGAAGAGAAGGTGGGGAATTTATAGATGAACATTTCAAAATTGTAAGATGAAGTAGCAGCAATTTTTGTTATCTAATTGCAAGCATATATGAGAAGTAATTTTGACCTTATAAATAAATTTAAAAAATTAAAAGGAATAATAAATAAATTAAAGGAATTTCCCAAAATCTGCAATTGTTACTTCCTGCAATTTTATTAATGATCCTGAAGGAGGAAATTTGAGTATTAATTAATGTACTTTTTATAATCTTTCATTAATCATAGAAGATTGTTTGGGCATGTTTCGTTTCTTCTCAAAATCGGTTGACAATGGGAAGACTGGCCATTTTGCTATTCTTAATTTTCTAAGAGTAGGGATTAACAAGGTTTTGATTACAACCATCCATCATTCAAAGGATTTGGCCACAATTTGGTTTAATAAATACCCATGTATTTATTTTTTTAAATGTAAATACTCAAAACGGATACTTATTTTTCAGTTGATTCTGTTCATATAAAATATCTACATTGGTAGTTAATATATAAAGTGTAAGATAAAAATATATAAGGAAATGAAATGCTCGCCTTTTTACAACTTTTTAATAATAATAAACCCTTATACTAGATCAAGTATTTTACATAAAATACTTTAAATATAAACCCTTTTGAATTGCAGTGAATATTGTTTTTTTTTTATATATATATAAAGTAATTCCACGAAATAATGGAGAGGGAAAGTTTGTCTTTAAAATGATAGAGATCTGATAATGGAAACTAAATTGAAAGATAAAATTGTTTATAATTATTTTTGAATTCTTATGTTGTGGTTTAAACATTAATCTGAATTTGTTATTTTAGAACTGGACTTAAGAGTTTGAATTCTCTGATGAATTGCACAAGTTATCTGTTTATATTATATTGTTTAGTTGTAAATGAAATGTATGTTTTCTTTTTCTTGTGTGGCATTTTATACATTATAGCTTTTTTAATTTTGTTTCCATATCGTAAAGGGTAAAAACTTTCAGTTAATGATGTGTATGCAAGTTTAGCTGCTCTTTGAAATGCTCCCACCCCCACCCCCCTTTTGAATCCGATTTTTAAGCATTGAATAATTTTTTAGTTACAGCAAATGTAGCAGGTAAATTTAAAATGTGCAAAGAGACTTTAATTGTAATACTAATGTTACATAAACTCCTCTACCATAGTGATGGATTCGTATTTCCCAATTTTTTAAAAAGAAAGCTTAATTTTTTACTCCTTTTTAATACATAAGAGTCATTTTCACCTGAATACCATCTAATTTCAATTGTTCAATTAAAGCTGAATCAGCAAGAAAGTTAGATGGTTCCAAATCATTTACCTTCCAGTGGATTTAAAATTTCTACTGCAAAGTGAATTGTGTCTATAACAAACTTTCTTCTCTTATGTTATCAATTATTAGTAGTCCTAAAAGGCAGTCTTTTTAATGTAGCATAAACAGTGTTAAAAAAAATTTTTTTTTTGTAAGTGTCTAACCAGAAAAATTATCCTATTATTTACATTTAAATACTAGAATATTTTATTCTGAAACATGCAAGCATTGCTTTTATTTACTTATAATTTGGTCACAATGTATTATAATAAAATTTTACAGTTTGAGTTAAAAATTTATTATTTAGTTGTATAGTGAAAAAATTGTACTTGAATTTACCTTATTATTTGATCTTGCTTTAGGATTATTTTAATTGTACCTAAAAAGTACAATCTGTATTTAGAAAATAATTTGTAAGAAATCTTAATTTGGCTTTACAATATTGTGGAAATTATATTTATAAAATTATTTTTTGGTTATTTAATTAAAAAATTAATGGTTGATATGTAACCTAAGAGAGCTACTTCTGCTGTTAAGGTTAATAGGGGATTGAAGCCAGATTTGCCCTGCTTGTGTTTGCGAACATTTCAGATTAATTTTACTCTGTAGATTTGATAGAATGCAGAGGTTAAAAGAGCTTGTGTTTCCAAATATGGTGAAAGTAATGGTCACTTAGGTTCTGAAAATCGGATTTGTTTGGTGTAACTTTTTTTCTTGTTTAAAAACCAATAAAATTAAAGAGTTATTATATGATTGATAACATATGGATGAAATAATTGAACATTATTTCATCCATATGTTATCAATGTTCCAAACATAAATGTGTCTACGTAACATAAAGCCCGGGGGGGGGGGATTCATATAGCATACTTCTGTTTACTATTTCAAGATCTTCCTTCATCAAAATTGAAAGAAACACAAGAAATAGTATTTAATAAAATAAAAATGTACAAACAATATATTTTACCCAAAATAATTGAAGGGCATCTTGGTCGGTTATTTCATAAATTTTAAAATGTATATTGCTATGGTTTTAGATAAAGGTTTGTTTTTTAAATAAAATAGGTAAAGGGATTAAGAATAATCATATCTAAAAACAGTATGGATTATATTAAGGTACTATTATGAATAAAATTCATAATATTGGGAGGAAGGAAGTTGATATTGGTAAATTTTTATACTTTTTAAAGGAGTTATTTTTTTTATTCAAGAACAATTTAGCAGAGCTTCTTGCTATTAGAATAAGTATCTTAAAATTTCAAAATCTCTATTAATAAAAATTGTTAAAAATTCATGTCTATATTACTTAGATTCTGGTTTTAATGATATGTTCATTTTGTTAACTTTGCTATTAAATGTTTACATTTCTTAGCTATTAATTTTAACTTTAGCAACTTTTCTGCTATGATATACAATAAATTAAAATGCTATGAATTTGTTAACTATTTACTTAAAGAAAAAGTATTCATTTAGTAAAAAAAGGCTGGCTCATTTGTTTTAAACTGTTTTATATTAAGAAGCTTTTGATTTTGTTTTTGAAATTGAGCTGCCAAATGCTACTTGTTATAACTGAATCCTATTAATATACTCTAGAGTTATGGTATTTTAAAACATTTATGGTTTTACCTTATGTGTAAATTTACTTGTTTAACTTTATAGCTCGTAGATGTTTTCAAGTATATTTGGAGTATTCTTATTCCAATGTATGTCACAAAGAGGGATTGCCACAAGGTATTATCTAGTGCATTGCCTTGTTTATTTTTAAAATGTATCTAATCCTATGGGTCATGCCACTTACCGTGAATAAAGACAACATATAAATTTTTTACTCTACAAGAGATGTATATTTCATTTAACACCCTTGACATACGAATTGAATCAACATCTATGACTCATCCTATTTTTGATATTTTTTTGTTATTTTGATTCTTATAATAATATAAGAAGCATTTTTGGTATTGAAGAATGATTTTTACATTTTTAAATACTTAATTCTGCCTTTTAATTACAGACTTGGAACTAAAAATTCTATAATTCAATGGGCATGTTTAGGTGCATTGTTGCATGCAAAGGGGTTAAAAGGCAATTACAATTAGCAACCTGTTGTGATTAGACCAATAATGTATTTCTCTAACCACAACAGGTTTTCATTTTCTACTTGGGAAAACTGTGTGTGTACATTTCTACAGAAATTTTTTTCACCCAGAGCCAGAAGACTTTCAATGGTGTCGCTGACCGTCCGAGATCGACACAAATTCCTTGGAGTCATATTTGGCAAACATCTGATTTTTATTCCTCACATTTCTTATTTTTGGAAGGAGCGTTTGTGCTTACTTAGTATTCATGTTTTATCCGTTACTACTTGGGGAGATGATTACAACAATCTTTTACGTATTTACGCAGCAGCATCGTGTCTAAATTGCATCTGTGAATTTAATTTGTATATTATGTATAGTTCCTCAGGGTCTTCCTATCTATTGTATTTGAATTACATGTATTTTAAACCCTTTGATTTATTATGATACCTTTTAATACTTCTCCAGTCCACAATTTAAATATTGAAAATTGCAGTCCATATAAGTAGAATGTTCTCTATTGGCTTTTTTTTTTTTCTTTCTTTTTCCCTCCGAAATTCTAAGCAGTTTAATGATTCATTTGCAGAAAATAATTTAAAATAGTTATATATGTTTTTATACAGTCCTCATCCTTCCGTATTCCTCCTTTGGAAACACGCATGATTTGCTTCCAGATATCTCCCATAACAGTGATATATCTGACTTCCTTCATACATCTCATTAATTAAAATATAACATAACTACATCTTTTTCAAAATTTTTGAAGGGCAAACTTTCCAGAAATGCTTTTTTGTCATGGACAAAAAATGTTGTCAGTACATGCCAGTTTTTGTAAATAATTCGCATCTGGCAGTTATGTAGGTTTTGCCTTTATTCCTGATAATGAAATTGTAAGGCAGAAGCTTCATGCACTTTCCTCTGTATTTACCTCAGTTAAGTGCCATCCATCTTGCTTTTCAGTATGTTAAGAATAAGGGTTTTGAAGATAAATTATTTTTTGATTCTTGGAGTGCTTTGCAAGCTTTTACTAGCTCAATCTCGGATCATCTGTTTATACTTCAGATTCAATTCTTGTAGCATACTTTACTCCTGAATGGTTTTGACATGTTATTTACTTGGATTCCTGCCCATTTTGATATCTGATGAAATGAGACTGACATTGGTACTGCAAAATCTGCAGCCTTTTCTTTATACTATAGTCTGTGTATTTTCTATAGACGGTTCAAGGTCACATTTTCTATCTCGTTATTGGTTGTCTGGTACCAGTAATATGGTAGAAAATGTGACCATGAACCACCTGTAGGAAATACAGACTAGAATTGGAGGGCATATATTCAAAAATTGGCTAAACCAGTTAAATTTAATTGAGGAAATAAATTTTACATTGCAAAACCTTTTTAACAGCATCACATTTGCAGTTTCGAGGGAAATCCATGATGTTATTTTAACCCATTTAAGGATTGGTCATTCATGGTTTATTCACAAATATTTACTTTTCTCAGAATTTCCAACTTGCTGTCATAGTGAAAATGTTTTAATTAAGACATATTTTATTGTTTTATAATTAAAATATGTCTGTAAATTTTTTACAACTTAATCACTTTAGTTCTCACATTTGCGATTTACCTTTCTTAATTGGATAAAAACCACATTGCAGTATGTTTGCATTTTAAAAAGAAGTGGGTATTTTATATGATGATTGACTTTTAACCTCTTGGTATATTTTTCTTTTAGCTTCTAAACATTTCTAATTTTAATTTTATATTTGGAATAAAATTAGTTATGTTATGAACCTTGAGCATCAATGCAGTTTATCCTAGAAAAGGAACTTAAGCCAGAATAATACCTGCATCATCATCAATTATTATCAAGAATTTTATTGATAGTATTGGAAAATACCATTTCATTCATTATGGAACTTGTCTAGTCTAAAGCAGATAAGGCCATAACAAATTTTTGATGTTATTGCATAAGCCAAATTATCTTCATTCTCCCAATGATAAGTTATACTTTTTGAAGAGTGTACCTATGGATTGTGCCATAATAGGGGGCTATTTTGCATTCGCAACAATAATTTGGTGGCTTGGTCATTCATCATCCCAAACTGCAAGACTTTTAACTAGTATAATACATTTTTTTAAAGATTTATAATTGTAAGTGCTTGTTTTTAAATAAAAGTTTACATTTGCTCAAAAGGGATTAAGATACAGAATTGGCAGTTTTATATGGAATCTATTGAAAAGTCAAATGTGTCATCGATATTTTGGAAATTCAAATATCGGCTACAAATATTTGTAAGAACTTCTCAAAACAGATATCTGAAATAGCAATATATTTAGCTTATAAAAGCAGAATTGCCCAAAATATCTATTCCAATTGATAGTTAAAATACGACTATGCCTCGCCAAATAAATTGATGGATGTTTTCAATGCATTTGTTTATATTGGGAAATGAAAAAACTTAATATCAAAAATATCCTTTTGTAGAGTGTTAAGTTGTACATGTACTTCTCTCTATAACCACTCCTCCCCGCACCTAACAGTAGCTAAAAAGATTAACTTTTGATCACCATTCAAAAATGTGCTTTAAAGAGAAGGCTTTAATTCATTTCTTGTAATAGTGAAGTGCAAAGTGATATTTGGCATTGAGGATTTTGAGCTGAGAGTTTAAGCGAGAAAACAATATCAGTACAAAGTTTCTTATTTGTTAAATTGGTTTAGTGCTGTTTGCAGGAGCAGTATCAAAACTAATTAGATTATACTGATGTCATTATTATCAACTGACATTGATTGTGCACAGTGCAGCCACTTAGCTATTTCCAGGAAATGCATAGATTTTCTTAAACTTGCCTTCAAGTTGTCTAGGATCATCCATATCTAGATACTTTATCAAAACTTGAGTATTCATTGAAGACACTTCTTAACTATTTTTCTGCATTGTTATTCTTGGATAATATTTGAATAAAAGAACAAATCTTCCAAATTGATTCTAATGCCATTTCATGCAAAGCAAATTCATAAAATCTGTGTGGCAGATATCGTGAGAATTTTTATCCAAACAAATATGTTTAAATGAAATCCCTTGGAAGGGAGAGAAACGAGCTCAAGATTACAAAAATTATAAAATCTAATATAAGAAACACATTACAATATTACATTACTTATGTGCTAAACTTTTGGCATACTAAAATCACTTTCTAGTCAACATGATATGACTTACGTTAGGCGTTCATGCTGCTGATTTATTTAATAATTGTGATACGTGTTGCCAAGGCATTAATGGCTGTGAATTCATAATTGTCAGCCTAAAGCCGCTTTTAAATATTTTATTGGCCGTAAGTTTTAGAAATATTTCTGTTATAACTTGAAGTCTTCTTTTAAATGTTTGCAGTATTATAGAATGATGTGAAAATATTCTGGATTTTTATATAATATCTGATAATTCTTGATGTAAAATTAAGTCCCAATTTTAATGTACAATATTTTATTCTTAGTGCAAGATAAGATATTATTACTGTTTAGAAATTATTTATGAATAAGAACTGAATTAGATGAGATGTGAGCATTATGACTTTAGTTTTCTTGCATGTGTAAAACTTGTACCGACTTTAAAATTAGAAAAAAGTGATAAGTTAAAATGCAATGAATGGCCAGTAAATTGCCACAATGGTTGCAAATTAGTCCTGGGCCTTTGCTTTAAAAATATATTAACTCTATAAAGCATCATACTTAAATAGTATTAATCATTTATTCTGTTTATATGTGGTGTTAGTTTTGCATCTATTAATGTATGTTCTTGTATTTTATTATTGGTTGTAAAATCGCTTATGTGAATATATCGAACCTTCGAAAATGCATTTATTTTTATTTCAAGTCAGGATATTTTATTTCAATAAAATGCACAATAGTATTTTTTTCAAAAAAAAAAAAATCCTTCACACTTCCTCTGTGTTATTAATTTTATGTTGTGTTTAAAGCATTTTTAAAATTTGGAATATTGCTAGTTATCCCTTCTTTATAAAATTATGTTCATGCTGTCGAATTTGTATCTGACCAAAAACTTTTGGAAATAGAATTATATCATGACCAGAAAATCGTATACTTATTGTCATTTTATTACTGATTTGCATTGTAATTTTTTTAGTTCTTATGTTGTATATATTAAAATGGATAAATAAAAATAATATTCTGCTGAATTTTAAGTTTTCTTTTTTTTTTTCTTTTGTTTCAAATCAAAATATTGGTTTGGTATTCTTTTGCAGCCTTATGGTATATGTCTTGATGTTTATAATCAATACGCTCATTGCTGTATTTAATTTCTTATTGATATTTCTATTTTTACCAAAATTTAACATTTCGACCATTGTGGCAAATTTTAGCAATATTTCCTAAGGTTAGATTATGATCGGTTTGCTACATTTTTCATCTGTTGAAAAGAAAAGTTATCTTGGGACATATAATGTTTTGGTGACAAAAGATCAGGTATCCATTATAACAGCTGCAGAAAAAGTTTTAAATATCTCTTATTTTGAATCGTAGCATAACAGAAGATTAATAACACTCCTAGAATTGAATGTTTTGTCTGACTTTTTTTTTCTTTTTTTTTTTTTCTAATTTATGTTGAAAGTATAATTAAGAGGGAAAAAAGAAGTACATATGCTTACAATTAGTTAAAGAAAGCAAAGTTTCAAATTTTTATAGTTTCAGAATTGTAAAATATAATTTATATCAAATCATTCACACAACAGTACAGAAGTAAAACATTTGTTGACAAAATATCTTGAAGCTATTTTAAGGAACTATTTTGAAGCTCTTATGTACAGTTGTCTCCCACCCCACCTAAGAAAAATGGTGGTATCTAGATTAAAAAATGTTATTACTATCATAAAATTTCAATCATTTTTAAAAAAGAATAATGAATTTAATTAAATTCAAATGATTGGATAGCATCCGATTATGTTACGGATGTGAGGTTTTATGATGCAAGAGCTAATAATAGCTATATTGCGCTTAATATTTGGTAATTATGAAGCTGCTTTAAAATTTAAGAAAATGTGGAATGAATCTTTTATTGAGAACATTGAAAAAAATTATTTGCTCATTAGTTATTTATTGTGTATTTTTTAAAACTTTTAATAATTGTATTTTTTAAAATTTTTTAAATAATTTTAGGTTGTGGACATGGATGCAGTTTTGGAAGTTATTACTGCATTGGAAAAAGCCATTATAACAAAAGAAGCATTAGAAGTAAGAATAATAATTGCTTCAATTGGGAATTGTAGCACTTTTGTAGATATGTCTTCAGTAATTGTGGTAGCATTTTATCAATTTTAAAAAATAATTAAATTGCTAAACTATTAAATAGTTCCAATTTGAAGTTTTGTAAATATTCTATTTCCGTTATTTTAAGAAAAATTTTGTTTAATTCTCTGTGGATAAAGATCGAAATCTAATTAACTGCATTATTTTTCAGACTTGTTGAAGCCTCAAAACCCGTCATTATTAGATTTTGGAAGATGTTCTTTTCCTTCTAATAGATATTTGTCTGGTGCTTTGAAAGCGATTAATTTTCACTGATGACCTTCTTGACATTGTATTGACTTTTATACTTTTCAAGCAATTTTTATTAAGAGCAGTGTCAATTTGAATTAACTTCCTGTGTTATTTTGTACTGCTTTTCTATAGCCTGGTTTCAACAGGTATGACATAAGAATTGTGCATTATTGGATAAGTATATTTTATTAAGTTAAAAAAATTACTGTGAATAAAAGTTTGACATTTTCTTTTTTGACACATGTTCGAAGATATATCAGTAATGAGAAATGGAAGAAGGGAATGTTCAGAGTTCAACACATTCTGATTTATTTCAACCCTATTATTTCTGTGCATCTTACTTTCTTTTCATAATTTTTAAAAAGATACTTTGTATATATTAGAAATTGTTTAAAGGCCAAAATACCAGCATTAGTGGGACATTAGTAGCCTATCCGTTAAGCCTATAAATCTCCTTTCCATGATGCTGTTTCTTTGACATGATAAAACTTCTTTGTAGTTTTATATTAATTTTTTATGAATATTTCATTTTTTATAATGAACATTGTTTTAATTATGTTAGCAGATATTTATATTTATAAGTGTACTTATTTCAGTTTATAAAAGAAACATATATTAATAAGATTGTAGATGCCTAAGGGTTATTTTAACATGCTTAACCATTAACCCTCCAACGATTTCCATGGAGTGGCAGGCAGGCAGGCAGGCAGTCTGTTTTCTGTTGCATCTTGCATTTTCCTCAGTTTAGTGCGTTTATTTTTTAAGATTGCAGATTTTTTTTATATCGTGCTATTAGTGGGTAACATACAGTAAAGATATGCAATAAATATGACAATGCAATACAATTTCTCCAAGATTTTTCTGTGTTCTGATTGTTTCTGTGTGCACACACTGTTTACATTTCTTTAGCAGGTCATGCAATCCAGATGTTGCAGCTTTAGTCAGTCAAAATACTCCTTTTGGCTTCAGGTAATTGAATGCTGAAATTGGTGGGTGTTATTGTCTAGTAGCAGAAGTGTCAACCTTTCTTTTTTTGACTTTGCTGAACATTTTGTCCAGCACACAAAGTGTACAAGACATTCCTCTTTCTTCTATCTTGATGGATTACAACATCCAGTGCCACCTATAAGTGCCCCTTTGTGGAAGTGATCCTTGAAATGTACGTGCCGGGAAGGGGGGGGGGCTTGTTTCCTGTTGCATACACAGCAACAGCTGTTGTGAAACATCCTTCTTTTGTCAAAGTCATCTTGCCAATTTATTTAAATCCATTCATAAACATCATAATACAAAATTAAACCACAATAATCTTCATTGCTTATAGTGTCTACTCTAAAAGAAAGTCAAGTGAGGGATAAATACTTACTTTTCAAAGCAAGAAGCACAATTTGACCTGTAGTGTCTATAGCAAGTTTTAACAGGATCCAAAAACTTCATTGCAAGATAACAAAGTAAATAAAATATGACTGAACATATTTCCTGATTACTTTTTTCCTACTTCTACTGCCATCTTGCAACTTTTAACCGTGCCATTATCCATGTGCCAACTTGCCTCTGTTACCAAACAGCCTTGGTCTCCCCATACTGCTTTTAAGCTGCTCAGTTATTTTTGAATCGTAGATCTGCTACATGAAAGTGGAATAAAATTATTCAGCATTTTTTTTGTGAATCAGCATTTCATTGAATGAACCGAGAATCGAACAGGAAAATCGACTGAAAAAAACCGGGGAAATTTGAAAATTTTCATAAAAACTGGAAAATTTTAGGGAATTCTGAGTTTCTTACTTATTTTTTACTATCTAAAAAAAAAAAAAAAATGCTTATCCCTAAAGATTACAAAAATAAAATATCCTAGTCATCGCTTCCAAAAACAAATCAATGCAATTGGCAATTCCATAATGCAGAAACTCGCCTTTTCTACTGTCTCCCCTTTTTTTTCTGTATAGATCAATCCAGTTTCGGTTTGTGAGATAGTTTATCTTTTTCCGTAAGATTCCTGAATTGCAGCTAATGAGCATGCACGAGACTTCTGTGATTGTGCGAAAGATTAGAATATATTTCTCTGACAGGAATAGCGCCATTCAATCTGCGGACACTTCCCGGTGGTATTTAGTCAGTCACACATTAGTTTGTTTTATCATTTGAGAAATTGTGAGCTTATTTAGAGTAGAGTAGAATTTTTTAAAAAAGTAATCAGCTGCTCAAAATCTGTATTTAATACGAATTGAGCGGATTAAAAAAAAAAAAAAATCAATCCTGATTTTGCTCAAAAAAGTTCGAGAAATCTCTCAAAACTTGTTCGCCTTGTAAAAAAAGAATAAGCCTAAGTAATATGGGAAAATAGGGTCTTATTAGCCATGCCAAAGAAGGGAAACAAAATTGTGTGTCAGTTCAAAAAAGACATTAATATTAGACTTTGTATCGAAAGAATGAAGAAGGTAGTATATCAAGTCCGAAAACATCAAATTTAATGTCCGAAAAATAAATTTCGAACTTTTTAATTCAATAACAGTAATTTAAAACTGAATTTTTATGGGCATTAAAACTTGTCATATTCGTCCTTGAATGCATTCAATGATATATCGGAAATATTTTCACATATGTTTACTGAAAGTAAATTAGCTAAAATATGTACATGAGGCTGTTCAAAAATGCTATACCTTATTTATTAGGCATTAGCTCCATCAAACTGATAGCTGAAAAATCTGCAGGAATTGATACTCAAATTTAGAATTGGCAAAAATGAATAAAATAAAATAATTTTGCTTTGCAATGTTTTTTAAGTAATCATTAGTGATTTGTATCGTAACAAAAAAATTGTTTTATTTCACCCGAGTCCTTTAATTTTGTATCGTATAGCTAGAGTTGAAAGGTCAGATATCCCTCCCCCTTAATATATAAATCTTGTGTTGCTAAATTCTATATAATAAACAAAGAGAGATTGTTTAATGTAAATATTATCAAAATTCTTTTAATATACTATTATCTTTAATCTTTATTCAAATAATGTTAAATTGTTGCTTTCTTTCCTTGCTTTTTCTTCTCCTTAAAATCATATTACATTATAACCAGCACATGTGTGCTACTTTTGCCTTATATCTTGAATATATGTACAGGGAATATTTTTTCTAGATTTGAATGACAACCCTGATAGACGTCTTGATCCATTTGCGTTAATGGAGTTTATTTCAATTATCTTTAAATGAAAATGCAAAGGCTAACTTTATTTTTGCTCAAGACCTCACCTTCATAAAACAATAGTATGGGAAAATATTTGATCAAGTTACTTGATTTGTGCCTTTCCGCGTCAAGATTGGACAACAGGATATAGATTTCTAGATTATTTTTTTTTTCCCGCCTTGAATTGTAAAAGTTTTATTATTCACTTTGTGAATTAACAGTTAATAAATGCAAGGAATGCTTATAGTAATTGTTTTTAAAAGAATTTGCATTTCCTTTGGAAAAAATACAGTAGAAATAATATTTTACTTTGTAAAAAATGTTTATTCTAATTTTCATAAATAAACAAAAGTTTGTTTTGATTTAAGATTTATTTGAATTTTTTCTTTGCTACCAAGTTTTTGTTCTATTGATTTTCCTCCCATTTTCTTTCAGAAAACTAGAATTGGAAAGTATATAAATGAATTGAGGAAAAGGACTAAAAATGAACAGTTGGCTCGGAGAGCAAAAGAGTTGGTTAAAAGTTGGAGAAAACTTTTACCTCAGACATCTCAGAGAGTTAATGGAGAAGAAACCCACAACAGTATTGTATCATCACATGGTGGTATGACTGTATTAGGTCCAGGTCCTGGTCCAGGCATTGGACCAGGACCTGGACCAGGAAATCGAACAATTAAAGCATATGTTTCAGTGCCTGGAACTCCAAGATACAAAACTTCAAGTCCATCAGTGATGATAGAACGATCTTCTAGTCCCTATTTCTCTAGTGCCTCAAATAGCCCATTATTAAATTCTACTGTATTTCAGGGATCAAGCTTACCATCAATGCCATCTAACTATGCTCCTGTTAAATCGGGAACATGCCCGACTTCAAGGACAGATGCTAATTCTGTAAACAAAACCTTACTTAACACTAGTAATCAAAGTAAAAACCTGACTTCCAGTCAAAACTTCAAGCCTGTTAGTCCATCTGTTCTGAAACAAGACATAGTGACATCCAGTGGAACTTGTATTTTGCCTTCTCGGACTTCTCTTAGCACAAGCCCGGGGCTTAGGAGCAATTCAAATTCTAGTAGTCCTTTATTAATTGCAACTGTGAATGTGTGTTCTCAAAATGTTTCCCCAGTGTCAGCATTTTCAGTCACCCATTCCAGTCTGGACCTGTCTAAAACAAATGCTGCAAATAAGCGGTTACGAAAAGAAAAAGCTTTAACGAACTATGCAACAACTACAGAACTAACTGCAAGTGATGCAAAGACTAAAATTGGTAATGGAATGAGTGACGCCACTGAAAATAATTTACCTAGTGAGAGTTCAGCATTCGACAGTGTTACTTCATGCCATTCCAATTCTGTTGATGGTGATAAGACACTTTTAAATACTCCCACAAGAAATCCAAAGAGAAAAAGGAGCTTTGATAACAAAAATGAGCTTCAAGAAAATCGGTTGGGAGATATGATAGCTTCCTTGCCATCTGGTGCAAAGCTTCCAAAAGTCAAAACAACACAACAACTTATTGCCGATTTACAAGCTAAAAAAGGTTTCAGTACTGTTCTGTCATCAGAAAGTTTGACTTCTGTTGATAGTCTTCACAGTTCTGAGGCTGAAGTCTCGCGAACAAAATCTGAATTGTTAAAAAAATTCTTAATATCTTCACAGTCTGTCAGAAGTGAAAACAATCGAGAAAGCCCAGTCGATGAATCTAGCGTTTCAGTAAGTGATTATGGTTCCCGTTCTGTTCCAGATGTTTCTTCTGTGATAAATACGAACTTGGATGTTTCCTCTAGCATTTCTCATCCTCATCCTGATCCTGCTGATGAGGAAGTAAACAAGATTCTCTCAGTTCTACCCCCCATAAATCCAGCTGAAATAAACCTTGATGATTCTTCTCCACCACCTAGGCGACGAACATCTGTCACAGATGGTGACTTAAATAGGTTGAATACTCGTTGGGAATATGTAAATGGTGTATATGATTGCAATGGTACTTGGAGACCATGGCAGGAATGTACTGAACAAAAATCTTATATGGAGGAAAGCTTTCAAATATTGCCTTATGTAAATATTGATTAGATATTAAATTGTACACAATGCATTAAGGAAATCATTTCCTTTTTTTTAAATACAGTACAGTGTAAAGGAAGCTTTCTGGTAAAGAATATATATTTAATCAATTTGAAGAATGTGATAACGAAATTAATTTTTATATATATTTTTTGTTACAGAAATGCATACAGATATTTTTTTGCCTCTATTTCTTTTATTTATTTTTTACAGAAAATTTAATGAATTGTAAAAATATTTCAATTGAAATTAAATTTAATTCTAAATATAGAACAAAAAGATATTTGGGAAAAAAAACTTAAGTTTTGCTTTGCTAAAATATTTTAGTACATGAAGAATTGACATATTGAATTAAAGATATGGAAATTCATGTATCATTCTAAGTCATTTCATTTATAGTTGGCATTAAAATGTCAGTTATAGATTAGCTTTATTTATTTAATCAGTTTGTTTTTTATATTTTATTCATTTTGATGGCTGTGTTTTCCTGTTAAGATAAAAAAAAAAAAAACTTATCAATGTGCAACACTATAAAGAACTTCTTGTTTTTTTAATGTTTTCTTTTGTTGCTGTTGTTTGCAAAGTATAATTACATTTCCAAGATTCATTTTCTAGTTTAGGTTCTTTGATTACCTTGGAGCCTAATCTTGCTGTCAGTGTGAATGTTAGACACTGTAATATTGCATTTTAAATATTTGATAAAATTGATATAATGTTGATTCTATTCATGGTTATTACTCAAATCCAGATTATTTGTTATGGATATACTCATTGAATTCACAAAATCTTACAAAAGTGTTAAATTTGGGATTGTTCAGTCACTTTCTGTAGATGTTTTGTTAAAGTAAAATATTGGTTTAGCATTTAAAAGTTATTATAATACTCAGTGTTAAGACATGTATAAAGTTTCATTAATCAAATTGCGGGCACTTTTTCCCTCGCTCGCAGCTAATGTGACCGAATCTACTTTGTTGATCTTGTTTAATACTCATTGTTAGTTTTTCACTCCTTTTTAGAGAAAATGAAATACTCAATTATAAAAGGTTATACATAAGAGAATTTTATGTATAAATATAACATTTATGAGTTGGCCTTGAACATTTTTATTCGTTGTTTTTAATATTCCTTCAATGCACAAGCAAGACTGGAAATGTTATTTTCCCACTGCCCTTAATTCAATTTTGAGAAATCTCTTTGGTTCCCTTCCCTTTTATTTCCAAGAAACATAACAAACTTGCTCACTGACTTCCTTCATTGGATTACATCCATATTTGTTGATATGCATGTATATCCAATGTGGTTATAAATATTTGTATACTCGTAAAAGATGAGTTTTCATTTTAAACAACGCATTTCTATGTATTAATGTGGAAGTTTTATCACAGAATATCTGAAAGTTCATAAACTTTGTTAAGGTATTGAAATAATTGTGGCTTAACTGTGATTTTCTGCATTTTATTTTGGCTCCCTATTAAAGATAATTTCTATTCCAATGAGACAATGAAATTAAAATGATTTTAAAAGTGCACTTTTATTATTGTACTTAAATGTTGAAAAATGATTTTTATCAAAAATCTGGAATTTAAAGCAAAATTGTGAGCATGATGTGCTGATATAGATTCCCTTAGTAGATTAGAATTTTAATCATATCATAATATATTGTCTTTCTTGTGATATTTATTATGGCTTAATTTCTTTATTGCAATGTTTTCAGCCATTTACGCTCTTTTTCTGCTTTGAACTTCAGATTTTTGTTTAAAAAATTTTTGTTGAATAATAAACTAAAAGCATTCTTTAACCTCTTAATCGTTGTGCCTATCCATCATATGTTCTTCAAATTGTCGCCTGTGAAACTTATAGCTGAAAATAAATCATTCAAACAGGCTATAATTTAACACAAAATTACATTTAATCCATAAATGCTTAAGAATTCTTTGGATTCTTGATTGAATCGATAAGGTAGCACATTTCCATAATGGTAGGTCTTAACTAATTAGATTTTAAAAAATAAAACGGTCAAGGGGTTAAAGACTAAGCATTGATGAGTAAAAAATATATATTTTATTATTAGTATGGAATCATGTAATCAATTTTTCTCAAATTCACTACCAGGTGGTGCTTGTTACATAAAATCAAAATTAATATTCATTGGTAATTAATTTCTGCAAATCTTAAAACATTATCTTGTCATCAGGAATATACAGCTGTGAAGAAACTCGGCACATCAAAGGTGAATGGAAAATCGATTACAAAATTCCATCTTTGCTAAGATGAAATTTACGAAGATGCAAGTAGTTAACTAATTCTTTCTACACACTTTTCGTTATTTCTTGACCACTATGTAAAATTCAGTCAGATGCAGTGCCATATTATTAAATTAATAATCAAAATGTATAACTATGCAATATTTCAAATGTATACAATGTGTAACTACAAATAATTACAATAATATAGGTCCATCTTAATGTTATTTTATATAAAACGTAGAAATTTTTGGAAAACTTATTTTTTAAACTTATAATGTGCAGTAATCTCTGTACTCTAAATTTAAGACATTTTGTATCGGGTAAGATGACTTACTGCTCTCTCCCAGTTCCCAATCAACGAAAATCATTGTAAGAGTTGAATATGCTGTGCATGCTTTATGGCCTTTTCATAAATGTAGTGAAAATTTTGTCAGATTTTGTAAAAGACCGGGCCCTCAGGGTTTGTCCTCTGATCAGTCTAGTACTTAAATTCTGTTGGGCAATAACTTTTATTTAGTGCCTTTGCTAGTGTGAAATAATGCAATATCTTTTTGATAAATGTGATTCTGTGATCTTATATATTTCTGTAAAATAGCAAAATGATTTGGTTAAAGAATCTTTGTAATCTTAAATTTAAGACATTTTATACTGGGTAAGGTGACTCGTTGCTTCTTCCCATTCCCAATCAACGAAAAGTAATGTGTAAAAGGTGAACGTGCTGTATATCATTATGGCCTTTTTAAAAATTGTTGTGAAAGGCTGGGCCCTCAGGGTTTGTCTTCTGATCAGTCTGGTACTTAAATTCTATTGGGCAATAAGTTCTATTTAGTGCCTCAGCTAATGTGAAATAAAGCATTATCTTTTTGATAAATGTGATTCTGTGATCTTATATATTTCTGTAAAATTGGAAAATGAATCAGTTGAAGAATCTTGTACTCAAAATTGTATTGCATAAGTTGGCTCATTGTTTCTTCCCATTCGTCAATTAACGAAAATTATTGTAATGGTTGAATATGATTTTCATGCATTACAGCCTTTGTCAAAATTTTAGTGAAAGTTTTCTGAGATTCTGTGTAAGACCAGGCCCTCAGGATTAATCGCCTCTAATCAGTCTAGTACTTAAATTCTATTCAGCAATAAGTTCTATTTAGTGCCTCTGCTAATGTGAAATAATACATTAACTTTCTGATAAATGTGATTCTGTGATCGTCTTATGTATTTCTGTAAAACAGGGAAATGATTTAGTGTAAGAATGTTCTGCAATTATTGTCTTATTATAAATGGAATGACAGCTAAAGAAGCAGCTCCATGTGAATTGAAGGCCTCCTAATCATGCAACTTCCTCAAAAGTTTCCTTGGAAACACTTTTCCAGACAATAAAAATATCAAATCTTATCTAAACATTCTAGTTTTTTTTTTGGTCATTCAACATCATGTAAATAATAGTGAGTGAATGAGTGCAAAAATTTAAACATGATATGAGTAATAAGAATTTTAGTGTTATTTTCTCGTTTTCATTTCTGTAGAATTTATTTCTGGCTTTTAGTTCTCTGTAAAGGTAACTTAAAATACAAATTTTATCCAATTTGCTCAAATAAATGAGAGATTTATTTTGTTTCACATTTGTAATGTCTTAAAAACAAATATAAATTCATTACTGCACTATGAGTCTCAAAGAATTTTATATACATTTTAAGAAAAAAACACACAAATTTGATTTTTACATATATACATTTTTGAGATATGAAGAAAATGTCTAATTATATGCCAAGTTTCTTTAGAATTTTTTCTAATCTTATCAGAATTTTTAAATCTTTCAAACGGAATTGTTAACTGACCCTACTTCAGAAACTCATTTAATATGTATTTGCTATATAATGGAATATCAAATATGTTATGTACTATTTTGAGAATTGGTCCTGTGAAGTGTAGTAACCTATTCCAAAGAGCTATTATACACTAATTGAAGGCTGTTGAAGACATAAACTATATTGGCATTTATATTTGCTTCATTATTAAAGAGCAAATGTATTTTTTATGTTTGACAACTGTAATGGCCAATGTATTCTAGAATACTTTCCAAACCCACCCTGTATAGTTAGACGCTGTAGAAAGGGGCGGTTTTGATGCTGAATCTGTTAAACTAGACATGTCCCTTAAAGTTTTGCTTGTGGTGATAGTTTTTAAAAAGGTGAATCTTCAAGTACACCAGAGAACCTTTATCGTTATGTGCATCGCTTCCCATGTCATTATGAAAAAGTTATCAACCTGATGTCATTTTGGAAGCATTGCATCTATGGAATCTAAGCTACTTCTAGAATTAGGATTGTTGCTAGTGAAATTGTTACAAAAGAACTATTTTTTTCCCGGAAGTTTAATGTGTATTTATAAGAGCTGATAGTCTCCTTGATTGAGAGTGTCGGGAAAAACATTCTGTAAAGTTGCCTTTCTCCAAAATTGTTTTACTATAGTACATTGAGTTATATTCCACTTAACATTTTAAATGAATGTCTTTTGTAATCGTATTCAATTCTGGAAAGATGTTGATAGTTGATCATTAAGTAGCAGTGATGTTCAAGACAATTGAACTTAAAGTATTGGCATCAAGTATTTTTCTTTTTCAGTATAATATTGTTCATTACTAATATAACTTAAAAAATTGAATTTATTTAGCCCTTACAAAATGTTCCATATTTTGCCGATTAACCATATTTCAACTATGTTTTATATGTCCTGTTCTGCTGAGCTTTAATATCATTATCAACCTTTGAATGTGTAATTTACTGATGTCAATCAGGAAAATTTCACTTATTAGAGGTTTAACCATCTGTTGACTGAAATATGCATTGTATATGACAAGGGATGGGTCAATAAAGGGAATGCGCAACATTTAAGGAGATATGAAGTCATTCCAGTTTAGAGCAGTTTCTACCTTCAAAGGAAAAAGACTTAAACAAATTTCGAGAAAACTTTTGTATTGAGAGGGACACAACTAACTACGGATGGGAGTGTTTATTTTGTGAAAGCCGTTGCTGCCCGAGAGATAAAATCTGAACAAAGAGATAAATATAATCTATGCTGTTCTGAGAATGATTGGTTTTGAGTTTTCTTCGCGGAATAACTTGAAGACCACGATATGTTTATGTGTATGCGTCTTCATGTTAAACAAGTAGGTTAATGCAATCGTGACTAAGCGTTTTTTTGGATCTTCACCAAATATCATGTAAGTGGGTATCTTGGAAGGATTTGTTATCACACTGAATATGGATTCATTAGATGAAGTTGCTTGTTACCATGCTTTAAGCTTTAGCGTCCGTGAATTCTGCTAAAACCACCAGCAATGCTAAGCAGTTCCAGATATCACTAACGATTTATAAGTCGCTCGTTTACTCTGTGATAATGTCTGAAATCGTTCTTCTGGCGCTCCGCCAAGGTTTACTATTTTCATCGTTGAGACTTTAGCTAAATATTTTCCAGTAATAGTGTTTTTGTAAATATGTCGTGTGGCATTTTAGAGCTATCGAAAAGTATAGCAGGAGCATGCTGTATCTCTTGCAGCTGATGGTGTACTAGCACCACCCGTTTCGTAGCCACTTTGTGGTGTCGCTGCTATACTGCAGGTTTGAAATAAAATTTACTTTTTCGCAGATGTTTTTATACAACGTTTATATTTTGATTGGAAGTGTAAAACATTAAAATTAAAAATTTATTGACCGAAACTTATTGCAAAAGTTGTTTTTTGCTATGAAAAAACTTATCGTTGCATGGTAAACTGGGACACTGCAAGAAGACCTGTGATGCAGATATCTAGTGCCGTCGCATGTTACCTGAAACTTTTGATCATTACGCCTCAGCATAGTGTTTCATGGAATTCAGATAAAGCAATGTAATTTATTTTGGAAACGATAAGAGTTTGTTATATTTCTACACATTTATGGAACAAATAAAAAAAAATATATTCAAATAATAAATGTGTAACAAATGTATTTAACAAATGATCGATTTGTTAAAAGAATATGTATAAAGTGTCCCATAAAATGGAATAAGCGTTTATTTCCTTAACTATTGCAATTAAGAATATACACTTCCAATTGCAAAGTTTCATCAAATGAAATACGTAAGTGTGTGGAAATATTTTGGTTCCTTAAAAACTGAGAAGGAAAAGTTACAGTAATTTAATTTTTACACCGTCCACACAGCGAAAAAATGCCAACAGATTAAATGTTATTCTGGCACTCATCTATGAGTACACAAAATTTCATTTTTCTGTCTCTAAAATAAGCTGCTATATTAAAAGGTAAATTTGTGACCATTTTTTCATAAGGTGTTAGTCCTTCGTAGTCTAATATACATATTAAAAGGGCGGAATCGTAACACATCTGAATAAGGATGCATTTATTAAATTTTGAAAAGTGAACAGAATCTCGAATAAAACGACGTCCGTCTGTCCAAGCTACATTTCTGAAGATAGAAAGCTTTGATTCCGTTTGAAGTGGGGTCCAGTTGTAAAACATTTTTGTTTTATAAATTTTAATTTTTTTAAAGTACACACAATAACAAAAATTCTGTGTAAAATGTCTTCCTGGATTTCGGTATATTCCTTGTTTATAATTGGATCTAGAGGATGAGCTAAAAATCTGCGATGATCCCATATTAAAGGGTTAATTTTTGGGGAAGGGGGGTTAAGAGAAATCTAACTCCCCCCCTCGCAATATATATATATAACATAGTTCCATGCGAACACTCGTTTAGTTAGCGAATAATTTGAAACATTGAAGAACATTCAGTCCCTAGTCAATGATTTAATAATTATACCTTGAAGAATATTCATTCTGAACATTTGTAATTCATTCAAATTGTTTTATCTGATTTGTTAAATATTAACTTTAAAATAATTTAAAAATAAGAAAATATTATTTTAGATACTATTATTTAAAGGAGAGGAGAGACCTTCGAACACAGTCAGCGGCGCAACAAGGGTGCAACAGGCAGGACAAGTGTTCTGGATGCCATTACCAGGGGGTGCAAAATTGAATGAGTTAGGTACATTTGAGAGAAATATGTATATATATATGTTTTAATTCGTGTTCCCCAGAATTTTTTTAAGGATTTAATTAAGTATAAGGAAACTAATTGCATACAGTCCTTTTTACAAAATGAGAACCAATTCAACTTAGGTTTCTCAAAACAAAGTAACAGATAATTGTATATTGGAGAAACTTCACGGTCGAAAACCCCCGACTTTGACAGGTATTTTCAGGTTCATTTAAAGATTTGTCTCTCGTTGGGCATAAGAAATGTGTACAGTACACTCCCGATTATCCGCAGAATTGGGTGGCGCGGCCGCCGCGGATAATCCGAAAAAAGCTAAAAATAGGTATAGCAAAAGAGAAAACAGTCATTCCAACTTTGAAAAATCGTTTTATGTACAATAAAACGTAAAATCAACAGCAGGAAATGTTTAACTAACGCTTAATATTTTAGTATATCACTCAAAACTAACCTAAAATGCATTTTGTTAATCAAAACAAAAGTGCTTTGTACTTACGAGAGGCGTCAAGGATACATAGAAAAATTAATACATATGTACTGTTTTAATACTGTAATGTATTATATTATATAATTACAAAAGCATAACTGTAAAACTGCACTCTTTTGAAGAAATCAGTCAAAAAAACTTTGTGCGGCAGGCGCGGATAATCGGGAGTCTACTGTATTACTATTCTATGTTTTTAAAAAAGGGAAAATAATATATCGATGAACTCCATAGGGTATCGCAAGATTTTTTACGATACACATGTAGATAAAATGTTATAGCCTCCATATATTCATACCGAATGGATATCGATTTTTCTGAAGTTCATGACTAATAATTAGGAATGAAGTGTTATTCCTATTTTCAAAGAATTACTTCTACTTGCATGGTAAAGGTAATCCATTCCAGACTATCAATATTTAAAGTTTCTTCATGAAAAAAAAAAAAAAAGTAATATGTATAATTTTTTTCTCGGGACATTAAGTTTATTTGTATACATTTTATCCTTATTTTTTTTTAATCAATGAAATAAATATTTAATATTTTAGATATCAAAATTTTCACACAAACAACTCTTTGAATTCCTTATTTAAGCCTCTTCTAATTGGCTAAAGTAATGTATTAAACTTTCTGAAAAAATCATGAACTATCTTGCGATTTTATTTAATTAATTTTTCAAATTTTATGATATAATACAAGAGTTATTTTTAAAAAATAATCTTTTTGGGGATGTAAAATTATATATCTTGCAATATATAAGAAGATTCTTTTACTTATCAGAGACAAGGAATGACGATTTTAGACCAATATTTTTATTTTACATATTTTGTAAACAGGCGCAACAAACATATAACCAACACATGGTCATCCATTTCTGTGCGTGACAGCTCTCTCTTTTCGTTTCTCCCTTCTCATAAACCTCTTACCCACTTAGCATTTTAATTTCCTCGTTAAACTGTCATGAATGGTTGCCGAAACATAGCAGCGTCTTACACGATATTTCCATGATTTTTATAAAACCTTTATAAATAAGATTTTCGCACGTGCAACTTAAATCCCCCCATAATTCCATCAAAATATTATTTCTTTATTAATAATGCGATCATAACAATTAAATAGATAATTACACAAAATTTCACGAAGTTAGAGCTTCATGCGCTCTCATTTAAACTACATCAGTTAATTTTAATTTTCCCTTAAATTTATAATTGCTATTCCAAATTATGATGTGAGATGCTCGTGACCACTTTGCCTAAGGTGCATAGCGTCATGAAAAGTGCTTAAATTTAAAAACCATTTTTAAGCACCTAAAAGTACTTAATTTTCAAAAAAGGCCCTTAAAAAGTGATTAATATTCTCGAGCAGTGTAAAGACAACATTTTTTTTCCACACTCCTTGAATACAATAATTCGATAGTACAGTCATAAAGACTTTTTTATCAGATGTATCAAGAAAGACCCCCCCCCCCAAAAAAAAAGGAAAGAATCCAGGGGTTCCAACACACATTAAGATTACATTTAATGAGCCTTTTTTTTTTTTTTTTTTTCCGTTCTCTTTATTTTCAACAATATGCATTGCCGTTTATTGACATATTGTAATAGTTATCCAGAAGAGGCAGTCCGAAATACGTACTGTGCCATACTTGTTGTGGCTTGAAAAACTTTTATTTTTTCTTTTCCATTTCTCAAGCACTAAAAAAATTTTATTGTTTGAGATGTTAAAGTATTCATTTATGTTATGTCTGGTAAATGTATGCCTAACCTTTTATGTGTTGTTAAAGAACAATGCGGAGATTGGTCCTATCAACGGAAAATAATAAGGGAATGGGGAACTTGCGCTCAATAAATTATCCCCTACCCCTGTGGCATTGTAGATTTACTGGGATTTTGACCTTTGGCAAGAAAACTTGATGCGCATCTAGAGGGGTGATGGTTTATTCGTAAACCAGTTTTGCATATTTAGCAGCATTTAATAAAATTTCCATTTTGGAAATTAAATGAAGGTGGAAATACAAAAATAAATAAAAATCACAAATATTATTTTCAAGTGCAGGGCCAGAAAACACACACACACAATAAGAATGTTTTCGTAGCTTTTTTCCCTCTGGATATTTTTATAACTGTATTTTTTAAATATGCATATAATTCAAAAATCGATGGTATTTTGTCTGTTTTTTTTTTTTTTTTTTTTTTTTGTAAAATTTTTATTTGATCTTGCATTTATGAGATCTTGTAAATACATTTATCTTATTCATATATCTTGCAATAAATAATAATTAATTCTATTATTAATAGAAAAGTAAGACTGTTTTTATCAGAAAAATAAACAGCGGAATTAAATTCATTTAAAAAGAAGTAAGATATAAGAGAATATGTAGCTGTTTTATTTACTAATATTTGAACAAACTCATATTTCTGAATGAATTTTTTTGAAAATCGCTATTATCTATACTCATAAAAGGGAAAAAAATGTATGTGTGTGCATATATATTACAATAGTTCACTAAGCAATATCTTTATTAAGAAACTAACCGCCTTTGGTGACCAGCAGTTCGCCAGTATAAAAGATCTCTAAAATTTTCAATTATATATTTTATGTAACTTTCTCTCTTAATAGCTTTTTCTGCAAAATATTTAGCTATCAAAGTTTCAGATTTTGATAGTTATATAATTCAGTCATACTATTATGTAGGCCTTATACAGTTCTGATCATTGTATTACTTACTAATTTCTGTCAGAGCTCATAAAATTTGCACGTTAAATTAGAGTGGAAATGTTAAACTGTAATTAATATAAAAACATTTTTTACTGAAACCAAACACATCTTTTTTTGAAAATGAAAATTGAATGCAGAATCGCTCAGCCTTGAAGTTGTATATGCAATGCAGAATAATTTTCGTAATTTATATAATATCTTAAAGAAGTATTCTACAAAAATTTCTCTAATTCATCGTAAAATTCAGTTTTTAGTTTTACTATCAAAACATTTAAATGATGCAAATGAAAATATTTTATTTGACTTCAGTCAATAAATGTTCTTATGAAAAAATTATGAAGTTTAAACTTTTAATTCAAGTTCAATAAATAAACTTTCTATCTTCTGCCATTAAATCTGTCAGTTTTTACATATCAATATTAGTACAATCAATATTTTCATAATCATAGGCCGATCACTGTTGAGAAACCCTGGTAAAAGATTGGCGCATCTGCTTTGAAACGGTCTATGAAGTGTTCTAAAATCGCCAATTTTTATAGATGACCGATATTCAAATTTCCTAAATTATTTAGTTTTAGTGAATGATTTAGTTGATTGAAGTTCAAAGATTATTTAACCCTTAGGGCTCCGAAAAGTGATTAGATGCATAAATATTTGCCGAATAAGTGGCCTTGTTCATTGCTCCGAAAACTTAATATATATGAATTTTTTTAAGTCGAATTTTCCCGGAAAATTAATCTACACATTTTTACCACTCTTAAGTATTTTGACCAGTCAAAATTTAAGAAAATAATTAAATAAAACGCCAAAATGATGCACTGCCTTGAATGGAGCCTGAGAGGAGAGATCGGAGTGCTAAGGGTTAAAATATTGATGTCTCAAAAAATTAGTTAAATATGATTCAAAGGTTAATGTAAAAGAGTAAACATGTAAAAGGATTACAAAGGGTAATATAAAGGACCTATGTAAAAATTTAAAATTCTTAATTCATCGAAGCATTTATTGACTCAAGTAACATAAAATATAATTGTTTAGTTCATTTAGACGATTGTGTTAGTAGATGCGTGCCCCTTATTAAAATTAACTGATGGGCCGATTACAGTGATTATCCTATAGATATATTAAACCATGTTTGCTTTAAATTTAATTTTTGATTTAATTTATAATATAGATATTGTAAAAGGTCATAGAAATCTTTTCCTCCATTTACTTTTTAGAAAATACATTTCAAATTCTTTCGCTTCATACAGACATTTGCTGAAATTTACATTTTTATATATTTAATTTACAATAATAGTTGATTTATTTTTTTAATTTGAACTTCTGTCCATGTGATGGCAAAAGGTTGAAAAAAGCTAATTTTTTCCCATTGATTTGCTCGTGCATATTAAATTTTATTTTTATTTTGTGCGAAATATATTGTTGAAAAATATGATTAAAATATTTCTTTAAAAACTCGTTAAAAATCGAAACTTAATTTGTAGATTAAAGCATTGGTATCATTAAAAAGATAATTTTTTGAGCTTTATCTTGAAGCAAAAATTAATTTTGTGCTGTAAGTTTTTCGGAAGTTTTAGCGTTGTAATTTTTAGGAAGTGTATCCATTTTTAAATCCTGTTACTCCTTAATGTAATAAATTATTGGATGTATAAGGATCAATGTTAGTGAAATTAATTAATATTAGATAAGAATATTATCTGTAATGCGCATAAACAAGCTGAATGAGAAGTTTTTGTATTAGTTTAAATTTAAACACTTTCGTTTTTCAAGTTCCCATTTTTGTTGAAATTACTGAAAATTAAAAGAGATGCATTGCACAAAAAGCGGAATGGTATAAGGGTTTTAGTACAGTAGTAAATGTTACATGTCCAATAGAATTTGACGTTCAATATGCTCTTGTGAGTAAGCGATCAAGAACAAGCTAAGTAAATTTTAGCAGCCATAAATCTGAATTATAAAATTAAATTGGTCACTGCTTTCATAAAAACGTTGAAAAAAATGCTTTTTAATGTGTTTTAGCATTTGTGTAACAATATATTTTACAACTATTTTTCTTCAATTCATGGTTATATAGGAGTAATCATAATTTCTATTTTGAAAAAAGCAACATTCCTACCAAGGTATTTAATTGAATTTCTCAAAACGTTTTTTATTTAATTTTAGTTACATACAAATGAACAAAAATTGCTAATAAGCTTTCAGAAATGCGGAACAATCTTGACTATGCTGAATGTCAGAGAGAGAAATGTTTGCAGTTTTTTGTAAATGTGAGTGACCATATTATGCATATTGTGAAATATTAAAAAAGAATTATTTAAAAATTATATTCATTTTTTAAAAATTTCTAAAGCCTTTTTATTATTTTCATATTATTTTTTTATGTTGCACGTTTAGATGTTGCATTTAAATGTCGTTTGCGGCTCATTGGAGTATGTATAGTGAATTCTGACAGTAAATAAGCTAGAAAATGAAATTATATATTTCAGATTTGAAGGAATTTCAGTAATTATCAACATTTTCTTATTAAAAACATGTTTGTTTTTTTCTCCTGAGAATTAACCAGCAGCTGTTTTTAAAATTATTAATATGATTCCTATCATTTATTTTAACCAAAACGCCTATTATTTTGCAAAAAAAAAAAAAAAAAAAAAAAAAACTTATTTGAATAGCTTTAACGTAAAAAATATATTAGCTGCTCATTTCAAGTATCAGCTTGTAGAATGTATATACATAAAAGCATACATACATATAGAAAGAACTAAACATTATTGCTTTTTTGATTTTAAGCCCTTTTATATTTAACATTTTTATGTTTGAATTTAAAGCCCTTTCTATGATTTTTTTTTTTTTTTTTCATTTTGTTAAATAAAGTTAAACCGTAAGAGATATAAAGATTAAATCCTCATAAAACTAAAAGTTGTAATTCATTTTATTAGATTAAATTTATATTATGCACATCAGAATTATAATTTTTATAAATGTCTTCGGTGTGGGAAAATTATAAACGTGTTCTTTTTTAATAAATACATTTTTAAAGCAAATTTCTCACACTTTATATTCATTATTTTCAACACTCGTCTGAAATGTGGTAAGGGTCATCAGCAATTTTCTCACGGAAGTTTCGTTTCGTTATCAGAGACAAGGAGTATCATTCTCGCTCTCATAGTGATTTGATTACCATTTGGCGTACATTGTGAAATCGCCAAATCTTACATGCAAAGATAAAGTTTATAATGTGGTAGCCATTTTTAAGGCTTGAGTGGAAAAGATCCCTTTTAATGAGGTAGGGGAAAATTTATTGTGCGCAAGTACCACACAACCAATAATAAAACATTAGGATGAATTTGATGCTTCAAGGAGATATATCAAACATGGTAGAAGCTGCTGTAAAAACATTTGTAGTGAAGCCTGTTTAGTACGTTATACATTCGACCATCATTCATATTAATAAGTTGTTTTTAAGCAATCTCTTGAACGACATATTAGAGAGTTTTGAGTATACTATATTGTATTGTAATTTACTGCGGCATGTAATTATGTTTATCGCATAAAATCTGGTGTGATGTGATTTTAACTTGAAGCCGTAAATTTTCAATGATCGTGATTTCTTTCACGGTGTACTTTTTAAATGACCCCATCCATTTAAAAATTATTATTTGTTGGACCAATCTTGTCAAATTTTAGTTTTTACTTGGAAAACAAAGCAAAAGAAAAATGCTAGTTCTAAAATTTGAAATTTTTAAAGAAATAAAAATTTTCAAAACTTTTATTTTTTAGGGTTATAGATTATATCATTTTATAACCATTTTTTTCTTTTTCCTTTTATAGAATTTTTTCGCTAATAAAATCTCTCTTTTACATATAAAAGTTTATTGTAACTGACAGAGTGCAGCATAAATCATTGAAGTTGTTAGCATCAAATTTAGAAAGTTGGACATTAAAGGCTTACTGAGACTGGATTTTTCAAAATGTTCGTTATTTTAAAAATAGAATTTTAACGTGTTGTCGCTGATCATCATCGCTCAAAAATTATTTTTACACCGGTTTAAAGGTTTTTATATATATATATATATATATATATATATATATATATATATATATATATATATATCTTTTTAGTTATACCAGTTTTGTTTGAATGAATGCATTTTCCCCCTTTAGTTTTTGAGAAATTGATTTTGGACCTAATTTGTAACAATGATTTTTATTATAGTGAAATTCAAAAACAATATCATTGCTTCTTCGAGTCTTTGATTCACTTTATTTTACCACTTTTAAGTCGTGATAAAAGAAGGGGGAGGGGGCTTTCTTTGCTTTAATATAAATTGAAAAGTTTTTAAAGCAGTTTATTGAATAAAATTCTTCAATTCATTGATGAGTTTTAAATGTTGGAACAATGCGATATATCGTATCGCGTTGACTTTAAAAAATATGTTTTAAAAATGCTTCAACTAGCATTTTTTAGTTTCATTTTGCTTCTAACTACAGAACTGCTCTTCTTAAAATCACGAATTTGTTCTGTTACTTATGGAAACTAGAAATTGTTAAAGCATTTTCATTTCTTCGCAAAATATGGAATCACACACACACATATATATAAGTTAAAAAACAAATTTTTATTAAATTTTCGAAATGGGGAACGTTAACAAAAAATGCCATTACTAAACTTCAGGAGTAAAAAGCGATAAGACATTTTTTTTTATAATCTGGCCATTTCTGAACGTTGCTATCCTTTCTATTAAAAAAAAAGTGACTTAAAAATTCATTTAGAACATTCCATTGTGTTGTTTGGTCATTCTATGCTTCTATATCAATGTCAGCAATTTAAAAAAGGAAGTATCTAATTAAATAAACTGGTAATTTGTTATTTTAAGAAATATTAAAAAAAGATCACAAATCTTTTAGTCTTATAAAAATTGACTTAATTTTTTGATATTGATCGTTTCTTCATTTTTATGATCCTTTTTAGTTTTTGTAAAAATAAAAAAGACATGATTTTTTTTTTTTTTTTTTGCAATAAAAAGCTTGTGCAAATACAGAAATAAATATTCAAATTTAAAGTACACATTTAAATTATTAATTTATTTTTTTAAAATTTTCAATAAAAACTGCATTATTATAAACCAGAGTATATCCTATGCTTAGAAAATCATCAGGTTTACATTTGCATACATGTGCAAAGGTGATTGATTAAAAGTATTTTTGCAACGATTTCTCACTACGCACCCTGTAGTCACTCCGCGGATCTCTGAAACATCACGACGATGCTTCAAATCATTACATTGGGTGCTTTTCTTTTATTGAAAAATATTGTTACTTCTCAGATGACTTTTTTAATTAAGAATATTATTTTACTCTTAAACTATGAAAATGTCGTTAGTGATCTTATAGTTTACGAATAATAGAGATTTTTGTACTCGCTCTCCCTTTCTTTCATGAGATTTTTTTTTTTTTTTTTTTTGCAAGATTATATTTGTCCAGTAGCGGATTAAGGCATTTTACTAATTATGATGCTCCTCTTTTGATTACTGTAAATTTAATTCCGCATTTCAGTACATTTTTAATTTAGTTACTAAAATAAATCATTACAATATTAACCGTTTAAACAAATTTTTATTATGTAGATCATGATAAATAATCCTAATATTTTATAATTCAAATAAGTTTTATCGGGTAACCAAGCTAATAAAATTGTTTAAAGGCCTGCCTGTGGCACCTCTTAGCTTATCGATCCTAAAGCAGCTGCCTTGTCTGCAATCTGCCTTTGGATTTGTCACATAATATTTATTAACATTAGAAAGACTGAAACTTAGTTTATACTAGTATTGCCCCAAAACAATCAAAGTTACTTCTTGGTGAAAGAAAAACTAATGCGTAAAATAATTTATTTAAAATTAATTTTTAATATTCTTTTATATTATTTAAAGTTATATAATATGTTATTAGTAAATATCAAATAATGAAAAAAGATTACTGCACTTGGAAAACAAGAAAAAAAAATACTTTATGCTTTATTATTTGAACATTTTTTGCAAATTAAAGTGAAAATTTTTTCATGGGGGCATTTTCCACAGGCATACTTTTTTGCATTTTTCACGAATATTATTTGTTTTGTTATTGTGGCAAAGTCATACTTGAAAAATTCTGCATTTGTTAGGATGGTTTGTATTTGAGGATGTTGCAGCTGACCTTTGTGGGTCTTCAGGGTCTGGTGAAATTTTTTGCCCTGCATTTATATATTCGATGGGAATCTGTTCTGAGAATTGAAATAAAAACTCTTCGTTGTATTTTTATTCCTGTCGTTTCTTTGCAAAGTATCTAAGCATTTATAGCAGCAAAATGTAAAACATTGAAAAATATTTGTAGGTGTCATCTACGAGAACTAGCTTTTACTGTATATTTTCTAGCCGTTTGATCAGCCATATCAACTCCAAATTTTAATATAAAATTGCTAATATAAAATTTAATAATTTCTGGTAAAAGATTTTTATTGCTTTTATCAATTTTCAGAAAAAATGCTTTGAACTTAGAACAGCCACTCTTTTATTTAGTTTGCTTTTATATATTTTAAGAACACAAGTCTTTGATTTATATAGCATAGTGGAAAAACGAAGCAATATTGTCCTTCTTTTGTTCGGCTGCTTTTGGTAATTCCTTTTTGTTTCTTCTAATAATTCCAACTAGAGTTGTTTTTTCAGCCAATAATTTTGTCGCTAGCTAGTGAAAAAGTTATCAGTCGTAATGTTTCTTCAACGTACTGTATATGACTGGACAAATTTCAGGACAACATATTCACTCAGAAGCGTTGACGATGGGCGTTGTTCATTTTTCCCCAAATAAGGAAACCATTCAAAACATATTTGCCTTTGACATCTGATGCAAGCCAGAATTTGAGGCCAAATTTATTGGGTTTATTAGGCATATACTGCGTAAGTCTGCACCTAACCTAAAATAAAAAGTACTACTTTTAACTTACTGAGCAGCTGCAGCTTATTTAGTGCCCGTTCAAATCAATATCATGTACCGACATGTTATCGCTTAATGGAAATAGAAAAACTGAGAAATGTTGCAATAGGAGGCCGGATTGGTCATATAAGAAATTTACCGAATTAAGTAATAAAAGTCATTTAATTATTTTAAATTTCCCAAGCAGTCAAAATGACTGCTTTTGGGCAATATAGGTGTAACACATTCATATATCAGGAATAAAGAAGAGGGGTGGTGGTGTAAATACAATCATTAATAAGTGCATTTATATCATGTATAAAAAGTCTCAAAATCCCAAGAAATTGTATCATTATAAATATTTTTTTTTTTCTAATTCAAATTAAAAAGCAGTCAAAATGACTTCTTTGGGCAATCTGATGTTAAATGCATAGGAAATATTTATGAGATTTTCATATCTTCAAAAACTACAGATATTTTTAACTGTGCATTTCCTTAGATAATGAATTTTTTTTAATTTAATTAAAATGTGCCTGCAGCTATTAATTTATATTAACTTATATCAATGAATATTATAATCATTAGAATTATATATGATTTTAATGACTAATAAAGCGTTTTATATATATCAAATAAAATTTTTTAATATAATTAATCTGTTTAGATATTTTTCAACTTATGTATGCTATTGTTTTTTTTACTTTAATTACACTTTTTTTATGAACATATGAGAATTTATATTCGACGTGCGATTCATTGTTTATGCAAATAAATAATTTAAATGGTCTCTATGCCTTTTTATTTTTTATTTTAGATCTATTTAGTCGTGCATTTCATATGATGGTTGCTTTAATTCAAGGTATAATAACCTGCAGCAATTGATTTGGTATTCAATTTTTCTCTATAATCTGCTTAAATGTCTATTTCATAATGAGTTAATTAGAGTGAATTATTTCAATTTAAACTGAATTCACGTTTGACCAAATAAAAAAAATCATAAAATTTTGCGCTTTTTAGAAAGTCATCCTGCCAAGACTTTTATTTAACAGTTAACTGTAAAGCTTTATTCGTGAATTTCGCCAGCTACAAAATATTCAATACATTTCCATTTTGTTAGTCTTCGAAATTTAATTAATACATTTTTCGCCATATTTTCCAGTTTATTTCCTTTGTTTTTTTTAGCAATTAGTGCTTTCATTCTGTCAAAAATAAGTCCAATGGCCAAGTTAATTTGATTGACATTTCGATATTAATACTATCGATTTGGTGGGTGATGCGACGAGTCGATGAAAGCGGCTAATTTGTAAAATGTGAATCATACTTATTTAATTTATTTTTTTTTTTAGATGAAAGAGGGAGGAGCGCTGTTTAAGTATTTGCTCTCTAAAGTCTTTTAAGTAAATACGGCTTTTCTGTAAGAATTTACATTTAAAATGTGAAAGATTTGAAAGATAATATTTAAATTCAATTTCCAGCTAAATACTCCTCCCCTTTTCTTGCAAAATAATTTGAAAGATCTCATTATCGGCAAGATATCGGATGACCAAACTGCTATATGTGGAGCATAGAAGAGAGTGGAAGCTTGCCGACACTAATAAAATGTCAGCGATTGCAACTTCTTTCGCCAACACCATGAACTGTCAACGTTGGTCTTGTGGCTACTTTTTCTTTCTATAAAAGTAGAATTATTTTATTGAGTTTGTTTAAAAATGTATTATAATTTAATATATTTAGTGTGATTTAATTATGAAATTAGTTTTTTTTTCGGGGGATGTTTTTAAACGTTTCGGGGGATGTTTTAAAACCGAGACGCCTGTTTATCATTAGCAAATGATAAGCAATGTTGCTAGCTTTCAGCTATCGGTGTCTTTTCGTCAAGTCGATATATCGGTCATCTATTGCCATTGTTTTCTTTGGTCATCACCCACCAAGACTTTTTACAGCTGTTCAGGTGTCCTGGAATGCTTTCCAAGCACGTGAACCAACACTTGCTAATTCCAAACTCATCGGCAATACTCGTCAGGCTACGCATTTCTTCCAATAATCTGATTATTCTATCTGTTTAAAAGCGTTTTGATGATTTCTTGATGCCATTTTGAACTAACCATATCATTTTTACGTACAGTGAATGTCTAACCTTTCTAGCAGCTAATTATTCTGAGCATGACTTCTCTAAAATTTATCTCTCTCTATTCGACAAAGGATTATTTAAAAAAATATCAGCTTCTCACAAAAAAGTGCTCGAAAACCAGGCGTGTTTTTTTCTCCCCCTTTTTTTTCCGTCCGGGGAGCGTCCAATTATCACATCGAGGAGACTAGGTTCTTGTCACTGATCGATGGCCTCCCAACTTTTCTCTCATGTTAACGATTTTTTATTCCTAATTAAACTTTCTGATGTGAATTCATTTTTTGGAAACCTATTACAACTCGAAAGGGGAAAAAATATTTCCCATTGGCGTTCTTAATTTTTCAAAATAAAACTTGGTGGTGGAATGAAGATCCTTATGATCCGTGCAGTGGAAGCAAAAGGACCCATGTTTTCGTCAACATTTCTTTAATGATCACATTTCACACAAAACAAACACGAAGACAAGACAAGATATTAACGCGCGCACCTTCATAGAACAGCATATCATCTCATTATTTACAATCGCAATGCACTGTGGGATGCGTACCTAATCAGGCATCGCCATCTATTATCCAAAAGTGAAGATAGAGTAATGCAACTGCCACAACCAACTTAAAAATTTTTTCTATAATTTAATTTATTATTACATACATTCCTTTATTTCGACATTTTTATAAAAGACAATTAAAAATTTATAATACAAAAACGAAGGAAAAAAATCTAGAAATATAAATGCGCCAAAATCAGGTTATAAATTTACAATTTTCTACAAAGTTTAGAAGTAATGTCTAGGGCAAATAAATAATTGTTTTCGAATACATATTAATTTTCAAAATATGTGTCTCCTATGCTTTATTTTTTCTTAGACATTTACTTTAAGATATCTTTTGCGTTGAAAGGTGAACATTTTTTATCTTAAAGATAAAACCTAGCCAATTTTTATCATTATCATTTGCAGAGGGAAGTGTATACATTCATCATTCTTATACAAACTTTAAAAAAAATATTCAAACATTTGTATATAGGTTTATCGGGATGCAGAAAGTAGCTCACCGCTCGCTTTTCAGAGATCAAGTGAAGGGTCGAAGGTCGTGTTCTCCCTTTTATCTCCGCTGGTACTGGTTTCTCTTCTTCTCGCCACAATGACTATTGGATTCAAAAATTCCCCTGGAAGTCTAATGGGAGCACCATATAACATCTCTGCAGCTGTCGCTTCCAGATCCTCCTTCCATGTTGCTCTGAATCCCAAGAGGATTGTCGGCAATGCTAAGGACCATTGTACTTTTCCATGTGCTATGATGGCTGCTCTTAGTTGCCGGTGGAATCTTTCGACTTGTCCATTCGCAGCTAGATGGTATGGTGTTGTGCGCTGCTGAGAAGGAACCAGGAACTTGGTTAGGGCTTGAAAAAGTGCAGACTCAAATTGTGTACCTTGGTCCGTTGTTAATCTGAGTTGGTGGTCCAAATCTGGCTATCCATCCCGAATAAAAAACTGTTGCTATCGTGTGAGCCGATATATCCACCGAAGGGAATGCCTCTGGCCATTTAGAAAAGCGATCGACGCAGGTAAAGCAATATCTAAAGTTTTCAGAAGAGGGAAGAGGTCCCTCTATATCAATGTGAACATGCTCAAACCTAGCACTGGGAGATACAAAACCACCATGTTTGCTTCTAGTATGCCATGATACTTTTGCTTGTTGAAATTGTAAGCACGTACGAGCCCACAGCGTCACGTCGGCTCTCATGTAAGACCAAACATATCTTTCGCTGATCATCTTTACCGATGCGCTTATACCTGGATGTGACAGTGCATGTAAATATCTAAAAATATCACGCCTAAAATTCTCTGGTACGAATGGGCGGATACGACCAAGCGACACATCACAATGCAAGGTCACTGGAGGCTCACCTACAGGAAGAGGTTACAACACCAATGAAGTTGCGTTTGAAGACAGAATCTCTCGCAACTCGGGATCTGTCTGTTGCTCCTCAGCCATCTTTTGGAAATCAATTGCAGTTGACATTTCAATTGTAGAGATGTTTATCCTTGAAAGTGCATCTGCAACCACATTGTCAGCTCCTTTTAAGTGACGGACGTCAGTTGTGAATTGGTCAATGAAATCTAGCTGCCTCAGCTGTCGAGGTGAGCATTTGTCTTCTTTTTGCCGAAAGGAAAACGTCAACGGTTTGTGGTTGGTAAATAGGATGAAATTTCGACCTTCCACCATGTGACGAAAAAATTTAATGGCCATGTAGGCCGTTAGAAGCTCTCTGTCGTACTCGCTGTATTTCTTTTGGGCAGGAGAAAAGGACTTGGAATAAAATGCAAGGGGTTGCCATCCAGTACTAACCTTCTGTTGGAGAGCAGCACCCACGGCATTGTCTGAGACATCCACTACTATAGCAAGCGTGGCATTAGAAGAAGGGTAGAACTAAACCGTTGCCTGCGCCAAGTCCTGTTTACACCTTTTTAATGAACTTGTGGATTCCCCCGTCCAGAGGATGGGTGTTTTGTCATTCTTCTTGGCTCCCTTTAAGAAGGCATTCAGAACCACCTGCGTTCTAGCTGCCTGTGGCACGAAACGCCGATAGAAATTAATGAGTGCCAAGAATCTCCGGAGCTCTTTCACCGTACTTGGTTCTGGGAATTCCGTAATAGCTGATACCTTTCCTGGGACTGGGATAGTGCCATCAGGCGTAACAATGTGGCCCAGAAATTTCATGGATGATTTCCCCACGACATACTTGGAAGCATTTAGCCGCACGCCGTACTCCTCTAAGCGCCGGAATACTTTCTTCAGGTGTTCCAAATGCTGGCGGTTGCTTTCTGATGCGACCAGGACGTCGTCGAAATATGGCACACAAAAGTCCATACCACTCAAGACATGATGAATGAATCTTTGTAACATGGCAGCAGCATTGGAAAGTCCAAACGGCATATACAGAAATTCAAAAAGTCCAAAGGGCGTAGCAACGGCTGTCTTTGGTACGTCCTCTTGCACTGGAATCTGATGATAGGCCTTTGCAAGGTCCAGAGTTGAGAAAATCCTCCTCCCTTCGTGCACCTGCAAGCAGTCTTGTATATGTGGCACTGGATAGCGATCTGGAATTGTCACACTATTCAGCTTCCTGAAATCTCCATACGGACGCCAGTCTCCGTTGCTTTTGGGAACCATGTGAAGAGGTGAGGCCCAGCAGCTTTTCGAAGGCCTACAAACCCCTGTTGCCACCAGAAATTCAAACTCCTGCTTCGCAGCCCTTAGCTAGTCAGGGGGGGGAGTCTTCGTGGTCTTGAGAATACTGGGGGTCCCGTAGTTTGAATGCAGTGCTTGACATCATGTTTAGCCTGGTGCATCGAGCCAGCTTCAGTAAGAGAAGGAAACTCAGACAGCAGTTGATGGAATTCTGTATCTCCCTTGATTGTTTTGATGTTGGCACTCTGACCACTCTTCACTATTCCTCGTGACTGAAGTTTTGTAAGAGGGTCGATTAAGCATCCTTATCGAACATCGACTAACAGTCCAAAGTGGTGAAGAAAATCTGAACCAATAATTGGTTGTGAAACTGCTGCAATTACAAAAGGCGGATGGAAAGCTCTACGCAGACCTAAATCTAGAGGAGAAGCTGACCAAAGGTAGGTATTTCAGTGCCATTTGCTGCAAAAAGTTGAAGTTTCGCCCTTTTAGAGCGTTGTTTGGACGACGAGGGTGGAATAACTGATATATCTGCACATGTATCAATCAGGAAGTATGAAGATGTTGATCTATCAGACAGGTACAAACGTTGAATTTCAGTTGAGCCGTCACCCGATGGTCCGAGTGACGGCCGTTTTAGTTTTCCGCCGAGAAAGAGCAAGGTGGTCTGCACTGCTGAGTTATACGCATGAAACGCTGGTGATACCAGCAGTGAGAAAGATTTCCCTCTTCTCTGTTAGTCTCTCTCTGGCGAAATCGTCTACCAGATTCTCGGGAACGGGACCTAGAACGTGCCTCTAGGCGAGATAGGCGGGATGAAATCTCCATCAGAGTGGCTTGCATGGATGCTTCCTCTGATGACACAGCCTGAATCGAAATAGTATCGGTTGCTGCTGCCATGATTCCGTCGGCCATCTCCGCTAACCACTCCAATTTATCGTTGGTGATAGCCAAGATCTGCTGCATGTGGCTAGACAGCCGTTGCAGAAACAAGGACTTCAATACCTCTTCGCTGATCTTATTGCCGGCCTTATTCCTCATTTCTACCAACAAGTCGGAAGGTTTTCTATCCCCGAGCTGCATCCCGGAAATAACGTCCTTTAACTTTTTCTCCTCACTTTGCGCGTACTGAGAACACAATTTTCTTCACAGTGCTTCGTAGGGTCTTTCTGCCGGCCGATCTTGCATAATGTCGCCGACGACCTCCAATTCTTCGGTTGCAAAACCGACACAATATGTTGAAATTTCGTAATTTCAGTTGTCACACCGGCGAGACTGAATTGGCTCTCTATTTGCTTGAACCATAGTTCCGGATTAGCACGCCAAAATGGAGGGGTTTTGATGGTGACACGTGCTATATTTCCACTTGCTTCGTTCTGCATAATTAATCACGATAAACAATAAAAATAACGAGGAATTTTGTACGAGCACAGTTCAAGGAGATCGCTACACAAAACTTTAATCACGTTTCTGTTAAAATCGTTCCGATAGTGATGGATTTTTCACAAGCGCATGGTTCGTTCAAGTCCAAAGGTCACCAATAGGGATTGCAATACCGGTATACCGGGATACCGAATACCGGTATTTTGAGCAATTTGTACAATATTGTAATACCGGTATTCACAAGTTTAAATACCGGTTTTTCGGTATTTACTAGAAATTTTTAAAATTGTCTCCACTATATGTTCAGATATCGCGAACATAGCAAAATAGTATACGTTTTTGTTTTTATATCTCCATAACGGGCGAAATTAATTAGCTAATTAATGGCTTAATTAATTGCTTAAATCTAAATTAGCGAAGCATGGATTATCCCTGAAAGAAGATATTGTATCCATAACGACTGATGGAGCAACAATTATGAAAAATGATTCAATTAGGAGGAAGGAATCATGAAATTCAATTAGGAGTAATAGATGTATTATACCAAAAAAATAAAGAACAGAAGAATCCAAATACTGTGGATATAGAAACTTCGGATTCCAACTTTGAAAAGAGTAAGAGTGAGAGTGATATTAACAATGAAGATAATGACAATGTAATTGTTGAAGAAGATATTGCTAATGAGGATGAAATATTAACCTATCAAGAATTGCTTCCTATAATTTATAAAGTTCGAAAAATTGTTCAGATATTTCAAAGTTCCCCTATAAAAAGGATATATTACTAAAATATATACTAACTGAAAATGAAACAGAATACATGTTAATATTAGATTCTAAAACACGTTGGAACAGTTTACTCCTAATGATGGAACGATTTTTGAAACTGAGAAATCCAATCCAAAAAGCAATAATCGACTTAAACCTGTAAATTGATTTTTCAGATAGTGAATTCGACTTAATATCCAGAACTATATCAGCTCTACTTCCAATAAAACTGACTATTGAGACATTATGTCGGAGAGATTCTAATTTATTAACAGCTAATGCAACAATAAATTTCATGTTGCAGTCACTGAAAGAACAGCACACATCACTATCTGAAGAATTATATATTACATTGAAAAATCGCACAGAAGAAAGGCATACCGAAACAGAAAATGTCTTATGGTATTTACATAATTATAATGATTTTAAAAATGAAAATTAAAAAGAAGAAAAGGAAATAACCAATTCAAATCTGATTAAGCTTAGAGTAAATTTTCTTAAAATTTTTTACCCACTAACCTATTCACATTCAGTAGAATTCGGTTCAATTATCGAAGATTATGATATCACTACTGTCGATAATGAAAAGGAATTGTCACTTGAACAAAAATTAGAATTAGCGATAAATAAAAAAAAATTCAACGAACCAAATTACAATACAGAAATCAGCTATATCCAAAACCATCTGACGAGAAATCGATTTATTTGAAGATGAGGGTTTAGTTTAGTTATATTAACGTCCCGTTTTAAAGCAACACTAGGGCTAGTTTGGGACGGACCTCGTAATTTTGAACCACGGTCAGATGACGAGGACGACACCTGAGCTGGCACCCTCCTCTCCACACCACACCACACCATACCAGCGGGAGGACGTTTGGCCATGACGGATTTAACGTGCAACAGACCCCCTTACACGACGGTTCTTCGGTGGAATCAGGTCAAGAACCTGAAACCCTCCAGTTCCGAAGCCGAGACCTTACCACCAGGCCACCACGGCCCTTTGAAGATGAGGGATTTAGAGGTAAATACTTGGAAAAAGTATATCGCGTATTGCTAACAATACCACCAACTAGTGTAGATGCCGAAACATCGTTTTCGACAGCTGGTAATTTTTACACAAAATTACTTTTCAGTCTTAATGACACTACAATTGATGCATTATGTTTTTTTAAGATCATATTTCAAAAATTTGTAAAAGTACCACAGACTGAATAGTGATATTTACACTTTTTTTAGGATTTAAATAAATAAGATGTTTCTTTACTTTTTTGTGATTATATACTGTTATAATTTATAAGTTACAGATTATTTTTTGTGATATTTACACTCTCTAACAAAAATGGCAAATAAAACAAAGAAACACCTGTGTTTTCTTTCTTTTTCTAAAATTTCTAATACCGGTATAAAGATTTAAAAAATACCGAATATCGGTATTGAAATTTTTGTCCGGTATTGCAATCCCTAGTCACCAATACCGGGATGCAGGAAGTTGCTCACCGCTCGCTTTCCAGAGATCAAGTGAAGGGTCGAAGGTCGTGTTCTTCCTCTTATCTCCGCTGGAACCGGTTTCTCTTCTCGCCACATTGGCATTTTTTCCGCACTAGTGGTGAGCCGCTACAGGTTTTAAAATATCATTTAAAGGCATTCCTACAATTGATAACAGAAGGATCTTTCAGTTTTTAGTTCTAAATTTTTTAGAAAATTTCAAACTGATAGAATAAATTTTTAGTGAGATACGAAATAATATTAACTTTATTCTGACCATAACACTTTTCGCTGTTTATTTTATATTTAAGTGTCTAAGTCATCTATATCTTGCTGTGAAATAAAGCAAAATACTATTAGAAAAAATGTATTGTTCGCTTATTATTTTTCTATAGTTTAAATTGCATCATTAAAGATTGTTTCCTAACATTTTTCTATCTGTTTTGGATAATTTTTTGGAAGGCGGGAAAAACACTTTTCAGTGCTTCAACGCAATTTATCGTTTAAAATCATTTTGATTAAATTATAAATAGATTAACAGAAAGGTGCATTCTTCTTTATTATGAGCGTCGAAAGGTGTATCAATCGAATGTTCCAAATGGAATGGTTTCATATTTATCAATGGGGCCAAGGGAAATTAGAATATAAATCAAGATTAATGCTATAGGGGATGATAACAAGAACATATTTGTATCACTAAGCAACTTTCAAAATTTGCACTAATTTGCATAAAGCTTTTTTTTAGTTTTAATTCTTTATACTAGTTTTTTTTTAATCATTTACTAATTCAAAGAAATCTGTTTAGATGAAGGTAAAGTACCGATTTTAGGATGATTTCCATACATATTGATATAGATTGTTTGATTTATATTTTGTTCAAATGTTTAAAGCTTTATGTGTATATCATATTCTGTACATTAATCATGTAAAGATTATAATCTGGTATAAATCCTATTTCACAAAAAAAAGGCGTTGAAAATTTAATTTGTAGTTAGGATTTTGTCACAATTATTAAGCAGAATTCTTTTACTATTATCGTACGTTCACAATCTCTACTTTTTCACGTGTTTCAAGAATCAGTCCTTAAAATGTAAGACCTTTTTTCTTTTAAAAATCTGTTATGCCTTTTGAAATTATAGAAAATCTCTCTTTTCGGATAGATGTTTCTCTTTTTTTTTTTTTTTTTTTTCTTTCCCCGGATTCCGATTGATAGAAAAGTATTTGTAAACATTTTTCAACAGCCTTGTTTTTATTCCTAATACAATCGAATTAAAAAAAATGCAAATATCGATCTTAAACTTTTACCAGTTCTTCCCTTCTTTATATCACATAGTTAAATGAAATTTCAAAATTTTTTCTTCAGTTAAAAAGAAAAAAAAAATGCCTTTTCCATATTTTTGTTTGTTTCAAATTCGCCTTTGATCTCAATAAATTATTATTGCATTTTACAACTCATTTCATAGATTTTTTACAATATAGGACTCATTTTATAGGGCTGTTATATACTTTTCCTCTAAGTTTAATAGCGTTTGATTTAAACTCGAAAAATTGATATAATCCTTATCTTATAATGCTTAGGTTAAAACTCAGAGACCAGTTTTGGATAGATTGCTCAACCGTTTAAACTAATAAAGTTACCGTTACATTCTTTTTCCCAGAAAAAAGGTACAATTCAGTTGGATTATTTGAATCGAAAAAACTTTAAAAAGAGTTTAATTCCTGATTTTTAAAAAACTTTTTTTTTTATTTTTTGTTAAATATGATTAACGCAATTGATTATTCTTATGGTGCTAATATTTAAGAAACTTCTACTTTTTTATATGTATATTTTAGGCTATCATTGTGAAAAGAATACCTTTATACAAGCAGTTTTTATGAATATATATGTGTTTAATATCTTAACCCAATTTCCTCAGTGTGATTTTTCCAAAATCTTATTTGAAATGAAATGCTAAAATTCAATCCCTTTTAATTAAAATTACTGTAAATCTTAGCTTTACTTAAATCTTAATTTGAATATTTAGTTTAAATAGCGCATGTTCACTCTGCTGCTACCGTGATTCCCCATTTCATTGTTATCTTTGATAGAGACATCAGTTAATACTCCTATCAAGGAAAACCATATGCAGCACTGCTTATTTGCGTGAATCACATGTTCCGCGCCCATGTGTTTCTCACCCATCCTCTCCACTCCGTACCGGTATTCAACATAACATTATACAATGGAATGCAATATATACAATGAAAAGATATTTTTTTATAAGAACGTTCTCACAAATGTATATTCGTTATCAGATACTTTACTACAGATGTACAAGGTAATCAAAATTAAAACGCCCCTACTCTGAGCTCCCTATACAGAGAACTACTCAATGTAAAGTCTCCAAAATTGGTGAACATGCTATCCAAGACCAGGGGAGACGGATTGCGCGAAAAAAATACAATTCAAGTAACACCGATAGATGGCGCTGTACAACAGAAAACATGCTAGAAAGATACAAGTAATGACAAAAAAAATGCGGTATGGAATTTTTCCTTTCTAGTTTTTATTGATGAAATGGGAAAAAAAGAAGATAAAAAAACTGAAAAAAACGGAAACTCTCATCATAACTGCAATTTCGCACTGTAAGCACAAAAATTTGCATAGATAATTGGTTTGCTGCTACTGCTCTAGGTATAAAAGGGATAAAGCTGGGAAAATGTCATTCTTATCAGCGATAGCTTCGCGCTTTGCTTTGAAGTTGTTTTATGAAAACAAAGGAAATGCTGCAGCTATACTTCGAGAGTTTCGTCGACTTGAGAATTTAAGTAAAGGACCAACAGGTACCAAAACATGTTTGAAAATTTTGCTATACCCCAAATGGAACAGTGCCAATATCTTGATTTAATTACCTTTCTGCAAGCTGAAGAGCCTCCGCACATTGGACTCTGTGTACAGGAGTTTCTTCGGCAACATTTTACTAATGATAGAGTAATTAATCGGGTATTGCCGGCAACCAAACCATCTTGTTCTACACATCTTAATCCCTGCGATTTTTAGCGTTGGCGACACTTAAAAAATCTAATTTTATCAAGGACGTCTGGTAACCTTGGCAGATTTGAAAGACAGTACCACACTGCATGTGAGAAGCATCTCACTCGACCAATTAGAATCCGCAGTTGAACAAGGTGGTAAGCATCGATAAGGTCCTTGTGATTGAATGTTTGATACGTTCGAACAAATGTGTATTTTGAGTCTTTTCAGCCTATTTTTTATTGTACAGCACCATCTATTGGTGTTTAAGGAGCTAATTTTTTCTCGAAATCCGTCTCCCCATGTCTTAAATAGTATATTCACCAATTTTGGAGCCTTTACACTTAGTAGTTCGCTATATAGAGAGCTCAGAGTAGGGGTGTTTTAATTTTGATCACTTAGTATTTCTACAAATTTTGAACATGACTTTCCTTGTCTGCTTGGTTTTCCAAACAAACCGACATGTTTGCCAAAACGGAATACCTAAAAATATCCTGAACATAATAATAGGTAGGTGAATGAAATTATACATAAAATTATTTGATTTTGATGAAATTTTTTTATTGAACTATTTTAACAATATGACAGTTAATAAGTCATTAAAAATAGTACATTGTAACAGCATTAAAAATTATAAAATTAAATAGTTTCATGTTCTGCTTTTGAGGAATCATTCCCACTTCCATCCTATCACACTGGAATGAGAATTTATTTTTAATAAATTTCATACTTAAATATATCAGCTGTTCACATTTTTTAAATAATTTTGTAAACTATTTTAAAGTGGCACTGCAAGATTTAATATTTTTTTTTATTAAACCTTTTACACCTTTTTGATAGTAAATAGGGAAAGAAATAAAAAGAAAAAGAAAGTTAATTATTTTTTATTGACCAACATTTCAAAAAGTTTTATTTAATTAAGAATTCATTAAAAAAATCCTTATTTAATATCTATTGTGCGAGTAGTAACTAAGATACAAATTTGATAGCTCTAAATTCAATTGTCCTATATAGCGTTTTAACCGATTTTTGCATCTCACAATTCACAGAAAAAACGCCAATCTAAAAACATTAAAATATTTACATCAAGAATTTTTCAATGAAATTTTCGTCTGCTTCTTAACATTTTTTGTAATATGTAAAATAAAAAAAAGTGTTAAATCATTAAGAAAATTTATTAAGCGATGTTTGCGAGCAACACAAGTATATTATGCTAGAACAGTTATTTTTTTTACCTTGCTTTATTTCTTTCAAAACTATACAACGAGTTCATAATATGCTATTTTTATGTAATTGGTTATGGAATAATTATACATTTTCCCGTTAAAACCAGATTTCTTTACAATTTTTTTCAAAGTGTTTCAGAATGAATATGTGTGTCACAAACATTATTGAAAAAATACAATGAAATATGAATGTTGTTTTATAGAAAACATATAAGAATAGATTTCTTATATCTCTTCATAAAATATTCTCATTGAATTGAATTTATCGTCTCATGAATTATGCGAGAATAAAAATATTTTGAAACTACAGAGAAAAAGAAATATTAACATTTTGTTTAAAGGTTTATTGGAAATGAATTTCTTCCCAAATTCAATTTTGAAACGCACTTATATTTTAATGTATTTTAAATTTCAAATAAAACCCAAATTCTTAATTAATGAACCACGAAATTTCTTTCAAGATTTTTAATATTGAAAAGCAATGAAGAATTTATGATATGAGAAAATTTGGCATTATTATGCCAAAACATAAAAGTAACAAAACCTTCTTGACTTCTTAACAGATGCACATTTCTATTTTGCGCAATGAAAGTCCTCCCCAAATATTTGTGTTATGAATGAACTTTGAAGCAAAGTAGAGTTTTTTATTACATAAAATAGAAAAAAAAACCACTTCAATTTATTTATTTATTTTGTTTTTACTTTGATTGCAATTGATGTATTTTAAGAATGTTTAAGCATACCTTTTTATAATAAAATTTTAAAAAACATTTTATTTTATTTTTAAAGATAAGTACTTATATTATAAAATTTTGTACGCCTTCATAAGAATTTAAGAAAGATTTTTCTTTCATTCCCAAAGCTACATAACACCTTTTCTATTTAAATCATTTTCAAGATAAAGAATTCGTGGTCAGCGCTAATTAATTCTATTCCGACCACCTGCCTCTCTTTCTAATCTGTCACTGTCAAAGAACTGTCCACTGTCATTAGTGGAGGGAGCTAGTAAGGGCGAAAAAAGACGTCTTCGCCGTTTTCAACAGCAAAAATCAAAGTAGGAAGAAACCGGTTTAACTCGTCTTCAAAATAACCGAAGAGGACGAAAGAAGACGTTTTTGCCCATCTGGAAGTGGATTTGATTTGCGAGAAAACAGGTCTCCGTGCTTGGAGGGCTAAGAATGTAACATTCCTCCTTTCTATTTTGTCTTGCACTATACGCGCTGACTCGAGACCTTTGCGTACCACCTGTATTGTTATGATTTTAATAACTGCGTATCCATTACCTTTCTGCTGCTTTGGCTTTTCATTGTAATAATCGCAAACAGCGTTTTTCTACAAGTGATGAAAAGTTACTTTTTTGTTTAAATTTTGCACACAATTTTTTTGTAATTTTTTTACATTTATTTATGAATTGAAATTTTTAAGTGGGCAAGAAATTCAACAAATAAACTGAAGTCAAAATTCCAGATCCCTGACTTTATAACTTCTTAAAATATGCATAGACTTTTTCCTAAAATGAAATGGAAAAGTTTGTAGGGAGGCGCAATTCCAGTGTTTATCCTGGGCGCTGTTTACTGCAGGTATGCCTCTGCTTTTATAATCACGTTTTGGGAAGGATGATATACATAGCGGTTGAAATTAAACTGACGGCATTTAAGAATCTGTAACTCCGGTTCTAATAAGCGAATCAGAATAAAACTTCAAATATGTGTTATATAAGTCATGCGCTCAAGATTTACTTTGGAAAAAAGTTTAAAACGCTATCTATTGGCAAAATTTTAATGCTAAAATCATATGGAAATAAGTAGCTCATATGATTTCGTCATAAAAGCAATACCTATAAATAGAACAAATTATTTGCCTACAATGAATATTCCGTTAAATAAGAAGGAATGAGCATCGATATTACGATGGGCACCATGGTTAATGTTAACATTCTCTTTATACTATCAAAATTCTCTGATTCTTATTCGATGTATTAAAATACATGTAAAAATATTCGTTTAGTGAGATCAATATATCGTTAAATGCTGTCTGGTTTAAGACAGAGAAATGATCGATCCTTTATTTTTAACCAGTGTTAACGATTTACATTCATGGATTTCTTGCTTCATTTGTAAGAAAACATCCGGGTGTACTTTTTCCCATAGAATAAGGTTCATATTCTTTTGCTCTGACTAGAGCGATCTAAATTGGTTTTAACGGAGAGCTAAGCTGTCAAATCCGATTTGAATCTTGTGCAATTATAAACCGCTGTTACTTGCGAATGCATTATGAAAGCAAAATAGATGTAAAAAAGGAGGTGATTTGAGTGCTAAATACAAATTTGAAATTCTTAACAAGTACGGAAGTTTACTAAAAATGAGCCAACGTAGCGGCGCGGTTAAGGTAAAAATTTCATAGTTTCTTCTTTGCGAAATTTTGAAAAATCGTTTGCTTTTTGTAACTAAGACCAAGCAATAAGCTTTGATTATTCTGATGGGCACGTATATGTTGAAGGAAATCCTCCAGTGAAAGTCAAAATCAGTCAGACACTTGATATTTTTTAACCCGGCTAACATAGATCAACAAACTTTTAAAAAAACAATAAAAGTATGATTAGTATTTAAGTAAACTGTTGAAAGAATAATTGTCAATAAGTAACAATTAATGAATTTTTTTAATTGCTCATTTTGAAATAAATTATAGATAGTCCTGTGATAAGTATTTTTTTTTATTTCCTTTTCCCTTGATGTGATAAAAATAAGATTAACTTTACCCAATTCAGTTATTGTAATCAATCGGTTAATCATATCAAAATTTTTAAGTCCTCAAATCAAACTACATACACAAACATAATGGGAAAATTCATATACACAAAATCTGCTTCGTGGGACGGCTAGAGGAAAAGACTTTGTTTTAAGCAAGCAAATTTTGTAAAAAGCTTTAAAACGAGTTTCTTTGAAATATTTAGAATTATATACAGTATTATATGACGTTGAAAGTTTGCTCAATTCTTATTCATTGACAAGTTTATTTGAAGATGTGCAAGATCTGATTGCTTTAACACCAGATATGTTCTTGCATGATTTAAAGGGAATTTCTAACTCAGTTGGTAATCTTACTCCATAGATAAAAACAAATCTGGATAAAAGATGCAACCATCTTACAAAATACGTCTAAATTTGAAAAAAAAAAGAAAAAAAAAACTTTTTGGATCAGAGTACCTAGGACAATTAAATTGCCATGGATTTGTAAAGAATAAATCAGCTAGCTACTATTACTATATCACTTGGTGATATATTATAGTAATAGTGGGGTGTGTTAATGGAAAAATACTCTTATTGGCCTCTTACTAACGTTTTTAACGCATTTCTTGGAAAGGGTGGTTTAATTAGAGGCCAAAGCCAAAGCACGGTTTGGAGAGAGGATACGGCCTATCCAACAGCTGTACTTGTTAGAAATCACCTCAAAAGAAAGAAATAGATATCGAGATAGATTTTCCGACTCGCTAATTGAAGATTTCAGAGAACTATAAAAATTCTAGTTAAAAACGAAGTAAGAAGAATCAGTAGGAAGAAATCAAATACATCTCCTGAAGCTAAGAACTGTCAACGAAACGTAACTACTTATTAAAGACAATAAACGAAACAGTAAAAAAAAAAAAAAAAAAAAAAAAAAAACTTGCGAGTTGCTGAATTGAATCCTTTCACTGGCAGTAGTGGAAAAAGGAGAGTTCTGGCACAGTTTGACCTCAGTTGACCCCGGCTGAATTGGAGATAGCGAAACCCCTTCTCTGCAACTCCCCCTCCCCCTCCACAACCCCTTCCAAGACAGATAAGGCTTATCTATCTTTTAGGACTTTGAAGATTTTTGGAGTGTTTTTTATTTTTGAAACTTAGAATTTTTTCGGAATAAAATAATTACTAATTAATTTTTGTTACTTCTCGAATTTAAATTCTGCTTTTCAGGAATACCTTTAGATTTTATTCATTGAATGAAAATCTTTGATTAATTCTCATGAAAGCTGTTTTATTGATTATATAAGGCATTATTTTCCTTTATTTTTTTTTATTTTAATGCTGTGATAAAATTTGAATTTAATAGGATTGAATATAAGTATTATTCAATAGAATAGAAATTTTAAATAATAAAATTTCGTTATTATTATTTTTTTCTTAATCTGTTTTAAAGAAAATGTTAATATTTTGTCCATTTGATATACATAATATATATTTCAAAATATATTAGTTTTAATTAATTTTTCTAATCTGATTCAATTGACTCGTCATGTTGAATATAAATTTTCCAATGACAAAGGTGGTGATGAAATATTCCTTCAATAAAATATAGAAGTGATCTTTTAAGAAATTCTTTTAATGGCTAAGCATTTCTTAGATATTGAAATTCAACCCGAAATATTAATTTTCTAATGATTTAGAAATATTCTAAATTGAATTTTTTTAAAGCTTAAAATTGTCCAAATCATTTTATCAAATAAATCTTAAAAGCGATACCTCTCACATTTTAATTTCTTAAATGAAGATTAATGTGCTTATAGATATATAAGTCTACCTTCAATCATAGAAGTATATTCTAGATGTAATGCCTATATTAGCCAAGACACATAGAGACTATCTTTCGAAATGTTATGATAAAAGAGTTGTATTTTATCTCGTGCACATAGTTTTCTGCGTCACTGAATATTTTATCGTAAAAATTTAGTGAATCTTCGACAGTACACACTTTTAACCTAGATAATTCAATTTTATAAGGATTTTTTTTTTCCTGACTTCGAATTTTTACAGCAGTATGAAAAGATTTCTAGAAATAGAGTTAACGTTTCATATATTTAAATTCCATTTTTTCCCCTTTATGATCGTGAATATTTTTAATGTTTTTTTTTAAATATTATAACTGAATTAATTTTTTTCCACTTCTATGAAAAGTTTGCCTAGAAAAATAATCATAAAAGCTATTTTTTTTTAAATTTCAAATCAGTTTTATAAGGAATTTTTCTTTCAATTTATCAGCTTTGATTGAATTTTAAGTTCTGTTTCAAATTTACTCTTTGCATTGAACATAATTTTTCCAATGAAAAGGCGTTGAGTGAGTATTTCTTCAATAAAATAAAAGACTTATCATGAAAAGAAATATCTTAGATGTGAATAAGTTTTACTTAGATAATGAAAGTAAACTCGAATTCTTAATTTTCTATCGATTTCAGTATGAACACAACACGAAATTAATTTAAACTTCACCGCTGCAAGTGAAAAAAAAAAAAAATTAGTTAGAGAAATAGATTTCATTTTAGCGATTTTTCAAGAATTAGTTTTTTTATGAGGATTTATTCTTCTAATTTGTTAGCTTTGACTAATTTTTCTTGCAAGTCTCAAATTCTCTCTATTGTATTAACATAATCTTTCAGTAACAAAACTGATGCCAGCCTAAATCGTCAATAAAATATAAAAGTAATTATATTATAACTTCTTGCGTATGAATAAGTGTTTTCTTGCATAATGAAATTTGTTGAAATTAAAATAAGAATTTCATCCTTTTATTAATTCAAGCATAACAAAACTGTGCACTATTTTTAAAGTTCAAGGCTGTTGATGAAAAATTCTTTCGACTTAGAGAAACAGACTTCACTCTTTCGTTACAAGATTGCGTTATTATCTTAATCTTTAAAAATTTTAAACATTTCTAGCGGAAATGCTAAAAGTTAAATATATTACTAATCGAGTTTTAATTCCTTAAAATAGATCAATGCGCTAACAGATACATCGATTTATCTTCAGTAATAGCAACCATCAAACCATTTATTTTATATTCAATGCATATTTTGTCCACGCACTTGCACTGGAAGCAGATTACTTACAATTTTTGCAAAAATTAACAATAAAAGGATTGTATTTTAATCCGTGTCCGCGTTTACTGGAGTACTTCTTTGCCGATTATTTTATCTTCAAAAGTTAATCTTTATGCCAAAGAAGTCAAAATGTCTTATCGAACACTGGTCTTGGCGATTACGAAGTCGCTGACCATAGTATTAAATTATAACAACTTAGAATTAGGTTGGAAAGACAAAATTTATAAAATATTACTCGTGGTGAAATATATCAAAATAAACGAATTAGAAATTTAATATATTTTATGTTTAATTTCATTTAGTTTTAGTTTATTAGTTTTCACATTTAGTTTTATTAATTTCTAGATATTTGTTTCAGCATTAAAAAAATGATTATTTCCGATTTTTTTTTCTTTTCTGTAACATTTTCTTTTCTTTCTTTTTTTCTTTTTTAAATTTTTGATATCTAATCCGAGAAATGAAAGTCTATTTCTCGGAGATTTTTTCTTCTTATTTTTAACAGGAATCTGTTTTTCCCAGTAATCTGTAATGTCCCAGTTTTCCTATTCTGTAAAATTTCGTTTTAGAAAAGTAAGATCAATCTGAAAAGAGATTCTTCTAGCTTTAAAGAAAAAACGGAGTAGAAAGAATTTGTTATTAATTTTCGATGTTTAATTCTTTTCTGAAAAATCGATCAGTATCATTTTGATGTATAACGAAATTTACCAACTTTATCTCAGTATATTCTCATCCATACACTTCTAAAACTTTCAATTGCTTTCACAAAAGTTCATTAATTTCCGCTAATATTAATGATTATTCGCCTAAATATAATCGCACAAACCAAAAATTAGAGATTTTCTTAAGTCTTTGATTATTTAATTTCGTTTTAAGTTGAAACTTTTAACGATATTTTAAAAATATAATGCATTAATTGAATCTCATCTGTTCTCAGGTTTTAATTCTATATGCATATATTAGATCTATGAATTTACTATCATTCATGCTTCCCATAAAAGAATATTTTATATATGATGAGGATATTAATTCTTTTCATAAGCTGAAAATTTATAAGTTATATTCATAAGTCAAAGAACTTCTCAATATCCATACATACTTTTTCAAAATATCTGTATCTTTTGGTTTCGAACATTAAAAGTTCTCATCGTTGAATGTTAAAAACTAACAATTACAACCCCTCAGCCATGAAGACTTAGACAGACAGCTTAAAATTTGCTTCAAATATGATAGAAACGATTTTTAAAAAAATGCATGTTACAACTCTTTCCGGTGATTATTTGTTTACTTTAGTGTTTCACCGTTTATTTTCATCAAAATAGAATATTCGATCATATATTACTAGTCATCATGATAATTTTTATCATGCATTCTTTCACATGAATAATGCGTTGAAATCCCGACATCTTACTAATGTATAGATGCCAACTTAACGAAAGAGGAACAAAGATCCCAGCACATTCAATATATGAAAAAAAAAAAAAAAAAAAACCAAATCACTTATGTTTGGTGATTTTTTTCAAAAACGTTTTATTCGAATCTCGAAATGCTCCTCATTTTCCTTGGGAAATGGGATTCGCCGACATATCTACGGTTTTGTCAACCTTATTGGCGAAATTTCTATCCTTCAAAAGAAAGATCTTATCAAAGATGTCTTTTGATATGTCTACATATAAAAACAGACAAATTGAGTCATGAACTAGGAAACAAACATAGTCTTTAAGGAAACTTTGCCATTCTATTTATTGAATTAAATTTTTGGTAACAGACCTTATTCAGAAAAATGTGCAGATGCTAAACAAATGATCCATTTCTTTTTAATAATATTATTTTGAATATGTTAGCAAATACATCCGAGATGTGTATTGTCTAGGGTTCAATGCCCTGGTCAGTAAATAAAAGTTGTTTCTTATAAATACGACTATGTTTAGCGATAGATAATATATACATATATATATAAATTATCTATCTTAAAAAGTTTGTAGTAGAAAAATATATATATATATATTCACTCTGCTATACGTTTTTCATCATGAAAAATTAGTTAGTGTTTATGCATTTATTACTTTATATAAATACAAGAAACTTGCTTTATCATCCTTTTAACCTTAATGGAAAATGAATGTGGAAACAATTTCTATAATTTCAGAAATTCCTGAATATTTAATCGGTTTTATAGAAAAAGTTAACATTGTTTGTGTCAAATAATTGCATTCGTATATTTTCTACAAAACCGACGAATGGAAAAGAAAACACTAAGTTTTTGGTAATCACACATAATTATTTGGAAAAATACGCATACATTCTTTCCAAATACGCTATACCTTTGAAAGATGAACTTAACGAAAAAAAAAATTACGGAAGCATTAAGAGTAGAATGATATATTTGAATATTCAAATTCAAAAGAGACCATATGTTTTACTAGAAAGTATTCAGTCCGCTTGAATATTCCTCAGTATAAGTTTGTAAAATGTGATGTGTATACAAGACATTTAGGTTGTCAGAATTCGAATATTTCGCAGGTAATAATTAATGGTAATGGGCAGTTACATGATACCAACATAAAAAATTCTTATTATCTAAAACACTTGAAAGATTTTAGTGGAGAAGTAATGAAAGTACGTTTTAAGAATAAGAACTTCAAGATACGATGGACAACAAAGGAAAAAAATGGGAAAAAATATTTCATACATATATATATATATATATATATATATAATTTTTTTTCAGAAATGTTCAGTAGAAAATTTACGCTTTTATTGTATTATTAATTTTAAAGAATTAATTTTTCACATTCTTATATTCTTTTATAATTTAACAAAAAATGAAGCAAAAGCATAAATTTTGTACGGAACATTTCTGAAAAAAATTATATATATATATATATGTATGAAATATTTTTTCCCATTTTTTTCCTTTGTTGTCCATCGTATCTTGAAGTTCTTATTCTTAAAACGTACTTTCATTACTTCTCCACTAAAATCTTTCAAGTGTTTTAGATAATAAGAATTTTTTATGTTGGTATCATGTAACTGCCCATTACCATTAATTATTACCTGCGAAATATTCGAATTCTGACAACCTAAATGTCTTGTATACACATCACATTTTACAAACTTATACTGAGGAATATTCAAGCGGACTGAATACTTTCTAGTAAAACATATGGTCTCTTTTGAATTTGAATATTCAAATATATCATTCTACTCTTAATGCTTCCGTAATTTTTTTTTTTCGTTAAGTTCATCTTTCAAAGGTATAGCGTATTTGGAAAGAATGTATGCGTATTTTTCCAAATAATTATGTGTGATTACCAAAAACTTAGTGTTTTCTTTTCCATTCGTCGGTTTTGTAGAAAATATACGAATGCAATTATTTGACACAAACAATGTTAACTTTTTCTATAAAACCGATTAAATATTCAGGAATTTCTGAAATTATAGAAATTGTTTCCACATTCATTTTCCATTAAGGTTAAAAGGATGATAAAGCAAGTTTCTTGTATTTATATAAAGTAATAAATGCATAAACACTAACTAATTTTTCATGATGAAAAACGTATAGCAGAGTGAATATATATATATATATTTTTCTACTACAAACTTTTTAAGATAGATAATTTATATATATATGTATATATTATCTATCGCTAAACATAGTCGTATTTATAAGAAACAACTTTTATTTACTGACCAGGGCATTGAACCCTAGACAATACACATCTCGGATGTATTTGCTAACATATTCAAAATAATATTATTAAAAAGAAATGGATCATTTGTTTAGCATCTGCACATTTTTCTGAATAAGGTCTGTTACCAAAAATTTAATTCAATAAATAGAATGGCAAAGTTTCCTTAAAGACTATGTTTGTTTCCTAGTTCATGACTCAATTTGTCTGTTTTTATATGTAGACATATCAAAAGACATCTTTGAGAAGATCTTTCTTTTGAAGGATAGAAATTTCGCCAATAAGGTTGACAAAACCGTAGATATGTCGGCGAATCCCATTTCCCAAGGAAAATGAGGAGCATTTCGAGATTCGAATAAAACGTTTTTGAAAAAAATCACCAAACATAAGTGATTTGGGTTTTTTTTTTTTTTTTTTTTTTTTCATATATTGAATGTGCTGGGATCTTTGTTCCTCTTTCGTTAAGTTGACATCTATACATTAGTAAGATGTCGGGATTTCAACGCATTATTCATGTGAAAGAATGCATGATAAAAATTATCATGATGACTAGTAATATATGATCGAATATTCTATTTTGATGAAAATAAACGGTGAAACACTAAAGTAAACAAATAATCACCGGAAAGAGTTGTAACATGCATTTTTTTAAAAATCTTTTCTATCATATTTGAAGCAAATTTTAAGCTGTCTGTCTAAGTCTTCATGGCTGAGGGGTTGTAATTGTTAGTTTTTAACATTCAACGATGAGAACTTTTAATGTTCGAAACCAAAAGATACAGATATTTTGAAAAAGTATGTATGGATATTGAGAAGTTCTTTGACTTATGAATATAACTTATAAATTTTCAGCTTATGAAAAGAATTAATATCCTCATCATATATAAAATATTCTTTTATGGGAAGCATGAATGATAGTAAATTCATAGATCTAATATATGCATATAGAATTAAAACCTGAGAACAGATGAGATTCAATTAATGCATTATATTTTTAAAATATCGTTAAAAGTTTCAACTTAAAACGAAATTAAATAATCAAAGACTTAAGAAAATCTCTAATTTTTGGTTTGTGCGATTATATTTAGGCGAATGATCATTAATATTAGCGGAAATTAATGAACTTTTGTGAAAGCAATTGAAAGTTTTAGAAGTGTATGGATGAGAATATACTGAGATAAAGTTGGTAAATTTCGTTATACATCAAAATGATACTGATCGATTTTTCAGAAAAGAATTAAACATCGAAAATTAATAACAAATTCTTTCTACTCCGTTTTTTCTTTAAAGCTAGAAGAATCTCTTTTCAGATTGATCTTACTTTTCTAAAACGAAATTTTACAGAATAGGAAAACTGGGACATTACAGATTACTGGGAAAAACAGATTCCTGTTAAAAATAAGAAGAAAAAATCTCCGAGAAATAGACTTTCATTTCTCGGATTAGATATCAAAAATTTAAAAAAGAAAAAAAGAAAGAAAAGAAAATGTTACAGAAAAGAAAAAAAAATCGGAAATAATCATTTTTTTAATGCTGAAACAAATATCTAGAAACTAATAAAACTAAATGTGAAAACTAATAAACTAAAACTAAATGAAATTAAACATAAAATATATTAAATTTCTAATTCGTTTATTTTGATATATTTCACCACGAGTAATATTTTATAAATTTTGTCTTTCCAACCTAATTCTAAGTTGTTATAATTTAATACTATGGTCAGCGACTTCGTAATCGCCAAGACCAGTGTTCGATAAGACATTTTGACTTCTTTGGCATAAAGATTAACTTTTGAAGATAAAATAATCGGCAAAGAAGTACTCCAGTAAACGCGGACACGGATTAAAATACAATCCTTTTATTGTTAATTTTTGCAAAAATTGTAAGTAATCTGCTTCCAGTGCAAGTGCGTGGACAAAATATGCATTGAATATAAAATAAATGGTTTGATGGTTGCTATTACTGAAGATAAATCGATGTATCTGTTAGCGCATTGATCTATTTTAAGGAATTAAAACTCGATTAGTAATATATTTAACTTTTAGCATTTCCGCTAGAAATGTTTAAAATTTTTAAAGATTAAGATAATAACGCAATCTTGTAACGAAAGAGTGAAGTCTGTTTCTCTAAGTCGAAAGAATTTTTCATCAACAGCCTTGAACTTTAAAAATAGTGCACAGTTTTGTTATGCTTGAATTAATAAAAGGATGAAATTCTTATTTTAATTTCAACAAATTTCATTATGCAAGAAAACACTTATTCATACGCAAGAAGTTATAATATAATTACTTTTATATTTTATTGACGATTTAGGCTGGCATCAGTTTTGTTACTGAAAGATTATGTTAATACAATAGAGAGAATTTGAGACTTGCAAGAAAAATTAGTCAAAGCTAACAAATTAGAAGAATAAATCCTCATAAAAAAACTAATTCTTGAAAAATCGCTAAAATGAAATCTATTTCTCTAACTAATTTTTTTTTTTCACTTGCAGCGGTGAAGTTTAAATTAATTTCGTGTTGTGTTCATACTGAAATCGATAGAAAATTAAGAATTCGAGTTTACTTTCATTATCTAAGTAAAACTTATTCACATCTAAGATATTTCTTTTCATGATAAGTCTTTTATTTTATTGAAGAAATACTCACTCAACGCCTTTTCATTGGAAAAATTATGTTCAATGCAAAGAGTAAATTTGAAACAGAACTTAAAATTCAATCAAAGCTGATAAATTGAAAGAAAAATTCCTTATAAAACTGATTTGAAATTTAAAAAAAAATAGCTTTTATGATTATTTTTCTAGGCAAACTTTTCATAGAAGTGGAAAAAAATTAATTCAATTATAATATTTAAAAAAAAAAAAACATTAAAAATATTCACGATCATAAAGGGGAGAAAATGGAATTTAAATATATGAAACGTTAACTCTATTTCTAGAAATCTTTTCATACTGCTGTAAAAATTCGAAGTCAGGAAAAAAAAAATCCTTATAAAATTGAATTATCTAGGTTAAAAGTGTGTACTGTCGAAGATTCACTAAATTTTTACGATAAAATATTCAGTGACGCAGAAAACTATGTGCACGAGATAAAATACAACTCTTTTATCATAACATTTCGAAAGATAGTCTCTATGTGTCTTGGCTAATATAGGCATTACATCTAGAATATACTTCTATGATTGAAGGTAGACTTATATATCTATAAGCACATTAATCTTCATTTAAGAAATTAAAATGTGAGAGGTATCGCTTTTAAGATTTATTTGATAAAATGATTTGGACAATTTTAAGCTTTAAAAAAATTCAATTTAGAATATTTCTAAATCATTAGAAAATTAATATTTCGGGTTGAATTTCAATATCTAAGAAATGCTTAGCCATTAAAAGAATTTCTTAAAAGATCACTTCTATATTTTATTGAAGGAATATTTCATCACCACCTTTGTCATTGGAAAATTTATATTCAACATGACGAGTCAATTGAATCAGATTAGAAAAATTAATTAAAGCTAATATATTTTGAAATATATATTATGTATATCAAATGGACAAAATATTAACATTTTCTTTAAAACAGATTAAGAAAAAAAAATAATAACGAAATTTTATTATTTAAAATTTCTATTCTATTGAATAATACTTATATTCAATCCTATTAAATTCAAATTTTATCACAGCATTAAAATAAAAAAAAAATAAAGGAAAATAATGCCTTATATAATCAATAAAACAGCTTTCATGAGAATTAATCAAAGATTTTCATTCAATGAATAAAATCTAAAGGTATTCCTGAAAAGCAGAATTTAAATTCGAGAAGTAACAAAAATTAATTAGTAATTATTTTATTCCGAAAAAATTCTAAGTTTCAAAAATAAAAAACACTCCAAAAATCTTCAAAGTCCTAAAAGATAGATAAGCCTTATCTGTCTTGGAAGGGGTTGTGGAGGGGGAGGGGGAGTTGCAGAGAAGGGGTTTCGCTATCTCCAATTCAGCCGGGGTCAACTGAGGTCAAACTGTGCCAGAACTCTCCTTTTTCCACTACTACTGGCTAATAGAAGGTGTGAAGAATATTGCAAATCTCAACGAACTAAAATGAAGAAAAGCACATGCCCGCAACTGATTTTGAAAAACAACACCATTGGATTTTGGTACAAACAAAACATTCTCTTGATGATCGTGTGATTGATTTAATACTATATTTTACAATGTTTTTCCCTTTATTACGTGTGTTGTGAATTTTTTTAAAGTTTCTAAAATCATCTCATGAATCGTTCTGACTTAGCTTTCTAACATTCAATAGTGAAATTACGAAGATTATTCAAATTACATAATGTTATTATTTAAGAAACTTTCCATGCTGGAATACATATTTCCTTGACTTGAAGAAGTGCAACTAGTTTTTCCGATCATCATTGGGGGCTGTTCTGCCCAATTTGGAACGCCAGCATTTTTACAGTCCTACGGCTGGCTAAAACACTTCTCTCCGTAAACCTGTGTCAATATTTATATAAAGTACTTTGTCGATTTTGAACATAATTTCTCAAAACTCGTTTTAATAATATTCTTCGTTTTCGGGAAAACAAACAAACAAACAACAACAACAACAACAAAACAATCATTAAGTTCGCAATATAGTGAGCAACTCTATCACGCATAAAATAGTTACAAAATGAGGAAGTGTTCTCGGAAAAAGAGCAAGTGCAAACTGTCACTATAACAGAGTGTTAAGTTAAAGAAAGTTTTGTTTCTTTATGAACACATGTATATATATATACTTGGAAGAAGTGAGGATCATTTTTCCTCTGCGGAGGGAGTTTAAAATATTTACTTGTAAATTTATAATTGTTAAAACGACGGAAAGTTATTTACAAACTCATTCTCAAGGATTGTAAATTTTCTCTCTGTTTATTTGATTTTCACACTTTTACACTATAAATCATGATGCGAACACAACGTCGCTAAACACATCACTCTCGTTCTTGAAGATGGCGCTGCTGCAACAGCGTTTGTCATTGGTTACGGAACAATAATTATAAATCATATAGCCTTTGTTATACTCTGTTTCACCCTAACTTGGCAGTAGTGTATATTCTAGGCATGCCGAATCGCAGTCGTCGTCAGGGGAACAGGGTTACTTTAAAGTACAAAGTTACTAGAAATGCAGATCGCTGGCGAAACTTTATCTCGCAAATTTTTCGCCAAATAGTAAATATTTATTTACTTTATCATATTATCACTTTATCGGATAATTAGTTGTTTCCTTATTTTCATTATTTTTTCAATATTATTGACACATTATTTTAATAAATCATTAAAGTTATTTCCTTTCGTTTCACCGTTTCTCAAAAGAAAACAATATATCTTTCAATATTCTGTAAAGCGTAGTTCGGCTAATGTTTTTCGAAAAGATATCTGTATCATCGTTCACATCTTTTAAAACTTTATCTAATGTTGAGATCTCATTTCTGCGAAAAAAAATGCATGGATTTTTCGTCAAATACAGAATAATGTAAAATCATCATATTTTACAAGACCTGAATGTTTATCTGCTGAGCCTGGTCGCTTCTTTCCAGGGTACTTAAAGGATGCCTTTATTTCTTTTCTCAAAAGGAAAACCGTTCATTGCGAAACATCTGTAAGATGCGAAACTTTATCGACGATTTTATTGATGGAATCTTAAGGGTTTTCTCGGAGTCGAGAATAAACATTTAATATGTTTTTACATGTTGCACTTTTTGTTGGTTTCACTCGTCTTGAAGTGTGCACAGCGTAGTCGGTGAAAACATTTTCTCTTTTTCAAACATTTTAGAAGTTAATAGAAATGATGGATCGAATAAATATTCACCAAACAGAACTAATAACTACTAATGCGATTAATAGTATCAAAAATATCAGCTGCTAAAAAAGCGAGAATAAAAAAGTACGAAAGATGATAATGGTTGCGAACTGAATGAAGTTGAGTTGGCGGAGACGTAAAAGAAAAGCGCGCCAAATATTTGACCTTGAAGACCGGTTCTAGCCAAAGTAGAATTCATTATGTCAATCTTTTAGTTTTATTCGTTCGCTTTATTTACAAAATACTTAACATAAGCACTTCTAACTTGAGAATAATTTTAAATACATATTGATAGAAAAAGGATTTCTGTAATTTATGATATTATTTGATAAATTTCTGCGCATTTTAACTATTTTAAAGTCGGAATTGATGGGGAACTCTTTCCCAACGCGGAGCGTCACATTTTCTACCTTTTACAATACTGCCAAGTTAGGGTGAAACAGAGTATAGTGAGGCAGGTTTGTTTTGAAGTATAATAAACTCAATCATAAGTTTAAAATTTTGGTAAACGTGAAAACTTCCTATTTATTTAAGCATCAGTGTATATTTTTTCAAGAAGTCAGAAAATATCAGTGATTCAAAACACTGTTATACACGTACTTTTGCAAATTCTGTTCACTACTCACCGTTAATACTTGTAGAAAAATAAATACTAAAATTCAACATTAACATTAATTGAATTGTTATTTCAGGAATAAATGAAGGAATTTATATAACAGCAACTAGGATCGACTTTCTAGTTAGAAAATAGTATATATTTATTTTTATAATGGCTAAACATATAAAATTTAAATTATCTATCCAAGAGTATACACTGTAATATAGCCGAAACGTTGTTCCGGCGCTGCTTTTGTTTATTCATTAACGTTAGAAATATAAAAAGTAAGATATCTCCTTAATATAGCATAATCTTTGTCTAATCTATTCATTCGAACATTTGACCGGTGTTTCAAATAAATAAAAGTTATAAGCCAGTCACAAGAAATAATGGAAAGGAACATTACTTGAAAGGAATCAATATGAAATGAAAAGAAAAGAAACGAATTTAACATTTTCATGACATTCATGTCTTGAATAGCAGTAAATTTTATGATCAAAAATAAAATGTATAGTAATGATTTCAAAACATGCATTATTTCATTATATTATTTCACGATTACATTATCTACATATGCATTAAATGTTAAAAAAAAAATTTTATTATAAAATTAACCCTGACACATATGAAAATGTTAAATGCTCAGAAGTGAATTTTCAGTAAAACTTTATTTTTTATTTCACATTCTAAAGTAGTTTATGGTATTAAAAAAACTCAAGTGGGTTTTAATTTGGTACATATAAGAATATATATACATCTAACCATTAAGGGGTCAAAAATATATAATTAAAGAACTCGGAAAGGATATACTAAATTGCCACATATGGTAATCTAACTGTATTCTTTACTAATTATTAGTTAAATTCAGGGATTTTTCCACTGTTTGATAGGGGTTGGCGAAAAGTCTGTTCCGTGTTCCTTAGTTTTACCATTTTTTGACACGAGTAATGAGTTATGCACTTCTCTGGTCTTCTGAAATCTACGTGCCTATACCATAACATGCAAACTAGATTCGGATAAAGACTGATTATTTGTTTTCCCGATTCTTCAAGACTGTATAGAAATATCACATCAGAAATAAAATATTTAGTTCTAGAGCGACATTAATAAAACATATTTATATTTTAAACTGTATTCAAAACCTTGTTATCTCTGTTTTATTTCCAATCGAATTGTATCGTATCGCATCGCCAGCTTACTGCCACTCGATTCGATTTTTACGACCATCATGGCGCACAATAAGTGTAGTTTGGAATGGGGAACAGGAATGGAAATAATTCTACAATCCACGGGGTGATGCATAATAATACTACATAGTGGAATTTTCAAACATTTTTCCGAAAATAATCAACAACTAGATGCCTTCACATATTTGATTTGAGCTGATCTAATTTGCTTAGAACCACTGGCTTTCCAAGCGTTTAGGAGTTTATTCCGCCGGTGGAACAATATGGCTGCTGCCGGTAGGCCTAATACAGCTGACAGAACCTGTGATCAGACAAGCCCATCTACAGATACAGTTCAAGATTTTGAGCATGGACACGGACACTATTTTACGAAAAAAACTTTTCATAAACCAACGTACTGTCACCATTGCACTGATATGCTCTGGGGCTTAATAGGCCAAGGCTACGTCTGTGAAGGTTAGTGATTAAAATCTACGTCCTAGACCCTCTAGTCTGCATGGTAATTTAGTTCCTCTCCTGAATTGTGACTCATTAAGCGTAGAAAACCAAGAGTAAATACATTCTAACCTGATATTTACATTCAATTGTCTGTTTGGAAATTATTCAAGATATTTACACACATGCATTTACAAAGATAAAAAAAAAATGCGAAATGAAATAGTATTGAATAGGTTATATTAAAAAAAGTCATTTCATACGAAAGTGCAGGAATCCAAGCATTAAAGGGGAGTGAGTAATCGCAGCCAGTCAAAACGTATCCTACCTGGATGAGTATTATTGGTAGAATGAAGCCCGGTATTTTGTAGAAGGGGTTTACTTGTTGGAACCGGTTTGTGCACTGCAGGGAAAAAAGAATTACATACTCTGGAAAACTGACTTTTCGAGTAAATTGCTTGGTTATTAATTGTTATGGAAATGCGATATAGTTTATTTCGTTCTTAATGCAGCAGTAGGAAAAGCAACAAATGCATTTTCTTAACTGTCAGATGTGTAGTTACATATCGAAATTTTTTTTCACAAAATAAGCCATTTTTGAATTAACATAAATTTGTAATTTACATTAAAGAATGCCTACAGAAGCACTATTATTATCAAGGGCTTTGTTTATTCTTTCAGTGAAATGTCAAATAGTCAGCCAAACTTATTTCCACTGCACTTAATGGAAGTTATATAGTAGTACATCAGAATTTCTAATAAAACTTAAAAATGCTTTTATTTATAATTTCAATTATACCTTTAAGAAAAATTTTTGAAGAAAAATATATTTCTTGTTATTTAGCTTCTTTTAAATAATTTGTCCAAAAATGGAAGATCTAAATGAAATTTACAGATATTTTGTGAATGTGATATTAAATTTCTGTATATTTTTAGGATTGCAAATTTAATGTTTAATTTAGTTGTACTGCTGTGAAAAAATTGAATATTAATATCACCTAATGCATATGATTTTGTTTTTAATTTTACAATTTTATTGTTTAAAGCCAAATACTTTTGTAGTTGCTATATAATATAACAAACTTCTTCATAGTCTGGATAAATATTTTTAATTTGATGCGAAGTCAAAAACTCTAATTGAAAATTAACATCCATTATTGGTGAGCATTAGCAAATGTTATAAATTTTGATTTCTAATTTCTTTCTTACTATTGGAAGGAAGGTAGAAAATTTTCATCTGTTAGTAAAGTTGTTTATTCTTGAAAGTAACATGCAGCATGTTTTTGGAAATCTTTATTTGAAAGGATAACTTTTATTTTAAAAATTCAGAGCAGTTAGTTTTATAAATGTGCTGACTTGTAAAATAAATTTTGTTTGATGTTCTTCAGGCTATTTTAATTTATTTAATATATACAAATTTTGTATAAAATCAGTAATGTTTGATTTTTTAAAATACTTCCTTTTCAAATCATTACTAATTTAGTGGTCTGTATAAAATATCACTTAGATTATTATGAAGAGATTAGGTTATTCTTGTTAAGGGTTGATATATTATAAGCTTTGTTCTAATTTAATGAAGTTATGCTTAAATTTTCTTAAGAGCTCGAAGAACTTGTTTGAATTATTTCAAAGCAAGGTTTTTTAACTGTACATCTTTTTTTGGTATGATTGCAAATCTTATTAAGCAGATCTAAAATTTCTATTTTATAATGGATGTAAATGATTTTGTAGTTATATCATCTTACAATAATATAAATGAGTAAATACTGTTTCTGAATAAAGCCAGCCTTATATTCGAGTAATTGCTTTATAATGTTAGAACTGTGCTTATTGTAACCTATTAATTCTGAAATTAATTGAAAGCATAAATTTTATTGAATTTCATGTAAATCATGTTAAAATAACTGAAATAAAATTAAATTTCAAATGTAAGAAAATTATTGAAAAAAATCAATAAAAATTCTTTTTAAACATTTTTTTATCATACATTGAAATGTTTTTCTGATATAGTAAAATATTAAACAATGAAGATAATCTGCATTGCCTAGAAAATAAATCAAGCTAAAAAACTAACAAATGAAACTAAAAACTTAAATGTCATTTTTGCTTCAAATCTGGCTAATGAGTGGATAACAGTTAAAACCTGTTTTGTAGTACCTATTGACTTGTACACAGAGCTAAAAAGAAACAATGGATTGTAATTAATTTCAACTGTACAAGTGAAATTTCAACTGTTTTCAAATGTGTTTATCTAGTTAAAAGTATAGAACATGTATATTTCACTTATAAATTATAGAATATAGAATAGGTTTACTTCTATTATGTTGTTGTACCTGGTGTTGCCCAGAATTTAAATAATTTCATGTATAATATTTTTAATGTAGAAACTGATTAGGTATAAATTATTACAAAACATGTAATCCTTTTTTCACATCCCTTGATTGGCTACCTTTAAGCTTTAGTGATTTTTAATATGTTTAGCTGAAAGGTATGACATTTCTTCTAGGCACTTTTAAATAATTAAATTAGTAAAAAAATTCCAAAATATATGAACTAATAATTTCAAAAAATAGGCGCAGGATAGACCACTCTTACTATATTTCAAAATCCTCTGTATTATTCTTTAAAGAATTAATAAAATTTTATAAAAAGGAATTTGACATTGAAAAGGTGATATTTGCAATTTTAAAATGGCATTAAAATATATATTGCAAAATAAATTTCTCTGAAGTTAATGTTGTCAAATCATTAATTTTGTTAATTTTTAATTATTAATTTAATTTTTTTACTTTGGAAAGTTGATAGTATTAATTCTCTTGTGCTAAAGAATAAGTATGTGAAGGTTTTTTGAAATTGGTCCTGCTATTTAGGTGTTTACTTAGCCACAGATAATTTTATTTATTTTACGATTAATCACTAAGCTTTTAAAATTGGAATGAAGGTTTGGAATATATATACATTCAATTAACTCTTCAGGCATACCTTTATTAAGCAAAGTAATAATTGAATAGATTGAATTTTTCACTGTGTTAATGGTTAATAAAGAATTTTAGTTCAACATATCATTCAGTTTTGCAAGTTGCAAAACTTAAATGAAATGAAAATTTGAACTTGTTTGCCATTATTTCTAATTAATATACATTCTAAAAATTTTCTATTTGCCTAAATTCTCCCTTCACTGTAACTTCTAAGTTACACAGACTTTTGTTTTTCCCACTGTACCAAAATACTGAGTCTGTAGTTTTTTTTCTAAAAACTATTAAAGTTTTAAATATGACCTTGCCCATTCTCTTTCTTGCTTTCTGCCTTCCTATTTGATTTTTTCTCTTGCACATGACTTGGACACAAAAACTAAAAAATTGATTATTGCATTGAAATTATGAAAAATCATTTGGAACTCCTTCAATATGTTTCACACACACACACAAGTTGGAGTTATGAAAAGCAAAATGTTTGTTCCTATTCTTTGTATATGTTTTCAAATATTTGAATAAAGTTACATTTGATACAAGGAAAGATCTTAATAGCTAGCTTCTTATTTTGAAAGGATGTTTTTTCAGTATGCATTTATGACTTAGTTTTTTTATTGAAGCCTAGTTAATATTTTTGACATAATAATATAATTAAGTAATATAAACTACTCTTTAATTATTTATCCTTTAATTTTATGAGTATTTTGTTCTATTTCATATTTATGAATAGTCCAGAAAGTCTGCTTCTTTTGTGTAAATACTTGTACAGAGACATGGAAGAAAATCCCTATTTTTGGTATCATTCACAAATGGGAAAATGATAAATTTTATTTTAAAATAACCATATTTTCTTTTCTTTTCAGCTTATGGTTTCTTTGCTACTCTTTAAAAAAATACTATTGCCAAGTAGTTCTAAATACTTTTTTTGTACCATACATCAAGATCTAAGTGCTTTCTCATTTTAAAGTATTCTATCCTGCACCTAATTTTTTTTTAAAATTTCTGTGCATGCCACAAACACACACTTTCCCCCCTAATTTTTTTATTATGAGCAGTTAATAGTTGAAAGTTGAGCCCATGTAAAATAAAATGTGATCAATGTAAGGTCAATTTTCTAATTTGGTAGGGTAATTTGTGGAATAACTGTTGAATTTGCAAAAAATATGTTCAATTGAGGGGCTGAAATTCAGATTCGTAATCTTGAGTGCATCCTTGTCATCATTTTTTAATATTTTCTCATTTTTTTTTGAGGGATTATATCATAAGTTTTTTGATGGAAATAGTCAGAGGTTTTTTCTTCTCAGAATGAATCATGAAATAGGAAACAGTTGACGACTAGGAATTATTATGAAAAATGTTATAGTTAACTTTTTTATTGTAATCAAATCAATGTGTGTTTGTCTTTTTAGGAAAATTTGTACATAAGTTTCCTAAATCATTTTGTGCATTGAATTGTAGAATTTTAATCAAAATTGTGTAAAAAAAAATAAAGTTTTTAATTTGATGACTTGGTCAGAATTATTCTTTAGAAAATCTTTCTTTTCTGCAGTTCAAATTTGAAATCTATTTTAAACTAACAAGCCAAAAAAAAAAAAAAAAATCCTTAAAGATATTATAAATTCATATTTTTGTATTTTTATTTAACCCTTCAATCAACCAAAATATAGAAATCCATCTTAACGAGTTTCTTCAATTCTGATATTTTTTCTGCAATGAGGTATTGACATTTTAGAAGCATTCACTTACTGGATAGTTGCTGGTTAATGGGTTAACTTTTATTTAACCCTCATTAGGCAGGACTGTTTTATGTCTCATATTAGAAATGGGGGGGATAGAATGCTTATTTTTTCATCTACTAAGTTTCATACTTATAATAAATCACCTATGATATATTCATTTTTGTATATATAATATTCATAATATTTTTTTAAAAATTTATAAATTAATCAACTACAAATAAGAAAAATAAAGCAATTTTATTTATCATGCTATTAAAATTGCAAATTCATCACAGATTGTTAAAATAATCAGAAATTAGTAACAATTGACTGTGGTATATATTAAGCCTATATATAGGTTCAGGCATTAAAGAATAAAATTAAATAATAAAAAACATATTCAGTTATAAAAAGTTTGCTTAGATTCATTGTTTTCGCAATTCATTGCATTCTGATGGAAAAATTTTTGCATTTTTTTATTACAATGTTCTAGACATAAATAAGCGCTATAACCATGACATGTACATTTCAGCAATCTTGTCTTGGTGTTTTGACAGGGTCGGTATGCCTGTCAGTGAAGTAAAGATCTAATGAGGTAAACTTTCAATGAATGACCTTTTTCAAGTACAAAATGGCAAGCCAGCATTCTGGTTTATATATTTTCATCAATACTTTACCAGCAGTGAGCCAACTTTCAAAGAAAGGGTAGATTTTCATTCTGTATTTATATGTTTTAGTAAATACAATTTTGCTCTTATTCCAGTAGTAGTGTCTAGTATTATGTAAAAATATCACCATTTCAATTTTAAGATTGCTTTGGTAACATTGTAGAATGCATACATTTTGACTATATAATTGACTCCTCCATTGGTCTTATACTAAAATTTATTTCCAGCTCTTATATTTTTTTATGCTAGTATCAACCCTGCTAGTACTAATATCAGTTGCCGCAATTTTAGTCACAAATTCCACTCACATTGGGGAAGGGAAGCACTTCCAATTCAAGCAAATTTAAATAATTGACATTACACAATATAAATTATATAAATAAAAAAGACAAAGTGAAAAAAGTTGCCACATATGGTGTGTCAAACTGTCAGATCACATTTACATTTTCATGCATTTAAATTATGTCTGACAGAGGAATTTCATTTTTCACATGCCTTTAATTTCCATGAAGTTAACTATAAAAACTAAAAATAATTGCAGTTGACTTCAAGAACAAATTCAAAAGTGATCCTTAAAGATTGCTCGTTCCTAACAGAGGGTTAATGTTGGTAGTTTTTTTAATTAACAAATAAAGTAATTAAGTTATGTGATTTATTAAGATTTTGAATTTTACTTGTTAAAACATGAACTGAATGTCTACTAGGAGATATTGATTTATTATACTCTTCAGAAATTGACTTTCTTGTACAATTTCTTGTTTCATTCTAAAAGTGGATTTACTGTAAGCCAGTATTGCACAATAGCTTGTAGATATTCCATTGGGATAAGTGCTTGCTATAGTCTGCTCTTTCTGCACATATGTGATCTTACTGGATTGTCAATATTGGCCTAGCCTCTTGCCCTATGAATTAAATTGATGGTATATCCTACATATACTGGGAAAACTACTACCATTCTAATGTTTATTATTCTTAGGTGCATATTTGTTACTAAAAGTCATATTTGTGTTCTGGAAGAAGAGATTGGTATAAAACTGTTCAATAAATCTATAACTTCAAAAAGAAACTGGTACTCTTAAAGCATGAAAAATGTTAAATAATTTATCATATTCATATTGAAATAAAATAATAAATAAATATACTGAAGAATAGAGAAAAATCATTTTCTTGATTATTTTCAAAAAAATACTGTTAATAAACATAAAATATAAAGTAAATTTAGCCCAGGATGCAGAAGTGAAAACAATATGTGAATACTAAGAAAATATTACTTTTCCCCTTTACCACATATGAACAGCTGTATTGTTACTTGGTGCTGTTCCTGATGATAGATTGTTTTACACTAAATGCCCTAAATTTCTATTTCTTGTGCAATTCTTTAATTTTTAATATTTGATTATTGCAATCATGTCTAGTCCAAAAGCTAAATATTTGGAATGTAGTGATGGGACGATAAAAGTTCTTATATTTTGTTTTTCCATCTTGTGTGAGGATAAAATAAATTTCAACTATAAATTTCTTTAAAATACAAAAGAAAAATTCAAGACAAAAGTAAAATGTACAAAAATTTAACTTGTATAAAAGTCTAGAGGAATTCCAACACCTAATGTTTCCATCACAAATTTATTCTGTTTGAAATGAACACAACACTTGTTCTTAATTAGTATTATTTTACATAACTTTGCTACAAGAATGTTTTTTTTTAGTTAAATTTTGTTGAAAAGTAATTAAAATAAAGCCATAATAAATATTACATATGTTTCTACCGTAAACTCTGCACTGACTGTAGGATAAAGATATTTATTCCTTAAAAGAAGGTATTTCTTAAATTTTGTTTTTCAAATCTAAAATAAAATCAAATGTAATTTCAAACTTTAAATTTCATTTCAGATTTTGACTCAATTGGCAAATAATAATAATAATAAATATGGCATAACAATCCTATGAGCTCTCGGAATTCACTGAACACAAAGTTTATTTAAAATGTTTTTATTTCTTTACAGTATTTTTAAAATTAAAATACAAACAAATGTTTTTTTTTTTTTTTTTTAAATTTTGTGTGGAGTTAGTTAAAATATGCAACATAAACAAATTCAGAGATCAGTAAGAATAGGAAAAAAGACATCTTAGAAATGCTTTGTCAGTTCATAGTGGATTTTACAATTCATTTTGATTAATATAATAATGCATCTCAGAAATGTTATGGTTTTGAAACCAATTTAACCACTTAGGGGCATAATCTGAGATAATTTATTCTATGCTGTTGCATTTTAGTTGGCAATTAAAATGAATTTATTTGGTTAGATAGTGGTTATTTGCCCTCCCCCACTTTTTATGAGAAACATTTTATTTGTCAATAAAATTATATGTAAAATTTATTAGATATTCTTTTCCAAAAGAAAAGATTTTTTTCATGAATAATTATATGTCACTCCAAACTGAAAATAGTTAAATTCAGAAGTTGCCTAAAAAATTTCTTTTTATAAAAATTATTGTAAAATTTTAAAAAGTTGTGTTTAATATAGTTAAGGAATGTAAAATTTTATGCCACAGTTCCTTAATAGACTGTGTTCTGATCTTCATTATCAATTTTTATATATATTTTTTATGTCAATTTATTTATATTTTTAATATCAATTTTTTATGTTTTCAAAGTTATAAATTTTTATCAAACCTTGAATTTTTGACATATACATTAATAGCTCATCAGCTCAGGAATTAACAGAGCTGCGAAATATATTTATTAAGATATTACAATTTTTCAAATAAAGCTGCCTAACCTACAAGTAACATAAAATTTTAATTTCAAAGCCACATATGACATATGTTGCATTTCAGTCACAATGATATAAATTCCTTGTATTTTTATCATTTTTTAAATTGTGAATGTTGAAGTGATAATTCTGTAGATAAAATTACCAGAGCTTCCCTCCCTCGCATACTTTGTCCAGTCAGCTTAATAAATCTTGTCTAAAAATGAATATCAAGTGAGATGCAATAATTGATGCAATGTTCAATTGCTTTCACACATAATTAATTGATAATAAATTATTCCTCAAATTTTTAATCTGAATATCATTTTAAGTCTGTGAATAACATTTTTAACAGAGAGAAATCTCTGACAAAAGAAAAGTGAATATTCAATAAACTAGATGTGTTTTTACCAAGTAAGTAAGAATCAAAGTCAGAAAGCTAATGAAAAAAGTTTTTTTTTAAAAAAGCAAAGTTTTTGGTGTTAAAAAAAAAAGAAAAAAAGAGAGAGAGAGAGAAAGATTGGCTCTGCTTCCAAATTGGGTCTGTTTACTTCTGCATTTGTCATTTCTCTAAATTAGTGGTAGAGAGGTTTACATTGATCGTTGAATCAAACAATCTATTGTTTGTGCCGTGGGCTTTTGTGAGCTACATGAAAGATAGTCAGCCTGTGATTTTCATGCTTGTTGATGTCTTTTATACTTCCTCCCCCATTTTTGTTGATTATTGAACTCTCAGGGTGATAAAGCAAGCTAGGAACATCAGATTCTCCAAGAGGGAAAGTAAGAAAATGCAACTTAAAAAAATAATTTTTGGACAAACTATAGTTCAACCGTTATGTGTAATATGCCACTGCATGTAAATTAGGTATTTACAAAAAAACATTTAATATATATGTAACAAATATAGCAGATTTTTATAAAATTAAGTAATGCAGCTATTCTAATGAGTGGAGGAGCAATTGAGATTTTAAGATATAAATTAATATGTAATTTAACTGCTTCAGTATTGAAATCAGTACGCTATATTCTAAAAAAATTGCTTCTTTGTACTCTCCTACACATTTCCAAATTATAATATCCTGTAAAAGTATTTTGAACCTCATTAATTTATATTATGCTTACACCTTGAATTTTATCATCTCTTTACAGAATAAGTAAATTGGCTTCAAAATTTCTAGGTTTAAATTTTAGGTCGAATTTTATATTTTTTATTGCAACATGGAGACAGAATCTTTTCTACTGGGGAAAAGGAAAAATTTGATAAAAGCATATCAATTTTTTAAAAATTTAATGGCTTTTTTCCTCCTGTGAAGTATTATAGAATAGTTTTTTTTTTAGGGAAAACATTGTTTAGTCTTTGAGGCCATTAGGTAAATTAAGATGATTAGCTGTTAGATTTCTTACTGTGAGCTTACTTGCTATTGAATGAAATGTTATGTCATGAACATATCTTTTTTCATTATTGCATTTTGAGTTTTGATTAGGAATTGTTACCTTCACCTACAGTCTTTTTCATTTAGATGCACCACCCTGCCCCAGTAGTTGTAGGTCTGGATAAAAGTACATTTAATGTGTTTTATACCAAGAACAATGCATTTTCCTAGTGTTTTCTTTGGCCCATTACTTCTTGATATTGTTGAAGATTGCTTATCCACCAGCTTTCAGAGATCTGATGTTTGGATCTGAAACATATGGGTTTTATCTTGCTCATGTCAGCACTTGTATATATATGCATGTATTTTTTTTTTTTTTTTGACTAATTTGCATTAAGTACATTTCATTTAAGTATTACAACATTTGACAATGCACATTTCATTAAGCCACTTTTCTACTTTTTGTTTCTAATTTTAAATTGAAATTTTAAGTAGGGGATGTTTGTTGCATCAAATTTGGCTTTTGTGTCCAAAACCAGTGTAACTAACCATCTCCCCAAAAGTCTGGTATTATACTGAGATATATTAATTCCTTCTTGAAACTCTCAAAAACTTGGACAGTTTTGAAAATTCCCAATTTGTTCTTTTTAATCCAGGTTGTTTTGAATCTATGGCTGTCCCAATTATTAATTATTGTTTTTATCTATAAAATAAAACATAAATGTTATGCAGTTATTATTCAAGTTCATCTTATCTAAAATTTCATGTTACTTATTTTGTTTTTGTTTGAATTATATGAATCTTTTAAATATGAAGAATGAAATTATTTGTTTAAATTTAACATATCAGATGTACCCATTATCATTGTAAGATGATGGATGGATTTTTAATTGGAACCACTTTGAAGTATACATCACATGATATTTTGCTGCATCTTTGTTCCAATTCTTCAGGAAAAATAACTAAGAAAATCATCTTGGCAAAAAAATTTTTCCAATTTGCTAAATGATTGTGTTTAATGAAATTTTTATCATTTAATGCTTCATTTTTGTATAATTTTTTTCTTCTTCCAAATTTGTGGTCATTGGAAATTTTTTTAAATAGAAATGGGATCAACAGAAAAATAAAAACCTTTAAAGGCTCAGAATTTCAGTTTTTAAAAAAAATGAAACTTAAATTATGAGATTTTATTGCTAGCAAACTCTGTAGGTAACCCTACAAAGCTACACTGCCATGCCTAATTAAAGGCATTTGGATTAAATTTGAATGACTGGACCGCCACGACAGCATTGGCAGGAACTAAAGATGAGTCCTAAGGGCCATCAACAGCCACAGTATAACACTTCCCATGGGGAACATGACCCATCATCAATAGGAGGTAGCTGACTCCTATCATTTCTGTACCCACTTGGATGACAAGAACCAACTACCATGCCAAAAGCTTTCATTCTCGTCCTCATATTTTGTCTTAAGGTTTTAAAGTATATTTTATTTTATCTTATCAATAACTATTTCTCATCACTTGCTTGGAAATCTCAAAATAAAATTTTCCGCATCTATTGTAGTGCTGTAGCAAGGATACTGAGTGCCTAAGGCGTAATATAATTTTTGTGTCCCTTCTACCTTTATCAGCAGTTTATTAAATGTAGATGACTTCCAGGCACAGCATTATCTTTCTGCACCTTCATTTATAGATGAGTTTTCAGCATCTAGCCAGTAATGTAGCAAGGATATCAAGTGACTGAGGCATAATATAAATTTTGTGCTCCCCATCTTTATCAGCGGTTTATTAAATATAGATAACTTCTAGGCACATGACATTACCTTTTTGCCCCTTCATTTATCATTTCATAAAATGTTAAATGCGCATAATTATTTTGTTCTAAAGGCACCCTATGAGACTGGAGCCCAGGTTATAAACATTCTCTCCTCCTGCTTTGGTCGCTATGCCAATCCATCTAGTATTAATTTTTTTTAAATTACATTCATTGAAAGAACATCTTTGTTTTATCTTTCCTGTAATATATTTAAAGTGTTTTTTTTTTAAGTGTGAAGTATTTATTAACATGATTCATTTCTGTAATTGCATTAACTCAGTGTAATCTTTAAATTTGTATATAATAGAAATTCCACTTTGTTTTTTTTGTATGCAGTTGCTTCTTCTTTTGAAGGGGTTACAATTTAAATCTTAATTCCACTATAAATTTTGCTGTAGATTCAATAGTACTTTTTAAATGGTACATCTTAAGTTTTTTCTCCTCATACATTTTTCCAAACAGAAAGAATTCTAATGACTACAAAATTTGGAAATAAGAAAATAAAGTATTAGTAATTGATAACACTTTTCACAAAATCAATTTAAATGGATTATTTTTGAAATTTCAACAAGATATGTTGCAAATATTTTTTAACTTTTACCCTTTTTCTTTCAAACTGATGTTAAAAAAATCTTGCTAAAGATGGCATGAAAAATTTGATGTGATATCTTAGTTGTTCTGCATGATCTATATGAAGTGGCAAAAATAATTTAAATGAAAGCGAACTAATGCTATACAGTTACAATAAGAAAATTTGGAAGTTTGTATCATGTTCAGCAGTGCCTAGTTGGAAAGAAATTTTTTCCCCTGTATGATTGCTGGTGTCTCTTTCAGACAAGATTAAATTAATCTAATCTGCCAAGAATAATGGATAGTTTATTCTGTCTTCTTTCAAAGACATCTTTGATTTGATTGTTCATATATTTTTTAATTACTTCAGTTACTTATTTTGTTGCCTTTATATTAATCTGTGTAATAATCTGTTGTTGTTTTTATAAAACATTAGATACAATCAATTTTTCTTTTTATTTACCTTTGTCTTGTAATTAATATTAAATATATTGAAACCATATGTTTGATGCAGTTTAGCTTAAGCATTGCCTTTATGTCAATAACTGTGATTAGTGTATCAGTGCCACTGAAATATTTCATTGTTTAATTAATAAATTATACATGATACATTATCACTTTGATGAACTGAATTGCTATTTTAGTTTATTCATTTTTTTATATTATTATGGTGGAATGATATTGCTAGTTGTTTTGTATTTCGTATATGGAAAAATTTACAGAAGCATAAAATAGTTTTGATTCTTTTTTAAACTTGAATGTGTGTTGCATGATATATTTTTAGATAATGTTACTATAAAAAATTATCTTTTCTAACATATACAATTAATTTACACCATTTTTTAAACCTTTATTTAGATTTATATATACTTATTTTTTTTAGTGTGCAACTTTGTAGTTCATGATAGATGTTTGAAAACTGTAGTTTCTCCCTGTTCAACTATAGCAACACATGTAATTAAGGTAAGTTCTCTCTATTTTCTTTTATTGTTGAAATGTTTGAGTGATTAGTTAAATGCTTTAATTAAAATGATGTAAACTGAAAACTTATCAAAATTTTAACAAACTTATTCATTACCAAAAAAAAAAAATGAAATTAGGAAGTTGGCATATTATTTAAATTAAATACAATTTTCTATTTTAATATAATAGGCATACCAGCTTTTTATGGTTTAAACATATCAACTTTAAATCTTTGTAGCCTTTAAGTTATTACTTTAGATATGAAAGTTTCATATGTGTAGTCAGAGCTTAGAGAAGTGTAGAAATAATCTTGATTAGGTGGAGTCCATAGTAATACATGCCTTGATTTCTTCTCCTCCTTCTCAACCTCTAAAACTAGAATTGTGAGAAGCCACTTACATTAATTACCACTTACACTGACAGGACAACAAAACGTTTTGTTTAAATAATAGGAAAATATCAAAAACAGGTACATAAATGCATGATGATATTGTAGTATAAATCTAGCAAAGATAATTAGGAAAAAAAATTAATAAGAAAGTTTCAAGTAGTAACTCCTCATTTTTTTATTGCAGATTTTTTTTTTGAATTTCTAGAAAATTGATTTTTTTTTCTATTTTATATTTATTGGTCAGTTTAGATATTAATGGCTGGTTGGCTATTATTATTATTATTATTATTATTAATAATAATAATAAAAATTTAGTAGATTCATTTTCAAAAATCTGTATCTAAATTTATTAAAAAAATGTTGATTGTACTATATTATCACATATTACTTTATATGAATTTAATCATTTACATGAATATCATGTATGACCTTATATGAAGGCACAAATATTTCTTCACTTGCTTCATGTTATAGTGATATGCAATACTTAAAATGTTATATTTTGTCTATTAACTTATCTTCAATTTATTCAAAATAATGAATGCTCTTTAAATTTATCAGAAGTTTCTCCTATGGAAAATCACTAAAAAAGAAAAAAGAATCCAAAGTAGGAATTATTTTTATGAATTTCATCTAAGCACCATGAAAGTTTTATGCATATCATATCCAACAGATAAATATATATTGGTTTTTTACTCATTTGTGTAGATCTTCCAATCATTGTATTGCTTTCAGCATTGTGTTGAGGATTAGTTTTCTTATTCACCAAGATCTTGTAATTTCATCACTTAAAAAATGTTATAATTTAGTTGGAAAAATATTAACTTTTTGAAATATATTCAACTGAAAAGAAGTTAAAAGGTGCAGCTTTTAAGTGTTATACAGTCGACTGTAATAAATTTTATTAACCATGTAATTGATACACATGTTCACTTCTAATGACTGAAGGAATTCCTTCAGACTAAGAAAATATTTGTTTCTCTTTTATAGAAAACATCATTCATATGGTTCTTATTCCATAATAATAAAGTTATTGTTAGGAAATAAATTTTTTTTGAAAAATTAATTTGATTAAAACATACAAAATGAATTTTAACAAAAAATCTTTCATAAATTGAAGGTTTCTTGTATGTGTAACAAATTTCATTCTCAAAGAATTTTAACCTTTTTTTAAATGTGATGGCAAATTATTTTAAAGTATTCTTAGATATTTTCTTATTCTCAAACATATAAAAAGGATTTGGAAAATAAGTTAGCAGTAAGCATCAAAATTGTAACTGTTGGATGATTTATTATTATTATACAATTTTTCTGATTATTTTAGGAAAAATAATTTTTGAAAAGCACATAAAATGTGCTGTTGATGATTTCTCTCTAAATTTCATGTTCAACTGAAAGAAAAATAAGGAGGACTTATATTAGCTGAAAATAATTATATTCTTAATTAAAAAGAAAACTACAATTATGTGTCTCAACACTTCAAACGACAATTGGTTTAAAAAAATGTAGTTTCATGTGAAAGTCACAACTGTCTTATTCAGTAAACTTTCTGTGCATTATTGTGTTACTAATTGTTAGGCTGTGAAAACATATTACCTTTCAATGCCATTATGTGGTGTAATGTTGGAGAGGATGTGAGAATGTCTGCAACTCTTGTATATGTGAACATTAAAGTTGCAAACCTTAATAATTTAATATATCTTATCTTATCTTATCGTTTTTGCAGTTTTTTCCCTTTATTTTATGATAGTAAAAATTTATCTGGCTGTTTACATTTGGTGAGTCATCTATAAAAATAATGGAGCAGACTGATGTGCAATTGAATTCTGAAATGAAAAAAAGTGCATGGAATATGATTTTAAAATAGTATTTGATTTTAATTTGAAAAAGTACAAGTTTGTTCTGTTATTTCAATAACTCTTGAAATAAGATTCATTTTTAGTGTTTAATAATTCTCTTCATACAACACACAGAATGCTTTTGTTAAAAGTAAAAATCACCATTGCAGATTTCACTAATAAAATGTTCTCCCAATGAGAGATGTATGTTCACTGATACATGCACATGATCTCATCACATCCATTCACAATAATAACTTCAGTGATAGAAGTATCTTTCAAGAGTTACAAAACATTGCTTTCTACATGATCCATTCAAATGAATACTGGAAATGTAGTTACCCTAGAGGATCTAGCACACTAGCTAAATTTCATGAAGACATCAAGAGAGGAGCAGTATTCTTCATACAGTATCATTTTAATGCATATGAGGTACAGTATTTTTTTTTTCGTGCAGCATAAGAGGAGGAAATAGCAATTACAATCTGACAAACCCAAAGTGTTTATATGGTGTTTTTTGTCAGTCTTATATTCACTTTCTCCCTCTCTCTCTCTTTTTTTGCATTTGTATTTATACAGATTTTTCTTTTCCACTTCTGAAATTTGTACTTTTTGTTACTGCATTTGAAATTAGGCCTTTCACCTATCAGTAACTTTTAAAGTATTTAATTATTTGTACAGTCAAAGCTAGAGTTTTGAATTGAAACAAATTTTCATTGTATAAAAGATATGCAAGTATATTACGATCAACAATTAAATTTTTGTGCTTGGATGAAAAATATTATAGGAAGAATTCACGGAGACTTGAGTTTTTTTTCTGTCATTATCAGTGGACTGATTACTGAATGCTAAACAAGGTTCTGAAGCTTAATTGAACTGCAGATCAAGAAATATTTGATCTGTTTACTTTTATAACTTCTGTAACCTTTTTTTCAGCATTTTCAAAGAAATATAATTTGGCATGTTCTTTAAACTATAACAGCCTTCTGCCCCAATATTCTTCAAATTATAGTCATGTCCATAAATGAAAGATAATGCAAGTTTAGGAAAAGAAAAAGTCAGAAGCAAAAGAAATGTGACTTATTTGTAAAGCCTATTTATTAAACAAAAGGTAAAGAGCAAAAAAGACGCTATATGTTTGATATCATTAATAAAAATTGCGATGTTTTGCTCCCTGGAGCAAATTACAAAAAAAAAAAAAAAAAAAAAAAAACCACCCCTGTTTACAAAAACCAATATTACATGGTTGGTATGATGGTTAATACACAGTATGTCTCCCAGACGATGCAATACAGTCTGTACAACGCCCAGGCATGCTGAGTATCAAATTATCGATCTGATCTTGGAGAATATTATACCATTCATCAAGCAATGCTCTCCGAAGTTCCGGTAGACATGTAGGAGGTGCTTGATGGACTGGAACTCGTCGGCCAAACATGTCCCACTCATGTTCTACTGGATTCAAGTCCGGTAAGAATGCCGACCAGTCCATACGGGTGATAAACTCCGATCGAAGGCATTCGTTTACGATGTTTGCACGATGAGAATAGGCTTTGTCATCCATAAACACGAATTCTGCACCCATGGCGCCCCGAAACAAACATACATGTTGTTCCAGAATGACGTCCCGATAGATTTGGCCTGTCATGGTTCCGATGTGAACATGCAGGTCAGTTCTGGAACCCAGAATAATTCCTCCCCAAACGAGCAATCCTGCACCACCGTAACGGTGTCGTTCAATGATGTTGTCTTGGTGGTAATGGGTACCTGGCGCTCTCCATATGAAAGTCCGCCGAGAATCAGACTGCAAGCTAAACCGGGACTCGTCGGAAAACATCACACAAGCCCACTGTTGCGGTGTCCGCAATGCATGCTCTCTACTCGAGGCTAACCGCAGGAAACATAGAGTTACAGTAAGTGCAACACATCTGACAGGCCTACTAGCATATAGACCAATCTGCGCTAAGCATCTGTACACGGTCTGCCTTGAAACTGTTGTACCAGTGGCTGAAGAGAGCTTACGAGACAGGTCTGTCTGTTTCTTTTGACAGTAACTGCCAAATACCGGTCCTCATTCGGCGTTGTCACTCGGGAGCGACCTGTGCTGTAACGTCTACTCACATTACCGTAATCTTGGAATCGTTGCCAAAGCCTGGAGATGACACTCTGGGCGATTCCAAATTCCTCGGATACTTCCAGGTGAGTATGCCCACATTCCAGACAGCCGATAATTCTACCACGTAAAAAATCATCCAAATGCGTCCTTTGTGTCATAACTATGCGGTTATTGCACTGAAAGGCTTATAAAGCGCTTGCAAACAATTTTACTTGTATTCCTTGCACATCACTCTCTTACACTCTCGTCTGTGTGACGTACTGTCGGTGTCATCTGGTGGCTTGTTGCAATTTGCATATGATTTTTGATGTGTGTAGTCATTTTACGGGTGATATATGTATTTTAGAGTTCGATTCTCTGAATTCGTGACTCTGAATTATCCTTACTTTATGGACATGAGTGTAGAATCAAGTATTATTTAAATTTTGGAGTACTATTCTATCAATGTTCCTAATTAATTATTTTTTGAAAGTTTTATTATCCTTAAAGAATGTTGCTTTTTGATTTAAAAATTGCCTGATCTTATAATTAAGTATAATTCAGATTATATTAAAAAAGTTATTATTTTTTGTTACAGGTTTGCATAAAATTGCTTTTAAGTAAAATTGTAAAAAAAATTCTATGCATTTTTAATTCTTTTGCGTGCAAATATTGTATTAACTTTGCAGAAAATGGCTTATGATTAAAAGTTCAAAATTTGCAGCCTAAAACTAAACATACAGAGATTAAATTAAAATTGATAAAAACATTTAGTTTTAGAAGTTAGAAAGGAAAAAATGGCACCCAAGGCTTGCATTTCCAAATTATTATTAAAAAGTTTAATACAGCCCTAGTTGTATGGGTGCTACATTATGCTTACTTCAGAAGAAATTGGTTTTCAAACATGCGATAATTTAATGTTTATATATACTTGATAGTTTTCATTCTAGTAGGGTTCCAACGATGGACCCTTTCTGCTTCTTTATGAATAATCGAATTGAATTTTGAGAGTTGCAAACTTAATTTTTTAATTTTTAATATTTCCCCCATTAAATGCTTTAAATGTAGTTAGTAAAAATATCTGAAGTGCTACTATATAGCTATATTTTTCTTTTTGTTGATTGGATAGCGTTTTTTTCCCCCCCATTTGTATCTGAAGTTAGTAAATTTCTAAGAATTTAAGCTTCTAATAATTTCACTGAAGGATTTCTCATTTTCTTAACTGAATTCTTTCTAATCTCAAATAAAAAAATGTGAAAAAAAGAAGATAACTAAATTTTAGTACGTTTTTAATTACATGAATTACCCGAAGCAAGCAATAAACTTTATCCAAAATGACTTTGTCACATAAAAACACATTTCGGATAAATTTTTTTGTGCTTTTATTATTATTATGTGTTTATTTATTTATAACTTTTATTATGTGCAATTTAGTTTTGCTATCTTTTTTTTTTTCATGCATTTTGAAGTTAAGCCAAAAGAGATGTTTGTGGATTATTCGTATACCATTCATATTGTTTGGTTTTTATTGCAAAACTAGATTTTTTTAAAAAAAAGCAGTTCCCCTGCCTTTCTGTGCCAATAATGTCCCCATCCAAATTGAAAATGATTGGTTTACTCTTAAAGGAGTACTTTCCGACTTCTGTGAAATTTCCCTTCTTCCATTTCAACAATCAAAAATTGGTTTTGAAGAGCAAAAGTTTGATTTGTCTTTGGTTGTCTCAAAAACTTTCACACTTGTGCTAGACCCTTAAAAATGCTGCAAAAGAATCTTGATGACCGTCCTATGTCTTGATACTCCAGGCAATGATCGATTTTGCCTGTTTGATATGGCAGTTCTGAATCAAGGAAAGAATCTTTATCTTGCTTTCTTTTTGAATGTTAGTGAAATATTAATAGTAATCAGGGACTTGGCAAGTACCTTACTTTTGAGTGGTGAGGTGGGGAGAGCGGTAAAAAAAGGTTGACCTTTGAGATGAATGTTATTAATTAAAAAAAACTTTTTTGTGGTGTCTGATTTGCAATTCTGGTCATGTACTGTGAGTTATAATAAACCTTAATTGACTTCAAACTGCAAGATTATATTGTATATAAAGTTTATTGCCCTATCATATTCAATCAAAGAGTCATAGTTGGCATAGTCAGTGGATTTTAGTAAATAATTTTAGAAGTTTGAATAGCTGTGCGAAATCTCTCCGAAAGGTCTGAAAAGTCGTATGAAATTTCTTTTCTGTGGATTCTCTCTGAATCCTTTGTGCTGTTAAATTGTTATTTATTACCGGTTTGTTGCGTGTGTGCTGCTGTTTATTGGAAGTTCTGTTCTTATGTACACTTCGACTTTTTTTTTTTTTGTGTGTGTGTGTGTGTGTTCGTTCGTGTTTTCTTATTGAATAAAATGTCGTTGTTTGGTACTGAAGCTGTTGGACTGTTTTGCCATACACCCCTGTATCGGAGTTTGATTTTTGGATTAAATTTTCTATAGCAATATATATACCTGTGTGTGTGTGTGTGTGTGTGTGTGTGTGTGTTCAAATTTATTTGTCTGTGTGAGCACATGGTTTGTACACGGTCACCAAAGGAGGAACACGACTGTTCATATTAGAACATAAGAGCGAAAGTCAGACATTTTTCGCTTAGTACTTTTACTAAGAGTTTCTTATAGACATTTCTTTGTGTCGATTCAGGAAAGGTAATCTTAAGTGTCTTTGAAGGGGATGAATGGTGCGTTAGAGATTTTTATCCCTATGGCTTGGAGTGCGAGAATTAAAACGTCAGCAATTTTTTAGTATGTTTCTTAGAAATAATTGAATAAAAAAGTGGAATTTGGATTAGAAAATTTTAGAATAGAGTAACTTTGGAAAATAACATAATAATAACATAAAATATAATAATAATATAAAATAACATGAAAAATAGGAAAACAATTAAGCTATAATTAAATTAAAAGATATCATTACATATATACATACCAAGAAAAAAAAAAAAAAAAGGAAATCCAATTCTAGTTAAAAGTTTGAAGTTAATTGTTTGATTTTAAATTAAGAAGGTTGAGTTGTAAACTATTTAAGAACAATAGGAAGTATTTAAGAACACTATCTTAACTTTGCTTGATTTATAAGAAAAAAGTATGTAGTAGTAGATCAGTTTAAAGAATATTAAAAAGAACTTAACTTTTAAAACTTGTCTTTTTGTGTAATTAGCTATCTTCTTAACTGTTGCATGATAAGTATTTATAGTCTGAAGAAAAGTAATTTTGTGTTTATTGCAACTTTACATCTGTATTGAAAGGCTTTTTAATTAATAACATGTAGCATGAAATTCTTGGTAAATGCTTCTAGTAAAGGTGTACTGATAGGAATTAAATTTAAAAGAGGTTTATGTTTTGAATGCCACAGTAATGAAAATGAAAGGTGAAATGCATTCAATCTTACATAATTTCAAATACAACTGATGAAATATCCCAATTTTATATTATCCCAAACAGCTGAAACATATTATGTTGATGTCGTTTTATCCTCTGCCTATCAGGACTTAAGTTCCGAGTAATGACTATTTTTGTGTTTTCTTTTAACCCACTTTGTACTTTATGTTGTTTTCAATATGTAGAAACTTAATTTTTTTCTTTGATATACAATCGGCAAATGAAAATATACAGTTTGTTTTTCCTCCCAGCAGAAATAACTAATAAATTTAACATTCTCAGCATTAGGATGGAAAAAGGGGGAAAAATGCAATTTATTAAAGAAGACTGAGAATGCTCCTGAATACATTAACTACCACATGGGGGTGCGGGAGATTTTTCTATGTATTCCTATCATATTAACTTGGAAAAAAAAATTAGAGTTGTGTAAGCTACATGTACTGTTTAAAATCCTTATGTCAAAAATAAATTAGTTGTTTGCATGCTAAGTAACGGTAACACAGCAATGAGAAGTCTTTATTTTTTGAACTGCAAGTTATGAACTTTTTTCAAATGTTCAATTTATTTTTAGAAACCTGTTCCCCACTGTTGGTCAGAAAGAGGGCATTTAAAACGAAAATTTTGCAGTGTTTGTCGTAAAAGAATTGAAGATAGTTGTGCTGTTCGTTGTGAAGGTAAATTATTTTGAATTCAGCTCAAAGATTTTCTGATCAGTTCAACAAATTTTTATCTTTTGTTCTTATCTTCTGAAGTTTTCCAATTTTGTATTTTATAAATATTAGTTTTTATTGAGTGCTTTGTTTTTGCAGCATTCCCTGTTTAATGATTTTTTCCCATTTTTGTTATTAGTTATTTTTTATAGCTTTGCCAAAATGCAATATATATGCAATACATTCCCGAGTGTCCGGATTAATGTGGCGGACCGGTTGGTCAGATAACAAAAAAGCCGGATAGGCCATAGTTCTATGAACTTATTTTTTTGCTCACCAATACCGGAAGACAACTTTTTTATTCCAAAATTCACTGTTATGATACGTATTTTCTCATTTATTGAGTACAAGCCATCCATTTATCTGAATGCGTCAATCCCAGGAGGCATCATTTATATACAAGAAACTAAAAATGTCTTTTCATGCTGTATATATACAGACGATAAAATTTTTAGAATTTTAGTATTCGATTATTATATGAACAATCTTCAGAATACTTCAATAAACTTTGTATTGGTTTTTAATTCAATCAGACTATGCTGATCCTTTTAAATTGCTGCAGTTAATTAAAGCCATTGAATCATCAAATCAGCAGTCGTAATTGATATAGAGTATTTGTTCACTTTGGGTCTCTATGCAGTATTATTTTAGTGAGCTTTAATGGAATAATATATATTTTTTTATTTCATTGTTTAATATTCTGTTACAGTTTGTGAGTATTGTGTCCATGCTGAATGCCAAGATTTTAGTGTTGCTGATTGTAAAGAATGTGCAACCTATGTCCCAAGTAGAGATCAAGTAAGTGATATTATATTTACAATGAGGAATTATGGTGTATTAGTAGAAATCATAATAACATTAAGGGATTAAATCAAAGATAGTGAAAGTGAATATAATGATGTATAAAAGTGATAACAATTTTAAGAATATTGGTGAAAGAGTACATGAATAGAGAAATGTAAAATAAGATGAAACTGCATCCTAGTAACTTGTATGAAGGGATTCAAGCACTGTCATCCAATCATACTTTTGTCATTATTTGCAGAAGCTATCCATGCTTTCTGCATTTTATTTTAAAGAAAAATAATAATTGTTGTGAAGCTGCCTTTAGACATGACTGACATCTACCCATTTAGTGTTTGAAGATTATGATAAACTCTTTGCAATATTGACACTCCTACGTGCACTTTAGTTTGCATCTGGTATGACTGAAAAACTTCACTGATGAATTATTCTGATTGCTAAATCAGAATAATTCATGAATAGAATTGCTGATTCATGTTCAAAGGCATTTTAATAATAGCAGAGGACTCTATTCACACAATATATATCAATCTCGTCTCATTTCGTGATTTTGGCAGATCTCGTGCCCATTGCATGTTCACTTGGGCTTTACATCCCTATAAAAATAATTATTAAACCTTATATGATTCAGGTAGGCTAGAAGAAACTTTAACATTTGTAAATCCCTCAAGTAAGGCTTCTCTAATATTGGAATTTTATTCATTCATTTATTTATTTCTTGCTAATATTGTATTTTTTTGTACTCAAAGGGTCATTAGCTTTAATTCACTTGAATAAAATTAAAACTTTAAATGGTTTGTCATTTTTTTAGATGGAAGTGAATTTTGGCTTCGGAATATTTGTCGAAAATTGGCAGTTTATAAATAATGTCTTTAAATTAAAATAAAAATAATAAGGCAAGGTTAATTTTAGTGCTATAAACTGCTGATTAAATTAACTTACATTTATATAAAAATATTCGTTTATTGACAAAGGAGGAAATGTTATAGGCATCATGGTAGCATTAAATATTTAAATTCATATATTTGTTTAATGGCTTTAAAATCAAAGAGAGAGAAAATGCGCTGCATTTGTTATAACTTGTCTAAAGAAAAGTGCAGAAAAAAGTGTTTACTGTTAGATTTTCCATGGGAAAGTTTAAAAAGAATTATTAGGTATGAAATTAGGTTTAATTTTCTAGTAATTAGTAATTTTTACTTTATGTATTACTTATTCTTTTTTAAATTGGGAAATATTGAAATAAATTTTCATCCGTAACCTTTTCATCTGTAGTGGGTATATGAGCTCCGGAGATCAGACTTCATTTTCTATTGGGTAAATAAATCTTAGTTTTACATGGATTATTGCAGAAAGAATCATTTTTACCTGGGATATAAAATTTTAAGCATGCAAAAGTTGAGTTACCAGGGTTAAAAAGCATTTATTTTAGCTTTATAGTTAATATTTGACACAATTAGTAGGATAATAAAGATTAATATTTTTTGGGACATGATATTGTTTACATCACCATAATTGATTTAAAAAATGAAATAAAAGAATCCTCCACAGCAAATGACTCCTAGGGACATTGGCAGTTTAACTGCTCAATTCCACTTAGTTCCAAAGTCACAGAGCTAGAAGGTGGAATTGGTAATTGCTGTGACTGACTGACCTGGGCAACTGAAATAACATCCTCTGGAGCAGTAAAATTTTCCGTAAGATGCAAGCAAACAACTAATGAGCTACTGTGAAACATTTCTCTCTTCTAATTAAGCTTTATATGTTTTGAAGTTAACATAACTGCAATAATTTTTACACTGATTAGATTAGTTAGCCTGACCAATCCCCCTCCTCCATTAAAAACCATTTTTTTGCATATGCAATATTAGTTTTTAAAATTTTAATATAGGCAAAAGTTACTCAATATCACCATTGGAGAGAAGGAAATTTACCTGGTAACTCTAAATGCCAGCTTTGTAAGAAGACTTGTTGGTCATCAGAGTGCCTTGCTGGAATGAGATGTGAATGGTGTGGAATGACCGTAAGTTATATTTATATAAAATTTTTCTTTCTAATTTGGCTTAATTTAAATGAATTAATATTTAATATTTTTTATTCAAACCGATTATGTACTTTAATGGTTTTCATTACTGTACATAATTTTTTACTACACATATTTCGGATCTAATTAACTTTTGACATTTTATTACATACTCACTGATTATTTATTCTTGAAAAACTCAAGATATGATTTTTAATGCTGTGTAAAGTTTATCTTCTGAGATTTAAAATTGTGTTAATTTACTTGAATTCTTATGTTTACTTTTTTTTGTCTGTACCTTTTAGGCTCATCCTTTATGTAGTAAAAGTTTAACAAATGAATGCAATTTTGGGTGCCTAGAAAGTATAATGCTTCCACCTAGTTCTGTTAGCATTCCTAGGACTGATGTTCCCTTGGAAACAATTATTGGTGTTGAAATTAAAAAAAGGGATGTTCTAAAAATATGCATAAGTAAGATTATTCAATTGTATTTTTTTCATGTTTAAGTTCTTGAATTTCTTATTTATAGCTCTTATAAAAAAAAAATCATTTTTTTTTTTAAATATAGCAAGGAGTATTTCGGAAGAGTTCTCACCTGGTGAATGCCGAAATAAGGAATTTGATGATTATCCTTCGCCAAAGGAGAAGGATAAAGAGGATGGTACGATTATGTCCGTTAATATTTTAAATGGCATTAATATATTTTTACTTTAAATTATCCTCTTGCTTAGATTTATATCAATTTTTTTTGCATCTGAAATATATTTTTGCAGAAGTTATCAAGGTTTATGATGGTAATGCATCATTGAAAAGAAGAATGTTTAGGACAATCACAATACTTCGCAATGCTACAAGAGAAGAGATGGTGGTATGTATAAAATATTTTTGTTTAGAATTCCCTTCCCAAAAAATGCTTTTTAAAGTATATATAATTTTCTATTTCATGCTTAATTTGAGTTTATCCATTAGCTGACAGCAATTATTTGTGCTTTTTAAATTAGATATTTTTGTGTTACTAAATTTATGGAATTGTTATCGTAAATATGAAAGCCGCAACAGCTCATGAATCTCCGTATATTCTATGTTTAGAAAAATACTGTTGAATTGTCCATTATTTTGCAATGCTATAAATTTTGATCTCAACAATATTTTTTATTTAAACTGTTATATCAACTAATTAGTGGCATAGTAACTAGGGGGCAAAGGAGTATAGATGCCTCGGGTATCAGTCGTAGGAAACAGTATGAGGACAAAACATTTAAGTGTTTGTCACTTTTCATAGAGAAATATCCCGAAGAAGTTAAAGAAAAATTTCATATCCTAGGTACCATTTGCACTTTTTAAACAACTAATGACAACAGGGGATAAAAAAATCATTATTCTTTTGGTATCATTTACTTTGCTAAGACTCTTTATGTACTGAATCAATTTGTATGAATTCATATTGTCTATGAATATTCAGTTTACCACATCATGTTTTAATATGTGATGCTTGCCCATTTTTAACAAAGCATTTTGCTGTGTCTCATACATAATCTCGTTTGAACACAGAACTGTCTTAAAAATTCATATTATACCAGGAATAATTTTGTTGGCATAATACAGATTAATGAATTAAATGTGGCGTGTTATTTGAGAATTCAAAGTTAGTGTACTGTATTTTAATAATGTAATCATTTTATAAGAATATTAATATTTATTTCATCATATATAATATAATGCAAGTATATCAACGAGTGTCACAAAAATGTCAGCATATGTCTTATTTACTAGTAGGTTTTACTTGAGTTAAATATTCGAAATACATAGTGCATATTATTTGAGAATTATAATCAGATATTTCAATCTTTTTTTTTAATTATGCCATTCTTTTCTTTCAGTGTGCCGCTTTAAGAGCTTTCCATATATCGGATGACCCAAAGCACTATTATTTGACTGATGTTTATGGTATGTATTGCTAATAGTCAAATACTGATGTAATGTCATTGTTAATGTACGGCAATTTGTTGACATAAGTTTTCTTAATCTTTAGCCCGTTTGAAAGTCATTGTATTATGTTAACTTACTTTAAATGCCTTACGAAAATGAGAAATTCCTTATGACAATACTTGCATCTTTTGAAATGTAAAATCAAAAATTAATATGTAAAAAGTACACAGGGAATCCATTTGAATAACCTATATCATATTTCGCTTTGTATTTTAAATGTACTGGTATAGAAAAATGATATGCACTAACCATGATTATTGAGAAGTTCAGACTTTGCAGAATAAGCAGTTCCAAAATTTATCCTGAAGAGCAAGAGTTCATCTGAAGATGGCAAAGTTTCTTTTGGAAAATTCTCATGTCTTGGATTGAGAGTAATCGGAGAGTAAAAACAACGATACACCATTGAAAAAGTTGAACCACTTTCTGTATTTTACTGACTTAAAAATTTATTTAATCAGATCAGTATTTAAGTTAAAATTTCTATGTGTGAACAAACCCTAATGCATGAGGCCAGATTGAAAATTTTTTCAAATAACATGTGGCAATTATTTACGTAGCCAGAAACTGAGAACAATTTTCTGTTGCTTTTCTTCTCAAGGTATTGACTAACATTATTGCATGTGCAAATACTGAAAATAATATGTTTTCTTTTTCATTGCCGAAATCTGTCTTATTTAAATCTTATTTTATTGCTATTTTACTTAACTTACAAATGCTGTGACTGTTTATGTAGTAAAATTTTATAAGATTTTGATAATATTTTCATTGCATAAATTCCTTAAAAGAAATGATCAGAAATTGCAACATCGCTGTTTCTATTTAATACCCTCAGAGTCTACTGGGTTTAACTCAAATTTGAGAATGTGCTGTTAATTTATCTCTTATATTTAACTAAGAGGTTATTTATTAATAGAATTAATTTTTTATTTGATTTTTTGAAAGTATTTTACCACCCCCCCCCACCTTTGGGTTAAAGTACTCTACTTTATTTTGAAACTGCTTGAAAATATTTCTTCAGCTGCTAATTAATTTTTCATCAATGTAATTGAAGCTAAAAAGACTATCATTTGAATTGTATTATCTAATAGATTTTTGAAACTAAGTAAATTAAATACATATGCAAATTTTGCACGTTTCTATGTAAACAAAAGTTACTTGAGAACTATTATAACAGTTAGTGAAACAAATGAATTGACCGTCTTGCAACAGGAAGAGTACTAGGGGGTTTTCATACTTGATAACTCCCTGAACTAAAAAAAAAAGATGTTAATTGTTAGTTATTGATGTTTTATCTTCAGCAGAGTAATATTAATTTTTCAAAATGTTACTTTTTTAAAAAATGTCGGTGGCCTCGTGACAAAGTATCTCAGTTGAAAAAATGCAGTTTACTGTCTTAATTTCAAAGGTGTGCAAACTGAAATTTCACGAGTCATACGTTGAAATTATTTTCACAATGAACCACAGGAAAGGGATGAACTACCAATCATCACATGTCAAGTGATGATACTGTTACAAAATTTTTCTTCTTCAACAAATACCGTCAATTAATCGTAATGACGCAGCACAATTAATTAATCATTAGTTCAGCAACTTGCTTGCTTGCTAATCCTTCAGTTTCTCTACGTGTCGACTCCTCTCTCACACACCACTTCTTCTGACGATCCACACAACTTCTTCCGATACACACGACACGACTTCCTCGCAGCTTCAGATTTCCCGTCTTTTATAGCTCCGGGAGGCGGGGCTAGAATCTTCAGACCAATCAGGACGTAGCTGGCTGTACCTCGTGTCTTAGTGGATGGATCGTGAAAGTTCTCGAACTTTCTGGTATTATCCATTTAGTCGCCAAACTCGCCAAATTTATCGCCAAGCCGCCAAATGCTCGCCAAGTCTGTCGCCAAGCTCTAAGTTCATTGATCTCAGCACGTACAGGACCGATCGTACAACGGTCTTTCTTACGATGACTCTATTCGTGCCGGGTAGCAATATTATAGGTTTGTAACATTGCTCCCCTCTTTAAAGACTGACGTCCCGGCAGTCCACTTCAATCCAGCAGCTGGCGTAGGCTTCCGAACGATGTGATGATGTTGATTCATTTGGCGACTTCCGCACTTTCGAAGATGACATCATTCGCTAATTTGGCGGCGACTAACGATCCATCCGAACCTTCTCAATGCTTTTGACACGGATCTCTTCGTCGTTTCGGATGGTACATCCAGACTTGATTCCGCTCTTTAAAATGCAGGATGTCCCATGGAGCCAAACATAATATCGCAACATGACTATCCGAAACGAACTCATGCCAGGATGGTAGGTTGGTCATTTTGAACTTTCTCCATCGAACCAACAGAATATCAGGAAGGTCCAACAGTGCCCACTGGAGTCCACTTGAAAGCCAGGGATTCAACTTTGTCGGCAGAGCTCTCACGGGAATACGTCCACCTCTTCCCGGTCCCTTCTCGACACTCGAGAATTGTCCGTAGCTCTCAACGCAGGATCCACTGAAGAGTGCATCTGCCCCTGCCGGAAGGCTTCCTCTGCGACGACGTAATTTGTCCGGATACACAGAAGATCCGTCGGTCTCTTCCCGCATCACACTCTTTTGCAAATCCGCAGCAAGGCCGGATTCTCGAGGGAAGTCCAGGTGGAGACCACAAGGATCAGCGATACCAGGCATGTAATCTTCATCCATATCACTCTGCAAGGAGCTACTAAGAGGCTTGAAAAGAGGTTGTCCAGTCAATCTTTGGGATGAATCCAATCCGAACAGGGTCGCATTAACACCTGCATCCATAGGCATCGAGCACGGGTCGCTACTAACAGACCCGTCCAAACAGAGTTCATCTTCTCCATCCCCAAGTGTCTGCTCCTTCGATTCCACTTCAGGGGACTCGTTCGGAGAAGCCTGTTTCAGCCCTGCAGATATTTGACAGTCTCCCTGTTCGTGCATCTCCTCATTGAACTTCGGTTCATCCTCCGGATGGCTAAGCTCCATTTCGGTGACACCGGTCTCCATTCGATCTTCAGTCTTTTCTTCCACTTGGCTCTCGCTGTTTCCTTCAATTTCTTCTGTGATATCATGGACGTCTTCGGTTTTGTTACTTTTATCTTCTAAAATTTCTATCTTGAATTCATTCTTCATTTTCTCATATCCGGCTCTCAATTCATCTTGTCCTTTCTTTATCTCTGCCATCATGACAAGTAACAATGCGAATTTTTCATCCATTTTTCTGGTCCACGAATGTGGGCGTGGGTTCGAATCCCACTTCTGACACCAAATGTTACAAAATTTTTCTTCTTCAACAAATACCGTCAATTAATCGTAATGACGCAGCACAATTAATTAATCATTAGTTCAGCAACTTGCTTGCTTGCTAATCCTTCAGTTTCTCTACGTGTCGACTCCTCTCTCACACACCACTTCTTCTGACGATCCACACAACTTCTTCCGATACACACGACACGACTTCCTCGCAGCTTCAGATTTCCCGTCTTTTATAGCTCCGGGAGGCGGGGCTAGAATCTTCAGACCAATCAGGGCGTAGCTGGCTGTACCTCGTGTCTTAGTGGATGGATCGTGAAAGTTCTCGAACTTTCTGGTATTATCCATTTAGTCGCCAAACTCGCCAAATTTATCGCCAAGCCGCCAAATGCTCGCCAAGTCTGTCGCCAATCTCTAAGTTCATTGATCTCAGCACGTACAGGACCGATCGTACAACGGTCTTTCTTACGATGACTCTATTCGTGCCGGGTAGCAATATTATAGGTTTGTAACAATACAAACATTGGCAGTTATACCCAAAATCTGAGGTAGAATTTTTTGAAAGAAGGGGCAACCAAAATGTTTCATACTAACACACAATAATTAATTTTATTGATTAAAGGTAATTAAATGTTTATTAGCTTACTGAATTATAATCTATAATTATTCGCAGTAAGAAACTATTTGTATGGTATCGGGTAAAGAGAATTTTCCAACAGAACAATAAGCAATAATGGATTAATAAAAAGCATGATTTCAAATAAAGTGTTCCTCAATAATAACTGGAAACATATTTGTACGTTGTTACTGAAATCTCATATCGAAATGAATAATAACCGAAAGAAGAAAGAATAATGATTAGCTTGATATTAAACAATTATTATTTTGACTATTAGATTAATTTAATCAAAAATATATTAATTAAATGTAAGCTGTCCAAAATGATTGGTTGATTTTTTTTTATGGCGCAAGGGTCAATACTGGCCAAGCTGTGTACAAAATGAAGTCAATCAAATCAAATATTAAACAACTTTTCAAAATCAAATTTGAATTATTCATTAAATTTGAAAATTCAACTGTAGTTGTTACTCATTAGGTTTTAAAATACAATTGTATTTATTACTGTTATTTTTGGTGAAGTAAATAAATACTTATTTCAAATAAAGTTACTTCTTAATAAAAGTTAGATTATTAGTAGAAAATTTTTTTAGCAGAATAAATTTTGGGGAGAATATCTCTTGTGATAAATTTTTATATGTAAATCGTTCTTTAATGTAGTAGTTTGTATTTTTCCAATTTCTCCAACTGAAGCAAAAATTATATAAATGTATGAATTATAGTGAACAACATGGGGTAATCAAGTACTGCATTTTAGTTGCTTTAAAGGTTATTTTCCTGTTTGGCAAGTTAAAAGGTAACAGTAGAAAATTCTTAGTGTGAAAACATAAATATTCTGTACTGAAATTTCTCTCTAAAATCTCTCTCGAATTTAGCACACTTTTTACTTTGACTCTGCAAGGATTAGCTGCGATATTAAATAGTTACTACACATCTTATGGAAAGTGAAATGGGTTTAGAACGATTTTACATTTTCCCGTCATACTTCAGAACGTATCATTGTGTAAAAATTACAAACTCGTAAAAGAACAAAACAAAAAACTCCCCACACAGTGTGGAAGAATAGAAAGCAAAAATTGTCAGTTGTTAAACAAAACTTTTCTTTTATCTGATATGTATGTAGTAATTACGTATAACAAAAATGTTGTGATGGGAAAACTAAGATGCAATTGTAATGTTAACGTAAATATCATAATCTATTATAATATATTTTTTTTTTTTTTTTGCAAAGATGTAAGGAGAGATCGTTTAATGAACTAACTTAAAACATTTTTCAAATTTCAAGATTAAGATTCCAAACGCGAAAGAACTTTTTAACTGAAAAGTAAGATTCTGGTAAAGCTCACTGGATTATTTGTCGTATTTTGTCTATCGGTCATTTTTTGAATAATTTTTTTAATGTGGAGGGAGAAAAAAAAAATCCGAAGATTCTCTGAACATAATCCCACAATCTGCAACTTCTTCGATCATTAATTTTTTTTATTACGATTTTTTGAAGTTTACATGAACTTATGTCAAACTCAGTATAAATGTATTTTGCATCGATTTGTAAGTTCATTATTTTCTAAAAGCAGTATGAAAATTTAATAAATGTAGACCACAAATTCAAATTATCGTTTTCACTTTGTATCAATGTATTAATTCTAGGTGAAATTTTCATAGAAATATACTCTGGAGTTTTTTTTTATTTAGACATTAATCAGTGTTGTTTTGGGAGGTTAAAAACCTTTAGTTATTTTTAGCTTATATCCCGATATGTTCTATATGTTACAGATTACTTACTATATGATTATAGAGAAGTACTGCTGTTAACATTAAATTTAACTAAATATTTTCATGCAAGTAATGATCTATCATTTTTTTTCTTCGTCAATATTTTAAAGTAACAGTATATGTGCAGTTAATTTGATATAAAAGTTCCTTGAAGTAAGTAAGGGATGTAATTGGTGCAAATCTTGTTCAAAAAAAAAAAAAAACTATTTTCATTCTAGTATAGAAGAATAGAAGTTTATTGTATAGTAATTGTAGTAATTGAAAGATGCATTGATCACAAATTTAAAAGGAATTAAACATTTTTAATTTTCATGAAGTCTTTATTAGCATTCATCACCCAAAAATTTTACTTTGAAAATAGGTGATCCTCCTGAAAAAGAAATCGAGGAATTTATGCCTGTTCAAAGTTTGACTAGAAAAGAAGGAAAAAGACCAGCTATTTTATTAAGATATAAACCTCCTGATCCCGATTCTGGTACTGTGAAAGTTTACCCGGGAAAATTTAGGTATCTTTTTTATTTCAATTATATTAAAATACTATCGGCTGTTATAATTTTTTTTTTTTAAATTTCTCAGTTTATTATTTTATATTTATGCAATTCTGAGCATGTAATCAAGTTACATTTTGAGATTTCGACTCTTTTAAAGACCTCTTTTTTTTTTTTTTTTGGAAAAACCTTTTTGTATTTAATTTTTTTAGTTAAAATTTACTTTCTTTAATAAGGGACACTGCTACTCATTTTTTTAAAAATTATATTCCCTTCAACCTGAAAACATTTTTCTAATGAAATATATTCAGACAAAAAACAAATTCTATCTCAAAATGCCTTTTCATGTGAATAATCCAAATTTCAACATAGTGATATTGCTAGTGAACTTGTTTTCTTTTCACAATTTTGGAGTTCATTTCTACCAAATTCTTGAATCCATAAAATAAAAAGAAAATATTTGCAATATCATGCTTTGAAAGCAGATTAAATACAGACTAATTTATGTTCCTATAACAATAATTTTGTTTCTGGTTTAAAATATGAAATCTATACCTTTCTGTTAAAAAAGTGTATTAAACTTGAATTTTTTTTTTCCAGGGCAACAGATACTCATAGAGTAATTCCCGTTACTAGTGATACTACTGTTGAAGATGTAATGGCAGCAACTCTTACTGAATTTGGGTTGGATACATCAGATATCAATAAATATAGACTTAGTGAAGTTACATTAGACAGAGGTTGTAAGTATTATTTCATAATATCTTGTTCCACAGACTTTTAGTGTGATAATTAAGCACTTTCTGTTTGAAGATTTGGTAGTTATTTACTGAAAGAATACATCTTTAGTATATGAAATTGTCTATACTTATATAAAGCTCAATGTGTGTGTGTGTGTTGGCGCTCTACAGGCCAGATCGTTCGACCTACAGCTATCAAATTTGGCACATGAATACCTTGGAGGCCTGGAATGTGCACCTGGGGTCCCTTTTTTGAATTTTTAATTAGAATTTTAATTATTAATTAAAAACTAACTTTCCCGCCAAAAAATCTTTTCATTTTCCCACCGCCAAATGAGTAAGGCTTCAGTTTTCCCCCCACGCTAACAAGGATAGGCTTAACATATTTTCGGCCGATTATTTCAAACGATTGTTTATTTTCTTAGTGTTTGATGTATTTAAAATTAAACATTGTTAATTAATCGATTTTTCAGATTCATTCTGAAGTACTTTTCAATTAAAATAAAACAGAATAAAGGAAATTAAAAATTTCTAATCTGTGTAGCGTTATCCCAACTGGCGTAGAAAATTCACGCATTTGCGTTACCATAACTGGCGTTGAAAATTTAGGCATGCGCATTGTGTTCTGATTGTTGTCAACTATTTTCAACGGATGCGGACTTGATTTAAATTATTTTTAGGTAGTTTTATGCTTTTGTAATTAAATTGTTTTTATGTTAGTCACATATTTTTTGCATATGCTTATAGTTTTGAGTACGTCGTTTTTTAAGTAGTTTTTTTAACCTGTTTTCGACCGATTATTTTAAACGATTCTGTTTATTTTCTTAATGTTTGATGCATTTAAAATTAAACATTGTTAATTAATCGATCTGCTCATGATGATCTAAGAAAATTTCGTTGGCAAATTCTTGAGATTAAGAATTAAGATATTCTTTAGTGTCCATTAAGGTTTAAATACTCAGCGACTCTGTTTTCAGTACTCATATTTTTAAAAAATGCTTCGTTTCAGTAAAAAATGTTCTTTTAACCATTTCCACTATAATTTAAAGCATAAATTCTACGGTAGCTAACAGAAAATTAGAGAGATACATATTACGTATTGGCTGAAGGCCTTTATAATATTATGAATGAATGATGTGACTATCAAAATTTGAAGCTTTAAAATATATTGATGAAGAAGCTATTAAAATGGGAGTTACATAAAATATTTAATTAAAATTTTAACGAGCATTAAGATTGGCGAGCCGGCTAGTTACTAATAAAACTTGCTGTAATTTTAGTAACTATACCCAGTGCAGTAATTTTCAAAAACTTCAAACCGTATAATTCTTATTTAATGGAGTCAATTCACGGTCACGTGTCAGGTACCAAACAAACCACTTCTGCGCATGTCGTGATGTCTGCCGATAACGTTGATGAAACCATTTTTTAGTAAATATTACGTAAACCGATCAATTATTAAAAACTTCTCATTTTTTTAAAGATATTATTTTGAATTATTTTCTCCAAATTTTCTTGGTTATATAATTTTATTTATTATATTAAAATTTTAATTAGTATTTTCAATGGAATTATTGTTTTTGCATAATTAATTAACATTGCTTTTTAATTCGTTTGGTGCCGCTTTATTCTTTCCTTTCCCATATCCTCCCCCCCCCCCCTTCTTTTTATCCGAAGGCTACATTTTGACAAATGACTATGGCAGTGTTTTTGAAAAATTACATATGTTCTTTTTTCCATATTCTTTAAATATTATTGAATGTTGAATCTTATGAATATAATTCCCCCAGTGAGTTCTTTTTAAAAATAAATATTACTCTTAGATAAGTTAATATTTTAAAGTGTACTAATAAAATTATTACATTTTTTTTCTTATGTAATTACTTTAAAAAATATTGAGACTTTGATGTTTTCAGTTTGCTCAAAGAACATGAAACTCAAATTAGTATATATTGAATAAATTATGTTTACAATTTCAAATTATGAAATATAAAAGGTATAGATACCTTTTTTTAAATCTATGCAACTTATGAATCAATAATTTCATTTTAATTTGTAGAAAACAAACAAAATCACGCTTTCATAATTTTTATGTACACATTATATATGTGTGTGATAATTATTTGAAAAAATATGATCATATGGATGTTTCAATGTACTCACTAACTCAAAAAACTATTTACTATTTATTAACATTTATTTTTCTAGACACTTATAAATAATATAAACACAGTATGACAAGAATGTCAATGTAAATGATGAAATCAATTTTATTCAACAGAAACATCCTAGACACTTAACAACAGTTTTTTTTATACCAATAAAAATATAACATTGAATAATATACTTTTAAAGCAGAACATTTATGAAATTTTTTTAATGCTACAATGTAATTTTAGCATGAAATGTAATGCTAAATAAATTTTTTAATGCTATTTGATAAATATCACATTGAAAGAATATCATAAAATAAAACAAAAACATACAATACAGTAAATTTAATAAATAAAAATAAGGTCATGATATATATATATATATATATATATATATATATATATATATATATATATATATATATATATATATATATATATATAATATAGTTATATAGGATATAAAGAGGAATTGAAAGAAACACTTTTATGCTTTTACAGAATTTTATAATTCAAAATTGATATATTAAAGAAATAGGGAAAAAAGTAAAACATGCATGTAGCAATGAAGTTGGGAATAAAAATTATATAATAAATGCCGATATGGAAATTGATTTTCAATGAAAAATCCTGTATTTATTAAAACAGAAATCACTCAGGTGCACAATGGTATAACATGATGATATAATAATAGACAATTTCAGTTTAAATACAATAAACTATTGACATTTTTAACAATAGAAAAGTTGTTTGATATAAATTCACTTTGAATCCATCACAAATCTGCAAATGTAATTAGAAAACTAGTTATATTCACTTCCACCTAAGTTTAGCATTATAGCAGTCGTTATTTTTGCAACAGGAGTTTGTTTACTTACATTAATTAAATTTAGATAAGATTTTGTAGAAAAATGCAATCTAATATTCATGTAACTTTTTAAAACCTTCTAAGCATATTCAAAATTATCAGAAATTTCATTAAATTTGAATAAAGTAAATTAGAAATGCACTCACGATTTTGTTTGATTGTTTTTGACGGCAAATCGCTTCCCGATTTCTTTTTCTTCCAAGAGTTTTTCTAACAAATTGCTGGAACAGCTACATTTAATAAATGGACACACATTGAATGAATTCTTCAAAATGATCGGAGCATATCACTGACTTCGAAGGCTTGAAAAAATCTATACCGAAGCTATCAATCCAAGTCAGGATTGTTGTCAGGTTAATAAGAAAACATTTTATCACGACAATCACTCTTGTGTTTCGCATTAAAGCATGCATCCATTAGCACACCAGCATTTTCCCTTTTAACACATAATAAGAGGAAAGAAAATAACTCAAAAATTATAACTTCAAATGTAAACAAAAAAATCCGCCTCATACTTGGCGGAGAACGTTAATGGCAGACTAATCGACGAAAGCGGCGCGGATGAAACTTAAATGCCATGCGCAGAAGTCCATGACATATGACTTTTACGTCACATGAATTGACCCCATTCATCATTTTTCTTTCTCTAGGTCAAACCCTACTTCTGAATTTTTGTGTTTTCATCCCCCCTATTTTCCTTCTTTTTTCTGATGTATTTCAATGTTTTTAGTCTCTTACCTGCATTACTTTAATGCAGTCAAGAGTTGCTGCTGTTATTTTCTAAATATAAACCATAATTACTGGCTATGCATGTATTCTCTTTTTTTTAACATAGACTTTTCATTTTTTTTTCAAACTGTCGTTGTCTCTCTATTCTTTTACACAAATTTTTAAAAATTTACCCTGAGCGTTTTTAAACTTATATTTAAAACAGATATGAACCTGGGGTGTGTATGCTTATATAATTTTTTATGGGAAAAATATGCTGTACATGCATTACTAGCATGTGTGCTCCATTCAGCTTGAATATAATCTATATTAATAAAAATAATGGAACTTAGTTAAATGAAAACACATAAAATAATGAAAACATGAATAAAATCAAATAACATGATCTTGAGAGCAATAAGTGAAAATTTAATTAAATAAGAAAATTTGAAACCTTACAGTCATAGAACTAAGTTGAAAATTGCTAAAGGTAGAATGAAATTTTTATAGCTATTTAAACATAAAGTAAACTAAATAGTCTTGTATTTAAAAATATTTCTCAAATTACATTTATTTTTAAAATTTTACCCTTGTTAAGAAATAGGAATGTTTGACAAAGTGTTACATAAATTGAATCTGTGTGGAAATCTAATTTTTTCTATGAAACTATATAGAAACTATAGATGAAGATATTGGTTAATGTTTTTGAATTGTTAAATTTGATGTTTATGAAATAGAGATGGAACGATATCAATTTGTTTCTTTTAAAATTCAGTAAATTCACATGATATAATGGAAGGATTAAGTAGATCTAAAACCATTGATAATGATTTATTGAACCAAAAATAAATAAATAAAAATAAGAAATTAAGGTGGCCATCTTCCCTCATTACTTGACTGATGAGTTTTAATTTGTTTCACTAACAACCAAAATTGCATCGTCAAGACAAATTGTGAATGAATTGCAACTTTCTTGTTTGTGTGAAACTTGTGCAGTAAGGAGACTAAATTTAAAATATCTGTTGAGTAAATTGCTACTGTAACTTCCTTAATAAATAATGTTGGTGAAAAATGGCTAAACATTATCATTTTGGATAGAAAAGAGCTTAGGTGGCTGTAATGATTTTCATCAATAGGAGAGGGAGAAATCCTTTTTCTAAATGAAATTTCATTGTGATAGTGTGATGAGAGTTTGCAAAGAAATATACCAGAAACTGAAAATATGCCAGGCACCCCATTTTTTCTATGGTGACTGTTTCATTATTTTAGACCATGCATGTGATTATTTTTGATTTTCAGCAAATTTTTAGTTAGAAACCAATCATGCTGAAGTACTCAACTGGTGTCAGAGCTACTTAGTCCTATAGAAAACTTTTAAGGGGCATTCTTATTCTTGAAATTTATACAATAGAATAATCATTCAATACCATTTAGAAATTGGAAACAGCCATAAAACAAATGTAGTTGAAAAAATATCTGTTAACTCATTCTTGGAAGATTGACAGTGATACCTCATGAATAATACTTTTACGAGTAAAATTATCTTTGTGTAAGCATGAGAGGATTATTAATCTTTTTCAGCCAAGATTTATCCTGGTTTTGGATGTTTTGTCCAACATGCTTTCCATGTATACAAAAGAATATCGGACAGCAATAAAAAAAAGCGAGTTCAAAGATTTCTTTTAGAGATGCTATATTGAAATGTCTTATACCCGTATACCTTTCAAAATCAAATTTTCATTAGTATATCTTATATAACAGTTATATTATATAATATATCTTATTTAACAGTTTGTTTCTTGGTGTTTTCATTTTATTCATCGTGGATAATTACCTGCATGTTGTCGGAAGGCTCAAACGGTTTTATTTTTGGCAACTATTATCCTTTGAGGAATAATTACTGCACTTTTTACTGAATGTAAAACAATGGATACTCCCAAGTTTAAGAATCCTCGTTGGTTTAAAAATGACGTCACAAAATAAGGATCAGTGATTTTGTTCCGGGACTTTTTGTTTTTAATTATTTATTTTATCAAAGTTTATTATTATCTAATCTGAAAGGTTAATCTGAGTTACTGAGAGAAAAACTAGCCAATTCATAGATTACTGATTAATGGCGTTGATTTGTAATGACATCATCAAAATAAAGATAAAGTGATAAATTATTTTAGATTTTTTTATAATTTATATTCTGTTTTAAAGCAACCTAAGAGATTTTTGAGAGGAATCTTCTAATTGTGAGCTGTGTTCAGAGGATGAAGACAGTATTTAAGCAATCATCCTTCTGTCCACACTTCTGTTACACACCATGCGAAGACATTCCTCGTCTGATTTAATGTGTGCCAAGTTCAAATACACAGTTGTTCTTCTCTGGAATGGATGTCATACATGGTTTGTTGTTACCGCACTGTAGAAGGCAGGGTTGTCACGCCGCCGGGAGAACAGGAAAATTCGGAAAAACGCATGGAATTTAAAAATCGTCTAAAAAAACCGGTAAAATGCAAGGGAATTTGATCAGATAAACCAAGCCTCTAAAACTTAAGGCTTTGTCTGTCTCTTCAGAAAATATACTCTATTCTCAAAAGAGCACAATTTCTTACTGAAGTGAAACAATTTTTCAGTTTATCAACTACACTAATATATTATATTTTAAACTTACATGTAATGGTAACACTTCATAACCATCACCACTTGTCCTTTGATGCTGAAGAGGTGCAGGACTCTATATTTATTTAAAAACCTAATTTTGTCATTTATTTGATAATTGTGAGGATTTTCTTTCAGACATTTACAGATTTTTCTTCTCATTCTAAAGCATGTTAAGAACTTTGTATTCACAATCATCAGTTAATTTCTGCCAAAAATAGCATTCTGAGTTTCATCCTGTTTTGTTAGCTGAAAGTATCCTTAAAAGTTTTTGAACTTTATTCTACAAATATGTTAAAATTTTACTGTCCTAATTTAGAATTTGGCATGATTTACTTTTTTTTTATTTGTATTCTGCTTTATGTTTCTGACTATAAAACTTTCTGGAGTTACCTTAGTGATGCAATTTTTTTTATTTGTTGTTAAATTGTTTTAATACAAAAAATAATAATTTTTCAGCTGTCCACGAAAGAGCTATGGACAATCAAGAAGGACCTTGGGAATTACTGAAGAATATAGCTAGGGTAATAGTTCAAATTTATTTAACTAGTTATATTAATTTCATCTTAAGGGTTTAGTTATTTTTTGCACAGATCTAACGATAATTTTGTGTGGTTTGTGAATCGACATTTGAGAACACTATAACGCCTGTATAATATAGTTGTTAGGTTCCTAAAAAAATGCTTCTATGCAAATTCATATTTTATGTGACAAAAACTTGTGTAATAGGTTAGGTTCCTGAGATTAAAACAAAATTCTTCATCTTCATTAAATTCTTCATGCTGCCTGTGCCACATATATATTTTTACATAATTCAAATCGTAAAACGTGTGAGCTATGGTGGCAGATTTTTTCCTAAGGACTTTTTAAATAACAAAATGAAGTTATCTGAATTGTTCTTTTATTCTCCCAAGGCCTTAATAATAATGGGTTAAAGTAATTTTCGCCTAAGTCATGACACTGTAAAAGTTTCTTCATCATCTGAACTTTTTTCACAAATATTTTGTCTTCTATTCTGAACTTTCTATAAAACACTTTTGCTATTTTTGATTACTTACTTTATAGTGATGTTAATGCTAAACGTGTTTGAGGTTCTTTCTTAAATACAGAACTTATATCATGATAAAAATTTCATTTAAAAAATTAATACCACTTGGAATGCAGTTTGACTAAGTCTTCAATTTTACTTACGTCGTTTAGAGTAAAATCTAATCTTGTTTTCACATATGTTATTGTCTCTAAACTTTGTATGCAAGTTCCAAAATTGCATCAACCAACTTCTTCCACTTTTTCTGTTTTCGGGCTGCCGTGGTTAAAGTATACCGTGCAGGGCAAAATGGCACTATCCAAAAATAGCGACGTGACAAATGTGGTGCACCACTGGCCATATATGGCAAAGGTGAATGACGGTTTGGGCGAATAGAAGTGTAACCGTTGAGCAATTGACTGCCCAGAGGAACCAAGGGTCTACCAGCAGTGCCTACACAACGATGGTTTAGTGAACGTATGGGCCTCCGCAGCAGATGCCTGGTTAATGCACCTATGCTGACTGCTGTTCATTGGCGACGAAGGCGGGAATTTGCACGCCAGTATCGAAACTGGACTTCCACTGAGTATAGACAGGTGGCTTTTTCTGATGAATCTCGTTTTATGCTCCATCGCACTGATGGACGTTGGCGAATATGGCGGGAAACATCTGAAAGCAAACACCCTGCTGCAATTGCTGGAAGGGTCCAAACTGGAGGAGGGAGTATTATGGTCTGGGGAATGTTTTGTGGTATTCTCTGGTAGTCACGATGGATCAACACAAGTATGCATCTATCCTTGCGGGCCACGTTTACCCCTACATGCGAATTGTATTTCTTCAGGATGATGGCATCTACCAGTAGGGCAATGCGACGTGTCATAAAGCTCGCATTGCACATGCGTGGTTCGAAGAGCACCAGGTTGAATTTACCGTACTCAGTTGGCAAGCAAATTCCCCGGACTTGAACCCAATCGAGAATTTGTGGGATCACCTCGATCGGGTTGTTCGCACTATGGATCCTCACAAACGTAACCTAGCGCAGTTGACCACGGCACTGGACTTGGCATGGCTCAACATCCCAATGAACACCTTCAGGAACCTAATTGACTTTCTTCCTGCACGTCTCGCAGCTGTCCGCTCTGCGAAAGGTAGTTATTCTGGATTTTGATAGGTGATCACATTAATCTGACTGGACTATGTATTTTCAAGACAAAAACTACTTAATACCATAGTTCTGACTAGTTTACTTTGGAACTGATAATCTTGTTGTCATCATAATATGTTAATTTAATTTATAAGTTCAAACTTTGAATGGTTCATAATTGGAATTTTGCTGCTCTTTGTTATAAATACGAAATTTTGCTTTAAATTTTATTGATGTGAGTAAACATTCTAGTGTTCTGAACTTATTGACATTTTATTACCTAAATAATTGTGCCTACAAATTATGTGATATATTATGATAAAAAAAAACTTATACTTCTTGACTATATGCTTCATTATAAAAAGCATACCCTTTAGATCATTGGTTTTATGCAATCAGCAGTCCTTTTATTTTTATGCTTGGATACAACAGGTTGAGAATTAACTCTTGAAACTCTCACTTTTTTATTTTTTGGCTCAATTATATTTTATAATTAGAAATTTATTTTCTTAGGAATCTATACGGCAGAAAGAATTAACCAGATTTTATCTGCAAAAGAAAGAAAATGTTTCTAGTTCAAATGTGGCTCTTTTCGTTGGTAATTTGCCTCCTAATTTAAATCAACGACAGTATGAAAAGATACTTGTTGACAAGTTAGGTAAACGTAAGTATGACAAATTTATTATTATTTTTAATATGCTATATGCTGCTTTCTATAAGGGAACCCATTTATTTTTCTGTTGGGAAATATCTGAAACAAAATTTAAGTAAATAAAACAGAATAACCGCTGAAATATGAAGTTCTCCTCTAATTAACAGACTGCTTATTATTTGAAAAAAGAAATTCATTTCAGTGGTTAATCTTTTTATGTGCTCTTTTTAAACATTTTTAAAGGTAAATCCATTATTTCATTTATTATTTTTGTATAATCCGGCACATTTTGTATCTGACATAATTCTTTCATTCAGTTGCATATAATTTCTGTATGAGAAGTTCTAATACATAAATGAAGAATTTTTTGCTACAAAAGTACTTGACTTTTAACAATGAAGAATTATCATTGTTATCATTAACATCAACAGAATTCTGAAATACTTATTCAAATGTAATTATTTAAATCCCAGTTGGCCCATTGCAATTAGGCAAAATTGAAGAAAAAGTTATATAATGTGTGTGTGGTCAAATATCGAACGAGAAAAAAAGACCCACCATTGCATTGTACAACACTACGAATAAAGAAAACTTGTATGAGATGAAATATGACTTTTAATAAGCTAGTAGGTCAAGCGAATGTGTTGCGGTTGTTAACATTTCTTTTGTATAATTCACTAAGTGCAAACATGATAGGGACAGAATTTGAATCCTTTCTTTACAGGACCAGAAGCAGTCAAAGTAATGTATCCAGTTACCTGTAGATGTAATAAATTTTATGGAATAGATGCTCATGTGTGAAAGATAACCTGCATTGTCAGGATTGCCGCGCTACCGGGAAAACACAGGGAATATAAAAATGGACAGAAGAAACTGGGAAAATGCTGGGAATTTTAAGTTTTTTAGTTATTTTTTCCCTATCAAAAAAAAAAAAAAATGCCGATATCTAAAGATGGGAAGAATAAAAGATCGTAGTCATTCATAGCTTCCGTAAACAAGACTGTAATGTGGAAACTCATCCCTTTTTTCTTTATAGATCATGCCAGTTTCGTTTTGAGAGACAGTTGTTTTTTATCCCCATGAGATTTCCGAATTGAAGCTAATGAGTATGTGCGAGATTTCTGTAATTGCGCGAAAGAATAGAATACATTTCTCTGGCGGGAACATTCAATCTTCTGAAGCTGCGAGATGGTGTTTAATTTACTGTACTTGAGTTCATTGAATGGGTTGTTAATTGTTTGAGACGCTGGCAGCGTCTTTAAAATAGATTAGAGAATTTTTTTAAAACAATGAGTTACTCAAAATCCGTATTTAAAACGAATCGGGCGATAAAAAAATAAAAAAAAGTCAAACCTGATTTTGCTGAATGGTTTCAAGGAGTTCCGCAAAATTCATAACAAAACTGCCTCCCAGTTCGAAAGAGTCATCACTGTATTCACAATCGTGAGAACGCATTAAAAATTCGCATAAAAATTGAAATCGCCATAACTGCATCTGAAAAATCTGAACAATTGTTTGAGCGAATGATCCTGTAGGGGCTCAGACGAGCTAATTTAATCTGGGACACTTAAATTAGTATTTCAGAATGGATACTGACATTAGATTCACGTTAAAAATTCAATACGAATATGTCATCTTTCATAAACAAAAAATGTTTCAACTTTTAGAGATAATTTTTCTAAGATTGCAGAGAGTTTTAATGTTAACGTTTGAGTACTAATTCCTGAATAACCAACAATGTTTAGTCTTTTATTTTTATTGACTGTGCAAATTAAATGGCATGTTTATATGTGTTTGCAGAATTTTCATATGTATTTGATTCATAAGTTTTCAAAGAAATTTATGCATTAATTCATTGTACAATCATTTAATTTTTTTTCATACTTCACTGATTACTTTGCATCTAACTAATTTGTTTCTTTCTTTTTTTTTTCAATCACCAGGAAAAATTCATAGTACTTGAATAGTTGTGAGATATTTTGTGTACATTTCTGTGTTGAATTATTTGATGCAAACTTTTCTATTTATTGAATTTATCCAGAATTATTTTTCTGTCATCTATTTTCCAGCTTACAAATTTCGTCAAATTGGTCCCATATATTATGAATATGGATCTCTCATAATGACCTATGATAATGCAGATATAGCTGTGAAAGCATTTTATATGTTGCGAGAAACTAGTTATGAAGATAAAAATCTGTTAGTTCTTCTGTTGCCTAATATAATTCCAGAAATGATTCCAGAAGGAACTAGAGTAAGAATTTTTATATTATTATTATAAATTGACATTAATTTTCATCATATTTATTCATGTGATTAATTAAAATGTACAAAAGTAATACATATTTTGAAGATTTTTTTTTTCATTCAAAGTATGTGATTAGATTAAATGTATTGACAGAATGCTGTAGTGGCAGAAAAAAAGGGTGATTAAAGGTTTTGTTCTGTAAAGAAATAACTTTAAAGTTGCAAACAGTTTTATTTTTGTGTAGAAAAAAAATGTTAATATTTGTACACATATCATTATTAGGAAATTTGCTGTAATCAATCCTTCTTAGTATTATGCTGTACTTCTACAGTGAGAGTAGAAAGTAATCTCTTTGTTAGATTTCATAGTAATTTTAATCAGAAAATTGTCTTTTATTAGTTGCTTTTTTATTATTTTTAATTAAAAATTGAGTATTGTTTTGCATTTACGTTTCCGTCTTGAACATTTTTTCATCATTTTCAACACTTCTTGCTTGGCTTTCCATATTAAATTCTAGTATTAATTAAAGTAAGTGTATTCTTGCTTTTTTACACTTTCTACCAGTTTAACCGCGTGTCCTGTGAATCTTTGAAAAGTTTAAAAGTAAAGTGATGCTATATATGCAATTAAAGTATTAAAAGCTAAGGTTAGTCTGATCTTTTTTCAAAAGCCTTTTCTATAAATTAGCAGTTATAACGAATTTTAGACTTTCATATTGTTAGTGTTTCGATTATGGATGAATGAAATCTGCATATCCTTTTAAGAAGAATTTTGTTTTGCAAAACATGAGAGTTCTTATCACCTTTTCAATTCATTGGAAGATGAGGTTTGTTATCCCTTTTGGTCATATACGAACTAACTTGCTGTTGCATTTCTTATTTAATATAAATTTATTCATCATCCATGGGGTGGTATAAAAAAATAAGGGAGTGACTGATTCAACTTCCCTGAATTAAATTAATTCTGTTGAAAGAAAGCAGTGCGTGTAATCTTGACAGGATTTTCTAAAAAAGGAGGGGGAAGAAGGATTTTCTAAAAAATAATATCTCAGAAATATTTTCCGTTTTGTTTATTAACTTTTTATTATCAACCTCTATAAAAGCCGAAATCTTTTCATGCAATTGCTTACCATATTAGATGAAATTTTGCAGCTGAAATTGTTTAATTTTAATATTTAAGTAAGTAAATGCTTGTTGTACTTTTTTGAAACATATTGTTTGTATATTGTTTTCTGTATTCAAAATTTGATTATACAACAAAGAATAAATAAAAGCATATCTGTATTTCATGGTATTTAGTTGAAAAAATGATACCAAGACATTTGTGTAATTACTAGTGCCAAGACACTTGTGTAATTATCTCTTCTTTATGCCTTCTTTTTTTTACTGCATAGTTTTAGTTGCTTAAGTGTATATGACAAAATGATTATTATTGAATTAAGAATTTCTTTACAGTTTCCATTTATATGATAATGTTGTAATAATTCTTATTTTTCAGCCGTTATTAGTGTTTGTTAATGTGAAAAGTGGAGGTTGTCAAGGATTGGAACTCATTTGCTCATTTCGAAAACTTCTGAATCCTTATCAAGTGTATGACTTGGATAATGGCGGTCCACTTCCTGGGTACGTTTATAGTTAATTGGTATTGTAATTCATTTTCATTATTTTTGTATTTAACTTAAGCGAAAAAAATCTGTTTATATATTATAATTTTCTCCAAATATGAGATATGATAGTTATTTATCATGAACGATTATTGCTGATGTCGAATAATTGAAACTGTCGGGTAATACGGGAAGAGAAAGAGGAAACTCTTTATATAAAATATTCTTTATCTGACATTAAACTTGAATCTTTCTTGATATAATATATTTTTAAAATAATTTGTTGAACCTACAAACTAAGCTTTGTTTTATATAAAAAGCAAAGCAAATTTAATTGAATTGATTGAGAAAGTCTTTATGCCTTTTTTTAATGTGTTTGTCATTATATATTTTTCCTTGGAAATCAGTTATTTCTATTTGTTGCATCAAGTCATTTTTTAAAAAGCATCACACTCACACTTTAAATTTCTTTCCTTACTCTTGAACTTATAAATTGAACTATTTTATTGTTAATAATTTCACAGATTTCTCTAACACTCATTCATTCATGAATATATTCTATAGAAATATCCTAATTTGCCTCTAACAAAACAAGCATTTAAGCGAATTGATGCCACTTGTCTGCATAGCCTGTACACGCAACAAGTAATGAAACAACAGACCCTTGAACAGTAGTGTTATCAACAGAGTACATTTTTCTATTTATAATTTCAAATTAATTTCGATCTAATTTCAGTGCTGCAAGACAGTTAATGAGAATGTGTTTTCATTTTCAGTTACATATTTGATTATTGCTAATAGTTTTTAACTCCTAAAAAGAAAATGATTAAATTAAGATTTAAAAACATTATGTGCGAAAAACATTATAATTCCCATTCTACAAGATTATTTGCTTTTTTTTAATCTTTTTTAAAATCTTATCTTTGTTTATTGTATGATTTAATTGAAATCACGTGGATTTTTGTCTCTTCTTTATTTAAATAATTTTTCAAGAACAGAATGATTGAGTTTTCTGATGTGTCTTGATTTTGAGAATTTTGTTAATTTAACATCAACAACAAGACATTTAAATTATATTGATCTTTATGCTTTAACTCTATTTTCTCTTACATTTTAAAAAAAAAAATTATTGTCAGTATTTATTATGAGCATTTTCTATAAATTCCAAAGAACAAATAACTAAATAGTAAGGAATAATAATTTCAGTGCTAGAAAATTTTATTCTGGATAATGGCGTGCATAGATGCCACTGTTAATTAATCTCTATTAAAACTCATTTTTTAAAATTAAGGTATCAAACCAAATGCATCTAAAACTTTGAAGTGTTTGCTTTTTTATGGTTTTTAGATTTAATTGCATCATGTAGTCTTAATTTCATTGGTCCTGTTAATATAGCTTATTTTGCATAATGAATGGAATAAAATTACTGTTACAGTGAAATCGTTCTTAATGTGCCGGCATTGCTAACAAAGTGCAGCTTACTATTTGGAAGATAATTTATTAATGAACTAACATATTTGTTGTGAAGGATCTAAACAATAAATCTTAATGTGTTTTATTACTCAGAATTTAATTGTATAACCATTTAAAATTGTTCTAATATTTTTACTTGCTTAAAATCTTGAATTATTCCTAACAGTTGTTAGATTATTTCAACTTCCTTCATTCTGTAATCCTTATATTTTAAAGTAATACATTAGAAATTCAGAAGATATATATATATATTTAAATCTGTGACTAAAGTAGAAAATAAGACTAATCGTGAAAACTAGTCTATTTACTCTAGTAATATTCTAAAACTAATTATGAAAATTGGACTTATTGAAAATGGAAAAGAAATTAAAAATAAATGGATTGAAAAGGCATTTTGTTCTGTCATAAATTATGCAGAAGCTAATAACAATCATTCATTGTATTAATTTTTGTTCGAGAAATATCTGGTTTTTGAGCATATATACTAGTATGTAATAAATATGATATATCGATACAAGGATATGTGTAAAGTAATGGGAAACCTAACTTCCGCTGCATCTTGATATGTATCTTTCAAGGCAGGTATATTATGAATTATAGGATTAAATTTTATATTGATAATAAGTTTCAACTTGATTTTCGCAATTTATATTGCATTTTGTTTTGCAGATTGTACGTATTTAGACATGTAAAAGATTATAAAATTTTGGTATGTGGTGGAGATGGTACCGTAGGCTGGGTGCTGCAGTGTTTGGATAATGTTGGACAAGATTCAGAATGCCAGTCTCCGCCTTGTGCAATTGTTCCTCTAGGAACTGGTAATGATCTTGCTCGAGTTTTACGTTGGGGTCCTGGATACACAGGTGGAGAAGATCCTCTTACACTTCTAAAAGATATAATTGAAGCTGATGAGATAAGATTGGACAGGTAAATTTTTTTCTTTGTTATGCAGGATTAGTTTTTAACATTTTTGGTTTATGGATGATAATTCATATTCTTACTGAAATAAGCTTGCATGTGACAGAAAAATTAAATGCGTAAAAGCAACATTCGGGATGAACCTGTTTCTTAAAAGAGTACTGTAATGCAATCAGTGGTGAATCGTCCATTAGGTCTGTTGAGCTGCAACCTCCCTGAAAGCGTTTTTAAACATTGCTTTTTCATTTTTAAAAATCTAATTTGCTACTGTTTCCTCTTTAAAATTCGATGCTCTTTGTTTACTTTTCGTTCCGAAAGTTCAATGATAAAGAAAAATCGAAAAAGGGCAATAAAAACACGGAAAGAAGATAGAAAATGAAACAACAAGCATTATGAAAGTAGGTAGAAACTGTTGACGAACAGTCTGTTAAAGCCCACTGCTCACATTGATTGATTTGGCAACCAAGAGCAACTCTATGCTGCTTTAAATTTAGAGGCCCTAGAGCTGCAATTAGATGAATGACAGTCTGAAGTGCGACAAACTGGTTCCTTCTTTCTTTCATTCCCATCTAAAGTTCCCCTTCGTGCTCAGAGTTTTATTTTCAATCTCTCGTTGGCCATGTATGAGTTTTGGCTCTGCTTCTTCCTGTATAGACAGAATACATCTGGTTTATTGGATATTCATTTTCTTTTGTAAGGTCACTCCATTGTAGTGTCACTCCTCGAAAAAAAATATGTGGATTATTTTCAAATATGTTATTTAGGTGGAAATTCTCATAAGGATGTATTCATTATTTACAAAAAACATTAAACTATTTATTAATTATTACTTGTAAAAAAACATTGAACTTTGCAGATCATTTATTGCACAATTTATTTTACGTTCATTTTGGGGCAAGTATTATCGAGCTGACTGGATGAAGACGGAAATGTATGACAGGTGATACATATATTGAATCATCATCTCAGTATTCACACATTTAAAATGAACTTATATTATATACTAGTTATTAAGTATTTTTGAAATTTAACATTTTATTTCTAGCTTTTAAATTAAAAATGTTAAACTACTTATGAGTAAAGTAGTTTTTTAAATTGATATTTCTTGATAGATTTTTTTGCAGCTCAGCTAATTTCTGAGCTGATTAGCCACCACTGAATATATTGTATAAAAATCAAATGAACATTTAGTTGAATAAAGTTTAGGATGGGATGTATGAACTTAGAAATTCTTCCTAATTATGTGCTTTCATTTTTTAAAAACAAAATATGTACTTTCTGGTTCTGTGTAATTATTTTCGTTATAAAATTTATGTATGCAAGTTTCATTTGAATTTATTTCAGCAAATTTTTAATTGTTTCAAAGGAATTACATGTTAATGAGATTAAGAATAATACTGTTATTAGCTGTTAATATAATGCAAAAAAAAAAAAAAAAAAACCCTAAAAATTATTGGATTATGCAAGTGTAGAAGCTTTATAACAGATGTAGTGTGATCGATATTATATCCCATGTAAACTTTGAAACATTTCTGAGGTAGCGAATTTTGTATAATTCATTTTTTTAGACACATATATCGATTGTACTGTAAATTCTTGATTTAAACACCTGAATTTGATTAACCAATTAAATTTAAAATGAAGAATTATTTGGCATTTTTTAATATCCTTATATTATTGGAAGGAATTTTTGGTTACTAACACAGTAAGCAAATTAAATATTTTATATTGTACAACACAATTTAAATACTCTATTTTAAATATTGATCATAACCAGCAGCAGTTGTTCAACTCAAAATCTAAGAGTGCTGCAAAAGATATTTCGGAAAACTTATTCTCTCAGCAACTCTATTCGGATCAAAAGAGAATTGTCCCTCCTAAACTTCTTTCTTTCCTAGCAAAATGCAATATGTTGTGTGTTCAGTTTCATAATGTAGTGAAGAGAACTGAGCATGCGTTTTTAGACTCTACTGAGCATGCTTTTTTAGACTCTCTGAATTAATGTACTCATGTATGAGCAAATAGGCAAACATTCCATTCTTTGACAGATTTGGACCAAAGTTTGCTATAGATCTAGAATTTTAGTTGAAAAAAAAAAAAACAAAAAACAAAAAAAAAACAAAAAAAAAAAAAAAAACATATGCTGAATTTTATTTATCTAACTTGAAGCGTTTTTTAGTTATCTTGCAGACATGCATTCTGACTTACTTCCTTTTGACAGCCAAAAATTTGCTGCAAATCTACAGTTTTCGTTTATGGACAGGTTTCAAATGTTATCTATTTAGCTAGTATTATTCCTGAATTATTTTTCCCTTACAAATGCACTTAATTCTAAAAAATAATAATAAAACTAAAGAAAGAAGGGAGTTTTTTTTTTCAGAGTCTGAAAAGTCAAATGTACTGATTTAACAAAATCTTGAGATCTCATACAACAGCTTCTTTTTGTAAATGAGAAAGTTAAAACTGTTGTTAAAAATTAGTTTTTCACTTTCCCAAAGGTAAAGCTAAAACTTTTATTTAACTAAAGCTCTTATACTCAGTGTTAATTATTCTTGCACTTATGAAAGAGACGTTCCATCTCGCGCTCATGAAGCGATTGCACACGTTCCTTGGATTAAAGTAATTTAATCTTCAGTAAAAATAAGTCACAATTTCAAATGTGAAAAAGTATTCTTATATAAATCAAAACTCAATTACAATAGAGGATTGAGCAGAAATATATAACAGCTTAGATTGAATTTCTAAATTTTTAAGAGAATTTGCTTGTGAAATGTGGATGCATAAAATCCTATTATTCAGAATTATTTTACTACTTGTATTGCTGCAGAAAAACAAAGGACCAACAGCATTATTTTGGTGTAGCAGATTATACGATTATTATAAAAGGTATCTCTTGAATGGAATTTGCATATTCTTTAAGGTTTTAGAAATAAAATTTCATAAGGGGTCATCTAACAAAAGAGAAGCAACTTCAAAATTAACAACGGCAACATCAATTTCCATTGTGCTATTTCAGAATTATGTCGAAAGTTATTCCCAGAAACCAAACTTAATTTTGAAAATAATAGATTTAGACTAATTATGAGCTAACACAATTTTTACCCTTTACTCTTAGAATAAAATTCAAGAATTATATTCATATTATGAGAAATAATTATTTATCTGAATTTTTTAAATTATAAAGTATAATGTATTCTATAAATTTACACACATATTTTTCCTTAAAATGTAGTTTGACATATGATATAATTTTTCAATATTACGAGTTTAAAAATTTTTAAATAGTAACACACCTAAATTAGGGCATGAATTAATGGACAAAGCTATTTTATGAGAGCATGTAAAATCTCACCACATTCTTATGAGCCTGTATTAAGTTTCCTGTATTGCCTCTAAAAAGATACATTTATGGGTGCATTCACGTATTTCAAAATGTCAACAGCTTTTTATTTGGCATTTAAAAGCTACTGGCCATGCATTTTTTTTGCATAAAATATTTTCCATCTTGCAGTAAAGTAAGAAAATATGAAAAAATTCAGCAGCAGTAATTGTCCTTGTGGCAAACCAGAATTTTTACACATTGGCTCATATTATAATATTTACAGAGTATTAGAAATAACTAAAAAATGTGTATTTGATTTTCTAATAAATACTTTGTAGGATTGCAAATGTTTAATTTTACAAACATTGTGACCAAATTTGTTCTTTTTATAATTAATGCATACGAACTCCATGTTTTATTTACAAGAAAAGGGCCATTTCTATTTGTTTTATATATTCAAGATTTCTTACTGAAGATTGAAATTTCATAAAATTAATCTGCTGTAATTGTAATTATTATAGCATTGTATGTAGCCATAAACGGAGTTGAATTCAGGTATCAAGACATTATTCGATTGCAGATTTAGTTATATTTTTTAGATGAAAAGTAATGGTTCATGAAGCATTGATAAGCATTTTAGATAAGCACTATTTTCACAGTATATAATTATGCATTTCTTACTTGACATATAAATAAAAGGGCGAAGCAGTTCAAATGAAATTTAAAAATAATTTCAATCTACTTGAATGACAAAACGAAAAAACTTCTTGAAAAATAAGGTTTTGTAAGAATTTTTTTTTTTTTTTTTTTAGTAAAACAAAAACATTTTGTTACAAAATAAGACTGCAGATGAAATTCCTTTTTAAGTTACTTTCATTTTTTTTTTTTTTTAAGAATTCATACTTAAAGAGAAAAACGAGAAATTATAAGTAACGTTTAAAATATTTGGGATTATTTTTATTATTTCACCTCAGTTAAATGAAAATTGTGATTTGTCAAAGGATTCTGTTATGAATTGTAATGCAGTTCTTACACCTTTTGAAATAGAAATTTAAACTTTTAGCAATGATTCCAAAAATTAAACCTGTATCTATTCTTAAACTTCTAAGTATACTTATGTTGTTTCTGGTACTCTTATTTATCAATTTTATTCTCTTATTTATTAACTCTTATTTATTATTCTATTTATTGTGTTTGTGGTTGATAAATGCTGTATTTTTAATGCTAATTAATTTGAACTAATGTTATTGCGTTCAATAAAAAAGATTTGAATAGGAATTTTCGATTATTTAGCTGGTACTTAAAGGCATCCAATCGAACAGTTATTCTTGTAGTTATATATTTAATTATTGTTCCTATAATTATATCTGCTTTCAAATTTTGTTTTCAACTCTGTAAGCAGTAAAGTATGTGATGCATCAGTAGCTTAACTACTTAAAAAATGTTAAAATAATAGAAATTTAATGTATGTAAAATAAATAAATAAATGTTTAGAACGATGTTCTGATTTATGTTCTATGCTGGTAACTCGCTTATATTCTGACTGTGTCTCTTATAATGATATCTTTCATATTCAAAAAGCATTGGTGTTGAACATTAAGTTGCCAAAAAGCATGGGGAAAAATTGACTTGCATTTATCAGTAAATGAAATGTATCACTTTTTAATATGTTGGTTAGATAAAATGGTGTAGCATTTCACAGCCCCTTTTGCGAATGCAATATACATATTTCTAAGAATATTTGTCCAAAACGAATGGAACTTTTCTTGAATATGATTATAATAAATTACGAGTAATTACACGTGTCCGGATACTTTTTATCACCGATACTTGAATTTTTCCATTCTTTCTTTGAATTTTTCTTCTGACTTATAGTACTACCACAGTTTTTGAAAGAACGAATGCTTTCTTCATTTTATACCGTGAATACTCTTCACGGAAACGGACTGTAAATATATCTGCAGTCAGAACTAGGGTTTATACAAAAACCGACTTTTTGAAAAACCGGTTTTCAAATTCGAAATTTCCAAAAAAAAAAACCGGTTTTCGAATTTTTGCCCCCCCCCCAAAAAAAAAAAATTTGAATAAGAAAAATAATTATTTTTCCCTATTCTTTTTTATTTTATTTTAATTTATATAAAATAACAAAAAACAAAATCAATATCAAAGTCAAAATATAAAAAACGAAATTAAAGATTACATATACATATTATTTACACAAAATAATGAAAATTGAAAAAATTACAAATAATATTTATATTATTTTCACTAATTTTAATTTCTCCTAAGAAAATAGGATTTTAAAAAACATAAAATATCCACTGAATGGTGGCTAAGTCTCGTTCTTATTTTGGACACAATATTCCTGAAATTGAAAATACTCTTTCACTAGTTACTGAGTTTGGCATCAAATTACAAATCTAAGTTTTTTGTTCTTTTATTCGTTTGTTCAAATAATGAAAATTCAGCTTTCAGTGTCTTTGGATTTGTAAGTTTTTCTTCAGGGTCTTCAAGAAACTAAACAATTATATTATTTCCGACAATTATTTTATGAACTGCTTTCAAATGATTATGTAGATTGCCCGTAGATGATCCTTTGCAGCTCAACATTTTATTACAATGATTTCCCGTAGATGATCCTTTGCAGCTCAACATTTTATTACAATGATTTCAGATTGCCTTGTCTATCCCGGACTTTTTGAAACTATCACAAACTTCCGACTTACTCATTACATCATTAAATACTGTGATCAAGAAGCAGAAAACGGTGAATTATTTATTCCTTTCACCCGTTCTTCGAAACGAGCCAGTCAAATTGCTGACGTTTCTATTAGTACCGACTTCATACCGAGAGACAAAACATCCGACGAGATGAACTTTATCAAACATTTGTTTCACCTAGAAAAAAAAGGGAAAAGTGATGTTCATGAAAAACATAAATTGACGAATTCGAGGCGCAACTGTGCAGTGCACAAGCACTGGCCAACGCAACTTGCAACATTGAAAAAATGTGTGTTGCTGCCCGTTGCATAGAATGAATAGCAAATCAAATAAGTTCAAAATTAATTTTTACATAATAATATGAATTCTTAAAACCGGTTTTCTTAATTTAGAAACCGGTTTTCGAATGTGACAAATTTACTTTAAAAAACCGGTTTTTTAAAACCGGGTTTGAAAACCGTCAAACCCTTGTCAGAATTTTATCTGTTGTTGTATGTACATGTTTTCCTCCTTTCAAATTTTTTAGGTTCGGTTTTTGATTCATGAAATGCTGGGGTTGATATTGTTGAAAGCATAGTCAGTTTGGATTCTTTCAAAGGAGATGCAACAACTTTTGATGCAGCAGAAGCTTCATCACTTTTTTTTTTTTTTTTTTTTTGAAAAGGAAGGAACTTCCTCTAAAAGGAGGTGTGCTATATGACACACTACTATTTGGTTCCCTACTTCAACGTTATTGACTGAGTAAAGTTCACAATCTTGAAAACACTTCACATCGTTTTTTGAAGAGAATTTCTCAGTCAACTGCTTTAAAAGGGTATCGAAAACAGCTTTATAAACATGCATCTAACTGGATGAAGGTCTGGTCTATCAAAGAACTCTAGAAATTTGCTCATCTTACTCCCTGCATATCAGCCTCCTGCGGTGTAAAGTCGTCCAAAAATGCTATTCTCATGATCCAGAAATGAATCTTGATTTTATTTTAATTCAGTTTTGTTCACACACACACACATTCACACACACACACACACACACACACACACCAAGGATAATGCATTCCTTGACACTTGTGAGGTAACACATGAGACCAGAACCAGAAAAATATTGCAGATTTGTACAAGATTTTATTTTTTGGATATTATTTTTAAAAATTATCATTCCTTTTTAATAATATAGCATTTTTGACTAGTAATTATAAATATTTTCTATATATTATTGTTAACATTGTATTCGGTTTTGGACTATTAGTAGTGATAAATTAAAAAATGAACCAAATTTTGGATATAATTTATCAAACATACCATATTTTACTTTAAAGGTGGACAGTTGTTTTCCACACAGATGATAAACCTGATGATAAAGGTGGTGTCACGGCTGTGGCTAATAGTTCAGTCTCTACATCTGAAGATAATACGGCAATTTTTGTGATGAACAATTATTTTGGAATTGGCATAGATGCTGATTTATGTCTGGATTTTCACAATGCAAGAGAGGAAAACCCAAACAAGTTTAATAGCAGGTAAATTTAGACAGTACTTAAGCTTTTATTAAAATTGTATTGATTTCATTAATTTGAATTAATAATTAAGAAAAAAAAATTCTGTACTTGTTTGAACAAAAAAAAAAAAAAAAATGTCGCTCATTATTATTTTTCTGAAAGCATAGTAATATGATTATAAAATAAAGGATATGTTCAATGTTATATCCTTGGTTCAAAGAATTGTTCTCAAAAACAAATGCTTATTGTAGCAGAAATTTAAATAATAACAATTTTCTGTTGAAGTCGTTTTCAAACGAGTAAAAAGAGCTATAATTCTGTTTTTTTGGAAGCAAAAATTCTTCCATTTCAAGCAGTTTTTGCACTAGCCCTTAAATTTATATTGGTTTTCCCATTTTTAAATGAAAATAAGTTCACATCATATGGAATATTTAATAAAAACAATCAATTATGTATATGTTTCATCAGTAAAAATCTTAATTTATTATTTTATTTTTTCATAAAAGATATTTTTTAATAAAAATGTTGAAGGCTGCCTTACATATTAGGTAATCACTTATTTATAAGTTCACCATCATATATAGTACTACTGTTTTATGTTACATTAAATTTTTTTTTTTTTTTTAGATTGCATAACAAAGGCGTTTATGTAAAAATGGGTCTAAGAAAGATGGTGAGTCGAAAAACATGGAAAGATCTGCATAAAGAAATCAGATTAGAAGTTGATGGTAAAGTCATAGACTTGCCTCCTGTGGAGGGAATAATAATTCTTAACATTTTGAGGTATGTATGTGAACATTTGTAGGAAAGCATTGTATTTCTTTTCTTAAAAAAAAAAAAAAAAAGGAAAGAAAACTGCGATAAAAAAAAAACGCTTCTTGCAGTTGGGGATCTGGTGCTAATCCATGGGGACCGGAAAGAGAAGATAGTTTTTCTAAACCAACACATTATGATGGAATGCTGGAAGTAGTTGGTGTAATGGGTGTTGTACATATGGGCCAAATACAAAGTGGATTAAGAAGTGCCATTCGCATTGCACAAGGCGGCCATGTAAGACTATTTTTCGTTAGTCCTTTCATTGTATTTTTTTTTTCAAAATGCATTTATCACTAGATGTCGTGTTATTAATAGTTGTTCAGTTTATAAAACCATCATTTAGTTTTTGATGTATATGATACGTTGTTAGTCTATCTTGAATTAATGAAATTAAGAGCTGTAATTTTCTACAATATAAATAAGTATATATTGTTATGAAAATCATCTGATGGATGTACGATGAAATAAATCCAACATCTGGTTAATGGCAAACAATGTTTCATGAATATTCCTGAAAGCACAGATCATGGGCATCATAAGTACAGTCAAAATGTATATCAAGAGAGAAATGTATATCAAATGTATGTAGACACTTAACTACACAGGCAGATAACAAATCACTAAATACAAAACATTAATACTGCTCATCATCTGCTGGTTTATATTAGGTCGCTTCAACCTGGCTAGATTTTTTGATAGGGCATGGTATCACTTGGAATTCTGTAAAGGGATTGCTGTATCAGTTCCCAATAGAAATGATTCTTGCATTTTCTAGAACTTTAATTTTTATTATCATGGTTGAGGTTCATTAGCTTTACACCGATTCAGTATGCATTAAGAATTATTATAAATCTCTTTCCAGCGAAGAAACTATCATGGCAATAAAGCAATAATGCTGATCTCTTACAATATATACAAATATAGGGAGAGGAGAATTAAGTTTAATGATTTTCCTTGGAGTTGAAGCTCTCAAGGGCAATGTAAAAACTTGTAAATTTGGACTCACCATGTTGTTTTAGAATTACAGTGTTTTGTAAGCTTTTGCTGTAATTTTATTTACAATAATTGTGGTTTATAATTTCTCTGATTTCACTTACCTAATTAATTAGTGTAAGGAATGTTTGTCCATAATTAATATGCCTTGAATTCAGAGAATGAATTTTTGAAATTGAATCTGTAATTCACGAATATAAATATTTACTTTAAATTTTATCAAAATATATTAAAATTCATTGTGTAAATGAAAAATAACTTTTTTTTTCCTAACAAAATTGCTTCGATTATTATTATCAAATAAATAGTTATTGTCTCTACCGAGTTATTGATTAATTTGATTCTAACTACAGGTAGAAATGAAGTATTGTATTTAAATGTTCATATCAGTATTATTGAAGCAACTTTTCCTTTTCTGCTTGAATTATCACAATCTATTTATAAATTATTTTTTTCTTCTTTTTCGAGGTTTGAAATCATATATGAAAGGAATGTGTTTTAAAAAGGTATCGTATAAAATACTTTGCGTCTAACAGATTTATGTCAAATCCTCATTCCATACTTCAAAAATTGGAACTAAATTACTTAGATTGAACCATTCATGATAACTTAATTCAGTTTCATGTACTTAAAATTTTGCTTTTTAAGTCAGTTTCTGGTTCGAATTCATATTGAAATAAATTCATTCCAGCCTAAAAGAGTAGCAAATATATCCAATTAATAGCTTGTTACTCTATTCACTCCTCACCCCTCATATAAAAGATTTTTTATTTTGCTTTTAATTTCAATGCTAAGAAATTTTATTATGAATGTTTTCTTTTATTTATGGTCTTTTCATGAAAGGGCTAGAAAAATATCCAATAAGCACATTCGTTTGTAAAAGATCCCCGTGTTTCTCCTGTCTCTTCGACGCGTGTAGCTAAAATCCCTTGCGAAATCTCATTGTATATAAGCACAATGAAGAAATACTTTCCCTATCTATATCTCAGGTTATATAAGACCAGGGATAAAATGTTCGAGAGCTTTTCCCTTATTCCTTTCTGTGTCGTTCTGTGTTGTGTGGTTGCTCGTCGCTCTTGCTTGTAAATAATGCGTGCTTCTCCAAGATGAAATAAAACGACGTCACGAAATCGAAACTCTCTTCACTGTCTTCGAAACTGCATTTTGCTTCACTTAAAATAATGCTTACATATTAAAGAGTCGACAAGGATAGTTTTCTGTGAAAAATTGTCAAATGAACTAAAAGAATTAAAATTAAATCCACGGGTGAGACCGTCGTTGCATTGCGTCTCCGCAGCTCGCCATTCATCGAAGATGGTTCCGTACTGGTGTGGCCATTTGCTTCGACCGTCACGCTGACTGCAGTGACGAAGCTCCCTTGCCGTGACGAAGTTCCATGCCAACCGATGCAATATCCCCTGCATTCCGTCATGTTACCTCATTGTCGATGTGACCTCATTCCCGCTTTGTTGTTCAATAGATACCCTTGTGTTTGTGCTCCATATCGTCATGTGCGTGCTCCTTATATCTTCAATTAGTTGGGGCTCCTTGTCATCATAAAAAATTTTCTGGCTCTGCTGAATAATTCCAATCTCGACGTCATTTCCTTGTTATATTATCATCACCAAAATAATAGTCACCTGCCGTAGTCTTCAGTGGCAGTTCCAGTACACAAAATTGCATTTTTGTGATTAATTAAAGTGATGATTTATTAAAAAAAGTTTAACGTTTCCTGGCTCAATGGGTGAAAATCAAGATTTATATTGTGTTTTTTTCTTTTCTTTTGATTTTCTTTTTTGAATTTTAGAATTATTGCAAACTAAATTTTTATAGTATTATAGTATTTTTATAGCTTTATTTAAAGTATTGAATTTTTAGTCTTTTTTTATCAAATCTATTTTTTAAATTTTATGCATAAATTTGTTTTTTATTTGAAATATACTTTAATGTTGTTAAGATCTGGAAAAATGACTGACCAAGATAAAACAAATGTGTCTAGCCCTCAAAGTTCAGAAAATAAAATTGATTAGGAAGAAAATGATCAGATAGCCCAGGAACCCTCCATAATCCCTTTTGATCCCAAAAATGGGATGAAAGTGGATTTATGGTTGGGATATTTTAACAAAATTTGTCAAGAGAATAAGAAAAATGACTTGGGGAAAATTAAAAATATTGCTAAATTTCTAAAAGGGTCAGCTTAAACACATTATATAAATGCTTAAATATTGATAATTTTGGTGAGTTATGTTGTGTATTAACTGAACAGTTTATTCAACCCAACATTGTTAATTTTTCTGACTTTTCACAATTGAAATTTGATTAAAAAAATGCTAAATTAGTTGATTATTGTCATCAAAAATTAAATTATGGCAGATAGTTAGTCCTTAATCCACAACTGATTTTAGAAAGTCTTTCTGATGGACTGCCAACTCAACTAAAACAATTGGTAAGCATGAAAGCTCCTTGTACCCCTACAGAATAGTTTACAATAACAACTAAACTATAAAAATGGAAGAATCTTCAGAACCAAACCCAGGCAGGTATAATGAAACCAGAATCAGAGTAAGGCAACCAGCACCTTTTACACCTAGGTATAATTTTAATTATAGATTTCAAAATTCTTTTATTCCGTGAGCTCACAATAATTTGAGACAAAATTATCATAATTCAATAAGGCCACGTCCCAATAATTTCAATAACTATGATCATAATTTGCATTATCAACAAAGATTACCATCTTCTCCATGTAGAATTTGTACTCAAATAGGTATTCCAAAGGTTTATCATTGGACACAAGTTTGTCCCTTTTATCAACCTCAGTTTATGACCAATGCTCCAATAACAGCCAATTTGACTTCCCCGTGCACAGAAGTCCCTCTTGGTTGTTTTGAAAATTCTAAAATGAGACCAATTTCTTCTAATGAGGCCCCTGACCCATTACAATGACAATTATTAGTGTCCGGACACATCTCAACTTTACCAAGTCTAGCGAACTTGGACAATGTTTATAACCCTCATAGTAATGTAAATATTATTATTGTCACAGGATCCACTCTTTCAATTATATCTTCAGATATTGTAAAAAAACTTAACTTGACAAGAAAAAATGTACATCAGAAAAGCACATGGAATGTTCAAATTAACCCAAATTTGTGACATATATTTAAAAATTGGCCAAATAAATAAGAAAATCATATTATATATTCTGGACAATCCTTTACCATATATTATTTTAAGATTTCCAGATTGTAGTTTATATAAATTAATTATAGATTGTAACAAAAATAAAATATTTCAAAATGGAAAAAATTATTACCAACTTGCATACCAATAATAATTATATGTCTTTACACATTGTTGAAAATAATAACACTAGTGATAATAAGGTCAAGGTAATGAATACCTCAGAAAAATTTTTCCCTCCTCTGACTGTAAATAAAGTATCTGAACATGTGTTATCTCTGGTGTCAGAATATTCTCATGTGTTTGCAAAAAATAAATATGATGTTGGTAAAATAAGAATGGAACCCCCTAGAATAAATTTAACATCTGATTTACCAGTTTCACTAAGGGCTTATAGAACCTCTGCTACTGATGAATTTGAAATAAATAAGCAAATTAAAAATTTGTTAGATGCAGCTTTAATAATAGAATCTACTAGTAATTGTTCCTCCCCTGTAACATTAGCATATAAGAGATGAAAATAGAAAAAACCGTCTTTGTATTGATTATTGTAAAATTAATTCCCTTTGCAAATCTGAGGCAGAGTCTCTCCCTAGAATAGATACCTTATTAGATAAATTAAGTACTGCTAAAGTTTTTTCACTTTGGATCTTGCATCTGGATATTAGCACATACCCTTGCATGAACAAGATAAACTTAAACTGGCATTTGTAACTACTGAATTTTTATATGAATTTCAAGTCCTACCTTTTGGCTTTAAAAAATGCACCTGCTATATTCAATAGAACTATTCGTATAATTTTAAATATACATAAATTTTCAAATTTTGCATGTCACTATTTTGATGACATAGTAATTTTCTCTAACTCATTAGAGAAACACTATGATCATTTAAAAAAGATTTCAAGTATGTGAAAAAGAAAACATTAAATTAAATGCATTTCTCCTGATAATCATAATAGTGCAAGTATTAAAAAATTACAACCTCCAAAAGATGTTAAACAACTTGAAGGTTTCTTGGCTTTGTAAATGTTTATAATAAGTTTATTGATTCTTATGCTAAAATTAGAGAACCCTTAAATAATCTTCGTAAAAAAGATACACCATGGCAATGGACAGAAGACTGTCAAAAAGCTTTTGAAATATTAAAAAAATAAATTGGTAACTAAACCAGTGTTACAACTATATAACCCTAATTTACCTCTTCATGTTTTTTGTGATGCATCTCAGGTAGCCATTGGACCTATTCTAAAACAGCCTAACTGTTCTGATAAATTACATCCTTTATCTTATCATTCAAGAACTTTACGTTCTTATGAAAAAAATTATTGTATAACTGAGTTGGAATGTTTAGCAATAGCAGATGATCTTGATAAATTTTATTACTATTTATGTGGGAAAAATTCATAATTCGTACTGATCATGCTGCTCTTGTGTGGCTTTAAAATGTAAAAAAATTAAGGGGAAGATTATTTCGTTGGTCTTTAAAACTAAGCATGTTTGATTATGAAGTTAAATATTTAAAGGGGACAGCTAATGTTGAAGCTGATATGTTATCAAGGCATCCTACTGCTCAGTATGTCCAGCATTCTGTGCATTTATTGGAATGAGATGAGACAAAACACTGTCAAAATGTAAACAATTTAGGTGATACTAAATATAAAAATATTAATGATGTACTTGTAATTAAAAAGAAAAATTTGTTTAAAATAGTTGTACCTTTTTCTCTTAGGAGAAAAGTTTTGCAAAACGCTCATGAACAATGTGGGCATCCAGGCACTAAAAAAAATGATAAATTTAATTACTCCTCAGCATTATTGGCCCCTTATTACTCAAGATATTGCACTTTTTGTTAAACATTGTGATATTTGTCAATTAAATAAAAAAAAAGCACCAAAAAAATGGCCTTTTACAGGCTGTGCCCCCCACTGATCATCCTTTTGAATGTCTTTCTGTTGATACTGTTGGTGGATTTAACTATTACAATTCAACTAAAAAATTTCTTCATATATTAATTGATCATGCGACTAGATATGTTTGGGATTTTCCTTCCATAACTGAAAATTCTGAAACTTATATTAATGTATTAAAGAAAGTTTTCCAAATTCAGGTTCCTTTCAAATTATTAACCGATAGAAATGGGGTTTTACCTCATCTAAATTCAAACATTTCCGCAGAAATTACAGTGTCAAGCATCTGTTAACATCTTCACATCAGCCACAAACTAATGGGAAATATGAAAAAGTTAACCAGTCAATAGTAACTAAATTAAAGAGCAAGGTCAATTCTCCTACTAAAATTCATTGGAATAGACTTTTAGAACAAGTAATCAATAAATATAATTTAACACCCCATTCAGTTACAAAATTTCCTTCTGCATATTTGTTATTTGGCACCTTACCTTATTCTCCTCCCTTAACTCAAAATCAATTCTATCCTCCAGTAGAAGAAGCCAGAAAATTAGCTAAAGATAATACAATAAAACATCATGATAAAAATAAAATAAAATAAGATATGATGCTAGATTTATAGATTCTCCATTCAAACCTGGTGACATTGTAATGTATGAGGAATTTAATTACCCATATCATAGAAAATTATCTCCAGTATTTTCAGGTCCATATGAAATAGTAACTAAAATTTCAGATGTAAATTATGAAATAACTAAACCAAATGCATTAACAAACAAAGCTACTGATATTGTCCATGTATCAAGCATATTATCCACCAGAAAAATTAAAATTGTCATGAATAATAATTTAAAAAAATCCTTTTATTTCCCATGTTTCTTCCACATAATCCCCAACTTAGGTTGGCCCATTGTCTCCACTTGTAAGAGTCAGTTTTTCTTTTCTTCATGATGATGATATAATAGGCGCCATCACAACATAAATTAAAATACATCAGTCTTATTGAGATGTGAGTATAGGGTCAACCTCACAATTAATTTCTATCTCTTTCTATTTTTATCCTGGATATGTTGTTCTCCACTGTGGAAATAAATATTCCTGGATGAGAGTAGAAAGAGAGTAAGAATTACGTCCCCCTTCTTGATGTTCTAATTTTGGGTCATTAAGTTTCACCCACTACTAGAAATTGGTGGACAAGGTTGAACTAGTCACCACTAATTGGCAAACTAGTGAGTTAAAAGTTTTTTATCCTTTTAAAATTACACATTTTTATGTCATTTGTTTTGAGTATTAATGTTTATAATAAGAGTATTTTGAATCTCATATTATTTTCAGATTCAGGTGTTACATACAAAAATCAGAACTATGATGATATATTATTTTTATATATGTTCAATTTGTTATTCCATTATTTTACATTCAATTTGATAATTTTGGTGAGCCTTCTGCTGTTTAAAGGACACTGTGTGCAAGTATTCTTTAGAGTCATTCGTCACCATATAGAGACAATCTTACAGACTGAGAGACAATAGACTGAGTTTCTGCTGAAAATCATTTTCATATTGCACATTTTAATATTATTATTTTTGGTGTTGTTGAATATGTAAGTTCATCTAATATTTTCACAGATATTACTTTATCTTTTTTATGATTTACATAATCTTGTTCAAAATGATTTTTATATTAATGTAAAGGCAAGGGAAGCTTGGTATCACTTTTAATATGCCTTTAAATTTTAATTATTCTTACTTGAATACCACTGTAAGGTATGGCTGTGTGTCGAGGGTCCAGGCGCATTTCCACGTATTGCGGTAGGGGGAAAATTGTGATGATATTTTAAACTAATTTCAATTTAATTAATTTCCAAGGTTTTATCTTAATTTAGTTCATAGTAACTCCATTCTAAAATATTCTCTTATTTCAGGATCTAATTCCACTTTCTCTACTTAATTAATTCAAGAGAGCTTTGTAAAATTGCTGAAACGACTAAAAGCCTAACTTTCCTACACTCCGCGTGAAGGGCTAGAAAAATGTCCAATAAGCACATTCTTTGTTAAAAGATCCCCGTGTTTCCCCTGTCTCTTCGACGCGTGTAGCGAAAATCCCTATCGAAATCTCATTGTTTATAAGCACTGTGGAGAAATCTTTTCCCTCATTCCTTTCTGTGTCGTTTTGTGTTTTGTGGTTACTCGTCGCTCTTGCTTGTAAATAATGCGTGCTTTTCCAAGATGAAATAAAACGACGTCACGAAATCTAAACTCTCTTCACTGTCTTCGAAACTGCATTCTGCTTCACATAAAATAATGCTTTATATATATATATATATATATATACAGTACACTCCCGATTATCCGCGGAATTGGGTGGCGCGGCCGCCGCGGATAACAAAAATCGCGGATAATCCGAAAAAAGCTAAAACCGGGTATAGCAAAAGAGAAAACAGTCATTCCAACTTTGAAAAATCGTTTTATGTGCAATAAAACGTAAAATAAACAGCAGGAAATGTTTAACTAACGCTTAATATTTTAGTATATCACTCAAAACTAACCTAAAATGCATTTTGTTAATGAAAACAGAAAAGTGCTTTGTATTTACGAGAGGCGTCAAGGATACACAGAAAAATTAATACATATGTACTGTTTTAATACTGTAATGTATTATGTAATTACAAAAGCATAACTGTAAAACTACACCTTTTTGAAAAAATCAGTAAAAAAAAAAAAAAAAAAAAAAAAAAAACTTTGTGCGGCAGGCGCGGATAACCCGCCCGCGGATAATCGGGAGTCTACTGTATGTATATATATATATATATATATATATATATATATATATATATATATATATATATATATATATATAATATAAGCATTATTTTATGTGAAGCAGAATGCAGGTTTGAAGACATTAAAGATAAAATTTATCTTTTTAAAATTCATTTTAATCCATCGGGAAAGCATAATTATTTACAAGCGGAGACGTGGGCAAGGCACTGTTGACTACTGGAGAGTTTTGTGATAATGTAAAACACAAGTGATATTTTGGAAATCTGGTTGATTCAATTTGGCACTATAGACCACTGGTGAGTAAACTAGGCGATTATTATATTGTAGTGATAATATAACAAGGAAATGACGTAGAGCTCGGAATTGTTCAGCACAGTTAAGGAGCCAGAAAATTTTTTATGATGACAAGGAGCCCCAACTCCTTGAAGATATAAGGAGCATGCACATGGCGATATGGAGCACAAACGTTGGCTCCAAAATCACATTGGCTGGCGTATAACGACGCAGCGAAACTATGCCACGGGAGACTGTAGACGGCTGGCCGCAACGAAGAGTGTCGACAAAGAGCTGTTGCATGATTCATTTTCTTTTCTCGCGGATATAATTTTTATTCTTTTAGTTCATTTGACAATTTGTCACAGCAAACTATCCGGTCGACTCTTTAATATGTAAACATTATTTTATGTGAAGCAGAATGCAGTTTTGAAGACAGTGAAAAGACTTTTGATTTCGTGACGTCGATTTATTTCATATAGGAGAAGCACGCATGATTATTCACAAGAAGGCGCGGACATGGCATGTCCGTCACAGTGCGGCACAAAAGCAGTAGTCGGGAAGAAGCGAGAGATAAATTATCCCTCGTCTTATGTAACATGAGATATGGATAGGGAAAATATTTTTTTACAGTACTAATATATTAAGATTCTGATGGGGATTTCTGACGGATGTCAATCACAAGGAAGGGAAACGCAGGGATCTTTTAAAAAAATGTGCTTGCTGGGCATTTTTCTATCCCTTCACGCGGAGAATGTGTCGGAATTTTGCCGATTCAGCAATTTTATAAAGCTTCTCTTGAATTAATTAAGTAGAGAAAGTGGAATTGGATCAAGAAATAAGGGAATGAACTTACTATGGGCTAAATTAAGATAACTTTGTAAATAAATTAAATTGAAATTAGAGTTTATATATATATATATAATATATATATATATTCCACAATTTTGCACCCCTGTTGATGGTGCTCAGGGCACTCATCCTGCCTGCCCAACCCTAGCTACGCCATTGATTTTAAGCATATCAGAAAGTGCTTGCTGAAATTTTTTCTTCTCAAACACTAATCAGTCATTTTCGACTTATATGACGACATCACTGGCAAGAAAATGCGGTATTACAGATTACTTAAAATCTTTCCCTTGCTTGATTATGTGCTAATCGCATTCTCTGTGAATCATAAGAGAGAAGGAAGAAAAGAGAGAACTGAAATCTTGAAAGAGAGAGGGATAATAGCCGCATCAGAGTGAAGGGCTTTTACATTACGTTATGATCAACTTGGAAATGTCGGATTAATTGGTCTCTATTTCCCCTCCTTAACTTCCAAAACTAGATAATTTTATTAATATTAATTTAAAAATCTCTATATAAGCAGTTTTACATTGCACATTTTGGTAAACTGAAATTTGAAAGAATTGCAATTACGAGCCGTTTTCTGGAGATTTGGTTTCAATATCTTCCTTATAAAATAATTCAAAATATAAATTTTAAATTTTCGTACAGATTATAAAGTAATTAAAATAACATTTTTAATTAGATATAAATTATATTTAATTATAAAGCAATATAAAGTATAAGGGACCAATATTATAAAAACCTTGCTAAAGGATTTTTATCCCTGCTTTTGAATCTTGAGTTATCTTTTGAGTTAAGTAATTTTTTGTTACTCATCCACTTTTGAGAGGATTAATTTTTGAGGAAATAATTAATTTAAAAAGTGGGTTTGAATCAGAATGTAACAGAAAATTTAGAATAAAGTATTATGGGCTAATTCAAGGAGAGAAAAAAAAACTAGAAATTTATTTAGAATTTAAAACAGATTAATGATATGTCATTGCACGTACGCGCGCGCACGCACACACAATGTAGCCTAGGGCCCTTGATGCACGCTTAATGCCCCTAGCCCTTAATCCATGCCTGAATCTGTGTGTGTGTGACATATTTTCTTGCGAAAGGAAAAGCACTTATGGCGTTCTTTAAATATTAGTTTTTGCTTATTCTTGATTTTCAAGAAAAGAGCTTTTTTTTTTTCTTTTTTTTTTTAAAACAGGACCATGTATCAGCGTAGTTTGAATAGAGCAACAACAAACAAAAAACGCGGAAAAATTAATCACATAACTCAAGAAGGCAATTTAATGGATATGGCTTCAGCGCGTGTGAGGGAAAATAAGAGTGGGTGCAACTCAAAAGCTTAAATGCAGTCTGAGTCCAAGTGACTAGAAAATAATAATTTTTAGAACTCGGATAAAGTGAAAACATTACAGTTTTAGATATCTACGCCTCCATATGCTTTGTATGGATATTGTAAGAATATCTTTTATTATGCAGATTTATGGGTAATAATTGAATTAAAATTAGTTGACTAAAATAAATTTTTATGAAAACATAAATCCGTTATCTCATCTTCCTTAGTATGTGCACCTGCAATTATTTTTTTACTTCTACTTTTCACCATTTGCCAATCAAAGGCTTAATATATCTTTCAAACAAATAGTAATTCTTAATAATAATATCAAATAATTAATTATGGAAGTTTTCAGAATAGTAATAATTTAAAACGTTTTAATTTAAATTGGTTTATCAGCATTACACTTTTTTTAGGTCTTTACAGATCACCAAAAATTTTAAATGTCTTGTTCTCAATTTCTAAATATAAAAAATGCTATATTATTAACTTTCATTTTCTCAAAATTAATTATTTTACAATTTCAAAAATTTATAATGCACAATGAAATTAGAAACATTGCTTAGAAACTAAAAACTCAAACAAAAAAATTCAAATGTGAAAATTAAATTTAAAAAAAATTTCGAAGAAAGGTAAAGAGCTGCTGAACAAATCAGAAATTTTTAAAATCCCATCTCGTAAAAGGCGGGACAAATTTTTAAAATTCCGGTATTTATTTGTAGCAGTTGCATTTTGTTAATGTTACTGTTGTACATTGTATTGAGGTATGGGACTATGTTCGGGTTGAGTTCTTTTTTAATTTTTGCATAAAAAAGATTGAAAAAACATCTGTGAAACCAAAATTTATCAGTTGGACAAAAGTTAAAAAAAAAAAAAAAGCCTTTTAATTTAATTTTATTTAATTATGTATTTATTATTATTATTTTGACTAAAAAGAGATATAAAGTAAAAATCACTTAATTTAGAGATTTATCAAATGATTTGTTTAAATTTTTGCAAATAGTTTAAGAAATTTATTACTTAGTTCTTGAATTAAAAAATAAGCTGTATTTCTATACATTCTTTAAATATTCGACTGACAAGTAATGTTTTTTGCATTTTGAAACATTAAAATAACTATAAGATATTTCTGAACGAATGAATTACTTATACTCTAGTTCAGGAACTGCAGAACATATTGAGAAATTATTATATCAAATTTGAACAACAACAAAAAATATGCATTAGATTTTAATTTATGAAGTTTCTTTTTAGAAAATTTTACCTAAGATTAGAACTTTAGAGAATATAATTTAAAGGCGTAAAACAGCATTAAAATGTATATAAATACAAATATAAAGGTCCGTGTAACTTTCTGAAAGTGGACTTAAAAGCAAAATACAAATGGTTTTATAAAGAAAACTGTTCAAACATTAAGAGTATTAAATAAAAAAATTAATCATATTTTTGCAAAAATCGACTTTTTAACGTATTCATCTACCTTAAAAAACGCATGATGATGAAATTACAGACGTAAAGATCCAAAACTAGTAAAACAGAAATTCAAAAATAACGAACAAGCTTGTTCGATGATATTCGAAATCGTTTGGAGTATTTGGTTTGCAAAGACAATCACTGTGGACCTTTTGTTGAACATGTACACCTTTTTCCTTGAGAAAGAACACATAGTCATTTTTTAAATACTAAATTTTATTCGTTCATGATTTTTACAGAAAGGGTTTCATCTTAAAAATTAATTTTGAGAGTTTTTGTTCAAACTATGACCATACACCAGTTGTAGTCCGAATAGGAAGGTAGAAAACGTGTGAAAGAAATCAAAACTCGTTTAACTTTAAAAGAGAAGTAAAGTAATATAAAATATTTACTTTAGATGCGTTTTCGACACAATATGGAAAAATAAGCATCCACACAACTTAGAAGTTAATGCGAATCCTGTGTTCGAGCGATTAAAAAATGATTAATTTTAGAACACGGATAAATAGAAAAAATATATAGGAGACTTTAGATAATGATTGTTTTGCTGCAATGCCAAGCAGTTTTTAAAATCAAAAGCCATAACTCTGTTTATTGTAAAATTGAATTAAGGATGAACCTTAAATGTAGTTTTCAAATACTGTTATGAACAATTATATGCCTTGACTATTCGAGAGAAACGCGGCGCCTCTAAGAATATGTAAGCAGAAAAAGGTTGCGATAAATTAAATGACAGCCTCTAAAATGGAGTTTAGTTTCAATTCTAATTTCGCTTTCAAAAGATTTGCTTCGACAGTAGTTTAGGTCACAGCTGTTAGATCGTGAGAAGCATGGGAAACCCGCGTAATTGAAAGGCTAGAGAAATTTTTAAATTGAATATAAATGGGAAAAAATAATTAAAAAAATATATACATTTTATTTATACATGTGTGAACATATTTTAGGTGTGTGTGTTTTTGTGTATGCTTGTACATATACACTAGTCGCCTCCGACGACCAGCTGGTTCAGCGGGCATAGAAGTTATTTTAAAGTCCAGATAAATCGTTTAGATATAACTTACATCCACTGGTTTTATCAAATTGTCTAACATTAAAACCGTATTATTCTAATTGTATTACTTTATTTTGTACTTAAATCTTTTTTAATGTCTGGTTCATCTATCTTATTAATTTCGCGCTATTGTTACGTCACTTTTTTATTTATTTTGTCACCTACACAGATATTAAACAATCTTTCTCCTTTAGCTTTCAACAATAGGAGAAAATCACACAGTTAAATATATGACGGAACAATGAAAACGGGTTAAATTTCAGGGTAATATATTTTTGTGCGCGTATTAAATTGGTAATCATTAAAAAGATAATTATTTAATTTTTTAAAAGATATAAAATTCGTTATTTTGTGCAATAATATTTTCAAAAGTTATCGCGCGGATGAAAACACCGAAATTCAGCTTAATTTTTATTAATTAAAATTAAAAAAAGAATCGTTCATAACTGCTTATTCACACTATCCAATATATATATGTCAAATTTGGTAGCTATAAGTCAAGCGGTCTGGCCTGTAACATTCATCAGCGCTCACATACATTGTTCATCTTTATTAATAGAGATGTATGTATGTAGGTATGCATTATTAACAGAAAGGTGTGTGTGTGTGTGTGTGTGTGTGTGTGTGTGTGTGTGTGTGTGTGTGTGTGTGTGTGTGTGTGTGTGTGTGTGTGTGTGTGTGTGTGTGTGTGTGTGTGTGTGTGTGTGTGTGTGTGTGTAAATTGATGTTTACTGAGAACCCTAATTCTCCATTTTCATCCATCTTTAGATTAGTTAATTAAATCTGTTAAATAAATCTGTATTTAATGCAATTAATTCCGAATCTTAAAATAATACTGCTGGTTATTGTTTGGCAAATTCACGCTTCTTACGAAAAAAAGATATTAATACTTATCCTATTAATATGGTTTCTGCAATTGAACTGGATTTAATGCAATTATATATATATAAAAAAAGCATATATAAAGTGAATTTTCGTGTTAGTATTGTGAATTATACATTATTTGAATTTTGACTGTCATTTTAAAATTTTAGTTACGAATTCGTCTAAATACTGAAGTACCAATCCAAGTTGATGGTGAGCCATGGATACAAAGTCCATGTGAAGTAGTTGTTCTGAGATCTGCTCTCAAGGTTTGTTTTATTTGTTTTTGTGTTTGCCTTGAATAAAAATAGATATTATTAGTTATAAAATGCTTTGTAATGTAAAGTGTTTTAATGACTACTTTTAAATTTGTTGTTTGCTTTTTAAGAAGGTAATTTTAAAATGTAATTAGTAACATTCTGTGTGCACATTTTTGTATCATCTGTACGCCTCCTTATACTTAAAAAGAGAAAACATTTTATATCGCTGTTTAATAAATATTTTAAGTTATTTTATTAAAGGTGGTGCAAGAAATGAAAATTCTCAATTCTTAGTAAAATAAACTTCTAAATAACAAATTTATATAAGTTTAAAGAGTGGTTTTTAAAAGAAGATGCCTTAGATAGCAGTGTATTATGTTTTCACTCTGTAAAAGTAAGCTGAAAATTCCGTATTACCTTGCAACTTTAAATCAGACATTAAAAATTTATATAATGAGGCATAAATTAAATATTATCCGTATAGTCTTTTTAAAGGTTATTGAGGTCATCAATTAAAAAATTGCTTTCTTTTCTTAGTTTTACTATTTGTTTTTTCTAATTAAAATTTCATTATTTAAGATTGTTTTCGCTATAATATAATTCTAATAACAGATCTATAATTTTACTTATAGTAATAATTTCAAGAGGTCAAGTTTATTGCTTCAAAACTAAATATTAATTTTTTTTATTTGGTCATCATTTCCTTTTAAATTAAATTCTAATTCGTTGTTAATTAATAGCTCATTTTTTATGTATCATAACTAGATTGTAGTATTGAAATTTAAATGCTCTTGTTTGATTTCTAAACTTTGGAACAAAATATCTTCGAAAGAATTTTGAAGTTACTTTAAAATTGTTAGAATGAATGAATTAATTAAAAAAAATGTGGGATTTTTTTGCTAATAGCTAATTAATGATAACTCATTCATTGTTTTTCATAGAGTTATAAAAATGAGTTTAATACACTCAGTTTATAACTGATGAAAATATGTCACTGGGGATAATTGTCTGAGTTTTTAATTTTTCGTCGGTATTCTCGCTTTAAGATTATCACAGCAGAAATAAATTTATATGCATAACAATCTGAAAAAGTGAAAACTTATTCTAATTACTTTCATTTTTACCATAAAACAAAAATTACTTATGGTAATTTCTTTGGTGCACTACTTTATTGAATGCAACTGATATGATTTTCATTTGCGATTTTGATTTCTTCTTTGGCTTAAAATACCCTTCAAAAAAGGGTACTTCATGCTAAAATTGGGTGATATTATTTCAACATGATACTTTGCATCAGGTATACAAAACTGATATAGATTAAGAATATTTTCACGAATTGCTTTCCAGCGTAGATAGTTCTGTTAGTTATTGTACGGATGCCGGATTAATGACCCCCCGATCGTGGTGACAATTTGGCGACAAAATGTATGATTTTAGTATCTTCGGGAATTTTGGCGATAAATCCATTAAGGCGCGATTTAAGGTGATATTTCTGAAATCTTCTTTGCCTTGATTCCGGAACATATAAAAGGCCATGAGACTGGGCTAATATCAGAATTCTTGTACATCCCACTAGCTTTCGAATGAGTCTACAATAAACTACTGAGTCGTTATTCGAATTCAGGAGAAATTTAATCTTTAGTATGCTATACATTACTGATATCAGCACTCTTCGAAAAGTAGGCAAATGAATGTAGGATGTGTTCTAAATGGAAGGTCTACAGATTCGCTAATAAGAAATTTTTCAAATATGAAAATGGCCGTCGGTTTGTTTCCATTGTGTTTATAACTTAATAAAATGGCACTTTTCTTATTTGGTTTTAAAAATTTCTTTCTTGACCATAATTAAAACAACAGGCTTTAGGTGGACAGGAGATATTAACAAGGAGTGAAAATGGCCCCATGCGTATTTGCTTTTTGACGAACGCCGATTTTAGTTGTGTATTGCACTAAAAAACTATATTTCTCCTGATCTTCAACATTCATATGATTTATTCTAGGTACACTCGAAAGATGATGGAATGGACAAGTTTTTGGTAAATTTGACAAATTGTAGTTTTAGAAAGATATTTGCGATATTCAGTATTAGACTGTTTGGCGACTAATCGATTTTGCATTTCGACAAAGTTTCGGCATATGTAGCTCGGTTTTAAATCCAAATATTCCTATGAAAATGCTGTCATCTTATAAGATATTCCCTGCTTTTTCAAGTTATATGCTTATTTTGTGTTTTAGTGAGTTGAAATTTTTTTAATTAGTATTTTTTACCGATTGGTAAAAAATACTAATCATTTATATTCATTTATCCACCATAACTCGCAAATTGTTAGATAAATGGCATAGTTGCTATAGTATTTTATGATCCATTTGGGTTCTTCTATTGCCCTCTTTCGTTTGACAGAGTAAAACAAACTCACCCAGTATAACATGGAATCTATGAATCTGTCCAAGTTAATTTTCAAGAGTTTGAACTTAACAAGAAACTGTTATTTATTATGATAGCATTTTTTGTATGGCTGTTTGCATACGATGAAATTCGTATTTCTTTTTCAGGCCACAATGTTACGGAAAAGCAAAATGAAGAGAAGAAATACCGAACCAGTTTTAGCATCGACAACGGATAAAACTGCGCCAGAAGAGTAATGTTTTATCCTGAACTTTATTCTAATGTCTGTTCAAAGTATAGTGCTCCCTATTTAGCATTCAACCCATTTCTGCATCTTATGGGTTGCAGAAAATAGTATAAGATTTTATTTAAATAAACATTCATATACAAAAGATGAAGGCCAACAGTGGTTAAAGAATACCATGCTAGTCATACCTCATCGTCAAGTATGAAAGTTAGTGGTTTATTACTCTGTTCATATATATGTTTATTTAAGAAGATATTTTAATGTTAATCGAGTTGCAAATTACAAATACTCAACTCAAATAGAAAATATCCTGTTATATATGCTATGATGTTTTATTTTATCTCAGAGAATCATTTTGTTCTCTATTAGTTTTCTACATTAAAAAGTGTTTGAAGGCTTTTTGAAAGTTTTTGTGATATTTTGCAGCTAAAGTGCTGCTGGTAATTGCAATTTTTTGGAAGTGCATTGTTATATTAGTTCTACTAGCTCATGAAAAGGTACAATGTACATGCATATATGGTGGGTGTATGGAAAACTCAGTTTACTTTTCTCTTTGTGCTATGCAATGGATGTAAAGTCGTCATAACAGTACTGATGTACTGCTTCCTGAAAGTATCAAGTCAGTATCCTTTGTCAACTATATATTTTTACACTTGATAAAATTGTACATCAGATATAATTTCATTGAAATCTTTCAACACATTTTATATAGTAACCAGAAGGAATTGTTTATGCTCATGTTTTTAAATTTGTATAGTCCTTTTAAATTATTATTCTATAATTTTTAGTTCAAACTGTTACATTAAAGTAGTTATGAAAATTATTAAAGCAACCCATTTTAAGTATTTTTATTTTGGCGATTCTTTGATGGAATTAAAGTACTTATATATAACAGTTTTAATTATGTTTTTGGAGTAATATTACTGAAAATTGCATTTCTCTAGCTTAAATGCCGAAGGATATGCAGCTGATATTTTCAAGTTACAAAACCTCTTTTTTTAATCCCACAAGTTTCACATGTTGTTTGCACTTATATTACTTGCTCAAATTTAATACTAATAGAAAAGTACTCTGAAGCTTTTATACACCCATTATATATATATGTATATATATTTATATTTATACATACACATGTTATACAAAGTTAGAAATTTCCACTTCTCTATCTATGTCATTGATTAAAATTTGAATTTGAGCTAGGAACAAAATTAATTTGGTGGCATTGCTTACTTACTGGTATGCAAATTCTAGAAATTTTTTTACTCATGCAAGAGAAGTTGCAATGAAATTTCTTTGTGTATGTATGTGAGTGTATATCTATCAATATCTATGTATGCATACATAAATATATGTATGTATATATACGTATTATGTAAGCTACTGCATTACATAAGCATGTATATTAATATTCAATGTATATATACATCATATAAATGTATGTATATGCATACAAATATGCACACATATATTGTAATTAACATATTTATTGTAAATTGACAGTTTTTACTGTATATTATGAACTTTATAGATTAAGTTCTAATATGCCAAATGTTTGCACTAGTCAACTGCCATATTTCTTTGGTAGTGCATCTTTCTCGTTTTTGTGTAAAGGAGAACAGATGTAATTTACAGATTTTTTTTTTGTCTTTGTTGTGTGTTTAAACTATTTATATAGTTGTTTAAGTCTATTTAAATCTATTTATAAACATGTGAACCTCAGTATTGCCATCGTTAGTCAAATCTCTAATGAAAGGGATTCTAAAAATTATGAACTTTATCTACTCTTAGATGTTTAAAATGTAGATAGTTTAGCTGTGAGAAATCTTGTTCAGATTTTTGTTAGAATAAGTTCTTATTTTTGAAGTAAAATTATATTTATTTTATACATCTGTTATTAGCTTTGTTCGTTTTATTGTGTATGTATGAAATTTGATTTTGATAGTTTTTCGTAACTATTTCTTCTTAATCACATAGTAATTTATATTTAAATTATGGAAGTAAATTGATTTTTGTTAAAATGTCTCTAAATTGTTGTACACATTTATAACCAGTTGAGAATTCAAACTATCTAGTTAGTAATTATGAGGAAAGCTTTTTACCCTATAATCTATCAATTTCAATAACATTAAAATAGCTCTTGTATTTGATGCTCAATTGAGTGAAAAATCATAAATTATATGTATTGCATAATATCATTTTAAATAGTAGCTCAGTTTTATGGTTTGTATATATGCAATATTCAGAATTTTTAATGTAAGAAATTCTGCTTATGAAAATTTGTTGTACTACAAAGGAGGGGAATTTAGCTTGTTACTGTTTCTTGCATAGATATATCTAAAAAGCGTTGTATATGCTTATGATTTGTATACATCACGAAATTTATCTTATGAAACTGAAGTGTGTTAGGGATTTTATTTGCAAATGCTTTTTCTGTTTTAAAAATAAGATACCATAATAATCTATATTATTATCTAACAGTGTATTTCAATTACGTTTTGTCATTTTTTGACAAAAAAAAAAGTAATTGTGTGATTTTCTAGTGTTTTATTATTTGCAAAACACTTGAGATAAGTGGCCCACATAATTTGTCCATTTCTAACAATGTGTGTTTCATTTATGTTTTCTCATTTTTAGACGAAAACCAAAGTAATTGTGTGATTTTCTAGCGTTTCATTATTGAAACTTGGAAATAAGTGACCTATATAATTTGTTCATACCTAACAGTGTGTGTTCCAGTTAAGTGTTTTCATATTTTGATGAAAACAAAAGTGTTTGTGTGATTGTCTAGCGTTGTAATATTTACATAAACTTGAGATAAGTGACCTACATAATTTGTTCATACCTAACAGTGTGTGTTCCAGTTAAGTATTGTTATATTTTGAGGAAAACTAAAGTATTGTGTGATTATCTAGCATTACAATATTTACATAAAACTTGGGATAAGTGACCTATATAATTTGTTCATACCTAATAGTGTGTGTTCCATTTAAGTTTCGTCATTTTTTGACAGAAACAAAAATAATTGTGTGATTTTCTAGCCTTGCATTGTTAAAACTTGAAATAAGTGGCCTATATAATTTGTTCATACCTAACAGTGTATGTTCCAGTTAAGTATTTTCATATTTTGACGGAACAAAGGTAATTATGTGATTATCTACCATTACAATCTTTACATAAAACTTCAGATAAGTGACTTAACTAATTGGTTCATACCAAATAGTGTGCGTTCAATATAAGTTTTGTCATATTTTGACAGAAACAAAAATGTTCGTGATTTTCTAGCCTTGCATTATTAAAACTTGAGATAAGTGACCTATATAATTTGTTCATACCTAACAGTGTCCGTTCCAGTTAAGTATTTTCATATTTTGACGGAACAAATGTAATTATCTACCGTTGCAATATTTACATAAAACGTGAGATAAGTGACCTACATAATTTGTTCATACCAAATAGTGTGCTTTCCATATAAGTTTTGTCATATTTTGACAGAAACAAAAATGTTTGTGATTTTCTAGCCTTGCATTATTAAAACTTGAGATAAGTGACTTAACTAATTTGTTCATACCAAATAGTGTGCGTTCAATATAAGTTTTGTCATATTTTGACAGAAACACAAATGTTTGTGATTTTCTAGCCTTGCATTATTAAAACTTGATATAAGTGACCTATATAATTTGTTCATACCTAACAGAGTCCGTTCCAGTTAAGTATTTTCATATTTTGACGAAACAAAGGTAATTATGTAATTATCTACCATTGCAATATTTACATAAAATGTGAAATAAGTGACCTACATAAGTTGTTCATACCAAATAGTGTGCTTTCCATATAAGTTTTGTCATATTTTGACAGAAACAAAAATGTTTGTGATTTTCTAGCCTTGCATCATTAAAACTTGAGATAAGTGACTTAACTAATTTGTTCATACCAAATAGTGTGCGTTCAATATAAGTTTTGTCATATTTTGACAGAAACAAAAATGATCGTGATTTTCTAGCCTTGCATTATTAAAACTTGAAATAAGTGACCTATATAATTTGTTCATACCTAACAGTGTCCGTTCCATTTAAGTATTTTCATATTTTGACGAAACAAAGGTAATTATGTAATTATCTACCATTGCAATATTTACATAAAGCGTGAGATAAGTGACCTACATAATTTTTTCATACCAAATAGTGTGCTTTCCATATAAGTTTTGTCATATTTTGACAGAAACAAAAATGTTTGTGATTTTCTAGCCTTGCATTATTAAAACTTGAAATAAGTGACCTTTATAATTTGTTCATACCTGTCAGTGTGTGTGTCATATTTTGACGAAACAAAAGTAATTGCGTGATTACTTAACCTATACAGACAGTAAGTAACTTAACATTATTTACAGAAATGAACTTGAGGTAAGTGATTTATATAGTTTGTTCATACATGACAGTGTGTGTTTCAATTTTGTCATTTTTTGACAAAAACAAAAGTAATTGTGTGATTTTCTACTGTTGAACTATTAAAACTTGAGATAAGTGACCTACATAATTTGTTCATACTTAACTGGATGTGTTCAGTTAAGTGTTATTTTTTTTAACAAAGACAAAAGGAACTGTGTGATTATCTAGTGTTGCATTATTGAAACTTGAGATAAGTGACCTACATAATTTGTTCATACCTAACAATGTATGTTCCAATTAAGTTGTGCCATTTTTTCACAAATGCGAAAGTAATTGTGTGATTATCTAGCCTTTCATTATTAAAACTTAAGATAAGTGACCTACATAATTTGTTCATATATTGAACCGGAAACGGTTTATTTTATATCTGCATTTAGAGTATTTTTAAAAATTTTTAGATGAATTCACTTGTGTCTGTTGTCATATATGTGAAGCGGCGTGCTCTCACTTGTGCAAATCATGCCTAGTCAATCATTACTCTTTTTTTTTTTTTTCAAGCGTCTCTGTTTTTTCCATGCTTTAAAACGTTTGAAATTATTTTTGTCATTCACTATTATATTATATGTAATTAGTTTCTCCTGAAAATTATATTTCACCACTAGAGGAATTGTGGCTAATTTAAATTTGATGCTAATTGAGCTGAAAGATGCATTCATATTATGTGCCTTAGTTTTGAAATACTTTTAAACTAAACATTTATGTTTTTTTTTTTTTTTTTTTTGTTATTGTATTTCGAAATTGCATTAAGTTTATTGTTATTATATTTTGGCATTGCATTAAGTTTGTTGTTATTATTTTTCAAAATTTCATTAAGTTTATTGTTATTATATTTCCAAATTGCATTTTGTTCATCTCTCCAGTCAGTAACATTTATTGCTAATTTTAAATGCAAATTGATTTTCAAGTGATGGAAAATACTGCAATACCTAAATATGGTAATGTCATATTTATCTATCTCTTAATTTTTGTAGATTTGAATGCGTGATTTTTATAAGTATATTGTACTCAAGTTCTGTTTAAACAAATATTGCGTCGTATATAATATGTCTGTGGTATAAATTCATTATAGTTGAACCCATTCTATTCAGGTTAATTGTTTAACTAACATAAGTTAGAATCACTAGAATGGTTGCTGCCATTTAATTGTATTGTCTTACTGAAAGCCACTGCGTTGCGTTCATCACTTTTTATTATGAGACAAACATTGTCTCTTATAAAAATGAGTATGACTTCTAACGAATTGTTTGCCATCAATTTTTGACTGCCAATTTTATGCAAAAACTATCTCCTGTCAGTAGCTTTTTCTGTAATTAAATGCGAAATCATGATTGAACTTAAGCTGTTCTTGACCATTCAGTATTTTTATTGATCAAGAATATTTGGACTTTTAAGTAATTAATTTTTTTTTTTAGAAAATTCATTCTTTAATCTTTTTCTATTTTTTTATTTAGCAACTTGAATTTTAGTTTTAGTGATGATTTTTTACTATTATAACGTAATATTTTTTTATGAAAAGACTTCGAGCGCAAAAATTCTTCAAGATTAATTTAAATTAATTATACCAACTATTATCAGAGCAGTGTTTTAATGTAAAATGCTGTTACCATTAAAATCTTACCATTATATTAAAAGTTCCATTTATGAAACTTTTCAGCGATTTGAAATTTAACCACTGAAACTAATTCCTGATGAATAATGCTTTATTTGTATGCTTTTATTTCTGAAATGCCATATTTGATTCTTATTCTGTAAATAAAAACTACTTCATTGCAGTATTTTCCTCTGAATTATAAATATAATTCCTCAAATCAATAAGTAAGAGCAATAAGAATTTTTTTTTCATTTTCTTTTTTGTATCAGGAGAGGAAAAAATCAGTTAATTACTCATTTTTGAAGTGTTTTTTGTTTTATTTTTCCTATAATTATAATTTATTCATTAAACTGACATTTTGACCTATGAAGTACTTCGTATTTTGATTTGAATGCCTCTAAAGTGTCTTCTGATGCAGAGTTCCTTCAAACATTTCCTTTGGAATTTATTCTGAATCTTTTGTTATAACCCGGTGCCTAATGATGAATGTAACTTATTTCTCTGTGAAAAGTTTTTAAAAATTGCATTTCTTTGTGCTGAATGTGTAAATTTGTCATTCAAACTTGAAATTATTTGTTTTGATTTTGAATGAAATGTATACATGACCAAGAGTTTCATCTGTGTTTTGCATTTAATGTTATGTATGCATTTCAACAGAAGAACATTTTGAAATTTATTTATAGAGTTTTGTTTAAGAATTTCTTTGCCGAAATTGTATTGTTAGTTAATTGAATTATGTGTATCACATGATGAAGTTAAGTTTTATTCTACAGATATTATGTACAATATAAAATGGTGGCACAGTTGCTCTGTTGATGAATGTTATAACTACTGTATAAATTAGAATATACTGTCTTCCTCCTTTTTTACCATATCTATTTTTAAATTTCATTGACTGTTTCATGAGTGTCATTGTTATATAAAGTTATTTCAACAATGAAATTCTTACAAAATAAAATTTTGTATTATAAATATAAATTTAAGATAATTTTAATTTCAAGCAACATATTTATCAAGTTAATATTATTTTGTGGGTATAATTTTTATTTAGGTGAAGATTATAACAAAATTTAAAGTTCTTTCATTGCCATATTTGTTGTTGGTTAAGCTTGAGCTTAAGAACCCTACATTGAGTTTTGGGAAGAGGACTGAAAAGTGTATAGAATAGTTAAAGATATTCCAAGTCAGTCTTGTTGAAGTTTGAATATGATGAATTTTAGAAGAATTTAAAAGTTTTATGAATATAAATGTACAAAGTTGTATTATTCACTTGTAGTTTCTCGTTGAATATTTAAATTTATGGTGTTGAATCATAGAATTATATTAGATATTAAGAGGGCTTGGCCCTGTTGTCACATCCATTTTGCTGTCTCGCTTTCTTCTTGTTGATAGTGTTAAATATTTGCTTAATTCACCATTAATGAAGGCGAAAAATTGTTTTTTAGTTTACCCGAATTTGCTCACATGTAATGTTTTTCAATAACGTTGCAATCTTAATTATTGGGGAATTTTTCTTGTGATAAAGAAATCCAAATCCAGCAAATCGAAGAATTGATTAATCCATTGTCTCAAGATTAATATGGTCTTGATGCAGGAGGGAAAAATATTACTGAACTGCTAAGAATTTTGTCAAAAGAAGGACTCCCTCCCCTTTCAAAAATCTTAAGTATGGATGTGGAATACTAATCTGTAAAGGTTTATTAATATATGTTTCGTCTTTTAATGCAGATTGTCTCATGTTTTTGTAAAGAAAATAGTTGCCAACTTCATATTGTATGTATGTGATATGTATAATATTGGAAAGATTGACATATAGAATGAAGACAGAATTTCTTTGAGGCAAGGAGTGATCTTGAGCATTATATTCGACCAACTATATTTATCCTTTTTATGTACAAGTTGGAATTTATTGCTCTAGATGTCTCTAAGTAAGTTTAATTCGACAAATTTTAAAATGCATTGTCTCTAATCTGTTTCCCTCTTCAATAAATTATAGTATCTTCATAAAAATTTTGAGATATTAAATTTTTTAAAGCTATAGCTAATATTTGAACAGTGAAATTTAATTTATTAATTTGTTGAAACTTTTATTCACAACTGTAAGATGGATCATTAAATAATGGTAAGACATTTTTACAAATCTTGCCTGGAGAATCAGTTGGATTGATAAAATCTCTCAAACCAGCCTGATTTGTTTAAAAAAAAATCGATGTAACATAAATCACAATAATGATTCTTCTTTAGTGTTTCTTTGCATGCAGCCTTATCTGTTTTATTGACTGGCCCCTTTCAGAAGAACTTTAAATTCTTTTCGCATCAATTTTTGTAATGCTTCCATAATTCATTAAGTTTATTTCTTTTTTTATTCATATGATTTTTTTTCTTATTTTTAAATTACTTGTATAGTGTTGAATGGAGAAGTTTTTTTTACTCTTAATCCTTTTTATCCCTCCCCATATGAATACTTTGAAAGCTACTCGTTCTATCATTAGGCTTCAACGAATTTTAATTCTCATCTAAAAATTAATGCCTAAAAATTATGCCCTTTCTTTAATGCCTATGGAAAATTTTATATTGTACTTTAAACTATAAAATCTTGATATTTGGGAAATAAAGGTACTTCTTATCTTAAATAATATATTTTAAAGCATTCCTTTTCTCCCATATTTTTGTGTTGTAATGAATCAAAATGGCGCTATATTCAGTTATCAAGAACATTTACTTTACTTTATACATTTACTTTAGACAAGCTTAAAACTTAACATTTGTCGAAGCTTGCTTCTTAGTGTAATTATTAAGTTTGCATTTTTTTTTTTTTCTTAATATTTCATTCAATGAAAGTATGCATACGGATCTGTTTTTCATTTTGAAACTGTTTCTGTTCATGACAAGATTGAGAAATAATTATTATGGTTTTAACTTATCTTTCATACTTTTATTTTAAAATCTGCTTATATTTTGTTATGGTAGATGTTGCTCTATTTTTTGACATTTTTTAATTTTTTTTTCAACAGAAGTACATGAATTTTGTTGCTTTTGCATTAAGTAGATATACTCTGTGAAATTACTTTGTGACGTGTATTTAAATTTTAAGCTGTTACTTATCCTCAAAATCATTTCTATGCAGTTTATATACCTTAATTCTTGCATTCAGTATCTGGTTTCCTCAGACTGACCAGGGTGTAGTCTTCCAACGAATTTTTACTTGGAATTTTTCTGTAAAATATATGCAACTGTTCAAATTACCTTCTAGTCTTAATATCTGTTTATTTATTAAGTCAAAGATTAAAAGATTTATGAAACAAGACTGTTTGAATGCCTTGCTTTTTTTTAACGCATTTAAGAAACAAGGCCATTATATTTTTTGAATGTCGAAATGGGTATTCATTCAGGATTTCATTAGAATCGTAATTTATAGAAGCACTATTTATAATTTTTAAATATATTTTATCCTATTTCTGAAGTTACTTGAGATATATCATGATTATAAAATTCTCCCCTCTTATTTGGTTTATGCATTAGATTTAAGTTTGCATTTTGCTAACTTATCCGTTTTCCTATTTTCGTTTTGATGTTATCCTGATTGATTTTTTTAAAAATGAAAATAGAAAGCGATTCTTATATTATTGTAGTTAAAAATCTGTTAAAAAATTTCAGTACGGTGCTTTTTATAATTAGCAAAGTGTTGTTAGATTTTTACATTTGACAGTTTTTATTCCAAATAATTAGTTAAAATTTTTTAAAGTTAAAAATCCTGTTTTAAAAAACAATTTTTATATTTTTTATGATCCGGAATTTGTTTAATTTTTTTAATTTGTATAAAAGTCTTGGGAAATTAAATCTTTTTATAGAAACAAATTATCAGGTGAAAGAGGCATTTGTACTAATAATATTGTTGAGATATGGATATTTTTGTAGGGAAAAGAAAAACATTGGTTATTAGGAGACTAAGTGTAGTTGCAATATGGACATTCTGAAGAATAGGAAAATGTAAGGTGCCATTCAGTTTAGATGCTTTCCGTCCATTTGGACCCATAAAGGATTTGTTATTATCCCGAATTGTGCCATACCGTGTGTTGAAAGTCGTATTGAGCCGTGGCTTCCGTAGCAAAGTAATTATAGCCACATTTTAATACTTTGATTTTATCTCTTCTGCTCTCTTATTATTCTGTAATGTATTAAACTTGTTGCAAAAAATATCCACATTAAAAAATGTTATCTTGGACTAGTTTAAAATGGTTTATTTCTATGGTATTCAGTGATTAATAATTTTGGGACCATTATTATTAAATTAAAATCATAGGATATTTCTAATAACTCAGGTTTTGTAAAAGAAAAGAAAGAAAGAAAGCAGCAGAAGCACTATTTCCAATTTAAATTGGCGTGCATTCCCAAAATTTGGAAATGGTGTAAAATTATTTTCATTTAACTAGCATTCCTTTGTGTTTAGCTGCTCAAGGGACACAAAGATTACTAAGCATTCCTTGTCATCAGTGTGGATTTGAAATGTTGAGATTTTTATCTCCTTGAGGATTGCTACATTTGTATTAGTAATAATAAATTTGACTATATTTATAAATGCATTTGCCTTATGTTACCTTGTTACTATACAACTTGTGATTATACTTAGTTCTATGAAATTCTCACACATTATTTAATATAATTAAAAAGATGATAATAGTAAATAAGGTCTAAGAAACATCACAATTAAAATCTTTATTATTTTTATAAGTTGTGGAAAAAGCGGAAACAAACCTGTTTATAATTATTAAAAAGTAAATGTTGTAAAAAGATGCATAAATATTAAAAGCTGATTGCTCCGCTCTTCTAACATTGTTTTAAATGCATATTTTTTAAAAACGTACCAGAAACGTTTTTAAAATACTCGAAAAAATTGGCTTTTTAATTTGACCATTAAAAATCCTCAGATTTTTTAAAACCATATTTTGAGGGGAGATTATTTACGATCTGTGAGAATAAGAATAAATGCCTTCGTGATTGGTCACATGCATAATTAACAATAAAACCCCTTTGATTGTCAATAGCAGTTCTTTCATGGAAACCTGTGTAGATTTTTTTTCTCAATATTAGCTCATTTTAAATGTACTTTTAAAGATATTATAAACTTAACTCAGCATCATCCATTTTTAACTATCTGTTTTTTTTTTAATATTGTTTGAAAATAATTATATATAATTTAGACAGTTCATTGCAAATTGAAATGTTTATAATATTTTTTCCCCTTTGAGACGAGGAATTCAAACTTTGACCTTTTAATATTTCAATTTAATGATATAACTTTAATTGGTTTATAGAATGGAGAATTCAAATGTGTCTTAATTATATATGCCGAGTTCCGTATTAATATGTGAGCTATCTATCTGTATCTGGTTGCATTATTTCCCTTTAATCTGTTTTTATCCATTGTGGATTTTTTTAATTGAATAAAATTTACTATCTTAAAAAATTAAAATCTTATTGGTTCTTACTTTCATGTTGTTATTGTTCAAAAGTTTTGAAACAAATTATTTTAGAAACAACGAAATTCCTGTCTTCATTTGCTTACTTGTCGAAAAATTCTTTTCTATTAACTAATTTGTTTTGCAGATAGAAAACTTGACAAATAGTTTCTTCGGTTATAAATGTATGTAACCGAAAAAATTTCTTTGCTAATGTTCTTTGTCGTCATCGCAAAATTATTCATTTTAAAATATAATACTTAAAAATTTTGGTTTCTAATAAGAAAGCAGTCTTTGATGAGATAAATAAAAATATGTTTTTAAACTTCATTAAAGTTTTTAAGTCTCATTAAAGCCTTGTTTAAAAGAAGTCGAGTGGTAAGCATTTGATAAAAAGTGTAAGAGAAATAATTTAATCAATGTAAAAGGCTTTGTATTCAAATCGAAATCCTATAAGTGTTAGAGAATATACATTGTAATTAAAAATTCATCAGCAAATCAGAAATCTTATACTCAGAAAAAGACATACTAATTTTTTGTTTTTTATATATTTGCTTCATTCTGTTTTTATTAAGTGCTTAAATGTTAATCAACAAAGATATCTCTAAAACATGATGTTTGAATTAGTATCATAATTATGATGTTTTAATTTCCACATCATGTATTCAAGCAGTTCCATCCACACTAATGCAGTTTATATAGATTATTTTTTGCCTTTATATTTTATCTCCATGAAAAATTACTTCTTTTTATGTACTGCTGCTGTTTGGTAAAAAATGTTAAATTTATTTATTACATATTTTTACTTGATAATTTGTAAGAAACATTTTTAAACTTAAAGCAAAAGCTTAGTTTCTCCTTTTTTATGAGCTGTTTGCTTTTTCAGATATGAAATTTGCCTTGTGTTACAATTTTTAATTATACTGAACCAATAGGTTAATTTAGAGTATAAAGCAAGACATTACTTTGTATATCCTTCACTGTTGCATTAAAAACATTTGACTGGGATTACCGACTATAAATAATAGGAAGTTAACTCTTCATTATATTGAAAGATATTAATTTCACATACTTGGTTTTGCTTTATGCTCAAACATTTTTTTAAATGTTAAATCTGCTGTATTCAAAGATAAAATTTTCATTCTGAAGAAATTGAAAAATTTGTTAGCTTGTATTAATTTTTCTTGGTTTAATATCGTAACTTACGAAGAACTGTAACGTTTGTCTTCAATTTTTCAGTCAATGTTACAATCCATTTCAAAATGTGAAGTATTTCCGTTATTTTTTTCCAGATACCAGATTTATCATGCTGATACTGAATTTGTTTCTTATTAACAAACTTGCTTAATTTTGCTTTTTTATTGAAGAGAGAGGCCCTTTTTTTACATCGTGAATCCTCAAAATGGAAGGAATATTTAACTACAATATACTGAAGTATAGTGACTTGAAATAAAACATTAATTTGGAAATACCTTTAAAAAATTATTTGGATGTAAATAAATCATTATTTATTGTTCATGACTTAATCGAGACTTTTGAAAGTACATCTTTCTTCGTAAAATAATCGAAGAAATTTTTGCTTCTTGCGTACTTGTCCACTAGCGTATTCTAAATGACATACGCTTCTTCTGGGAATTCGATTTTCATTTGATTTTCATCTTTTGAAATTATTGACATTAATATTAATGAAAATTTAATTTGTATTAATATTATATTAATAATAAGTTTATTTGCGTAGGAAATTTGTTTGTGAATTAAAAAGTTATTTGTGGTTTCCTTTGAAGTATGCCTCTAGATTAGAATGTTTAAATTCCTTGCACTGATTATTATTACATTGTAGGCTTTGAAAATTCTTTATCTTGTTACTTTTTCGGATTTGTGGTTATTCAGCATGAGTTATTTCTGCATTTACTCAATGAATGTTAAATTCAATCTTTTCTTCATAAGCTCTCTATTAGTGAGTATTTTTTCTCTTGAAATGATTTTAGAGATGAATTGGAATATTCAGTTGGTCTTCAAATATTTCTTTATGAATAGTTGTGATTTTTGGATATAAAAGTGTTATTGCACGTTTCTGTAATTTCTATTGTCTGTATATTTAATGATAATGTTTAGCACTTGTTAGAATCAGATAGCACATCTTTCAATTTATTTGCATCAGACGTGAAAGATTCTATATATATATATACATATACAACTTCTGTTATCTGATATGTTGAAATTTGGCAAATTAAACCTTTTATTTAAAGGATTAAGTTCTATCTAAATGTAGTATAATGAGGCTGAGAACTTCATTCTTATACTCCCATTTTATACATAATAGTGAGAAATTTCGTAGAAGTATATTCATTATTGACATTAAAAAACATGCATGTACCAAGTATTTGGGAATTTATAGATTTCTAAAATGTTCTGATATATTTTTAAAAAAATCTTTTTGAACATTAAACTGGATGTGGGTAATTGTGGTATTATATTTGAGATCTTTGTCTTTATTCCTTAATGAACTTTTTGTGAATATTGATTTAACTCAAATATTAAACTTTTTTTATGAATTCTAAAAACTTTTATCAATTGCTTTAAATATATTATTCAAAATTAGAGAATTGTGTATTGAAGTAGATACATTTCATCATATATATTCCTTTTATTAAAACTAAAACTTCATAATTTGTATTTATTGCAATTCTTATTGATGTTTTTTTAAAAAAAATGTTAAGTAAATCACATAGTTTTATCTTAATATAAAAATATATCAATTTTTATGCATCTTATGTTGGTATAATTGTTTTATAATTTATTTATAAATCATTTGGAAAGAATTTTATCTCAGTTGTTCATCCGATTTGAATTGCATATAATATCTTCATTGTAGCTATTAAATCATTCTATTTGCTCTTTTGAAATCAATAGCATCCATTTATCAGTACAGATTATATTGTGATTTCTAAGATAATTTTGAACAATAAATTGAATTTTAAAATGCTATCTTAACTTGTAAGGCTGTATACAAACAGTCAAATTATTCTAGCAGCTGATATACAGAGGTGTAGTTATACGTACCAAAATAATTATTACTTTTTTCAAATTTCTTCATATCTTGCTTGTTTTCAGTTAATTATTTTAAAATTCTTAGGCATGCAAGATGCTTTGAATATAGCACATATGATCCTCTGAAATGAGTATTATTTTATATTTTAAAAACTTCAGTTATTTTTATACACTTTATTTTTGTAGTTTCAAGTTTTAAAAATTCTGTAAATTCACTGTCACTCTTTCTGCATTATATCTTCTGTAATGTGAAAATTTTACTCTTTGTCATTCTGAATTTTTTAGGCCATATAAATAATTTTCTACTGGAACATGAGCAATAAAAATTTTCTTAACAATATTGTCTTTGTCATATGTGTCTTTTGATTAATATAGTTTACTTTTTTAAAAAGAATAACTATTTGAAATGCTCACCAATTGATTTCTTGAGTTATAAATTCTGATTACAAATTTATGCTTGGCCAATCACTTGTCGCTTGAGATTTTGTTTTTTCGTATTTTTCTAGAAATTCGGACAAAAATATTTTCACAATAATTTTCTTTAGAAGGAAGTAAAAGCTATCAGGAGCATTTATTTTATTTGGTGACTGCGCCGTACTAGTTGTGTTTCAAAATTTATATGTCGTGTCTGTAGAATGTCTCCGAAAAAAAATCATTTGCTACTTTTTATTATTTCGGTTACAACAGCACAAAACAAAATACTAATAAAAATAATAACTGATAATACAAAATTGTAATGATTTTCTACGTTATATTTTGCCTCCGTTTCAAAACCATAAGTTCCCCATCTCTGCTATTACCAACAAAAGCCTCTCTCTCTCCTTTTCTTTTAAGCCTGTCATTCCATCTAGAGCTGAGCAGTTCGTCTTCATCTCCGTGTTCGTAGCTTTTTCTTCCTGAAATTAATCCTTTCACTCCGGAAGTAAACTTGGATCTTTACACGTTCTTCAAGGGGGAGAATATTCGTCAGAAGAGAGTCGATGTTCCGAAAAAAAATTAATTACAGGAATAACCTCAAAGAAAGTCATTGTCTTGTGCACATACATACACCAAATACGAGAGTTTCATAAAATTATGTAGCTTCCACAAAACAATTTTAAAGTAATAAAAATAATATAGTAATAAATAAAATTTTTAAATACACCATTAAAACATCATAACAAATACCAATTTATCATACAATGGAATAACTAGAAATGTATATAACGAAATAAATAAAAATATAATACTAATATGAGCTCTGACTTATGAACTAAGGGAACAAATTAGCCTTCAGGGCTTGATGCGTGAAAATTTTATTTGGAAAGTGTATCGCCGTTACCGTGACGACTACTCTTTCTATAAGTCATTGTCAGGTTATATCAATGTAGAAAGTCCATCAAGAAATTTTTGAGCCATGAGGAACACTGTTTCTCATATACATCAAAGGATTATGATATGAATTTGTATTTCAGCGCCAAATGTGCATATATTAAACTTTTTCATCGTTTCTAATACGCAAAAAACTTATATCTTTATAGTGACCATTTCATTCGGCAACAGTAGCTTTTTACTAAAGAAGGCAATGGGCATTTCTTTACCTTGCTCATTGTTTAGTTAGACATGCACCGATTGCGGTGGTTGATGCATCTATATACAGTTGGAACGGTTTTTCAAAGTCTGGCATGTGCAAACGGCGTAGTTGCCAAATCTTCTTTCAGTTTTAAAAACTTTCAGAATTCCACGAGATTTTTTTCTTAATCAAATTTGTCAGAGGCAGTACAAGTTAAGAGAGCTAGGATTTATAATTTCGACAGTAGCTAGCAAGTCAAAGTAAAATTCTTAACTCTCTCTCTCTCTCTTTTTTTCATAATTGGCTTTGATAAACCTTTGACGTTTTCTAGGTCTGGAGGATGCTTGCCAGATCTAATCCCTTAAAATGCAATTTCATTTTTTCCAAATTCACACTTTTCTATATTCACATTTTGAACATTTTCATTTATATCGTTGAGATGACTACACAATATTAAAAAAATATATCATTAAATTGGTGATATAAGGACAGCAATATACTTTATTATGAGCTAAGATCCTACTCATCGATTTCTAAAACGCATTTCTCTCAATCTTCATTCCAAACGTTTGCATGTTCCATTAATAATGAACAGAATGGATTACAATCGCAGTAAACGGCATTCCATTTTTAGGGAAATTTGCCAACGCCTCTTAGTGCGGTCAAATACAGTGATAAATGCTTGTCCATCTTCAAATAATAAATTTCTGGTTGCTTTCATTGGATAACCATACGAAATAGTAAATCGGCTTAGTAATCTAAGGTCAATCATAAACTGACAGCTCCATTCTTTTTTTCGACACAAATCACGGGATGGGGCCACTTTCTATCACTTGGTCCATTGAGACCCATATAAAGCAATTCTTTGATTTGCCTATCCATTTGCCTTTAGAAACTAATTGGTACTTTATCAGGTTTTAGTCTTTTAGTAGAGAAACTCTCTGTAATTCTGACAGAGTGTGTTTCAAACTTGGCCTGACCTGGTTTAGAAATAAAAACATCTTTATAATTACATAGAAAGTCAAAAAGTTCCTGTTTTTGTTTAACAGTCAAGATGCATTTCATATCTTAAATGCGTTTTCGAATTTCTCAGTTTTATCCATTTTATCTGTAGACCTGAAGTGTCCCAAATTCTACATCTAATTTTGAAAACCATTCCAACATGGTTGATTCTTAGATTATTTGGACAAAGCTTGTTTATAGGAAGCTCTCAGTTTCTTTCATCCTCCATCTCAACTCTTGCTGATTGTGGTCCAGTAAGCTGGACAACCGTAGCAAGATATATTCAAATGTTAACTTGTTAATGTGAAGATGGAGGTAACGGCATCAAAACTTTTTAACTGACACTGAATGAATTCTGTTTAGAACGAAGATTATACCTGGAGGAATATTTTTCCTATGATTTTATTGCATTGTCAGATACTGAAAATCTACGAAAAATTCTTGAAACTGCAAGATTTTGTAGATAATCTTCGATTAACCGAAGTGAAAAAAGAGATGAACTAGTAGTGCTATGAGTACTTCCCTATATGGAGAAAAAGAACAGGAGATAGGAAAGATCGAAACCCAGTTCCTTTCTTATTCTTGTATATTTTTACTCAACATTCTTGCAAAGTTCTATTCCATCGTTCAACAGCTCCCATACTTTTCGATGGCTTGAAGTACACTCATGTCCATAAATTAAGGGTAATTCAGAGTTACACGGAAATAAAACTCTAAAATACATATATCACCCTTAAAATGACTACACGCATCTTCATAAATCATATGCAAATTGCAGGAAGCCACCAGATGACACCAATAGTACGTCACAATGACGAGAGTGTAAGAGTGATGTATAAGGAAAACGGGCAAAGAAGTAATATTATTCGCAAGCGCTTTATAAGCCTTTAAATGCAATAACCGCATAGTTATGACACAAAGGACGCATTTGGATGTGGTAGAATTATCGACCGTCTGGAATGTGGGCGTGCCCAGCTGGAAGTATCCGAGGAACTTGGAATCGCCCAGAGTGTTATCTCCAAGCTTTGGCAACGATTCCAAGATGATGGTAATGTAAGTAGACGTTACAGCACCGAATGAGGACCGGTATTTGGCAGTTACTGCCAAAAGAAACAGACAGACCTGTCTCGTAAGCTCTCTTCAGCCACTGGTACGACAGTTTCAAGGCAGACCGTGTACAGACGCTTAGGGCAGATTGGTCTATATGCTCGTAAACCTGTCAGATGTGTTCCACTTCCTGCAACTCACTCTCGCCTGCGGTTAGCCTGGAGTAGAGAGCTTGCATTGTGGACACCGCAACAGTGGACTTGTGTGATGTTTTCCGACGAGTCCAGGTTTAGCGTGCTGTCAGATTCTCGCCAGACTTTCATATGGAGAGCACCAGGTACCCGTTACCACCAAGAGAACATCATTGAACGACACCGTTACAGTGGTGCAAGATTGCTCGTTTGGGAAGGAATTATTCTGGGTTCCAGAACTGACCTGCATGTTCAAATTGGAACCATGACAGGCCAAATCTATCGGGACGTCATTCTGGATCAACATTTACGTTTGTTTCGGGGCGCCATGGGCGCAGAATTCGTGTTTATGGATGACAACGCCCGTCCGCACCGTGCAAACATCATAAACGAATTTCTTCGATCAGAGGATATCACCCGTATGGACTGATCAGCATTCTCACCGGACTTGAATCCAGTAGAGCATGTTGCAGCCCGTCAACCACTTCCTACATGTCTACTGGAACTTCGAAGAGCATTGCTTGATGAATGGTGTAATATTCCCCAAGAGCAGATCGATAATTTGATACACAGCATGCCTAGGTGTTGTACGGACTGTATTGCATCGTCTGGGAGACATACTGTGTATTAACCATCAACCATGTAATATTGGTTTTTGTAATTTGCTCCAGGGAGCAAAAAATCGCAATTTGTATTAATGATATCAAATATATAGCATCTTTTTTGCTCTTTACCTTTTGTTTAATAAATAGGCTTTACAAATAAGTCACATTTGTTTTGCTTCTGATTCTTTCTTTTCCTGAACTTGCATTATCCTTAATATATGGACATGAGTGTAGAAAAACGTGGAGACATACCTAACAATTCTTCAAAGGCTCTAGTGAATTTGATGTAAAATTTGTACCTTGTTCAGAACAAATCATCTTAAGAAAACCAGTCCGAATGAAAATTTTCCTTAAAATGTTGCATGTGGTTTTTGCACTTATCTCTCACAGATATGGCTTCAGCACATTTGGTACATAAATCCACTGCATACATCAGAAATCAATTACCTCTTCCCAATGGTGTTCCTTATAGTCCTGTGCAATCTATGCTTCATACCTCGAATGGTGTTTTTAGCCTGACTACAGGTTGTATGGGTATTTATCTTATCTCTCTATGTGGCAGTTCTCCTTAATTGACACTTCTGGCAATTTTTTTTTATCTCTTGTTTTATAATGGGTCAATAATATTAATATTTGATCATCTGGATGTTTTTTTCTTTTTTCCAAGATGACCAGATAGGGGGATTTCTAAAAGAGATCTCTATTCCACTTTTACTTTCATAGAGAACATCAACCACTAAGTTTTCAGTTACTACTGAATGTATATATTATTCCACTCAAAATCGCATTTCCTCATTTAATCTTCATGGTTTTTAAATCATCAGCATTTTTGTAAGTGTCCAGTATTTTTGACGCAGGAAAGGAAATTTTGCCTGTTAAGAACTCAAGTTCTTTATCATTTATTTTGACAGATATTTTAATTAAATTATTTGTAACGGTAAAATGAAGTTGAGTCCTTTCAACAACTTTATTCTTTGGAACAGCTCCGATGAACTTCTTTGAATTCGTCTATCTGTCGGTTAGAGTAATCAGCAACACGAATTTTGCCAATCATCTAAAATGTAATCTCTTAGGTCATTTCTTCAACAGTTTGTAATAACTGGATCTTTTAATCATCAAAATCCTTGATACCAAGACACAAATCCACTCTTCAAAATAATTCTTAATTTCATAACAAAAATTTCTTCCAAGACTTTTCATTCATTTTCTGATGCGTTACAAACTTTTTCTCAAGATTCTATTAAAATTTTTTTAATAGAATTGTTTTAATGTGCTCATAATTTCTGAAATCCTCTTTTGATTTTTTGGCAATTATCTGGACAATTTCAAGTGGTAATAAAGTCAAAAGATTGGCTATTCAGACCACAATATTCATTTTAGCTGGCTTGGCTTGTCTCTCAAGGAGAGATCAATGCATCTCAATATCATCTTCTTGAACCTAAAATCTAGACATTAGCAGTAATAGATCAAAACAGTGTTGTCCACTATTACTGGAGACTCAATTGAAGATGCTGTCAATTACGCCCATGATTCAGTGTCCAACTTTTTTAATTAGAATTTCTTTTGCATTTGTAGCTGCTTTTGCTCCGATTCATTTCAATGTTCCTCTAGTTTTGTTCTAATGATCATCTCCGACATTCCTTTCACAAACTCTTCCTTCTATGATTCATTTTCAGTAATAAAACTTATAATCTTCTTTTCAGGAGTGGCCGTTTCCTCAATTTTTCAACCAATTTTTGTAAATCTTCGTTTTACCTTTTGCCAAAAATGCCACAATTATTTTATGGCTAAGCGACTATTATAAATAAAATACTTCAAAATGTTTCAAAATATGTACAAATTTTTTAAATACCTTCAAAAGGATTCAAAATACAAAAATTCAAAAATAAGAAAAAATAAATCCATATCAAATTTAAACCTAATCTCCTCTTTTCATAGCTGACAAAATATAAATGTGTGTAAATATTTGAAAAATTTCTCACTCGATACACAAAAATTTAGTTCTTTCTTCTGAAAAAATTATAATCATAATCAAACATCTGTGTGTTTTATAGGCTCTTCTTATTTTTGACGAAAAAAATCAGCATTCAAATTCCATTTCACAACTGACAAATATAAATATATGATAAAATTATAATAAATAAACGAAATACCAAATTTATATAATAACTGACAAAATATAAATGCATATTGTTACAAATCTGTAAATATTGCTTGTATTTCTCTTGAAATATCTCAGACAGAACTGAAGTACTGTGAAACTTACGCGTATTTTACGTTAAAGGTGGCATTTCCAATGATCTGGCGACTTTCTCGAATTTTTGGCGAGAAATGGATATTTTTGGAAGGTTCCATCACCGAAGCTCTAGGACCATTATTAAACGAGATAACTTGGAAGCTTCCAGAACTTTGGCGAAACTCCGAGATCCTCACGCCAAGTCGGGTATAAATACAGCCTTCCAGCATAGTGTGAGTAGTAGTGAAAACATTCAGGTTTGAATGCGAGTTCAGAGCATAGAAACTGTTATCTGTCTGAGGTATTTGAGACCTCTCCACTTGGAAGCTGTTGCTGTATATTAGCTGAATTGGAGCGACATAATTGTGATTCGTGTCGGTGAAATTTCCCTGCAATTTCTAGAAATTTTTGCGAATAAAAGTCTTATGATATTCAAGAGACTGTTTTATCGACTCTCAATCCAAATGAACCCCGAAGCGTGGTAAAACTAATGTCAGAAGTGGGTTGAAGAGTTGATGCAGCGTGTCACTAGAAAAATGGATATGGATAAAACGAACAGTCTTCTGGAAAAGTTGGCTGAGCAGATGAATGAGATAAAAACCGAGATGAAAGCTGGACAGGAGGAACTTAAGAAGGACATTGTAAGAGTGAAAGAAGAATTCTCCAATATCGTTCAAGAAAAGATGAATGTAATAGAAGATAAGGTTGCTTCGTGTGACGATAAGGTAATTACAGTTGAAAGTAAAATTTTGAAGATAGAAGAAAGTCTTGACAAGAAGGTTCGAAAAAACATTGAAAAAGAATTTGAACAGAAGTTTGGGAAAGAAATAAAAGACCACCTTGACAAACCAATTGATAAAGAAGGACAAAAATGTAAAGAAGCATTAGAGAATGTGAATAAGGAGATTGAAAGCCTGAAAAAGCAGGTGTTAAACAGACATGAGGAATCCAAAGTGACATTTATGTCTTCCCTAGCCACGATTAAACTCGCGACATTCAACGGAAAAACATCTTGGCATATATATATATAAAAATATCCTGGCAAAACACAGTTTACGATGGCATTGGAAGCTAATGGAGGGAATCCTCAAGCCAAAGCTTTTTACTTGGCAACTTCATTAAGAGGAGACGCGGCCGACATCCTCGAGATGTGCCTTTGCCTCTTCCGGGAGAGCAAAGGCATGATTTCCAAGCCCTATCGAGTGCGCTTGAGCTGCGGTTTGAGAGAAGTGTACTAAAGAATACAGCCGACTGCAATTAAAGTCCCGCTATCAAAAAGCGGGTGAAAGTCTGCAAGAATTGGCTGCCGATATTCATCGACTTTCCCTTCTAGCCTTTTCGAACTGCCCGGTTGATATAAGTCAAGATCTGGCTCTCCAGCACTTCATCGATAGTGTGCGGGATCCGGAGACACAAAAAGAACCTAGACTTGCAAATGTCAAGAGTATCGGATCTGCTTTAGTATACGCACATAAGATAGAGGCTACCCAGCAGGCCGCACATAAGGACCGACACTCAATCAGAGCAATCTCTGTTACAGATTCGGGCTTCGACTTCTTAAAGCAAATTGAAGATTTACGACGAGAAATCCGTAGCTTAAAGGAGCGTAAAGGTGGAAGAAATACGGAAATTCAGTGTTGGACTTGTGGTGCAGCCGGACACGTCCGTAGAAACTGCCAGATATGTAAAGATGGTGGAAGTAATCTTTCAACACATCAGGGAAAACTAGTATATGGCCATCTCGCGGGGCGGAGGTCGCCAGATAAGGAGAAGCCCCACCACAAAATTCTCCAGATTTCTGCAGAGAATGGCGATGACAATGGACATTACGTGATAGGACAGATTAGTAACATCTCGTGCCGTATGGTTGTCGACACTTGAGCCAATGTGACCATAATAAGAGAAAATCTGCCTCGAAAATCAAAAGTTAAGATGATCTGGGCGCCGCCCTGAATTACATTACAGACAGTGACGGGAAATAAGATTCATGTTCATGGGAAAGTCAACGTCACTATACTCTTTGGAAATATCAACTGCCACAATACGGCATTTGTAGCAGAAATTACCGACCTTGCATTCTTGGACTAAATTTTCTACGGAAATACGACTTTAAGCTGGATTTTGAAAATAGTAAAATGCATTCAAAATTTGAAGACATCACTCTTTTTGGACTACAAGCTGCACTCGAATCCAGCCAGAAAATAATAACCAAAATTGACATATCTTTATCGCCAAAGACTGAATATGTAATACCCGGTTTGGTAGCAGACAACCGAAAATTCCGATTTGGTGTAATGGATTATCCTGATACAGGCAGTGCCAGAGTGCTGGTAGCTTCATCGGTAGTGGACCTCTTAAAGCCAGTCATCCCAGTGAGAGTGGCTAACATCAGTGATAAGACAAAGATTATCCAAAAAGGAGAGGTGCTAGCAGGTTGTGCGCCTGTCACATGTGTAGACCGAAAGTGCAATAACCAGGACCTTTTTACAGACGATCTAGTCCGAGAATTGCTGAAGGATACTGATTTAGACGAAAAACAGAGGTGTGCTGCTGGAGAGTTGGTAAAAGAATTCAAAGGATTATTTTCTCAAACATCTGAGGACTTTCGAAGGACTCAACTAGTAAAACATCGAATTGATACGTGAGAGCATCCTCCTATTAGGCAGCACCCCAGACAGCTACCATTCGCTAAACAAGAAGAATTCCAAACACTAATTAAAAAAATGCAAGATAATGACGTCATTGAACCGTCATCAAGTCCTTGAGCATCTCCCATCGTCTTAGTGAGGAAGAAAGACAGCTCTACTAGATTTTGTGTGGACTATCGCCGGTTGAATGATGTCACCAAGAAGGACAGCTACCCTTTGCCAAGGATAGATGACACGCTTGATACACTTGCCGGAAATACCTGGTTTTCCTCCCTGGATCTCAAGAGCGGGTATTGGCAAGTAGAAATCCACCCTGAATATAAAGAGAAGACGGCCTTCACCACAGGACAGGGACTATGGAAGTTTAAGGTTATGTCTTTCGGCTTGTGTAATGCGCCAGCAACATTTGAACTCCTTATGGAAACAGTTCTCGGAGGACTTTCTTACTAGGCCTTTCTGGTTCACCTCGATGACATCATCATCATGGGCCGTTCCTTCGAAGAACATCTTCAAAATGTTAGACGTATACTACAAAAGCTGAAGGAAGGTAACCTGAAATTAAGCCCCTTCAAGTGCCACCTATTCAGGCGTGAAGTCACCTATCTTGGGCATATCATTTCTTGGGAAGGTGTTCGAACAGACCCGGATAAGATATCGGCTGTAAAAGACTGGAACTGCCCGACGGATGTTCACCAGCTCCGGAGTTTCTTAAGCTTATGCACGTATTACGGGAAATTTGTGAAAAACTTCTCAACAATCGCCAGACCACTCTATAAGCTGACTGAAGCGAAAGAGAAATTCATCTGGGCGCACGAGTGTGATAACGCCTTCAACAAGCTCAAAGACGCCTTAACATCTGCTCCAGTCCTGGCATATCCTGAAATTGGAAAACAATTTATTCTGGATACGGATGTAAGCCTTGAAAGCATCGGAGCTGTGTTGTCCCAAGAAATAGATGGACAGGAGCGTGTCATCGCCTATTTCAGTAAATGTCTGTCCAGACAGGAAAGAAATTATTGTGTGACCTGGAAGGAACTTCTTGCTATCGTAAAAGCCGTAGAGAACTTCTACCCTTACCTATACGGTCGAAGGTTTCTGCTCCGTACAGATCATGCTTCATTAAAACCCTCTCGATTCCAGCCGGGCGGTTTGAGAATTTACCCTATAACTTCCACGTGGGTCGGTTTGGGGCATCTGCTAGCCGTTTTATGGGAGATGGGTATTAAAAGCGGCAACTCTACTTAACACTCCAGGAGGTCCTCGTTATCTTCGACAATCGCGGCTTTTTCACAGTAGTTTCCCCTGTGCCTTTAGGCGGTAGGGGTTGAGGAGGAATTCACTAAACAGGCTGTTGGCGGATATATTGTATAGGGTGTTCATTAATTATTGTCGGGGTTTCCGTACCTCATAACTTTCAAATAAAAAATATTACACAAAAACCGATTACGTATTAGTAAATTACAACTCAAAGAATTTTACGTGGCAACAATGCGATCTTAGCGAATTTGCAGTCTGGGTAATTATGACGTCATAAATAAAAATGGCGACCGTGCAAGAAAAAGCAATGTGTGTATTGTGGTTTTTCGAAACTAAATCAGTCATAACTACTCAACGTCGCTTCAGAACCACGTACAAGAAAGATCATCCTTCGGATAATTCTATCAGACGCTGGTTAACATAATTTCAGGAAACTGGTAGCGTTCTACACCGAAAGGGAGCGGGAAGACCGAGCACATACGAGGATATGGAACATTCTCCATAACCGCCTTCAACTGAATGCCTACAAAGTGCAAATTGCGCAAGCTTTACATTTTAATATCATTAATAAAATTCTTTGAGTTGTAATTTACGAATATGTAATCGGTTTTTGCGTAATATTTTTTATTCGAAAGTTATGAGGTACGGAAACCCCGACAATAATTAATGAACACCCTATATTTTGAAGGGGTTTTAGTTTCCATTTTCATGTGTTGTTAGCTCAAAATTTGAAAGATTTTATGGCCATTTATAAGAAAATTTCCACTGAAGTGCTCTGTTAACGATGAATGATATATAAGGATACCGACAAGTTGTTTATTTTTCGGATAAGCATCAGAAGCTCTTTTCAGTATTAAGACTATTGTAATGATATAAAGTCAAGCTATTGCATTGTCACTGCGGCCTATTCACATCGCAGTTTTCTCACAAAATGTGTAGCGACTCTTGTTACTGTAGATGGAAGTCGTTTTACACTCCAAGCGTCTTATTCTGTCATCAAAGGACTGTCGGAATTTCTGAGGCCGAGTAAACTACCGCTTCCAAAATAGAATTACAAGACCTCCCCCCCCCCAAAAAAAAGACTGAAGGTATTCTTTATCGCCCCCTTTACAGAGTGAGATAAGTTATATAAATACTGAGTTCCTTTTTCGAATGCCATTCTGAAAATTTCTCTTCAGTTGTGAATTTCTACTCGTTATTTTATGTACGGTGAATCGGGTTTTTGGATTATCAGAGTAATTTTTGTATTGAAACGCTTATTATTTCTTCATTATGAGTAAAAGAAATCGTGAACACACTGAAGAAGAAATTAAAGCAATTTTACTTGCTTTTGATGAAAGTGACAGTGATCTATCAGCGAAGATGATGGTTGGCCAAAAAATGACACTTGAGCTGATCTCTCGTTTATTCTAAGCAAAGAAGCAGGAGATGAAACTAACGAGGGTCAGATGAACGAGAGCGATAGGGATAAGAAGTCAAAAAATTTTATATAATGTACATATTATCAAATTTTCAAATGATTCCCTCATGCGTAAATTTGTGGAAATTGAATATTAAACTTTCTTTCAAAAATTTATCTTGTCTTAACAATACTATAAAAAACTTCACATAACATTTTAAAATCAGAATTCAGCTTAAAAAATTCAGCATGACAGTTCATACTAAAAAAAGTAATATTTATGATGAATGTAATTTTAAATGTGTCAAATCTTCATATTTAGTTTATGAAGAATGTAATGATTTAGTGAAATGTTCAGGCCGAAAACTGAAGGACTGTATTTGCGAAATATATTTCGCTGAGTAATTTTTTCCCCGAATTTTATTTCATAAATTTTTGTATTTCAGTATTAAATGAAGTTTTAAAAATGTTATATCATCTATCGAAACAATTCGATAAGAGATGAGAGATAATGATAAGATAATGATTCGATAAGATAATGAGAGATGAGATTAATGAGATGAGATTTAATGTAAAAGCAAGAATGAAAAAGGTTTTGGGAAAAATTGTGAAACTTCTTTAAAAATTTAATTAAAGTTCTAAAATTTTTCTCTTAGTATCATTATCGAAAATGCAAAATAATATTTTATATTTAAAAACTCAATGCAAATAATCGTTTATACTTAAAAAAAAAAAAGAATGCTAAAGACAATAAAAAAATCTTAGCTGAGCGTTGAAAGAACGTATTATTTTCGAAACATCTTTCAAAAAGAGTAATAACATTTTTTTTATTCAACGATTGTTTTTATTTCGGTATTAAATGAAGATTTAAAACATTATCTCGTCTATCTAATCTATCTCGTCTAATTGCATTGACATCTATACTATGTAAAAAAATGTACTAATTGCATTGATATACGCACAATGTATGTTCTAAATTACTATGTAAAAAATTTTTATATGGTAATATATGGCATATTATTTAATTTTGGCAAAAAAAAAAAAAAAATGTAAAAGTCTATTGAAAATTAGATGAAACATAAAGATGTTTTTGAAATTGCTAGTAAAGCCAGTTTTTATTTAAATGGTTTGGAAGTCTAACATAAAACTTACCAAAAAAAAAGCTTATTTTCTAAATTATAGAATAAATTTCAAATTTTTTGTAAAAAAAAAAATACCCCACAAAGATGATGAGCGAAACACTTCACACTAAAAAATATAAATACATTAGAATAAAACTTTTAAGTTGATGGAAAATGAATCTCGTTGTCTAAAACCGCAAGGCAATTATTCAAGGTAGAGCAGTCGACAACTTGATTACTCCAGAGTGCGGGGGGAAGGGGGAACTGCCTCTCAGCTAGGAAGCGTCCATGTCTTCTAGAGACACGCTGAGAAAGTCTGGATGTTAAAGGGAGTGCCGCTTGAAAAGTGCTTGGATGTTAAAGAGTTAACCTGGCTACTGAATTTTAAAAATCCAGAAGGTCAAATAGCCAGGTGGGAACAAAGATTACAGGAATATGACATGGAAATTCGCCACAGAAAAGGATCAGCACATGGAAACGCAGATGCTCTTTCGAGAAGACCCTGTTCGGAGAACTGCAAATACTGCTCTAGGGTTGAAAAGAAATTTGGCATAATAGATCCTGTAATTCGCCTAGTTACGACTCCATCAACATCAGAATCAAATCTATGCAGTGACGAGAGCGTCTGGAAAGGTCGACTAGCTGATCCTGAAATAAAAGTAATCATTGATTTAAAGAGTCATCAGACGGAAAGCCCAGCTGGCAAGACATCGGATCTTTCCATCCTACAACGAAGCGTTACTGGGCTCTTTGGGATTCTCTCCATCTGAGAAATGGTGTGCTGTATCGCAAATGGGAGTCTGACGACGGAAAAGGATTCAGGTGGCAATTAATACTCCCAAAGGCAAGAGTATAGACAGTCCTTAAGGAACTCCATGGCAGTCCAACTGGAGGTCATTTTGGTGTTATGAAGACCTTACAAAAAGTTCGAGAGCGCTTCTACTGGAACAATGTGCGAAATGACGTGGAGAAGTGGTGTCGCACATGTGATCCATGTGCTGCACGTAAGGGTCCGAGAAAACGCACTAAAGGAAGACTGCAGTTGTATAATGTGGGAGCACCTTTCGAACGAATAGCTTTTGATATCCTGGGTCCTCTTCCCTGGTCATCAGATGGCAACAACAACATCCTGGCTGTCATGGATTACTTCACTAAATGACCTGAAGTTATTCCATTCCCGATCAAGAAGCTCCGACTGTTGCAGAGATTTTAGTTCAACACTGGATCTCAAGATACGGAGTTCCTCTATAACTGCACTTCGATCGAAGAAGAAACTTCAATTCTGCAGTTTGCAGGAGACTGTGTGAGATACTCGGCATCGACAAAACTCGTACAACAGCTCTACATCCTCAGTCAAACAGCAGCTAGAGAGGTTCAATTGGACCATCCTGAACAGCCTCTCACTCCTGGTATCCAGCAATCAACAGGACTGGGACAAGAAATTTCTTCTTTTCCTACTTGCCTACAGAAATGCCGTTCACAAGACTACCGGCTATCCCCCATCCCAGATGCTCTTCGGACGTGATTTTCGTCTGCCTGCAGATCTACTATTCAGCCGGCCTCCAAATGCTCCCTTGGCGCCTGAAGAGTACGTCGAGAAACTCCAGACACGGATGGAGGAGATGCATGATCTGGCCAGGGAAAAAATCGGCATGGCTTCAGAGAAGATGAAGACCCGATATGACGCAAGATCAACAGGACACGACTTCCACGAAGGAGACCAAGTGTGGTTCTGGAATCCGAAACGTCGCAAAGGACTTTCTCCGAAGCTGCAAACCAACTGGGAAGGTCCTTACACAGTCCTTAAAAGACTGAATGACGTCGTGGTACGGATACAGAAATCACCACACTCAAAATAGCTAGCCCCTTACCTTGGCCAAGGCGATTAAGATCCTTTAAGTTCAGACCATAGTCACTAATCATTTTGTAAATAGTGTAAATCATTTGTCTTTTCTAATTTCTTAATTTTGCTGTTTTAGTATTGTAATTTATTTTTGTATTTGCTCACGTATTTTGAAATTATTGCGCTGTATGGGATTTTGAGTATTTGTTATTTTATATTTGTTTGTTGTGCGAATTTTGTCTTCCTGTAAGTAAAAGCCTCTTACTCAGGGATTGTACTGCCCTGGACGTGCAGTCTTTGAGGAGGGGGCAATGTTACAAATCTGTAAATATTGCTTGTATTTGTCTTGAAATATCTCAGACATATCTGAAGTACTCGGATTTTGGCGAAGAATCGAGAAACTTACGCGTATTTTACGTTAAAGGTGGGATTTCCAGTAATTTTGACTTGATTTGGCGAGAAATGGATATTTCTGGAAGGTTCCATCACCGAAGCTCTAGGACCATTATTAAACGAGATAGCCTAGAAGCTTCCAGAACCTTGGCGAAACTCCGAGATCTCCACGCCAAGTCTGGTATAAATACAGCCGCCCAGCATAGTGTGAGTAGTAGTGAAAACGTTCAGGTTTGAATGCGAGTTCAGAGCATAGAAGCTGTTATCTGTCTGAGGTATTTGAGACCTCTCCTCTTGGAAGCTTTTGCTATATATTAGCAGAATTGGAGCGATATAATTGTGACTCGTGTCAGTGAAATTTCCTGCAATTTCTAGAACTTTTTGCGAATAAAAGTCTTATGATATTCAAGAGACTGTTTTATCGACTCTCAATCCACACGAACCCCGAAGCATGGTACAATATATTAATTTTGAAATGTATCTCACAAAGTTTACAATAAATTCTAGTTCCTCCTGAAATCAAGAATACACTAAAGAATTAAACACCGGGGTATTTTATTTTTTCTTTTGTATTTTGTATATTGTTTGTTTTTTATTTTTTATTTTATCTTTACAATACGAAATAAAAGTTATATACTGACATGTTTATTATTATATTTTCTTATTCGGCCGATATATTTGCCGAAGTATTAATTAATCACTGATGTGTTTATTACTTTTCTCTGGCGAGAAATTAGATTTGCTCGACTACAATATAGTGTAGGTCTGCTTATCTACAAAATACGTTTAAAACAGCTATATTTTAACCATCTGAGACAAAATATGAACTCAAAAGATTATAAAATTAAACTTTTTTCAATTCAGTAATAACTAAAATTGTTTTAGAAAATAAACAACTAGCTTATTTTCTTCTCGTTGCGAGAAATTGTAACTTTTACTTCGAGATAGCTTTGCTCAGATAATTAAAATGGATATTTAAAATGTAGGAACATGATTTGAGTTGCGTTCTCACCTGTTCATGTTCTGTCGTCTATGCCTGTAAAGATTCTCTGGGACATTTATTCTAGTTGGATTTTGCGCTATGATAGTTGCATTTCAAAATATCTACACTCGCAAGAAAAAGTCTGTGTAGTAGCAAATATAGAAGAATATTAGAACTTGGCAAATATAGAAGAATTAAAAAAACATTATAATGATAATATCGATTTCATTTTTATTTATTTCTAGCTGTACCCAGCCACGCGTTGCTGCTGCTCAGTCTGGTTTAAATTGCAAAGAAAGAAAAGAGAAAGCGCTTGTTTCAAATATGATTAATTTTACAATGCTTGTGTGTATACAGTATTTTTTTTGCTGTTCCTTTGTCTGTGCACCTATAATGATTGTCTGGTTTGCCAACTCTTGAGCACTCGACATATAATAGCCCATGTGAGAAGAATCGATGCCTAGATCTAAACCGTACAATTCTAAAGATTAGTTCAGAGCATTGTTGATAGTGGTTGGAAATTCCATTTGAATTGAAAATTTCAATTACTTAATATGAAAATGCATATTTGTTGAAATCTCAAGAATGCGAAGAATGATGACATCATCACCATTGAAAGGTCGTTGCTTCTTTACAACGTTGCTTATTAATTGTTTTTACTGCAAGCCACGGCCATTGTAGAGCTTTGTTTTGTTGATATCATCGGAACATGATAATTAGCGTGATGATTTTCAGTTCTAATACCTGCAATGGCACCCTTAGCAGGCCAAATGAATTAAATTCATATGCTTCCATAATAGGATCAATGGACTAGTATTTGATTGCCTCGATTTAAATGTTAAATTAAATAATATTGTTAAGCTCATAAATATATTTGTTTTTGATCGCAAAAATAGCTCATTCATTCAGCCAGTCATGATTCTTGTAATTGGTTTGAATAGTGAGAAATACTTTTTCAACCAATTCTTTTGATGTTACTAAAATGCAGAAGTTATGTGGCGATGAAATTCATCCTGATGTCAGATCAACTGGCACTATTCCATTCCCAATTTCTGGCAATTGATATGAGAACATCTCAGGTAATCAAAAGTTTTGCAGCTGGACAAGTATATTTATTGTTAATTACAACGTCTTTATGCGTCACCATAAACCAAAGTATTTCAGGCAAGCATTTATTTCATCCGCTGGTGACAATCAAGGAATAACAGACAATATTTGCGTGAAATTTCCTACAAGCAATATTAATGCGTTCCCAAATGGTCTGATGTTTCTACACAAAGCTTGTAATAATCGATGAAGACCCTCGAGCGAATGTTTATGCCCCATTGTGCATTATCCCAAATAATAAGTTTGAATTTTTGCAATAATTTTCCAATGCCAACTGCTTTGGAAATGTGGCACTTGGGAGTTTTAATGAATTGCATGTTTAATGGCAATTTCATAGTGGAATGAGTAGTTCTTTCAACCAGTAGTCCCTCCGACTTCTGGTAGCAGTGTCGCAGACATTTTAGGCACAAAAGCTAAAGCTGTATCATTTTGGAATGGCATTACTGTCAGAATCAATCTAATTAAGAAAGTTTTACTAGTTCCTTCTGCCGCATCGAAGAAAAAGATTTATCTAGTCTATTTTTTTACAATAGGTATTATTTGATCGTAAATGTAATTTTAGCTCAAGCTGTTTCTGATGAATGTTTAATTTCATTTACTAAAAAAGATCATCCGTATTGTAATTTTGTTCACTTCGCATTTTTACATTGAACGAAGCAACTGCAGAATAGAATTTCCACTTGATTGAAGACTTTTTAGACGAAACGAGTTTTAATAATAAGAAGCATAAATTGATTGAAAATTCTCGAGTGATAAACATCTACAAAGATAGCTGGAATTACATATTTAACTTTCCAATTTTCTACATATAAATATGCATGTAGATACTTTTATGTTGTGTTGGTAAACTTTTATAGAAGGAAATCGAACACATTACTGTCTCAGAGAGTACAAAAGGCTACTTTCGAATTTCTTTGCGTCTGCCAAAATTCCTCAACAGTGAAAATGCATCATCTTCATTTTAACTTCTTCATAGCTCATTCTTTTATCAATCGGTGAGACATCAGTTCTCTTCTATGCTACGTTTTAATATATTGAGCAATCCACCAACGGAGTTTCAGACAGCATGTATCTGCAAAAGTTTTACTCAAAAATTTGAGAGGTGAACATAAGCCCTCATGATTTATTCTTATTACACATGTTCAATCTCTTCCAATTTGAACAGCGGGACTGTATGAATTTTTCTCCTCAACCGAGTATCGCAATACAAACTGCTTCGCAAATGAGTAACCTGTGTAAACGCTAAGCAAACCGTCATGAACTGGTAGAATCGATGTATCTCCCCAGGATGTTATTGCCTTCTGTTTATATCGTTCTGAATAAAAGACACGCATATGGTTCTCTGTGACCAGCAGAACAATTTATTACTTACCCTACACTATATTTCCTACAAGGGTTTATTTTCCCTATCCTTTGGTTCGCTGTTTACATTCATTCATTTATTTTTTATAAGAAAAAGAAATTGGAGAAAATTGTACATTAGGGAGGGATTATCTTTGGAACAAGGCTGTGTTGTCACAAATTTGCCTTTAGTTTAGCATTAAGAATTCTCAAATTTACTGGACGTATATCCAGTAGATTTTGAGGCCCCGCAGAATCTTCAACACCTTCAGTCTAATCCTATCTTTGCGCCTGTACGGAAGACCGCCCTTGACCTTGGTAGTAAATGGGATCACATTAATACTATTCAGTTCATCAACTCAAAAATAAGCGTTTCTTCGGAAAAAGATTTCAGTCAAAAGTTTATTTTTAAAGAAACCTTATCCGATCAGTAGTAAAACCTGGAACACCCTCTCCACATTCCTTCTCTTCCTTTCATGCATCACCAGCACTCTGGTATTTGTGCACCAACATACGTGTATGTTTATTAAAATAAATATTTTTGCATGCCACCTTTGTTTAGATTTCTTCTTGAACAGCATGAATCATTTTTCGGAAGAAATATGATTTTTTTTTTTTTATAACTGGAAAAACATCGGAATTTTAAATAAAAGTTAGTATTTAAACTTTTTCAGAAAAATATATGAAGTTGCTAATCATTTTAAGCTGACTTTTATGCTCAACAACTTGTATATAAATTATTCTTAAGGTTGAATGTGTCGCCTTCGATTCTGGAAGACTGAAAAAGAAAACATCATTCCACTTTACTTTTCTCATCTCACATAGGGGCAAAACTTGGGATAGTCATAATGGATCCTAATTAAAATGAATAAGGCAAGGAAATTTTAGTCATACATTTTTTTTCTTCCTCTGTAAATTCACCAGGTCACTGATCTGAGCCCAGATTACTAAGATGGAATTTTTGCCCTTATCCAAAACGTGGTGTAAAGAATTTGACCCGGAAATTGCCAGAAGATAGATGTCAGCACCATATTGGTGTAGATCAAAAATATGATGACATCATACGGGTAGTACGTTTGGCAGACGGAGGTTTTTTTTTCGGAGGGAGTCAGCGTGGTGTTGTGCTACGTGATGTTGAAAGTAAAAGCCATTGATGCCTTGTGACGGTGTTCTATCTTGTGGATTAAAATTATGGTCGTGAGAATGGATTTACAAATATTGTAATGTATGAATTTCCAGTTGTTCATATGTTGTGAATGTTTTTATGCTGTGTGTTTTGTCCGACTGCGATGTTATAAATAAACAAATTTAAAAGACAAATTTGGCCTAATCACTGTATTTTGATGACATCACAGTGGGAAGCGTACAGCAGAATGCTGGAGACTTTAGAGATTTTATTTATGATACCTTAAATAAGTTGTCTATGAAAAAAATATTGGCTTAAAATTTTTCCGTAGAAATGTGTCAGAGTTAAAGAATTAACCGCAGAGTGGTTTCTAACAAATTTTTTAATATTACTACACAAAATCAATACTTAAAACTGTCTTGATTTATAAATTTTATAAATAAAAGCATTCAACTAATTTTTCCCCAGTGTATAATGATTGAATATTTTATTTCTTGTTATGTTTACGCATTTATAAATACGACTGGATGTGCAGAAAAAAATTTATTTTTAAATGGAGTCACAAAATATTTTTATAACTGAAGCGGCGTCTCGAGTAAACAAAGCTTAACATTAGAAGGATTGAAATAAAAATTTCTTATTTTGTAATTCAGATGTTGATGAACTGATTATAAGCATCAGTTCACTTGAATTGTTGTACTACAGTACACTCCCGATTATCCGCGGAATTGGGTGGCGCGGCCGCCGCGGATAACAAAAATCGCAGATAATCCGAAAAGCTCCAAAAACGGGTATAGCAAAAGAGAAAACAGCCATTCCAACTTTGAAAAATCGTTTTATGCACAATAAAACGTAAAATAAACAGCAGGAAATGTTTAACTAACGCTTAATATTTTAGAATATCATTCAAAGCTAACCTAAAATGCATTTTGTTAATGAAAACAGAAAAGTGCTTAGTATTTACGAGATGCGTCAAGGATATACAGAAAAATTAATACATATGTACTGTTTTAATACTGTAATGTATTATGTAATTACAAAAGTATAACTGTAAAACTGCACCTTTTTGAAAAAATCAGCCAAAAAAAAAAAAACAACAACTTTGTGCGGCAGGCGCGGATAATCCGCACCGCGGATAACCCGCCCGCGGATAATCGGGAGTCTACTGTACTTCTTTTTCTATGATAACTATAAAAAAAAATGTTCTCTACTGACACATATCATTTATAAAAAAAAGCAAAGGTTAAAAAAAAAATTTTTTTTTTAAATCCCATATTAAAGCGGGCTAGTTGGTTTTATAATTGGTGTTTCTCCCCTGCTCTGAAGATGATAGTAATAAGTACCTACACAGATTTTGCTTTTTTAAATTCAGAATTTTGTATATCAAATTATCCTTTCATAAAAGGCAGACATTTTCTATTTAAAAAGAATATTATTCATAAAATTTATGGGAAGAAATGAATTAATGAAAAACTAATTCATAAAATGCAGAAGAAATTTTCAAAATTCTAAAAAAAAATTATTGTGAATTGAAATTTTACGTTTTATGCATATATACACAGTCACGAAGGAAAAATTAAATCTCTTTGCAGTCCAATCTATTCAGCTGTTGTCCTTATATACGGTCCACAACTTTTTGCTTCAGTGTCGAGCTAGTAATGACTACAATCAAAGTTTTTATCAATATATGGTTCTCAATAGTATGCTGAGGTTAAAAACATGTCCTTGCAATAGGTTATTTGAATAGTTTTGTGCTTAGTCTGTTGATTATTGTAACACGAATATTATATACGAACCAATAATATATATATATATATATATATATATATATATATATATATATTTGCACAAGAAAATATTCTTTTAATTCCTTTCATGATTATTTAACTCCATTTTTTTGATTCTCCTTCTTCTAACGTTTTATATAGATTGCTATTAATTGCATAAAATTTTGGTGAATTTGCGCAGTTTACTTTGTACCACCACTGACACGAAAGCTTTTCTTGATTGAAAATTGTCCCATTAGGGCAAAGAAAACTGCTTTGCACTCCGCCATCTTGACACAGATGAACCACCTAAGTAGAAAAAAATAAATAAATATAAAATAAGCATTGAAAAATTTTTCATGTAATTTTTGAAAATTATATACGATATTTTCATATTAATCTCTTTACCAACTACTCATATCTTCAACATCTAATAACAATAATCTACACCTAGTGATAGAATCTCAGCTTCAGAAGCGGAAGGTCGTAGATTCAAGGTAATTCGGCTATCGATCCGCAAATATGAGCATCTGGTTAAATCTGTCTAGGGTAAAACTTCCTGCCTTTGATAACTAAAAGTTTGGAGAAAGGGTGCTTGCTGGCTCAGATGTCATTTGACACTGGTTTAAAATGAATAAATCTAACCCAAAACGGCTCACGCGTAACTTTAAAGCAGAGTGTTTATATAATTAAACGAAAATGCATCATTCACCGTTTCTTTTTTCGAGGTAACTAATGACAGAATTTTTAAAAATAAAATACTGAAGTTGTAGCCAGATATTGAATTCGAACGCTTTAATGATCATACCAAAATCCCATTCCAAATCGTGCGTCTTTCTTGAAGTTTACATCCATATTCTAAACAATTATATGAAATTTCATTTTAACGAAAACTAATTTCTTTTAATATTCTTGATTTCTAGGAATAACTATTCTCATACACGATCTGTATATTAATCTTCACTAGAATATTGAATGTACTATCTGATCAAAAGTGTCCGGAATTACTTTGTTAATTTGTGCATTCGGAATTACTTTTTTTACTATGCAGAAAGGTTGGACAAACTGCACTTCGAGCAAATAAAGAATATGTTTTTACTCACATTGTTCAGTGAAGATTTCGGATATTTATGATTAGTCATAAATTAATGAAGAAGAAATCGGTTTGGGTTCACCTTGTTTCGTAGAAAGCTGATAATCTGGGATTTTTATAAATGATTTTGCTTAATGTGAGTAATACTTAGATGCATTTTCGTAAACTTGGCATATCTATTCGAGAAGATATAAATGCATTTTAAGTCGCAAATTTTGCCATGAATTTTTTGCTAATAACATGCAGAATTTTCAATTAAATCACATAACACTTACAGAATATGTGACGATGGGCCATCGATACATTATTATAGTGAAATTAAAAGTAAATACTTTGAAAATAATTTTTAACTATGCATGTCGCCAAACATAGAAATTTTTTTTTCTTATAATATCAAAGGCAGATATATAAAGCAATTTATATAAAAATTTCAGTTGAATATCATTATGACTAGGAAAGATGTAATATTACAGCTAGCTGGTTTTCAGTTGTTCTCTAACTGAAGCAAAATGATGCGGTGTTTTCTACATATTGATAATTTATTTTGAATAATCAAATAATTGTATTGAATTGTATAAAAGTTTAAAAAATGCTGAATACTCTTGCATATAAATTAAGTGCTTAATTTAAATTGCAGTAAATTAAACATCACACGTAATAAATTTCATTACGCTGATAAGAAGTTGCAAATTATGATAATCTATACTTATAATAAAGCTCAATGTGTGTGTGTGTGTGTGTGTGTGTGTGTGTGTGTTGGAGCTCTACAGGCCAGACCATTCAACCTACAGCTACCAAATTTGGCACGTGTATACCTTGGAGGCCGGGAATGTGCACCTGGGGATTATTTTTTCGAATTTTTAATTAGAATTTTATTTATTTAAAAAATAAGCGAAATTTTGGCGTGTGTCTGCTATAACTTCCGAAAATATTACCGCACTAAAAAGATTTTTACATGAAATTAAAGATCAAAAATTTATCTTTTAAATGATACCAATGTTTTAACCTTAAAATTAAATTTCTATTTTTAATGAATTTTTAAATAAATATTTTAACTATATTTTTCAACAATTTTTTTCGTACAAAATAAAAATAAAATTTAAGCTGCACGAGCACGTATCGCATTCATGGGAAAAAATTAGCTTTTTTCAAAGTGTTGCCATCACATTGATTAAAGCTCCAACTAAAAATAAATTAAATCTTTTTGGAAATGAAATCTGCAAAAATATAATTTTCGGCACGTGTCTGTAGGAAATGAAACAAATATGAAATATTATTTTTTTAAAAAATAAATTCAGGAAAAATAATTTTATGATCTTTTACACTCTCTATATTATTAATCCAATAAATCAGTTTTAAGGCAAGTTTTGTTTAATATGAACAGGATATCCATTCAAATCAGGGTCACACAGCTAATTTGTAAACCTTTAGTAAGACACAGATCTGCTAAAAGGGTCTAAATGGAAAATGATTATATAAATGCTCTAATAAATAACGAATTTTTGATTTTACATAAAGCTTCTGCTGTGGAAATCACGAATAACAATGTTCTTGAAACACTAATATTTTAAACAAAAGGAGTTAATTTCCAATCAACTAAATTTTTCACATAAACTGACTGATTTATGAAAATTTGAATATCATTATTCAATAAAAAAAAAGGATAATTTTAGATTTTCCATCGATCGTTTCAAAGAAAATACGCCAATCAGCGCGCAGGTTTCTCAAGATTAATTGGCCTAAGATTATGAAAATGTTGAGTTTTTCTAAATTTTTAACATTCAAAACTTCATAAATAAGTCTTAGTTGATCGTTGAAAATAGAAACATTCATTCATTCATTTATTTAAAATTTGGTGTGTCCAGAATATTTCTCAGAATCTGATACCTTACTGCATTAAATTTAGACTTCATAATATTTGAAATATATTTATAGGCCGGAACAAAATATTTTTATTGATTTCATTTCAATCCTTTTGAAAGCAAAACTAAAAACTGACTTTTATGCTGAATCTGAGAAATTTTTGTTGAATTATTGTTTGAGATATTACATAAATTATAATTATGATATATTATAAATTATAAATACCGAGCGATTCTGTTTGCAATACTCATATTCAATAATAATAATAATAATAAAAATAACAATAAAAATGATAAATAAAATAAAAAGCTTGGTTTCATTAAAAAATATCTTTATACTAATTGCAATTTCAGCATTTCCACTTTAAATTAAAGTTGAAGTTTTATTGGAAATGACAACACATTAGGAAAATATATATAGTAAATTGAACGAAACGATCTAAACAACAGAATAAATTTGGTATGACTATCAAAATTTGAAGATTAAGAATGTTTTGTTTGAGAATCTATTAAGAGACCAGTTACTTAAAATATTTAATTGAAAATTGTAGCTAGCGGTAATACTGGCGAACCGGCTGGTCGCCAAAGGCGGCTAGTAAGGTAATAAAACATCTTATTTATAACGGACTAATGTACTGGTATTTAAGTGAGATGGAGCATTTAGCATATTTATAGCCTTTATACATCTCAGTATCCCGATATTTTTGATCTGATATTATAATATATATATATAAAATTATATCAATTAGAAGAATTCTTTTGGAATATTAATGGATGAATAGAATATTTAATATTAGGCTACAAAACCTTGAGATTCTGATAAAGACACTCTAAGCAATTTGGTATTTTAATCATACTTGTAAGATATTTTAATTTATGAGGAATTCTTTTCTTATAATAATCATTGTATCTTAATTTTTTTATAATATTGCTTGATTTTCGATGAAAAATACTATTTCCGGCTTTTGATTACACTATAAAATGGTGTTTAAAAACTTTTATTTTTATTATTTTCTGATTTCTCTCTTTAATATTTTTCAAATTTTATTATAATAAGTACAATGGAATCTAAAAATTAATATTTCTCAAATTTCCATCCAGAGGGTATCATACTTATACAACCAATATTTAGTTAAACTAATGCCTTTATTCATAGTCAAGATCTTTAAAATTATTAAAATTCCGCAGTTTCAACAATTATACAAAATTTAGGAATTGTAAACCAGGAAATGAATGAAAACCTATTGCAAAATTGCATTCTTACAGATATGAAAGATTTGATATTAAATAAAAGTTTTTAATAAACTTCACTCATTTATTGACCGATTATAAGTTGTAATATTATGCAATTCTTTATCCTTAGCTCCGCGACAAAAAATTCAAACATAATACATGTATTTACAATGTAAATAAACTAATTAATGTAGCAAAACATTTGAATAGGAAAAAATGAGACGTCTTTGTTTATATAAATTAAAGAAATCAGCAAATGAAAAAATAAAAATATAATAAAAATAGAAAATATATTGTTAGAATTGCGCTAACCACTCTTTACGTACTAAAATTGCTTTGTGTCCCCAAACTTAATTTACTGAATATGAAAGTCGTGAATACATCACAAATTTGGAAATTTTTCATAAAGCCACGAAAGTTATTTAACCCTTTATCTACCGACGTTACTTATAAGTACCAATCACTTTAAAACTTTATAGCACAACAACCATTACTTATATTCTGATGGTACGTTTTAGAAACAGTCTTTTAACTCTACTTTTTCATGATAGATGGCAGTAGTTGTTCTAGGCTGATGAATTTTGCGAGGAAGAAAGCTATTTTCGAATGGACATTGTGTTCTTTTGCTGCCATTTTGTACGGATTGCTACTCTTATCTTTTCTTTGCTATAAATATATAATATCAAACCAAATTTAAGTGTTGTATTTTTTTTTAGTTATTTATTCATTCTGTATTGTCTTAGAATATTATTTGCTCAATCATTATAAGATAACAGATTATGTAATGTGATTAACGGTCGAATTATTCGGTTGTACTTATAAGTACCGCCAGTACACGTAGTGTTGGCGAAAAACTTGTTTTCATTTTGTCCATGTAATTATGTATAGTATTTCTGTTTGTTATAATGTAATTATGAAAGTGTAGTGTAACAATATGTTTTAGTATTTTTTATACATTTCAATTATAGATTTATTTATTTATTTTTTACTAACACTGTCAAGAGCATTTGAAAATGTTAGTATTGAATGTGAATTTGCTTTTGCATTCGAAATAAAAAAAATAAGCTAGATTTTACTTGCAAAGTCCAAAGAAGATTCAAAGATGGTATGAAAATTGACGTTACCGCACCCATTTTTGTAAAAGACTATAATGGACACATGGGGGGAATTGATAAAGCCGACATGTTACGTGCTATTTATGATAGGGACAGGAAATCGAAAAAATGGTGGCACAAACTTTTTTTTTTTTTTTTTGCTATGCTAGAAATGGCATATGTAAATTCATATATTGCATATGTGGAAATGCGTCGTGAGGAAATGTCGTCCCTCGAATATAAGCGCTGCATTACCAAAGGATTACTAACAAAATCAAAACCACAACCAAAACGAAAAGGGAGACCTAAATCTAATGGAGATGAGCAAACTTTTTGTGCAAAAAAGAGAACAAAAGGAAACTTGTCTGTTTCTAATGATTTTCGTTTAGAAAATAAAGGATATTATTGGCCAACATTCGTGTCGAATCAAGGACATTGTGAATTCAGTGCACTCAAAAATATTCAATCAAAACCACATTCAAAATGCTCAACTTGTAATATATTTTTGTGCGTAAATGAAAAAGAAATTGTATTTATGATTATCATCAAATGTGAATTTCTACCTATATTATGTATAAAATAAAATTATATCAATTTGATAATTTCTTTGTCTTCTTATGAGTGTTTTTTGGTTATTTAGCATTTTTAAGAGGTTAAATTTCATTAGAAATATCATCCGTAATTTTTTTCTATTATGAGGAAATTTATACATAGTGTACTGACGGTACTTTTAAGTACCACTTTAATTAATTAGTTCTAACAAATGAAATTTCGCACCGGGGAGATTTTTTTCTTGTACATTCTTTAATTATCAATATGGCAGCTAAAAAAAATATATTTATGAAGAAAATTTCAGTAGTTCATAATACAGTAGATAAAGGGTTAAAATGCTAATGTCTGCTCAAAAGTTTGTAGATTCTGGAAATGTCATTGCTGCATATAGTGAATAAACTTACATTAATTATTCTCAAAGCTATTTTTGCAAATTTATTTATGCATCTTAGAATAAGTATTTACTTTATTCTTTTTCTATGCGATTGAAAAATTCCACCGGTTTTTTAAAAAAATACTCCATAGTGTAAACTTTATGAGTCACAGCTGAAATCATGTAGAAATTATGTAAATTCCTTTCACTAACAATGTCAAGATTAGTTCATAATTGTGATTTGCAACACAATATCAAATGAAAGACTCATATCTTTAATTCGTGCTTGGTAGCTATTTTACGATGGATTAAAATTATGCGTACAGCAACAAAAAAAGTCATTCATTTGATGGTACTTACTTGACAAGATGTTTCCATATCAGCATAGTACCCATTGTACTCTTGTTCAATGCATGAAAATGCAGTTCTAGGTATGGTATGAAAAGTTGGGTAGTCAACTAATGCCTCCCCTGGAATTTCATCACCATCCGTATCTTCAGGAAGAGCAGCAAGCGCTAATTTGGCCGGTTTGTAATTATGATTATTCTGCTGCTGTCTAGAAGGCTGGGCCTGAAACATTTGTTTGTTAACTTAAAAAAAAATTATAGGAAATCAAAAACGAATATCGCCAATAGTATTAATCAAAATGATTAATTTTGATTTAATAAGCATCTACTGACTACCATACAAAATAAAAGTGCAAAAGCATTAAAAAAAAACAATCTTGCTTTATTTAACATTTTTAAAAATTCGCTGAAAGATTTGATTTCATGGAATTTAAATGCTTTAAAAAGACTATTTAACTCAGTGACTGAATACTATTTTGCATATTGTATTCATCGCTTCATAGCGATTTATAAACGATTAGCGCATTGTTCAGAATGTGCGATAAAAAATATCTTTTTATAAATTATTAATGAACTAAGTACATTGTATGTCATTCATATTCAATTTAAAACTCATTAAAAAAGTTACCAAATACTTTGTGTATGACTTGAATACATTATATTAATTTATATTTTTTGCTATAGATTAATATTTTTTAATATTTATTTAATATGAATTTTGACAAAGTTTTTTTAAGATACTTACGCTTGCGTCTCCCAAACATTTTTACCAAAAAGCTTTTAAAACACTTTGAATCATTATTTTGATAATATAAATTTTGTACGTCACCTTTCGATGAATTCGTTATCAGTTCTGCTTAGTTCTATTAGACGAAAAAAAAAATTAAACTTGAAAGTTCAGAAATTTTGAATCGAAATCCTTTGCAAAAAGGAACTTTTGCCAGAAAATCGCATAAGTTTTTTATTCATTTGGTTTCGATATTGATATATAAATTTTGATTAATTCTTTTTGAACTAAATTTTGAATTGGTTCAATTTTCTCAAAAAATTTCCCTCCCGAAAATAGTCCAGGAAATAGCAGATTCTTTTTCGTTTTTTTTTTTTTTTTTTCAAAATGATATTTATTGCATTTTAATAAAATCCGACTACAATAAGATGATGCTTCTTGAAAATTTTATTTCATATTTATTTTATTCCAACGCTGTCGTCCTCTTTCGTTAAACATTTCTTTATTATGGCAACAAAATATTGAAACAAATTACAAATCGATATTTATCTTACATTTTTGTTCTATATATTTCCCATCAATTCCTTTTTAATTTTGGATTTTGTTGGTGTGCTTGCATAATTAGACTTTATATTTTCCCTTTCTTGCGAGATATCGGCAAGTAACAAGAAGGTCAAACATTCAGTTATAGAGGAAAAACCTTCTATTAATTTTATACATTTTTCTCTTAAAAGGATTTCCAAGGTCGTCGTCCCCCTTCAGAGCTGCGTCTGTTTGATTTTCCAGATAGTGAACTATCAGATTTTATACGAGCTAATTTCAAAGATTCTTTTACAGGTTTGATCCATAAAAAATACTGCAAAATAAATTATCATTGTTTAAAAATGGCAGTAAATAAGTGCAGAAAGCTTGTTGGTTGGATGGATGGATGTCATAATATATCGAAGTCTGTTAAAAATAATCTAACATCTGTCATTACAAGTGCATCAGATCAACGCTGAAACTGTTTAAACTCGATGAAAGAGCTCTAGGATTAGAGAAAATAATTCATAAAAACTGGTAATAAACCATAAAAACTGGTTTCAGGTGTCCTGATGACTTGAAATATTTTTAATATAGTCACGTAAAATAGTCACAGAAAAATACTCGTTCATTTTTATCTTCAGTAAAACATTGGACTAGCAATTTTCTTAATAATTTCAACATAGTATTTTGTAAATGAGAATCATTTTGTGAGTAAATATAATTAGGTCAAACAATTGGACTTTTTACATTGAGAGATTATTTAAATTTTCGGTCTTTTGACTACCATTTTCTTTGCTATTCCTCATACTTGAAAATAATGTTTTTATTTGAAATATATAAATGCATTTACATTGTATCCAATATACTATAGAAATCACTAAACGTCACACTACATGATTGACACAGGTTTTAAAAATTATAAGCGTTAGTCTTTTACTTTTTCATTAATAAGAATATTTTTGGACTAATTATTGTGAAAATTAATAATAAGCATCATTAATCTTGCGTATATTTTTTGAGTTTTGCAATTCATTATGTGCTGCATGTCATTTTATTGTAATTAATATCTATATTTTCTTTCTAACACTCTTCATAGCATCCAATTTATAAAACATCATTCTTATCGTAAAATTTAGCACCTTTTAAAATGCAATAACTTTAATTTATTAGTTTTTCAGCTTAATCGCTCTAATTTTCATGGCTAGAATTATACTGAACAAAAGTTGCCGTAATATTGTGACGAAGAACTGATGTTTCTATTATTTTAAAATGTGATGAAAGATTAAAATTAGTTTAAAAAGACCATTTAATCACATAGATTGAGAAAATTCGAATTATTCATTTAAGGTATGTATTTTATAAATAAATTAGCAATATATCAGTGGGAATTTCCGATAACTTTATAGATAATTAGGATATTTATTGACCATTTTGGAAACAAAATTGACCATTTTGGAAACAAAATACATAAGGAGGTTAAAACCCTCTAAATACGAAATTATATAACCTCAAAATTAGATGACAGATCCTATTTGAAGTATTTATTGTTATTTCAATCCCTACAGAACGCAAAACACTTCTTAGATGGACTCTAGCATTTCATCTAATTCTTGCCCATTCAGCAGCATTTTCGATAATTAAGATAGAAACATGCGTTTTCTGTATTATTTGTGCTATTTTTAACATTTTAGCACAAATAATCGAATAAACCAATCAATAATAACTTGAATCTGAAGTTTCGGCTTCGCCAAAAGCAAATTGTTTCAGACTTTGATTTCAGCAAAGAACTACCATATATATATTGCTTAGTATTGGTACTCAGTCGCAGGATTTCATTGAATTACTTCAAAAATGTGATATGATAATTTAACAATCAATATTTTTATCATCTTCATAACAGATTATTTCAATTTATTCTATAAATTACAAATCCAATAATGCGAGTATTGAAATATTATCCAATATCATTCTTCTTTTATATTAATGAACAAAATCCTAAAAACAAGAATCGAGAGGATGAGAGGAAAGCATACCTTCTCTTTTGAAGAATCTGAATACTTTCAGATATTTCCGAGAACTCCAAACTTCAATTTGTTCATGAGAATATAACAAATAACAGATTCATTTATCGCTTTCCCTCCTCATCTATAGACGATGTGAAAATTCATCTGTATTCATTGCTTTCTTTACAACGCAAAAACAAATATTGTGCGAATTTTTACAAATTAGAGCAAGAAAAGCGATTGAAAATTTAATTTTGAGTTTATTTTTTGAACTAAAACTTATTTATTAGAAATATCAAAAGCTTACTTAAAATTTCGTTACTTAAAACTTCTCCGTTCTCAAGCGAAAAATGTTTAAGTAAATAACTTTATAATTGGTAAATTTTTCAAAATTAATTAGAAAAAAGGAAATAATGGTGACATGAATGTGAATCACTCCGCAATGCAGGATTAAACAAAATCGAGTATAATTCATTCACATATTGTCATTTAAACTAATGTTTGTAAATATAACCTTTGTTTTTCAAGCGTAATAAGACACTAATTATAAGTATTGGACTAAAAACATTAGATATGAATGGAGTGGAATAAGTTTTATCTTAAAAATATAATTTATCAAATATGATAATTTATTCTTCAAATGCTTCATTTCATTTTAGTTTTCACGGGATGCGAGTTTTCGTATTTTCGTTTCAATAAGTAGCTTTTTCATTTTTCTTTTTATTTGTAATTCATATTTTTATTTCTCACTAGAGGGTTACACCCTTAGGGTCAGAATCATTGCAATAATTGATAAATAAAAATTAGACTGTAATTCAATAAAAAAAATTTTTTTTATGAATCCTTTGCTATTGTTCATAATGATTTGAAAGCAAAACAAACTTTCTTTGAAAATTCAACTGGGTCTTCTTAGAACAATGAGATGTATTCTTTTTCTTCTGTAAATGAACATTACTTTGAACACTTTTGCGTATGAATGTTACAGCTTTCATTTTCATAGAACGATAAAATAACATGAATGCTATAAAATTCAGATTTATAAGCCACATTATCATGCACCCAATTCTATAAATCCCTAATTTTTTAAAATTATTATGCGCTTTGAATCAATAACTAACTAGCTTATTCAGCATTTTTACTTTTTTGTCTTTTCGTTGTTTATTTAAAAACTCACATTAGATTGGACATGCGTAAATTAAAAGTGTAACATACCCATAACATCTCTATCCCATAGGTTTAAAGAATTGCTTGCTCATTTTTGCAGCTCATCATAATATTTAATGTTTGCGAACGTGTTAACGAGTATATCTCATAATCATATTCCGCAAATTTTTTAAAAAGAATCTTTTTAATGTATTCACAACTACTATAGGACTGTTTTGTATATATATTTTTAAAGTTTTACGGTCACCATTGATATTTCGTTGCCTGTCATTTGTCAAAAGAAAAATGAGAATCTTTACCATATTTGTAGAAGGAATTGCACGTAGCACAAGAATAAATGAGTAGCACGTAGCCCACGAATAAAGAATAAATGAGTAAATACATAAAATACGAATCGAGGTAAAATATCTGAAAATTAAATTGATGCTTTCAAAGAAATTATAGTTATTGCGATATTGTATCAAAATTTGCAAGATACCTTGATCACTTATTTTGTACAGAAATATTTTTAATTTTATGTCAGTATGAAGTTTTTAATTAATAACTGCTTTATTGACAGTAGCATTATGGGACATTTATGTTCTATGCATGAAATGTAATTGAGCAAGGTGAATTTCGAATGTAGTATAATAGTTACTAGTAAAGTATAATTCACCTGAATTCACCTACTATTTACTTTACTTTGCTTCATATTCATGAGTGTTTTTATTCACTTTTGTTTCAAACAAAAAGAGAAGCTCTCAAAATATCTGTGTTTTCTGCATTTTAAAAATAATTGTCCCATATTATAGTCTATATTTTTAATATAGTAAAATATAGAGTATAGTATAGATTAAAATATAGACTGTTCCATATTGTAGTATTATATTTTTAATAATTGTCCCATATATGGGGCAATTATTTAAAAATGATTATCCCACATAATCACTTTTGTCACTCGTGTTTGAAATTATTGTTAAATGTTGGAAAGAAGTTTTCCAAAAGCAAGCAACTCTAAGAATATTGTAAAATCATATCAAGTTCTGATAGTAAACTTCAGTTATTTTCATAAACCATCTAGGATTTTAGATGAAGCCAGTTTGAATTAAGCTTCATAAAATATCAGTTGATGCGCATGTACACATTATTTTTGTATATTTTCGAAAAGGAAATAATGAGTAAAACAATTAAAAAACTGCTTTTTGAAAACCAAACTAAAAATTGTCTAAACCAGTAATATGTTAATGTTAAATCCTACGTTGATTTTTTTTAAAAAAAAAGAAGTGGGTTTAATATACGCGTTTCCCGCTTTGATACGGAAGTTACTAGATTATATATATATATATAAATTTCTTCGTTTCAGCATTGAATTTTTTGTATTTCCTGTCTCTTTACTTAAAACAGGAAATGTATTGCTTCTTTTAGATAAAATGAGCCTCGGGTGTATACTTATCAAGAAAAAGATTTGGAAATTTTACTGTCTCACAAGCTACTAACTCGGTTACCAAATGGCGCGTCATAATGTAAGACAGTGTTAGACTAGACCAAACCTAATGTATTTTTATATCGCATATTTAACTATGCGCAAATAATAAAAAGTTACCAGTTAAGAAGACAGCCTAATCTGGAAGATTTGGAAGCTGCTACTCAGACATTATACACTGATATGCTGTATAATACACTGATATGCTTCAAATAATGCTGAAATGCATTATTTGAAATGTACTTGCAAAAAGGTTTGATAAGTAAAATGGTCTGATTGTTAATAAAGAAATAACGCGCATGATTTGTGATGTTTATTTTGCAAAATGCTTAAAGAAGTGTGCATTAAATGTGTTCTAAAATATTTATAAAACTATCTACTGATAGCTAGAACAAATATCCTCATCACGATTAAAGAAAAATGCAATTGATTGGAAATTCAATAAATAAAAGTATTCCATGCACACAAGAAAAAGTATTCCCAGTTTTCATCATTTTATTTAAACTATAATAATGAAATGAATATAAAGAATTCACACTTTTATTTTAAATCTTTTTTCTTTATAAAAAAAGTAATGGCATAAATATAAAAAGTCGTTGGTTGAATATACACGCACACACAAATTTTTAGCTGCTTCAAAATGTTCAAAGAGGCATGATGACATTTAATAAGCAATATTCTTCTGATTGCTTATTGCCTTTATTGCCTACAAAACTGTTTTGATAATTATCATTGGGAGCTTAAAAAGTTAAAATATTCGTTTACGCTTAGGTATAGGTGATGCATGTGGACTATAACATGCGTCTGTTATCATGGGTATAACAAGCAAGTATAAAAACAAGATTTTCCGAGCACTCTTTTAAGATGAAATTTTTAATATTTTCTGAAGCTCCACTTGAGCCTTTTATTTCACATTGTTGCGCATAAGTAATGCGTGATTTGTAAGCTCTCATGGAATCATTCCAACTTTTGCTATTCAAAAGTAAAAAGTCCTTTTGTATCAACCAGCTAGATCTTATGCACAACTCATGATTTGGCAGTCAGTAACTGCTCAACAGTCAACTAACTGTTTGAAATTCGCTTTGTATGATTTTGTTGTCATTGTGAGCAACTCTCCATATATATATATATATATATATATAATTAAAATATTGCCATCACTAAAAAAGTCCTGAGAATTACGAAGTGCTCAGCGATAATTCATTTTCCTTTAAACAATTACAGAAAATGATATTATATTTAATCACTGAAGAAATTTTACCTTTTAATATTTACATTTTAAAATTTTATTTGGATTTTTTGGATTATTCTTCATATATGATTATATTAGTACTGCGTAATAGGACAGGAAAGCTACTAATGTCAATTGAAACAATATTCGGTTATTTGTAATACTGGATTTATTTTCAAAGAGAATTTCAGAATTGGGTGCATACATTCTCCCCTATAACTATGACATTTCTTCATGAATGAAAAATAAATTTGCTCTAAAATGCAGACCTGTGTTTTTTCGATTATCTGTAGTTATCTAAATCGTTGATCTTATACAGAAAGAAAAATACTTAATGGCTTAACAAAGCGCGAAAAATTCCTTTTCCTATAAAATATATATATTACTAATTTGAAACATGATTACGGGACAAAATGTATGATTTGAATAATTTAATAGAGTAGTTTAAATCAGTATATTTCATTGTAAATTTTTTTTACTCATTCTCAAAACATTTTTAGTGATTTCCATTTCAAACATAATTTACATAGAGCTACTTAAACATGTCTTTCATTTCAAAATTTCAAGACAAATCAGACGTAGCTCACCTCTGACTGTTTGGGCTGTACGCGTTGTTGGCGACGAGGAGATTGTCGGGGTTGGGCTTGATTTACATTTTGTCTACGATTTACCGCGGAATCCTCAGTGTTGGTTTGTCTCCTGCGCTGATTTTGACTAGATGCTGGAGATATACGTGCAAAATCTTGCTCTTCATAATTGATTGGATATTCAACTTGACGTTCAGTGCTGCTTACTGAAGTTCTGGAAGCACGAACTCTTTGTCGCGACTGACGTTTGGGTGTTCTCTGTGGTTCTGGTGCATCTACAATCGTTGGTTGTAAATAATTTTGTTGTGACATATCTGCCCCACTTTGCGTTTGGGAAGAAGGTTGTAAATCTGGTGCTGTATATCTAGGCTGTGATTGTGTTCTTGCTGGATCTCTCAGGATATTCAGCAAAGAATCTTCAGGGATATGCACTCCCTCTGGAGCTTCACCTAGGCCTATGTTTTGAAACACTGATGGTCCATAGACTCGAGGTGGTTGGGTTGGTTCATCGTAAATTTGTACTCTTGTTCGCCTTCGGGAGCTTCTAGACACGCTTCTTGGTTGAGATACTGGCTGTACCTAATGTGTTAAGATGACACAACTTTGTTACTGAATAATAAATATATATCAAAATTATTTTTTGTGTAGAAAATGTAAAAAGGTTAGTATGCATGCATTATTAAGTCTATATTTACAATTAAAAACTTTTTATAGTTAAAACCATAAACTAAATCGAAATTATTTTTTATTTTTAAAATGATAAAGAACAGCTTTTAAAACGATAATAAATGCGTATTCTTAAAGTAAAAAATTCAGTGTAACATAAAAAATTTTAGAAATTAAGTTGAAATTAAATTTTTGATAGTTTTGTTTCATAAATTTGAGCTGGTGCTCAACAAAGATCATTAATGAGAATATCGTCCAGATAAATAAGATTTATAATTCGTTCGTAAAAATGCTAATCAGCTGTTAATATGTTTATATATTATAAAGTAAAATTATTCTTCTCTTTCTACATTTACATTGAAATTCTTTTTTTTTTTTTTTTTTTTTCTTCTTTCAAATGGGAAATATGTGATAATAAATATTTTAAAGTAGATATAATTTACTTGGCTTAAAAATTATACAAATCTTTCTCAAATAAATATTGGGCAAGTTTAATCATATGCGCACTACTAATGCCATTATTGACACAGTGCACTTTAAGTATTTTCTGATTTAAAAATTGACATTTATTTATTGAAAAATTAAGGTTGAGTCAATTTTTAAATCAGTATTTTCTTATTTTAAAATTGACACAACAAACGGAAGAGTTTAAATTACAGAATTTAAATGCATGAACTACTTAGAATCAAAATATTCTCTAAATATCTGTATCATTTGCAGTTAACCAATTTGTATTACCTCCGGAGCAGGATATTCCACATCGTATGGCATGGTATCAGGATATGTTCTTAAGGCATCAATGTCAACCTCTGGAGTAGGTCGCCTTTTTTGGGTTTTTCTATTTGTTTGTGCTACTCGCCGACGTGGAACCTCTTCGGTAGGTTCATCATTTCTTACTTGCGGAGATGTGTTTACTGGGGAATCAGAAGCATATTGTATATTTGGCTGTACCACATTTGATATCGCATTCTGCTGTGGCCTTGGTTGCAAACTTGCTGGTGGTTCTACAAAGAATTTGTATTCAGGTTCGTTATTCCGTAAACTTGGCCCCTGATAGTTATTGTGTGGTGGAACAGTTTGAGGGGCATGGTATTGACTAGTAGGTATTTCTCTGTTGTAACGTGGATTCTTGAGAGCATTGAGTAGAGAATCCTGAGGTATGTAAACTCCATTTGGTGCTTCTCCTAGTCCAATGTTTTCGAACACGGAAGGTCTATATACCGTTGGTGGTTGAGGTGGTTGTATGTATTCACCCTCTCTAAGGATTCTTCTGTATTTCCTTATTCTCGGGCGCTGTTGTTGAACATCTTGTGTTTCGCTTGATTCACTGTTGATTCTTTGTGGTCTTTCTGATATAGTTCGTATTTCTCTTTTATCTGGATCATAGAATTGACAATAACCAAGCGAAATGAAGGCAGAAACTGAAAGAAGTTTGTAATCATTAATTGAAATAAGAAATTATCTTGGAAAAAAATGGTGAAGAACTTCTATTGATCATGAATTTATTCATGCATTATGCATGCGTATAAAGGATGAATTAAATTAATGATCATTAGAAATTCTTCTTTATTATTTTGAAAATAATTATTTCCAAAATAGTAAAATTTTCACTTTTCATGAACAAATTTATCTTGATGGTAATCTATTGAAAGGAAGACATGATTAACAAATAGTGGAATATTATTTATTCAGTTTAGCTAAGAAATTTATTTCAAAAAATATAATTCTTTCAAAATAAATTATATCTATATATAAAGATATTTTTATCATTTCTGAAAATTTAGATAAATATAATTTATTTATGACACATGAATGGATTTCTATGCCAATTGATAGATCTGTTCTTTTATTTAATACAGAATTCAGCCATTTTTCGCGCTTTTATTTCATTTAATTTGTTTAATATTCGCAAAGGTGGAATTTTGTAATCAACTTACCACTCACTTTTCGGTTATTAGAGCTCAGTAATTTTGTACAATTTTGTTCTCGCTGACAATAAAGTATTGATTCCTTTGAAGATTATTGGTTAATAAATTCATTTTTTATTAAATTTTGATTCCATGTGAGTGAACCAAGGAGTTGTTAATTTGAGAAAAAATAATGTTGGGACCCCATAATATTCAAAATAGCGAGTAATGAAACATATTAAAGATTTAAAAAAATGAAATTATAAAGGTAAAATTTTTTCATAACACTCTTTTACTTATATACTAAAAAGCTGAAAGTAATTTTTAGTAAAAAAATATAAACTCAAAAATATTATCGCAAAAGCTAGGCGATGAAAACAATACAATAAAGAATTAGGCAACAATGTATATCAAATTCCTGAACATTTCTTAATAAATAAAATATCTTAAAAAATAATTAACATCTCAGTTTACTTAGAGTATTTCAATCATTGCCTTAGAGTTTTAAGATTTGTTTTACCATTCAAATGTTAGATAAGAAAAATAATTTATTTTTTAATACACTAACAAATACGTGTTTTTAAAATCCTTTTTCATTTTTTAATTATTTCTATGAGAAGAAGTTGACTATTCTCTAAGTGTATGTCTCCTACAAAGAAGTAGGGAAATAATAATAATATATATAGAAATAAATATTTCATGATTAAATATTTATAGAAAATATTTGCATCACTATATTAACATATATTCAACTTTTTTCAACTTTTTCCACTGCATTAGTCAAATCAGATTTCTAGGAACTGCTATAAAGGTCTTTTTGAAAAAGAAAAGAAAGAAAAAAAAAAGGAAAAAGGATAAACAGTAATTTTATTTAAAAAAATAACTATGAGTAAAATTTTGTTTATATTTCATATGAGAATTAAACATCCGAAAAGGAAAATTTCTAATTAATATTTAAAAAATGGAATTCATAAAAAGTTCATTATTTCTTCAGATAAAATTGCACTATTCATTTTTTAGGGATAACATCGTCTTTTTTGGAACAAAATAATTTTGATTTCATCTGTTAATTGTAAACTCAAAGATTCTTTCAAGTGAATGAGAGCTTCGCTTGACAACTTGGTTTTTCATCAAACAGACTTTGTATTAGATATATCATTGGTCTTATAACTACGGTGCTATAAAAGCGCTGAAGTGGAACATTTTTTTCTTATTGTTAGTTGACCACAGAAAAATTAGAAATCAAAAATTTATGACATTGATTGTGTTATTTGATTCTACAGATGCATGCATATCAGTTATATTTAGTTTCTCAAAGGAAGACATTTTTTTTATAAAAATGCTAATCTTGATTCTTAGGTACAATTTTAAGGATATGATTTTTTAAAATTTAATTTCGGTATTTAAAAATTGTTTTATTTTATAATCTTTTTTTTCTGTATAAAATCGAATTAACTATAAAAAAATGTTTATTGAAATGGAGTCATGTCAAATCTGCCTATTCCGCATTTTGCCTTTTGCAAAACGCTGAATAGGCAAGAAAGAAAGGACACGGCAACGTAAGACTATTTATAGTTAGCATATTCATGCAGAGTAATATTTTTCATATGAAATGATTTGGAAGAATGCAATCGAAATTTGAAAAATGTTGCTGTAACACACACATAGCTGGGAAATTGTTTTCGTAAAATTAATAAGAAAAATAGGTTGTTGGTCTTACTAATGATCAGCTTGGGCAACAGGTGCATTGTAAGACGTTCCTGCAAACAAAAAGAATGAAAATTAGAATTTTTAATAAATATGATTTCGTAATTCTATCAAGTATTAGTATTTACAATAATATATGAATAGTAAACAGTATTCAGCACAAAAAAATAATTAAATATTTGTTATTAGTACATCTCTCATAAAAAAATTCGAACTCTCATGATAATCTTCTCGCACTCAGAAATCTTAATATTTCTTAGACTATTTTTAAACATTTTTATAAGAAATATTTCTCATAAATTTTTTTCTCCGTATTACTATTTTAATAATAGTATTACTTTTCATAACTTACTTTGAACTGATTGCCAATCTAAGTAGTTTATTGCATAAAGCTGTCATTTTCGGTTTCGCTTTTCATTAAAAAAAAAAAAACAACTGTTCAGTTTATTTTATGAATAATATCAAGTGAAAATAATATTCTCATCGTCTATGATAAAAATATAAGAAATGTGACTGTTCTTTGATAATATCCGTTTCCATAAACAATGCCATTTTCGGCATTGTATGTTAGAAATCGTTAAATACTAATAATGGACTGTTGTAATTTTTGAAATTTAAATAAAGTAGATATCAGGTAAAAGTCTCTCACAGAACAGACTTGCTAACTTGAACATATAAAATTATTTTTTATGAGATTTCAAACTGTAAACATGATTGACACTATTTCGTACAAGTGAATTTATATAGATATCATTTGTAATTTACACGCAGTCATTTATCACCTTTTTCTGATCCATTCATAATGGTATTCTTATGGTTTACATTATGCATATATTATCTTCTTCGTAATTTTAATCGTAATCAGAGGTGAAGGACATCTGAGCCCTACAAGTTTCCATACTATACTACTAAGAGTAAGTTTCGACATCATATTACCGTAAACCAAGCCCATCTGATTAATCGAATATGAGTCTAGAGCCCTCAAGACTTCACTATCAGGCCACCAAATCCTTTCATTCAAAATATAGATGCCCTTGGCACGAGGAAGTTCCGACGAAAGTAAAAAAAGATTCTTCTCATTTCAGAAATTCATAAATTTTCTATTGCACTATTAAATAATATTCTGGTAATATTACCTTGTGTTTTTTTTTTCTTTTCTATTTTAGTCTAGACTGAGAAAAAAGTCATAGGAGCGAATAGAATTTATACATTAACTCATTTCTCTTTTTCTTTTGACGATCACTTTTAGATGTATAGAAATGATATTTCTCGGGAAAAAAAAGTTTTAATAGATTCTGTATTAATAAACTTTACAAACAGTTTATGAAACTGCCGTACATTTAATAGATAAATCATCTGATTTATATATTAAATGTACGGCAGTATGTATGTTAATGTTTTTAAAATGTTCGTACAAAAAATTTGCACAGAAATACATAGTTCTCATTAAGATTATGACTGATATAATTAATGCTTTATTGATAAATTAACGTTTCTTGATACAAATTTCCTCCTAATATATAATTGCGTTCAGCATCTGAAATGGGATAAAAGATAGAGAAATAGTAAGAAAGTATATAATGTCGCTTCTCGAAAATGTTAAATTTGGTTTTTCTTTAAAAATTCATGTTAATGCTAAACCACAGCTGTTAGAAATTTTAGTTGGCAGCGATTCGATGCTTGTTTCAATTTCTAGAACAAAACGATATTTTATTGAATTAATGCGAGGATTATTAATATTTAGAATATCAAGAGGAAGTAAAATGTAAACATTTAAACCAGGTTTTAACATTTTAATATAAAGGCTGCACTTGCAATTATTTTATGTTCTAAAATATAATCTAATTTTAAATATTTCTATAAATTAACTCTAAAACTTTTCCTGTATTGATACATTTGCATGCGTTATTTTGTCTGAAAACTATTTATAAGGATGAATCAGGGATATAATAATTACATAAATTAATAAAATAGATAAAAATGCAGGTACAATGAATGTGTAAAAAAAGTATGTCAAATGCTTTTGAGATTTTACGTCGATTAAAGCATGATGAACTATAATGTTTTAATTCTTAAATAATTAATTTATTAACAGAAACAGGTGAAATTTATATAATGTAACAAGAAAGAACGTTCGAGATTAATTGTAAAGGCACTGACAGTCGTGTCTAAAAACTAGCATATTGTTTTTGTTAATCGCAAAATGACTTCGTCCTTGTTTTGACGTGCTGTTTGAAACATAACTACCAATTAGTTCCGTTAGTTGAAAATTAAAACATCTAGATCTGTTTGTCTGTAGTGACTCGTTAACACATAAAAAAGTAGTGGCACAGAAATATTTTAATGGTTAGAAATACATCTTATATCCAAAAAAAAAAAAAAAAAAAAAATGCCACTAACTTTTACTCAATTCTTAAATCTACTTAAAAGTTTTGTGTAAAATGTTCATTTTAACAGAATTAAATGCTGAGAATTTACTAATAAATTCCATTAAAAGAATATTGTATTTAAGTGAGTGTACCGACAAGAATATTTCGACAGTGCAAAAAAAAAAAAAAAAAAAAAATTGGCTTGCTCCCAATCAACACTGAAAGATAGGTGTAAAGAAGTACTTTTATAAAGAAGTATAAAGTAATAAAGATATATATTTTCCCACGAAAAGCAAACTATTTTTATCTGCTTAACAAGAAAAATAAAGACAAAATTTTAATAGCTCATACAAAGCCGAAAAAATCATTAAAGTAAAACAATAAATAAAATTTAAAGAATATCATAAATTTTATCTCACGCATGTGCCACTTTGTCATGATTACTAAGTGAATTTGAAGGTGTTTCGAGCAATTCAATTATGCATCTCGTGCAGCTCATGCTTTTCATTTACGCAAGTAATGGCTCACCATGAAACAAAAATTTGTTTTATCGTTTTAATCGCTGCTCAGAATATGACAATCGCTAAGTTTTATATAATAAACCAATATATAAGGTTTTAAAAGGAATTGAAGGGGTGCTGCAGTTTGATAGATGAGATTCCAGTACGTTTTATATTTAAAAAGTTGTCATCATTATACACGCCACAAATCTAAAATATGCTTATTTTTTATTAATGTAAATATTTCTTCTCAAAATCTATTTAGTATTTAAAAATATGCATTTATATTCATTAAATAATCTACAAAAATGGCATTAAATATATATTTATTCTTTGAATATTGAAAATTTTCAATTTGAATTGAGATAGATGCTGAACATTTGATGCATATTATGATAAAACTAGAAAGGAAAAAACAAATTGTAGCCTTGAACTTACACAAACATCAAAGGAACAAAATATATACTTTTCACGCTTAAATTTATGACATCTATTCAAAATCGTTATAATAAATGTCCTTCAAATTCAGAACCACTTTTATTATTAGCGAACTCATTTACGGGATTTTCAACATTATAGTAACTCCTGAAATTATTTCAAAAACTTTTAATCTCCTTTTCGTCTTTCGCAACGCAACAATTCGATTATCTGATGCAAATACAGTTTATATTCGTTTACTAATCCAATCCAATTTATTAGCGTTTTGCAACATTATCGTAAAAGGAGGAAAAAACAGATTGAATAGCCAGAACCGAGAACTGATCACAATTGCAAACCTTCAACTTTAATATATAATATGCAAGACAAAACAGCTAATACACAAAGGAAAATAAAGGTTTTAGCCCCCAAAGCGTGCTGAAAGTTCTTCTGGGGAAGATAGCACGTTATCAGTCGAGGATTCTGTTTGCTGTCTTGCCTGTTTTTAAAAATAGTTTTACTTTCATATTCACTTGATTTTGAAATAATTTCAACGTATTTTAGTAATCTTCGAAGAACCACATTCAAGCAACATTTTCAATAATATAAACGGAGAAATTTTACAGGCTTTATTCTCAAAAAAAATTATTTTGCGAATTGATGAAGTTTTAGAGTTGGAAACACATTCTGTTTCCGACTTATATTTATTTGAAGATAGGAATTCGATTTTTCAAATTTTGCAGTTCTCAAAAATTAATTGCTAATATTTTAAGCATATTTTTCATAATTAATTGTGCATAAATTAAAAAAATTAACTGAGCGAGTCTAATCTGAAAAAAGAGCAACATTTTCAATTGGTAAAAGTTGATTATTTAGATATCATTTGATCCTTTCTTTCAAAATATAATTTTTTCCCCTCTGAAAGATTGTAGTGTTTTAGGATTTCTTTTGGGTGTAGTACGTTATTGTATCTGCATTCATTATCAAAATTAATTCCTTTCGTACCCCAGCTGAATAAAAGTGTAGATAGTTATTTCATATGCTATCGAAACAATACAGTGAATATTTTGAATTAATTATTTTAAATATTTTTTACATTAATTTAATTTTTTACCAATCTATTAAGACCAAAATTTCCTATTAAAAATTCAATCCATTAGGTTTTATGATAAATATGTTTACTCATTTTTTCTATAACTCGTGTTGTACATAAAATAATTTATGAATATCAATGAATAGAAACAACAGTTGTAGAACGTTAACGGTTGCAACAATAACGTTATAATTTTAATTACTTCTTTCAATTATCAGTCTACGCAAATTGAATATTTGAATGCAATATATAAAGCCTTGCAAACAAAATATTTTCAAACTCTTACATCTTAAAAATTATTTCATAAATATCACCAAGCACAACATAGATTAACATTCTGAAGTTGGTTCTTCTCGGAATGACATATAACAAAAGGCGCATCAGGAAGCTATCTGTCGCATAAAGCAAAATAAGAAATTAACAGCAATGATATTAATAAGAAAATAAAACCAACTTATTTTTTTTATTTAGTAATTATATTTTAAAATTGCAGTTACTGCATGTATGAATTAAATATATATATATATATATTTCAGCTTTTAAAAACAGATTAATTTGGAAATAATATTTTTTTTTCAAAATTATTTCATAGATATCGTTAAGAAGAATATGCAGTAGAATTTTTAACTTAATATTTACTAAAGTAATGCAGAACAAAAGATAATCAGACCGCTCTACCTGGATTGAAACAAAATACGGAACTGCAGATGTTCTTCGTTTGAAGAGCAGGGACAAACTCAAACGTTTTAATCCTCCGTCTTGTTTTGAAAAGCAAAACCTTAACAAAAAGCTACCTTTATAACATCTCAAAATGAAATCGAAGTTGGGTGGGGACTTCGTCTAGGACACAAGAATATACGACCTTACGATCAAGGTCTCCCCAAGGAATTCAGGTCACTTCAAGCAACAACAAGTATAAGGAAGCCCTACAGCGTTTCATTCTCAATTACTTCAACATTGTTCACTTTCAATTATCGTTCAGAAATTGTACAAATAGTTCGAAAGTGTTCAAGAAATGAGGAGGAGTAACTCTTCCGGTTTCATCAACTAGTGTAAAAGTATTATCAGAAATTAGTTTTTGTAGGTTTCAGCGAGTGAATTAAATACCCTTGCTTTTTTGTAGCTCAATAGAGATCTGCTTGTTCTAGAAGTCTCTCTGGGGCAGTTTCATTATTTATTTCTTGAATGAATTCTAACTACATGATCTTCTGCCGAACATCTCTTCAATCTCCTAGCTGATAATTATCCAGATTTATTTCTCTGTTCTATTGTTTATTTATTGAAGGAATTTTAACTGCGCAATCACCACCGCATTGTACGAATATTAATCAGTTTCTTGTAATAGCATTCGAATTTAAATAGCTGCATTAAAAATTTAATTCGAAGTATGGAAAATGAAATATTCCTTTATTTCTTTCGATCTCGTATATCTTAAGATTTTTATAATGGATCTGAACAATGTTTTGACATATTAAATGAAATCTGATAAAACGAGATATACTCCTTAATAACAGTTAAGCATTCTTTTATTATTCCTTTCTCAAATAAACTTTTATCCACGTTTCAGATTTCTCCGAGCCCTGTTTGTTTGTGTTCCCGATAATTCAAAAACTTAAAGATCTAGATGAATGGAATTTATTATGTGATCTTTTCGCCAAAATTATAAATCGGTATCAAAGTTTAGACTAAATCTGTCAGCGAGAAACATCTCTGCCCAGTGAACGCGATATTTCAAGATCGCAATGAGCTTAACAAATGAAATTTGGCATGTGGTCTTGAAACTAAAAGAGTAAATCTTAGTCAAAATATGGACCAAGTTTGTTTAAGGAAAGAAGTAAGGCCGGTCCAAATGAAATTGGAGCCTCGTTTAGTGTTTATTTGCGTGGCCTAAAATCAAATATTGGACAAAAAGTACTAATTTATTGCATTTTGCTATTTATTAAATTGCACAAATTAGTTAATAAGGATTTAAGGAATATATATAAAAAAACTATTAAAGATAAACTTATAAACTACATAAATTTCTAATACATAACTTGTTTGTGAATTGCTAGATTATGTGATTTTTATTACATGTTCTTATATGTTTTATCGCAAATTAGTCGATAATGTCATAATTTAGTTCTTCTTTCTTTATTTGTCTGATTTACATCCGATAGATAAAATATCTAAAGAGATAAATCGCTCCTGGCTAATGCTTAATCTCACGTAGTTTTTTATTATTTTCAGTCCGGAAATAGCAGATGCGACGGTAGTTATTAAGGTCATTATAATTTTCAGAGCAATAACAGAATTTCAATACAATTCAAATGAATCATTTCTCAATAAATAATATGATATTTGCAAGATTGTGATCTTGGATGCAAAACTTGGCGACAAACTTTGGTTTCATTAAACCCAGGAATCTCAAACTGTGGGTTCGAGTCAATTTTTGTTGGATCGAGACAAGATCACGAAGTTATTTAGACCTTTCCATGTTCTTTTTCTTCATATAGATCCATAAAACACTTTTGATCCATAAAACACTTACGACAAGACCGTTCTGTTCGTTTCTGAAAAAATTTAATGCGCGTGAATGAAGTGTGTCGCTATACATTCGGTTTTCAAAAACAGGATGTAATATTTAAAAGTTTAAGAATTCCTGAGTAAAACAAATCACTGCAATCAATATTGTCTTGGAGAGTTGGATTTAAACCTCTGCAACATTTGAGAAGATCGTCTTCATTGCATTTATAAATATTATCCAGGTTACGTTTAAAAAAACTACGCAAAGCTTCAAGGTCAAGATAAATTTCGATTCTTTTCTCACAAAAAAATAATAGTCCTTTTGATTATACAGCCGACTCTAGCTATCTGCAAATAAAATGAAATTCAAAGCACTCAATTTTATCTTGAATTACTGGATATGAAATGTCCAAAAATCAAGTGATAATGCTTAAATGTATATATTCTTGAATTGAAGTAATTAATGCTTACTATGTATGTTTGAACTGAATAATTTAGGTAGTTACGGTTGAATTTCAGGTTTCTGATTCTCCCCCCCCCGTCTTCACGCATGGTCCTCTCTTCCACCAGAAACGTTTTTACGATACGAAGATTCTAAAATAAAAATGAAGCATTAATTAATCAAAACCAAAAATACTCTGAAGTAAAATTAATGATTTAATGACATCTTTTAAATCAAAATAATCCTCTTCAAAATATTTTCTATAAATATTTTGCTAATATGAAAGAAGGAGACTTTGGGGGAATATTCGAACCCCTGATATTTTTCTACTCGATCCTAAGGAGTTGCAATTGACAATTTTGACTTGAATTTATTTAATTAAATTTGGGGATATCCACAATATGGTAAGAAAATTGCTTATTAAATTTTTGAAAAGTAAATTCAATAATATTGTATTGCGTCTTATTCTTTCTTTATTTATTTATTGAGTTATGCTCGTTTCCCTTCCTTTTCAACTTTTTCTTCAAAATAATTATTCGTCATAAACAAATTCTAATTATTGCTTTGCATTTTATGGTATTTTAAATTTATAAAAAAAATGATTTTTTTGTATACATTTCCTCATTTAATTGGCTTGACTTTCTATCAACTATTTTATCTTGAAACTCATAAACTAAAATTAATTCAGTATACACATTTTAATTCTATGCCAAAATTACATCGAATCCACAAATATCTCAAGAGTCCTATGAAGTCTTAGTTGGATTAAATGACAACAGAAATAGTTGTCTATTTAGAAGCAGAGAAAACTGAAAAATTAACAGTTAAATTTCAAGAAACCATTTGTTTGGCTCGATCTTTACTAGATTCGATGCTTCGATTCGAATTCATGATTTACGTATTTAAAAAAAATCAAAAAACAATAAAAAAATAACATTTTTATAAATTTTTTATATATTATATCCTATGGCATTAAATAATGCCATAACATTTTGCAACTCCAACTCTGCAGCATTTTAACAACTATTTGAAAATATAGTATAATGATTACTGTAATATGCATGAAAAAAGATATATATGATTCAAACTTTATTTATTTATACGTGTTGTTGAAAGTACATTGAAGTTTTGTTGCAGAAGAAAGCATAATAAATGCATCAATTATCCTTCCTTTTAGTTTGCCTTCACTTTTCATACAGAAGGTTATAGAGCTGAACTTTCCTCTAACCTTCTGTATCTGGAGAAAGATGCATTCTCGCTTTGCAGTTTCAAGATCATGCATTTTAATTTTTAAAAAATGAGAGAAAGTATTAGTTACTGGTTTTAAAAAATTTCATTGATTTGATTGCAGTTATTATGCTTTCTGCACCTGCTTCCTTTTCAGAGAAAATGTTTCTAAGTATTTTTTTTTCTGATTTATTTGAAGTTGAAAAATATTATTTGTAAAATTATATACTACTATTTTTTTAAAAATAAGATGTCTTTAACTTAGAATTATTTTGGTGTTTGTTTAGATAAAAGCTACTTTTGGCGAAACATTTTTTCTTTTCTTTTTTTCGTTCTAACAAAAATGGGAGAATAATAAATGACATCACTTACATGGCAATTATATAAAAAAATACTGTAAATATCATATCAAAAACGCAATAATGTACATGAAAATCAATAAATTGTCAATTATAACGTCTACTGAAAAATAATTTTATTCCAAAATAATGGTATATGCATGACCTGAAATAACAAGCTATTTTTTTTTCTCAATTCTCGCTTTTTATATAATACAAGAATATTTTAAAAACGTATTTTTGAAGTTTTAAAATATTATTTTCATGAATTTTTAGATTATTAAGAAAGTGGAAGTTAATTAATCTATATACTTATTGATAAATTCAGGAAGTCAAGATTTAAATTATTTCTTATGATTTCTTTTTTTAAAAAAAACTTTCTTGGATTATTTCAATTTAATACTACAAGTTTTGCAAATAAATTTCAAAACAATAAACAGAATTTTAAACAATTTAATTGAAAAAGCAATTTTTAAGTGTAAAATATAAACAAAATTTTGTATTTTATAATTTATAATTATATTAATTATGTATAAAATTTTTTAACAATTAATCTATTCTATTACATATGATTTATTATTTCATATATAATTACCAAGCAATACATTTCTTCGTTAAAAATTAAATGGTCTTGCATCTTTTATAACTCAGTCTGTTAATCTTATAGAACAGATATTGCATGGAATAATTCTTGTATTAAATGTTTTCTGATTTTTTACGATAGCTCATGAAACATAATAGAATTTTGTTTATATATCTTTATAATCTCTCAATAATAAAGGTCAAAATGTGTACCTTGTATACAAAAATGTGTATATTTTGGAATGTGCACCTTAAGCGAATTTTTTAAAATTTTAAAAAACAATTTAATTAATAAAAAATGAGCAAAACTTTGGGGTTTTCCTTTGGTAACTTCCACAAAAAGAATTTGACACTTTTCAAGATTTAAAAAAATTATGCTTTTAATAAGTTGATTAATTTTTGGTTGGCGTGTTTCAGAGTTTTGTCAATTTTTTAAAAATATTTTTATGCAATACCTTCCAAAGTTGCAATGAGACTTAAACCATTTTCAGTGTTCTACAAATATTTCATCGCATGTTTTCTTTCACTGAAAACTAAAAAAATGGAACTCTGCCTTTTCATTAACACATTTTTAATAACTCGCTTTCAGCTCTGTCCGTTTGTTTAGGGCAAATTTTGCAGCCGATTTTAAACTAACTTCCCGATGAGTTAGAAATTCAAAACTTTGATAGTTGTTAACACTTGATAACTTGATAATTTAATATTAACTCGCTTTCTTATCTATTTGCCTGCTCGGTGCAAACGTTGCAATCCATTAAAAACCTTCATTCCCGACAGATTTTGTCATGTCAAATCAGTAACTCATTGGGGAGTTTGTTTAAAATCTAACATAATTCCACACACATCAGACTAAAAAGAAGTAAATATTTATTTAAATAAAAAAATAACCTTTTTTTTAAAACTGACTAAAAGGTATCAAATAATTTCTACTAGCTCTACACAGATTTATAAACCCATACAGATAGTCCTGAAAATTTGTGATTATGAATTTTTAAAACTGTCATTGTGAAACTTTAAAATTCTTAAAATTCACAATCAGAAATTTTCAGGACTATCTGTATGGGGTTTAGAAAAATTATTTTATACATTTTAGTCTGTTTTAAAAATGTTTATACTAGTTTTTTAAATTTAAATCATTATTTTCATATTCTTTAGCAAGTCCTAATGAAGTTTTACTTTTCTATTTTATCATTTTTTACATTACAATTTATACACAGAGCCCTCTCGGACAGATTAGTCGCATATTCTATCTGATATGCTGAATAATTCCACTTGCTACTCTTTAATACTTTTTAAATCAACTTCAGCTAGCTAGTATGTTATTGGAATTGGTGTTGCATTACAAAAAAAAAAAAAAAAAAAAAATACGGCGTATTTTTTTTAAAGTTAGAATCTACTGCACATTTTATATAAGGATATAGGAAGATCATAGAAAAAGAAGTTGCTAATGCAATATTTTATATACAAGGGTAAGATCAGCACTTAAAAAAGTAATCCTAATGTTGATAAAAAAAATAATATTTTCTAATATTTTCATGCTGCATCATTCATTTATATATGTGCAATTTTTTTGTCTGAATCTTATTGAAATTTTTCATAATTCATTTTCCGTGCTTTCGTTACAATTGTTGATCTCAGTTTCCATTGTGACAACACCAAAAGTTTTCGTAACGTTCTTTTGCTACTATTTTTTTTATCTGCAAAAGGGTATTTAGTAATTTTTTTTTTTTTCAGAATTCATCTTTCCTTACCTTAAACAGTCTGTATATAACCGATGGTTTCTTTCCGATCTTTAATTTTAGTTGCAGATGTTTAAAAACAGGGAAAATTATTTTGTGGCCACAAATGTACAACGACCAATAACGCATATACGGGCTATCTGTGCTTGCAAAATCCACTTAACGATGTTACTCTATCATCTACGACATTTACGAGTCATAGATGACTCGAGTACAAAGTGTACTGCAACAGAAATTCATGCGCTTCAACCGCAAGTTGGATTCCAGCAAGAATACGCTTTATAATTGGAGATCCGTCCCAAAAATGTAGTTTTATTATTATTATTATTATTTATTTGCGCTTTGTTTAATCATTCGTTTAAAAACTTTTCATAAAACAATCATAGAGGATGAGTTAATTTTTTAAATACATAAAATTCAATATTCATAATATAAAGTAATGGAATTCTGGTATAAATTCTGGAAGTACTGATGTATATAAATCCAAACTAGTATTAAGTAGTATGTAGCAAGAAAAGCTGGTTGCAGGTCAGTTGTGTATAAATGTGTCAAATACAACAACAACTACAAAATACCATATATCATGTCAGACTGTTATCATTTCCTATATTGTGAAATTCGGATCTTGTTTCCTTTAACACAGATATAAAGTGTTTGAAAATTTTTCACTTCTAAGTGGAAATAGGACAAAAGAGTCTATCACATTTTTTTATGATGTTTGTAATGTCTTCTCAGATTATTTATTTGAAAACAGATTGCATCAGTTTGAAAAAAATTGAACATTGGAATTGCGAAACATTTAAGAGCTTTCAGAATTCAGTTTTTTAGAAACAGAAAAAATGTACTGAAAATTTTGAATGCTTTTTTACTTTTAATCAAATGCAATGATTAATTTCCATACATCATTTATATTTTAAATTACTAAATTCTAACTTATTCTATTGTATAAAATATATTCTAAAGGCAAGAAATGAAACTGAATAAAAAGTAATTGTTTATATACGAAATTAATTGAATAAACAGTAATAATTTCAAAAATATGTACTTGAAGGACGTGTAATTTGGCTTACTTTTTGAACAAAAGAATTTTAACTTCAGAAAATATCCAAGTGAGGAATGGAAATATTTATTAAATGGATTATCTAACGTGAAACTGAATAAACATTTGACGAATATTTTAAGGCGCTGATTCTAAAACTTGGCCTCTCGCATAACATGGGGTCGTGCAATATATTTTTGGGGATTCGAAATTAATGATAAAATAATTGAGAACTCTTTTTTATTAAGATATCAATTAGAATTTATCAAACGTTGCATTGTAAAAATTGTATTGAAAAAATTATTGATGATAAATGATTTTTTCAATACAATTTTTGCTTGCTTCATTAAATTATCATGTTTTCATGTAAAATGCATTCATGGGATGGTGGAATAAATTCTGAGTCAAACTGGTCTCGCAGAACTTTATAGATCTTGAAATGGGTAAGCGAGCGAAAGAAAATTCAAGAAATATTAATCTTTAGTAAAATTTCATAAATTACATATTAATGCTTTTTGAATTATTACATTTCACTTATGCAGAAAAATGACGCGACTGGATGAAAATGCATTTTTAAAAAATTAGACAGGCTGTTTTAAATCTTCTGTTTTTAAAATGATCTCTTATAGATAAACAGTTAAAAAAAAACGATTTTTTTTTTCGCAGTCACTATTCGTAAACTGTGACCTTCATGCTCACGTATTTCACAAAAGCGGTTTGATTAGTCATAATAGAAAATAAAGGGAATTTCCGTTTCTATTATGACTGACAATGCCACTATGAAATGACTTACAATAGAAAAAAAATCTTCTCGTAAATAAAATGGGAAAGGAAATTAAAATACTTCATATAATTTCCACAACTCATTATGGAACAATAATATTCGCTGTTACATAAACAAACTTTATTTGACATCTTAATTAAGGTATGTAAAGTATTTATGCTAATCAAGCTTAGTTAATTCACCAGATGAATATAACCTTTACCCGGTATTATTAATAGGTTGTAACACAATAACAGATGTAATTCAACACATAATTAACAACAACAACAACAATAAAAAAAAACCCTCTAAAACATTGGGATTATGATTTCGAAATCTTTCAAAAAGAGTACGCGTTCTTAATAACCCACTTTCCTTTCTTGGACTTCTGTTTTTTTTTTTTTTTTTTTTTTTTTCCCTCTGACGTGCTTTTACTAACAATAAATGTATGTTGATAACTCTGTTAAATATCGAAGGAATTCGTATAAAAAGAAAGAATACTGTTTGTTTCAGTATTCTGAGACGACCACTTTTAGACTATTCTATCTCATTAAGGGGAGGGATGCGGATTGATGAGCACAGAATTCTTCGTCATTCTTTGACCTTGATTTTCGCTCTATTAGATACTTTTTTGTTCATTTTTTTTTCACGCGTATGGGAATATCGTTTCGTTTCTGACTGTATTATTTTAATTCCATCTGTGAATAATCCGAGTTTGTTTTATTGTTAAATGTAAACATCCTCTTCTTTCATCTTTCTTCTCACCTCTGTTTTGAAGAATTAAACCCATACTAACGCATGCGCAAAAGCGAGGAGGGTGTTAGAATCCGTTGTCAAACAGTATGTTCATTTCTACCACTCATCAACATCTGAGTGTAGTGAATTATTTGTATGATTGAGATGAAAAACACATTAAATATTTTTTTAAACTGAAGAAGGAATCAAATTATGCTTTAGATTTTAAGCTGTTAATAAAATGAAACTGAATCATTTCGTTTTGTTAGTTTAAAACATTTTTTAAAGATTTTTTGATGCGTTCGTTATTTTTTTCCAATTAAACATTTCATTCTGTCAATTTTAATTTATTCTGATAGTTCTGATAGTTTTAATTTATTCTGATAACTTAAGTAAATTTAAATTTTTAACGTCCTTGAACTTTTCACGTACAGCATCATTTTCAGTTTTAAAAATAGTTCCCTTATCAGTTTTATTTTCTGAAATTTCTATTTTCTTTTTTTTTTCACTCCAATCTACTTTTTAATTATATATTTTACAGTTTGAATCATTTTTAAATATGCCTATTCAGTATTTCCTTTAAAATTTATTACATCGGTCAATAATCGATTTTTAATTTCTCGGTAAACAATGTAATCGGAACACTAATGTAACATTATTGAAATATAAAAATTTTCTGTTGATTATTAATAATCGACAGAATAAAAAAATATTTCGAACTACATAATTATATAAATAACTTAAGTTCATTTTTATGACTCTCAAATTAACTTTATAAATGCTACATACATCTGTATTTCAGTTTTATTCTAATTTATTACAAAATGTTTTTTTAGATAACAAATCACAGAAGTAAAAGGTAATACCAAAATATAAAAAAAAATGCAAATGATGTGAAAAAATTGCGGTACGAAATTATTACAGAACAGATGGCGTAAATGAAATGATGGCACAAAAGTATTACCGAGCAAATAATACAAAAAAAAAAAAATGTTGGAAAAAAAAAACAATCCTTAGACTTGGAAAAAATCAACTTACAATCCTTGATTTAAACAAATTTCTTTTTTTATGAATCACTAAACTTTTATACTCATGCTGTAATGGTTACGAATAGCAAAAAAGAAATAAATAAAAAAATTATTAAAAAAATTTAAAAATCCAAATATAGTTATCATTTAAGTGCAATTAAAATTTTAAAAATATTTTTAGCGAATCTTTTAAATATAAATTTCTATTTTCTTGGTTTTATTTTGTACGAGTATTATCTGAAAAAATTTTAAACACACTTCAATTTTCATTATTTTTTTAAGTGTTAGCGCAGAAGAAAAACTTTTTAATAACACCGAAACTGTTATCTTTTTCTTCGAGTGACTCTTTTTTGATATAGTTATCTATATGATATGAATAAACAAGTATGAAAAAATTTAATGTTTTTAATTTAGTAGTGCAGGTGAAAATATTCTTTTTGTGACAAAAATGTAATATTTTGATAAAAGAATTAAAATTTTCAAAAAACTGACTAATACATAGTATTTATTAATAGCGTAACTTCTTTTATCTCCACCTGTAGCTGGATGTGTGTGTTTAACCCAAGAAAAGATGCTTTCTTGTCCTTTTCTTATTTATTTTCGCACGCACACATATATAACAACACACATGGACGATGATCACGCATGTATAAGGTAACAGATAATGTATAAGTTTAAATGAAGAATTTGTCGCTAACAAAGAGCGAACGAATAATTCCTTTTTCTGCTAACAAAGAGCAAGCGGTGCCTCCTTGCACCGGTTTCACAGCAACTCTCAAGTTGAAGTGTTTACAATAAGAGCAGAAAAGCTTACTGTAGTTAGTAGTAGCACTTCACTAACATTCCAAATATACATATAGCTTAGAGCATGCTGCGCCATCCATGTTCAATATTAATTAATATTTACTATATAATAACTATACAAAGAAAAAAATACAAATAAAATAATTAAATGAAAACAAAAATTACAAATAATAAAATCACATAAACACCACCTTCTTTCTATTTTCCTTGTCATTTATCAAATGAGGGTTTCTTTCTTTTTTTTTTATAAACATGATTTTTTTTCCTCGTCATGATATGGAAAATACGATGATTTTGTATATCTGATATTTTTCTTTTTTCTTTTTTGCACTTGAGGTGTGTATGGCTAAAACTTTCTTTGCAGGCTTTATTATGAGAAACAACTGCTATTTAAACAGTATTTTGTGTAGTTTCGCTAAACATAAAAACATATTTAAATCTTTTATCATTTGCAATAGGAAAAAAAGAGAGAAATCATTTACAGATCGTTCCGTTCAAATCTATAGCTTTAGATATTACTATACAAGCAAATATTTTTTACATAAATAATGATAAGTCTCTGTAAATATTTTAAGAGAATAGTTTAAGATACTAAATAAATGTTTGGATAATGATAATATATATTTTTTTCACAGCTAGAGCAAAAAAAAAAAAAAAAAAAAAAAAAAAAAAAAAACTTTTTTTTATACTGTTTACATAGGAGTTTTTAGTTCTCATCCCATATTGTATACAGATTGCATCATAAATTTGTTGCAACTTGAAAATTTCATTAAAAAAGAATAAGTGATTGTAAAATATGCAGTTTGCACGTATGACATTAAAGAAGGATATTTTTCATTATAAAATAATCTTGTAGCTCACGAAGTTACCGACAGAGAAGCAGTCAGTTGTTAAACTTTTAGTAATCTACCCGGATGCACTTGAATTCTTCATTCAAAGCTAGCAGCACGATCCTACCAAGCGTCATTGTTTAAAATCTGAAGGCGCTATTTGAAGTAACTTTTATACAGGACGATACCTAATCCCACGTTACATATTCAGTGAAGGTATTCTTTGTGGATATTTTTGTCAAAGACTAAGTGATAAAAATAAAAGCTAAGTTGTAAGATCGAGGGGCCTCCAGGATCAACGAACTTTACTCCGTTACATTTAATGTTGTTTGTGTACTAGCTATCCTCTACCACATTGGAGAAAATCAATGATGCCATTAGGCTAATTGTAAGTAACATCCACTCAAACACTCTGTACTCAGATATCACAGATCATGTTACATCCTTTACTTGTGTCATTTCCAAGGGTCGGCAATATAAGTTTTTGGAGCCACCGTTTCCTTCTCCAACTTCCAAACCAGGATTTTTTTTTTTAATTACCATAATTTAATCTCTTTGTAAGAAATTTTTCTAAAGTAACAAATGTTATCACAAATAAAACAACAAAACTTTTAATTGCGACATACTTGCGCAACTCTTCATCAGAGTTGGTTTTACTTTCTTGTATAGAAGAAAAGCCAACATTTAAATTTAAGAGTGATTTTAACCCAAACGGTAATCATAGACTGACTACACCGACCCGCCCGAAGGCACACGGAAAAACTTGAATGACCGAATCGCCGCAACAGCAACCCTTCCCTAAGGAAATACGTCCCGTCATCGATAGGAGGTAGCCAACTCCCACCTTTTCGTATGCCGACAAGGGTGGCGAGAACCATCTACCATGTCGGAAGCTTCTCATCCTCAATTACGAGGTGTCCCCCCCCTTGGGATTAAACCAAACGGTGAAAAACAGTAAAGCATTTCAAAACTTTTTTTACCAAATATAAATATTCTAATATAGAGTTTGCCAGGATACTTGATTTGTACATCAGTCAGTGAAATGCAAAAAAATTTCCACTTCACAAATTTCCAACAGTTAAAAAATGCTAAGAATAATGTTCTGAGATTTTAACAATGTTTGATTTTGATTTGAATAAAATCGAGTACATTGCTCTAATCAATCAAATGAAAGCACAAATTTAAATTACCCTGAGAATAATGTAGAAAAATCTCGAACCTTCGAGATCCTTTTAAGTTGTGGGATATCTAAACATTTCATTCTTTGCTTGTTTAATAATCCGACCTTGGCCATATCATACGGTGGAAATCATGATAAACAATAATTAATGTAATATATCAATGCAATTCAAAATAATCCTGGTATTTCTTTCCAATACCCAATTTTAATGGGGTTTTGAATTGTAATATTTTTTTCTTTGAAAAAAAAATTCAGTTTACTTCCGGAGCCCCTTTGTATAAATCGAATTTATATCAGAGCCTTTTTTTTCTTTTTTTCCTTTTTAATGAATTTATAACGCATCCTATTTACGCCACTTTTTTCAGAATTTTCTTCAATGAATATATAAATGCTGTGCATGATTTATATTTCTTCTTACCACTGCATCTTACACTATTCATATTATTCTTCTCAACATTTTTATCTTCCTACAAACTGAAATAATTGTTGCTCTGACTTGTTATATCAGAAATGTCATTTATATTTTTAGTAAATAATTTTTATCATCCGTGAACGTTTATGAATTTATAAAATGAACTTATAAATTATTAATCTGTAATGAATTTATAAAAATCATATCTTTTCACTGAAATATTTTTTTGTGAATTACCTTTTTTAAACTTTATTATGGTTCAAATCAATGCAACGAATTATTCCATTAATTTAGAAACATAAAAAATTAGGAATATATATCAATACTTACTACTGTATATTATCATCCTATTTTTCCCAATTTTTTAATCTTCCTTCAAGTTGAAATAATCGCAGCTCCGCTTTTTTATATCAGAAATGTAATTTATACTTCTTATCAATAATTTTTTATCAACTGACAACATTTATTTGAATATATAAAATTTATATTTATTACGTGGTATTAATTACGTTGAAACGTATTCAAATTTCTTCATTTACAAAAAAGAAAACTTATCGTATTAAAATTATAATTAGCAAAGTGCATGCACTGTAGTATATTACAGTATATGTTCCAATGTTTAAAGTGCAGCAATAAGAAGATAAAGTTAAATCAATTAATTGATTTAAACTATTGTTTGCAATTTTTTATTACCAATATAATTATTTAAATTCTTACTGCAATTTCGGTTCTACAGTTAATTAATTTCTAATAAACATTTTTTTTTTATTTATGTGCTCGCCTCACTGAGAATGCATTTAGTAAGGAATGCCAAAAGTATTCTGAACCCTGTTAAACTAAAAACTGATTCTGTATTTGAACACTCAAAATTGGATTGAATGCAGCTTTTAAATAAACTCCTTTTCAGTTTTAAAGAAAACTGGCAATTCAATTAAACTCCATAGTTTCCTCAAAATTCATAATATAGTTATAGGGAAATTTATAGTCATAAACTAGCATTTTCGAGACATCGAATGCATTAAAATCATGAGTGAAAATATATTGTAATTTAAAAGCGGTTTTACTGTAATTTAAAAGCGGTGATTGATTTAAATAATTAATTTCAAGTTAAAGATAATTTTATGCCTATTAATTTTGTATTGAAACATACATAATATCCGAAGTGAAATGACGGAAAATTTCCATTGTTCCATTTTTACGTTTCCAGTAGCATAGTAAATAAATATATAAATATGATTCAGTTTCCTGTTTTTTTCTGTTATTTGGGATTGGACCAAGTAATTTTGAACCGTGATTTGATGATGCAAATATATCCTCCTCTATTCACTTATGCACTGTACTAATGGGGAGGGGGACATATGACCAACGACATCATGTCTAATGCGCACCGAGTTCTTATACAGAGAGGTTCTTGGTAGAAACGGGTTTTGAACAAGAACCCTCTATACTGAGGCTGAAACCTTGCTTCGATGCCACCATAGCCCCTTTTCCAAATATAAGAGACTGAATTAAATCCAAGTTTCATTCATTTTGTTAAGATTAGAAAACAAATTATTTACTGCTATATTTGCATAATCCGGAAAATAAGTGAGAAATGAAAGTAGTGAGACAAATTTTAACCTTGAATCAAGTTGTTGTTTTGTTGTTATACAACAGTTACGAATAAACATTAAGATTTTTTGCTTTGTATATAATAAGACCAGTATTTAGGTCTTTTGTCCAAGTTGTGCACCACACAGTTTAAAATGACAAACTGATTATACACCAAGCCCATATATGGCGGACTTTCGATGGAATCTTGTATATAAGATCTTTTAATTATGAAATTGGAATTCCGCCGCTATGAGCTATATTGGCATTTCAAAATGTGATTTAAGATCAAAATTTTCCAATACTTCTATGAAATTAAAATTTTATTTGAATATTTACTTTTATCTCTTTTTTTAAAATAATAATTTCAATTTTTTTACATTTATGCTCATTATAATTATGTTTTTTATATTTCTCTCTTCCTGTTGTGAGAGCTTTATTCGAAACCTGTTCACTTTCTTTCATCAACGCGTCGCTTTACTTTGCTATGAATCATCCGGAATTCTCTGGAAATGGTGACATATTCCTTTGCAATTGACTAGTGAAACGAGTTTAGTTTTTCAAGGTCTCGATCTTCTGGTTCATTTCATATTCTCTTTTTATATGCGTCTCTTTGGGCGTCCTTTTCCCGTGAAGTACGAAAACAAATTTAAAAAAAAAATTTCCCACACCGTAAAGTATAAATCAAGTGATTGCGAAATTTATATAAATATATTGTAATTTAATAATTACATTCATTTAAGATGTATTGTTATCTATTGTTTCAAAGAGCATTTACAATAAAAATAGATTTTAAATTAGTCATTTATTATGTATTGTTTTCGACGTCCAGTTGCTAATATAAACAACTAAATATAACGTCAATACTTGAGTGAAAATGGTGCGATTGCAACCAGTAAGGTCAATGCATTGGATGCCGTTTAGATGCAATAATTTATATTACAAAATGTAGCAATGGATTTGGGTATTTTTTTCCCTTACTTTCTTTGTACGACGTATACAAAGTGTCTATTTATACTCGTACAGCTGAATAGATAAATGGTCTCTAAATGGATAGAAGGGGAAAAAAATATTAAAAAAATAAAACTCGAGAGTTTGATGATCCTTCACGTTTTAGATCGCTCTGAATCCGAAAAACGCATTTTTGAAACAATGTCTCTCTGTCTCTAAACACATTAACTGAAAAAAGCTTTAATTTAGACGGATGAAATTTAGTATGGACTTTAGACCAAATTTTATCAAATTCTGTACTAAATCCAGTTAGAGAAAGTCTGTATGTCCGGTTGTCCGAATAAAGTGAACACAATAACTAGAAAATATAAAGTGCTAAACAGATAAAATTTGTTACGAAGGTTAAGCATCTAAAATGTAGATCCCTATCAAATTTGGAGTCAATCCGTTCAAGGGGTTGACCGTCTACCTGTCTGTACTTTTTTATGCATGTAAAAGTGGTAATTTAAAAACGTAATGATTTAAATTTGAAATAAAATTTGATACATGATATTGTAATTACAATTGTAGTTCTGTGTCACATTTTGGTTTCGATCGATAGAAAAAAAAAGACGTCCAAAATACACATTCGTTTTTTATTTGTACTTGTGTATTAACCGCATGCCAATGATTAATCGCATCCCTCCAAAATTCCAAAGATCGCACGCTGGATTTAGAAAAAATGCCAGATTCGCGCCAAAGATCGATACTTCATAACCATTGTAACTAATATCATGCTGTTAATGCACAAGTACCGTTTTTCTCTACTATACTACTAAGCACACAGATGTCATGTGCGGGACTTTGAGAATAAAAATCTGAGCATTTGTGATATTCACAGCTTTGCCCAAGATCCGCAGTTTTGTGCAAGGGGAACGGGGATAACTCTTTTTTTAGAAAGTATGCTAGAAAGTTTTAGAGAGACCACCTCCCCTGGATTATCCTTTTTGAAATCCTTGAGAATAGAGAGAAATTTTTCCTTATTGAGTTCTTTCTCAACAAAAATGTATCTTTTTCACTATTAGAAGGATGTTTTGGAACAATTTCTCTCTTAGTAAAGTTATTCTGAGAACTGCTTGAGTTATTATATTCACAAACTACTATTATGGCGTGTGATATTCGTTGAAATTCCAAGATACATGAAAATTCGAGAAGACATATAGGCTGAACAGATGGATCATCATCAAATCAAAAAATTAGTAGTAAAAAATGTAGTTTTTATTATATTAACAACTATACAGCTGTAAATTAAATGCATTTCTTAATTATTTATTTGAATAATTCGCTTAATAATTAGTAATTTTAGTTAATACATCTATGATTGAATTCCATTTAAAATAATTTCTATATGACTCAATAAGATTATACTTATATTGATAATCATTAATTCTGTATTTTATATGCATTATTTATTTTTTTACCTACTCAATTCATTTGTTTCCTACAATGGAAATAAAAGATATAATCAGTTTCGAAAGGCTTTTAAAAAACAGATGAAGAACTCTTTAATTGTGTGATTATTTGCTTAACACGTTCACTGCCATGATTTAATTCTGTGACTCGGATAATTTATCTAATTACAGAATTCCTCCTTTGCTGTCTCGTAACTGTTGTAGTGAAGATATCATTTAATTAGATAGTAAGAGTGAGCTAATTAGAAAGTAAATGTAAACCATCGGCGAGTCACGAAACAGTCAATGCGTTACAAAAAACACTGAATATAAATATTCCCTTAATCCCTAAGGAAAAACACTTTAAAAAAAGTACCGTTTTTAGAAAAGTTTTTTTAATCTTATATTTTGAACAATTTTATTTATTGTTAGATTGGAATAATAGCATTGAATTCCATTTGCCATAAGCATTCAGGAACAAAAATTCTTTTCTGTTATCTATCGTTAAGATTTTCGTATTACAAACAGTCCCATGCAGCACATTGATTCCTAGATGAATATGTATCTCAAAAATACCTTTTATTTTGTGGTGTGATGAAATGAGAGGTTTCATATCTTTACAATACATTCCATTAACTTTCCTAAAAATTAAGAATATTTCAGATAAATACTAGAAAAGAAATTTTATTTTCGCCTTTTGTTCATTTTTTATAAATTTACAATACACACACACGCTCGCAGACAGACACGCACACTCACAGTTTTCTTAAATTCTACGAAATATTTTCTTTTTTCATGGCACACGTTATATGCTTGGCGCAGTATGGCCAAGAAAGGCTCTTGCGCCGGAAAACCCAACCCAACCCAACCCAACCAACACACAAGTTACAATATAAAAAGTTAGCTCACCACCAGTGTTGCCATCTGTAGGCTCAAATTTAAAGAAATCATTTATTCTTTCAATTATTTCTATCTTTACTTAACCTATCTAATTTAAAAAATCAGTTTTATTTCAATATTTTTGTATTTTGTGGAATATTTGATATAAAAATAGTAATTGATCAATACAGTATTTTGCTGAACATTTTTAAAATATTCAGAAGATTAATTGCTGGAGCATCAAGGAAATTGGAGCAATTACGAAGGATTTTACCTTCGAAATTCCTTCGATAAATTGCCTTGTCCTTGTCGAGGAAAGAGAGATGTATGCTATTGAAATTCTTTTTTGGAAATGAAGCAATATTTTTATTCTTGAAGACACAAGGCATTTAGAATTTTTATGAGATCGTTTTAGAAAGGACAGTGATTATATGTCATCAGCACCTGTTAGTGTCTTTAAAGTTCCGAGAAATCAGTATCAGCACCACAATAAAGATTCTCGTAAATAAATGGCCTAGCAAATGCAAATGGTGCTCCAATCAAGGCTTTATTTCTTTTTCTTGCTTTCGCTATATCTGAATAGATTTTAAGTAACATTAATGTTGCATCATTATGTTCCTCCCTCCTCGTCCCTTTTGGCCTTCGTGACAGCCGTGGAATTGAATATGAATTTGTACAAATCTGGTTAAGAATTTGGTGAATAACAAGGGAAAAAACCAGAAATAGTTTTAAAGCTTTTCACTTAAAATATTTGTTTTAATAATTGTAATTTAATAGGCTATAATCTTTCAATTAAATAAATAAAAAAAAATCAGAAGGTTGGAAATAAAATAATGAATGGGCAAACAAGAAATAATGCGAATTCTCCCCCTCCCAACAGAACAAATTTTTTGAACCGATATTCAATCGAAAGATTTAAATGGTATAAATTAAAATAGAAACAAAAGTGATGTTTTTATGCGATATTATTCAGTTATTGATAATATTAAAAAGCCTTATCATCAATCTACTGATAGTATGCTCCGATTTGATATATCTCTGTTACTTTTCCTCGTCGGTCAGCTTACCGTCAAGTGTTAAACAATTACAAGAAGGGGCTGCATTTAATGCTAAAAAAAGTTTACATTATAATGCATTCTTCAAAATTTGGAGGAAGAAACAAATTTTACGTATATGATTCGGTGGATAAATCTATATCTATACTTATAATAAAGCTCAATGTGTGTGTGTGTGTGTGTTGGCGCTCTACAGGCCAGGTCATTTGACATACAGCTACCAAATTTGGTACATGTATACCTTAGAGGTCGGGAATGTGCACCTGGGGTCCCTTTTTTGAAATTTTAATTAGAATTTTAATTATTAATTAAAAACTAACTTTCCCGCCAAAAAAATCTTTCATTTTCCCCACCGCCAACTTTTCCGCCAAAATAATCTTCCATTTTCCCCAACGCCAAATGATTTAGGTTTTAGTTCTTTTTTTCTCCTAACAGTAATGAGGCTAGGGTTAAGATTTTTCGGTGGATTATTTCAAACGATTCTGTTTATTTTCTTAATGTTTTATGCATTTAAAATTAAATATTGTTAATTAATCCATGTTTCAGATTCATTCTGAAGTACTTTTGAATTAAAGTAACACAGAATAAAGGAAATTAAAAATGTATAATCTGCATAGCGTTACCCCAACTGGCGTAGAAAAATTCACGCATTTGCGTTACCGTAATTGGCGAAGAAAATTCACGCATGCTCATTGTGTTCCGATTGTTGCCATGACAACCATTATCAACGGACGATTTAAATTATTTTTAGGTTAGTTGCATGCTTTTGTAAGTTAATTGTATTTATGTTAGTTATATATTTTTTGTATATGCTTATAGTTTTAAGTACATCGTTTTTTAAGTAGTTTTTTTTAACCTGTTTTCAAAGATTTAAATTATTTTTAGGTTAGTTGCATGCTTTTGTAATTAAATTGTAGTTATGTTAATTATATATTTTTTGATATATGCTTATAGTTTTAAGTACATCGTTTTTTAAGTAGTTTTCTTAAATCTGTTTTCGACCGATTATTTTAAACGATTCATTTTATTTTCTTAGTGTTTGATGCATTTAAAATGAAACATTGTTAATGAATCGATCCGTTCATGATGAATCTGAGAAAATTTTGTTGACAAATTCTTGAGATATTATACAACTTAAGAAAGATATTCTTTAGTGCCCATAAAGTTTAAACGCTCGGTGACTCTATTATCAGTAATCATATTATTAAAAAAAATGCTTTGTTTCAGTAAAAAATATTATTATATTAATTGCAGATTAATCCTTTACATTTTAATTTAAAGCATAAATTCTACGAGGGGTAACAGAAAATTAGAGAGATACATATCACGTTATGACTGAAGGCCTTTATAATATTATGAGTGAATTATATGACTATCAAAATTTGAAGTTTTAAAATATTTTGCTGAAGAATCTATTAAAGTTGGAATTGCATAAAATATTTAATTATTAAAATTTTAACGAACATTAAGATTGGCGAACCGGCTGGTCGCCAAAGGCGGCTAGTATACTATAATCAAGGGATGCAAAACATAAATAAAAAAGACACAATATAAAAAACATAGCAGTTTATTCTAATCCATTTATAACAAAATATCACGTTAAACTCTATGGAATAGTTGCGATGCAATGTATACATTTTCTAAAGTAAGATGGACAAATCTTACAAGTTTCATGCAGAAAATTGTCCAGTGTAAAAAAAAGTCAGAGTAAGCTGAAAAAAGTGAGAAAATAATAGCATGGTTTTTTTTTTTTTTTCACTATTTCACTACACTAAAATAAGCTTAAAGTGCCGCAACAATTCAACTATTATCGTTATTTTTTTAATCGTTAATTTTATTTTCGCATGAGAATATTACTAAAATAAAAAAAGAAAGAAATCACTCTGTCATATTGTGAAACGGCACATTGACAAGTTTATTTTATGATGATAACCTAATTTATATTTACAAAGCTGTAAAATTATAATATTATAATATGCGATTCTATGGTATAAAAATTTTGATAACCGAAATAAGAGTATGGACATTTTTAAATAATGGCACATTTCATTTAATTCAGTTATCATAATTTAATTTAAATTCCATTCTTTCTATCCCTGGCGCTACATATTTTAATATTTTCATAATTTAATTTACAATTTATCGATTTATTACTTTTTCCCTTTGAAACATGCATTTAACAATATGAACAATGAAGTTAGAAATCATAAATCATTAGTCAAAATCTTCATCGTAGTTGTGAGTGAAGATGTTGCTTTAAATTTGAAAAAAGAAAAAAAAAAAAAAAAAAAAATAACAGATTGTTTTTTTTTTTTTTTTTTGCGAAGGCATGCTGACATGGAGCAAAATCTACTTCAAGACCCCATGGCGTTATACAGAGAAAAAAAATGGCAATTTTTGAAAACGGTGATTATATTTCACAATTTTTTATTTTGCGAAGATCCTTTTTGGTGCCCCTAACTGAATAAAATCACAAAGAGTCCTTCTTTCGTTTTTGAACAAATAGGAATAAAGTATGCTTTCATTTATCTGTTCCATTAAGTACTGACGCATTGTTCTTTGTAATAAAGAATTTTCTTTATTGCCCTTTTTTCAAGTTACTTTAAATTGACTCTAGTTCCTTTGACAGAGAGAGGCTTCAAATCTGAGTCCGATGGGATAAAAAGGATGTATGTTTTTTTTTTTTTTTTTGTAAGGAATTTTAGGATGATCTTACAACAGACATTTATTCTAGAACAATAGCGAATGGTCTTGATGTTCTGAATTACCAGTTCTCAAATTTCAGCAAGAATAATCTTCAAATGAGTGGTGAAAGTTTTTACAAGGAATTAAAAGTAAAGATTCGAATCTTCGAAGTCTACAATTCGCCTACAGCCTACAGTCTAAATTATTAAGAGGCGATATTTTGCCGAAAGCATTTATCTTAAAAAGTTAGAATCATTAAAAGTTGTATTCATTAAAAAGTTAGAATCATTAAAAGTTGTAGTCATTAAAAACTTAGAATACAAGTTTTGTATTTCATTCCATTGGTTAGAAATCTATAGTTAAAAATCTTTCTTTTTAAAAACTGAAAACCTTTTTTCTTGTGTTGTCTTCCGTATCCTAACAGGACGATGTGAATTTTGCAGGTGTAAACATCATTTATGTATTTCACTTTGATTTGGTTTGTTAAATTAATTCAATTTCAATTTGAAATTACTTAAAAGTTGGGAAGGGGCATAACTTTGAACCATATTTTGCTGACGAGAATCTGACTTTAGTTGGAATATACAATTCAAATTTCTACTGACGTGAAAAAATTAGAACCAAGATGTATTTACTATTCCATACTGACTTAGAAGCGCGTGTTTTACAACTATCATTAATAGATCAGCAGTAAAATTTGCTAGGAAAAAATTGCGATTAGGCTTCTTGGCATCATTAATATAATGCGTAAAATAATTGTTCTGATTGGTCTTGTAATTTGGATTGAATCAGAATTTTTTTAAATACATTTAAAAAAATTTCAAATGTTGTAAAATTCATTTTCATCTTTGGCTTTAATGAATAAGAATATTGTTGTTGTTTTTTTAATTCTCAACCATTTTATTTTACAAAAGTTTGTTGTCATTAATCTTTTTCCAATAAAAGAACTCGTTTAAAAGTTAGTTTTTGATAAATAAGACATCATTTACAAATATATTTTTGGTAATACTTGGCTAGAAGACAAATAGTAAATCAGTGGTCTCGCGTATTTTTGAACTTGTGCTGGCAACCAAAAATGTTCTTAAAATATGAAGTTTTTAAATGGAAACATTTCATTAACTTTGAAAACTTAAATTTAATATATCTATTTAATGTGTTGATTTCTTACATTCTCTACCTATTTGTTTTACTTATCTAAGCGAGGAAGTAATGTTTACTTAGCAAAATATTTTAGTACTGACCACCTTTGGTTACCATTTGGTGCACAAGAGTTAACAGTTAGTGAAATTTTAATTGAATTTTTTGTAGGAAACTTAATTTTAATGGCTTCTTCAGCAAAGTATTTTTAAATTTCAAATTTTAATAGACAAATTAATACTATTTTAGAAGCCTTAAGTAGTTATTTTCATTCAGTTATACGTCTCTTTAATTTTATGTCTTTACATCTAAAATTCGAAGTTTAGTTTTGAAAGTAAAGTGATTAAACTTGAACAAATCCTTTAACATGCTAGATGAATCGAAGTATGTTCATAAAGTTTTGTTTAGTTTAGTTATATTAACGTTCCGTTTTTTAAAGCAATACTAAGGCTATTTTGGGACGGACCTCGTAATTTTGAATCTTGGTCAGATGACGAGGATGGCATCTGAGTTGGCACCCCACTTTCCAAACTTCTGCACCATCGGGAGGTATGTTCGTAAGAAGTATAAGGTCAAACAGAAGAATCATTCAACACTGAAATTTCACAAGTACTACAGAATATAGTTCATGATTTACGTGATATCTGAAAGGATTACTCAATAAATATTTATCTGCTTCAATTTTAAAAAAAAGTTCAGAGAACTCCAACAAGAAAGCAAAATGTCAAGTTAAAAGAATGATAGTATAAAAGTGTTTTAAAAAAGTCCGTCGTTGTTTACTTGTAAAGATAAAAATTAGCTGCAAGTACCACAGAATTAAAACTTTTTACAAAAAGCACGCTTTAAACAGAAACCTATTCCTTGAGGAAACGAAGTTTATAGTACATTGTATTTAGTCCTATACTACATTATATCCTGGATTCTGAGCAAGTTTTACAGCTGCTTGATTGTCAACTTGATTTTTTTTTTTTTTTTTAATTCAGCCTATATTAGAATGAACTATAATTGCCACAATATTCTCAGATTTTACTCAAAACATGTTTTGAACACAAATCTATTCAGTATGAAAAAATGAGCCGAGTCTTCCTACCTTGAGCGTCAGCAGTAGAAGAGAAAAACCAGGAAGAAATATTAGCAGAACCATAAAAACTATTTGAACTTCATTTACAACAATGAAAATATTGTTATAAAATATACTTAAAGGCAAATTTAAAAGTAAATTAAATCTAAACTAAAAAGGTGGCACAGTATAAGTTAAGTGACCAGGCGTTCCAGATTAACAGGTACGGTACCCATAATATTTATTTTTCACAACTTAAATAAATAATTCTTCCTTCTCTTTGTTCCGGCTGAAGTTGAGAAAAATAAGACCATTTACTGCGGGGGTATTTATTATAAAGCTTTTATCGCAAATGGAAATTTGCTTATACTGCAATACGGTAAGATGAAAACTTAGCATGAAAGAATCATGGCTCAGATATTGCAAGTATTTTGCAGTATTTTTAACTTAGAATGAGTCAAATAAAGTCATTAGAATTCTAAAATAGTGCATTTTATTAAAATAAATAAAAAAAAATATTAAACATCATTTTTAATTTGTTTGAATAGTTATAAATGCTTACAGTTTGAGAATGCTGCTCATCGATTATATCAATGCGCATGAAGGCAAAAAAATTCTCAATATAAAAATTAATAACCTTTAATAACCTTCTCAATAGAAAATTTAATTATCTTCAATGACCTTCTTAATAGAAAATTTAATAATCTTAACTCAAAAAAAAAAAAATTATGAACAAGGTTTTTTTAAATTAAATCAGAAGAAACCATCTTGTATATTATGACTTTAATCATAATATTTTATTATTATTCAGTTAAATAATTAAAAGAGTAAATGAAAAAGAAGGAAGAGACATATTTGAAGAGAGAGAGTATTTCTTCTTTCTTGTAACTAATCCATATTTCAGTTTAAACGATAAAACATTTTAAATAGTTCTGACAGCCTTCAACTCTTAGTGAATCATGTTTTTTATACTGTCCTTCAACATTTAATTTGACCTCAACTCATGTATTTGATAAGGTTTGAAATAAGAAAAAAAGCGAGCCGTGTTAACACTTCCTCTGACCAAAAAACGAATTGAGGCAAAAGAAAATAAATTATACTCGTAAACAATTCTTATCTCGCTGTATAAACGAGCATGCCCCATATTTTTAGTCGTTTTCTCTCAGCAAATCCCTTAAATGAATTATAAAAATTACGCCTATTTAAGAATTTTAAATAAGCCTTTTTATACTTTAATTGAAGTTGAGAAATTATTGAATAACTTGATTTCTTTTTATTCCACGAAAAGCGTCTGATACATACGATGCTATCCTATGGTAAACACAGATATGCAAAAGAATGAATCTTGCGTGGGTGATATGAACTTCCTGTGCATAAACTTCCGATGGAAAATCATAACAGTGAACGGAAATACCACTTTCAGAACACACTCGCAAGAAAATGAGCTTCGTCGCCGTCAAGGTCAAGAGTGCTTCTTCTGCGAAACAGTTTTTTAACTCGGTGACGACGTTTCAAGAATGATAATGATTAAATTGTTCGAGGTCTTTCTAACTGAATCACAAATGACTGTTGGCGAGCGACCACGATCCTGAGATGGAATATAGGCTTTTTAACAAATTGTTGAGGGTAAATTAATCGCTTGTCTTTAACTTAGAAGGGAATCGACTACTTTCATTTAAATATTACATCACCGATTCCGAGTCTTTTAACAGGATTAGTTTTCTATTTCAGCTTTAATTGCATTTACATTCCAATGATAGAAGTCAAATTTAACATTAAATGAATACATTAAAAGAGGGGAATATACTATATGAATATAAAAATATTGAATTATTTTTTTAAATTTATATTTAGTAAAAATATGACTTTTAAAGAATTTAATTGTTAGATTAATGTCATATTCTGAAACTCGTTAGTTTGGAAAGAAATGAAATGATAAAGACGACAAGGATGACTCCTGAATCATCTCCTGTTCTCTAAACTTTTTCACCACACCAGCAGGAGAAGGATTAACCCCTTCCCCCCTCCCCCCGTCCAAAAATTAACACCTACCAGGCCCACTTGCGCGGAAAATCTCTGATAGAATCAGGTCTCAACTTCCGGACCTTGTGTTTCCAAACTCTCTATTCTGCCATCAGGCTACTGCCAGGGGCGGATTAACGAATAGCAAAAGTAGGAAGCTGCCTGAAGGCCCCCAAGACCTTGGAATTTTTTTTATGGCATTATTTGGGTATTAAATTTTGTACTTTCATTTTGTTTTAAAAAGGCCACATACTCGAATTCATTCAAATTAAAATAAGGTATAAATTAAATTTAAAAATTATTTTCTCATGATTCTTTTTTCATGTTGTTTCATTCTTATTGGTTAGTATGCCCTAATTTTTTAAAAATTTATATTGTAGTATTTAGATTGTGTTGAAAAATTTTTTTTTAACCATTTTGTGCTAACTGACCATAATAAACTTATAAAACTAACTGACCATATAAACTAACCATAACGTGTACTATTTCAAAATGCTTTTAATTATCAATTTTTTTATACGTAAAATAATAAAACCAACTTTCATGAAGGTAAACCAAAATCAAATGATTTATTAGTTTAATTTGTCACAGTATTAATGATATTTTAGGGCTTTCCCCTTCTAATTTATTTATTTTCTGATTTATTATAAATCCCTATTGATTCAAGTTCCCATAATTGCTTAATTTGATTATTCGGATGAACATACGAATCATTGATACCAAAATGATCATTAAATGTGCAATGTTCGGTTGATATATTTCTCATTCCTCAGTTATATTTTCTGAAAATGCGAAGCTTTTCCCTAAGGCTGAAAGAAGAATCCGGACAATTAAAGAAAGATCAAAAGTTGAATAAAAAATTAACAAAAAAAAAATGGTTTGAAAAAGGGGGATTTATAGAATAAAGGTAATTTTTCTCAAATGAAAACTTCAGTAAAGATTTTTCCCGTTCATCAAATAGTAAAATAATAAATATACATCTTAAAAGGGGCGAACTTTTTAAAAGCTACGAACTCTTGAAAAGTTATGTATAAAAATTTGAAATCTAATCAGAAATAACCATCTTATCATTTTAAGGGAATAGAATTCATTTTCTCATTTGTGTTGGTTTTTATAGTAAATGCATGCTAAAAGTACAATATTGTGTTGCACCTTTGACTGCTGTGTAAGGCATTTAAAAAACATGAACTATTAAAATTGACAATTTTCGTTCTTTAAACTATGTAATAAACGCAAAATTAAACAGAGTTTAGATTACCATTCGCAACAGGTTTCTAAAATTACATACGAAGGAAATAAAAAATTAATACTGAAAATCGATCAAAGGTGCAAAAATCTTCACTTGATAAATGTCGGCTTGGATATCATATATACTTTTGCCTTCTTCCTTCTTTTTTTATTATTAGTATTATTTCGAAACGCTAATTATACTTTAAAAAAAAACATTTGTTCCTTGGCGCTCCTTTAGAATGGTATCCCTGGCATCTGTACCCTCCCATTCCTTGCCTTTCTCCTTGCTATGTCACGGAAAGTGTACCGAGAAGTCAGTCATTAAGCAAAATGGATTCAGCTGTGAATTAACTGTTAAAACACACATACATACACACAAAAAAAAGTCCTACGTTAAAGTAATTAACGTGATTTCAACATATGAAGGTTGAAAGTGCTTAGAACTTTCGATTTAATCTGATTTCATGAAAAACCATCTTCGTACAATGATCTTGTGTTTTTGATTAATACTTTCTTTAAACACAAATTTTTAAGAACTTTTCTCGAATTTTATATTTTCTTAGATACCATATAACAGTAAAATTCTTATAACTACAAATTAAGTATACTTCTGTTATAAAGATTTTTATCAAATTATTTCCAAGGATTATTTTTAAAAATGGTAAAATAAAATAATAAACTTCAATGCCGAATGATACTTTTCTGTATAAAATTATGTTTTATAGAATATTTTTGGGAATGATTATTTGCAGGTATTGAACCTAAAGACAAAACGTTACTTTCAGGTGTAGTACCTATGGATAAAATGTTTTTTTTATGTACTTTAAAATTCATTACTATTTCTGTAAGTCTTTTTCTGTATATATTTTCTCTTTTTTCTATAGGACATTTTTTTTTCTGTTCTTGAAATTAAATTCAATGCTATTTTGCTAAATTTTTCAGTATTTTGATGGGAACACAAGATGCTTGTGTTTTTGTTATTTAGTTTTGTGTACAGGTTTCCCACGAATTTCATTTATTTCTCTGTAAGCGAAGTATTTACTGAAGCATTTAGTGATGAAAATGCGCCTCATATTTCAAATTAAAAATGAATTTTCCAATCCTGGTAGTCTCATTATCCTAAAAGTTTTGTTCATCAAGGGATTCTAAACAACTTATTGTAATTAAAGAAAATATCAAGTATATAGTTTAAATTTTCTAAGAACATAACAAGGCAAAACTTAGATTTTTAATTAAAAATGCTCAATTAATAACCATTACAAGTTTTAACAGGTAATGAATCTAAAGTATAAAACTATCTCCAGATCAAAATTAATCCTTTCAAGGCCCCTTAAGTAATGCAAATCCAATATATTGGAGGAATTCGTAAATGGGCCATTTAACTTAAAGGGGATGGAAATGGTGGAGGGTAGAAGTTTTCATTTTCCTATAACTTCCTTAAGATTCAATATAGAAAAATAAATCAAATTAGCCGAATTAGCGTCTCATTAAGACAAATAGTTTTTATATTTAAAGCGTTTTGGTAGCTGCAGTTACTTAAAAGTCGGGAACTAACAAGTGAGTCTCAACCCTAATTTTGGCTATTTTTAACATCATCGACAATTTATGTTGCCAGTTTTGAAAAAATAAATGAAATAAAACTTCAATCTTTATTTGATTTCCATTCTTAATAATTGTTTAAATTCATACTAACTAAAGATTAAGAACTTGAATAAAACTAATTAAATAAAAATAAAAGAAGAGAAAAGTTTAATGTCAACTTTATATAAAAATTATCAACTTAAAAAATTTCCAGAAGCTGCATGCGTTTTAATTATTTTTAATGTATTTTATTGCAATCTTTATCTGGGTGTTTGTTTTATTTCTGCGATAAAACTGGAGAATCGTAACTGGCTTTCTCGCCTAGGCGGGATAAATTCTAGCAAAATGTATAAAAACTCACCAAACTAATAAATATGAAATAAAAAATGTAACACAGAGAATTATCACCTTTAACAAGTTACAACTTAGCACCATATGTTGTCGTATACCCAATAAACCACATTATTTTCTAAAACTGTATTTTCTTCATGAAAATGTACATAAAAGCGAAATATCACTCAAGCAGTCACTTATCACGTAATCTCCTTAACCATTAGCAATACACTTGAAATTTGTCATGTATTGTTTCTTGGGTAGTAGACTTCTTCCTTAAATATGATTAAACACTGTCAGAAACATTTAATTAATATTCTGATATCCAATGAAAATGCTTATCATGAAATAGGGATCAACCGATTTCATAACCTGATGCCAGTTATCTTACCAACTTGAATTATATTTCGCAATACTCATTTGAAGAATAATTTTCTATATAATTTTGTATATTTTGTGCAATAATCATAAATTTTAATATTGAAATGCATTTTTAAATGAACTCCGTTATTTCGGAGCTTTTGTTAACTTTGCGGTCCTTTGGTTTGATGTCTGCCGCGTTATCGAAAGTGTACTGTATTAAAAAGGAACAACTCATATAGCTTTAGCACAAGTATGGTTATTTGTATTAATCACACAATAGCGATTAAAAGGCGTAAAAGATCACCAAAGATTTTCTAGTCTATTGACTATGTTTACCAATGATATGCGGTTAAGACTAAAGTTCGCCAATGGCATACAGTTCATATACAAGTATCGAAGTATAATTTTTTTAAAAAAAACGAATGATATATTTTACTCTTTCTCTCCAATTAATAGTTAGAATCGAAATATTCAAGAAAGTAACAAAGATATTAATTTCACTATTAATTAAGAAAATTTTAAAACAAATTTCTCTTATTAACTTATAATTAAGTTCTGAAAATATATATAAAAATCAAAATTTACAAGTTAAGAAAATTTTAAAATAAAAAGACTTCTTAAATTAAAAAACAAACTTCAGTCGAAAGATAAGCCAGAAAGTTAGTGAAAAATCGATCACAAAATTTCTTCTTTTTAAAAATTACATAAATCAAGTTAACACAGGCACGGACAGTACCATAAATACAAATAACGGTTATACCCGCATATAAAATTTTTTTTAAAAGTATGCTTTTTTAATTATCGTACCCATTATGATATTTTTCTATAAATATTTCGAAATAAAGGTCACGTTAAACCAGAAGATAAAAATGTGACATTGCTAGTTCTATCTATATTTTAAAATTGTCCGTGAAAGTGTTAAATAAAAGGTGTAACAAGTACATTCGATAACCCTAAAATTACTCTTTTAGTCGAAATCGTATTTCTGTTGTTGGAATTTGCGAGTAACGTTTCATCTATAGATACAGCGCCTAGGAATAACACTTATCTTAAAAGAGGATCAAAATTAAGATGAAACTTCATGATGGCTTGATTCTTCATTCTTAGCTTACTAATAACGTTTTATGTGCAAACATTGTTCCTATTGTTTTGACTTACTCCTCTTGATTTGATGTAAATTGCCAAGGACAAATAAAAGATATTAACAGAGACAGATTATCAAAGGGGCATGGTAGGCAACTGTCTATGAGTCCCGAAATTTCGATACATTTTTTTCGGTATTTTCTGGTTATTAATTTTATACTTTCATTTAATTCACAGGATCCGTTCACTCCGATTGATTTAAATTAAAAGCAAGAGTCGCTTATTATTAGAAAATTATTCTAATTAATTATCTTTTGCAATCTTTATGTTATGTTACTTAAAAACTCTATTAAAATATGTTGATTATAATTTAAGAAAATGTCCAATTATCTAATTAGTAGTATTTATAATTACTACTTGGTCCACTATTATTTTTAAGTTTTAATCTTGAATTTTTTTTTTATATGCAAAATACTGAAACAAACTCCCTCCAATTCTGATACAGTTTAGAAATATATCAGAATTTGCTATATATATAACTGCTTATATAGAGAATAAAAATTAATTAAAAAAATATCTGGTGCGGTAAATTAGAGAAAGGAAAAGCCTCCTCTCGGAGCTTGAATTGTCTAAGGGCCCCTAAAGAGTCATTTCGGCCTAAGATGTCAGCAGTATTCCCAAGTACAAGCCCGTTTTACCCATTGTGCAATTAAATTGTTGCCCATGGGTGGAGAGAATTAAATGATGATGGGTCTTTTGAATAACAAATTAAATTTGGATTTCGTCGTTCGATGGAAGTAAACAATCTCTGATGATTCATGTTTAGTACATAATTTTTTCTTATCTCCGGTAAAGTTAAAGGGTGATCGTCTGTTGGTGAAGTTGGTTACATAAGTTTTTCATGGAAAATCGATTATTTAAACACAATTAGCCTCTTGAGAGCGCTATAATATATAGGTGGGATTACTCATAATTACGTAACCTACTTTCATTTTGAAATGTTTAATTTCAACCATTCCTCACATTATCAAATTTAGCAATACTTATCATTACAAAAATCATGATTCAGATTATAAAATATGAGTATAAATCAACACTGAGGAAATATGAAATATTAATTCTATATAGATGTTATTTACATTATCACACACACACACACACACACACACATTTATATATATATATATATATATATATATATATATATATATGATATACCAAGTATTCTAATAAATTCTTTGGTAATAAATAAAACTGTTTATTACTTCTTTTAACGCCATAATTTGAAACTCATTAGTATCACTTTTACATAATCATCGGAACCCCTTATAATTTTTTGAATTTTAAAAGGATTTTTGAAATAGTTGGAAAAAAATTATATAGTTAAAAAAGTGGAACAAAAGTTTATTTCTTTAACTATAGCAATTAGATACATGCTTCCATTTACAAAGTTTCACCAAATAAGACACCCAAATATATGGAAAAGCTTTACCTTTTGTAGACGGTAAAAATAAGAAGTAAAATTAATAAATTTTCATGCTGCGTCCATAACGAAAAAATATCAACGATCATTCACATGCGATCAATATCACATGCGTCAACACCTTATACAGAGATACGACTCTTCACCAACGATGGGTCCAGGAAGCACTATCACCATTTTTTTGTATTCACTAGAAAGGCGAGATACAACTACTGTACCGGAACATTCTCTACCCATATCTGAGATGTCTACCAGTTGAAATAATGAAATTATAAGATTCATTTAGCATTAGAACATATCACAAGATGTTTGAATTTTTCTGAGAAAGTTGTTAGAAGTCTGACCAAAATTTTTAAATGACCAAAAAACGCCTGAATGTATAAAGAGTGAGCTAATCAACTGAAGTGGATATATCACCAAAATTAAGATTCAAGTACCCCTAGAAGTCCGCTGGATTGTCTGCCAAACTTACATGTATTCAATAATAATTTGAGCGCAAGGAGTTTTAGCTTCACAGAAGTGGTTTTTATCCATGTTAAAGTAATTGTAGCATCAGTCCACCTGCAGATGTGATTAAATCTTATATACATAAGAGAAATCCCCTTTGACAGAAGAGGCAGCAACAATATAAATGGATCCAGACGGAGTGTAGTAAATGCCTTGTTTGGATAAATTACAAAAAAGATTAATTTACCTCTCAGAGGATTCATTTTTGAGCACAGATATAATACTACGCCATAAAACTTTTCAGATGCATTGAAAAAACAATTCAAATCTACAGTTATTGGATTGGTAGTTATCCCATATCTAAAAATCTCTAACGAATTTATTTCTGGTAACTCTTTTAAAAACTTTAACTTTTCATTTAGATAGTCATTATATCATTTCAATTCAAGCTTTGGATCCAAAAGCTCTAAAAAAGGCTTTTGCACTTGTTATAACCGGCCTAATAAACTCCAAACAGTCTCACTATGGTTGAAAGAACTTTGAGCTTTCAAAAGTTGTTCTTCAGTTTTATAGTCTCTGAAAAGTGAAAATATCTTATGTGGGAAGTCCCAACATTTCAAGTATCTTGACAGTTTTAGAATTTGATGAGATAGTATAATCTAGATTTGTGTTAAAATCTACTAGTTCTATATGTTTGAGACCCATTTATTGAGTTGCATACGTACTTTCCTTAAGAGTTGTATCTGATAAAGTTGCAAAGATTTAGTTTTCTCTAAATTATTTGACCCATTTATAATGTCACCAAAATAGCATTAATAGAAAGTGCTATGCTTGGAGAATTTCACTTTTTTCATCTACAGTTAATGCCTGTAAATGCTCTCGTGTGTTAAAAGGTAGTACGTGTTGTTCATATGCGACGATTCAGCCCCAATATATTTCCACAAGAATAAATTGATTGGACTTCCACAAAGTTCTTTACAAATATCTGCCTGATTCATGGATTAAAACCTGGCGATACGTTCCCCTTTTATCTGCTCTAAATGCAGATTGTTAAGTTCTGATTCTCAAAATGTGTGAAAATTATTCTTGTTGGATTCTTTCGCCATTTAACAATATAGAATTAAGCGTGACTTCATTAGTAGAATTTTCAAATGTTTCTAGAACTGTAAAGTGTTGATGCATTTTCTAGGCGAAAGACAGCTTGATGGATAATGTTTTATAATATTCATTATATCATTGATCAGGACAATATGAAATTCTTTCAGTATGTTTGAGATGAAAATATTCACTCATTATTGAATTATATTGAGTGGCCATAGTTTTATTTTTATTAAATCTTTTTTCAATGTAATTTTAAACTCCTTTTTTGCATTTATTCCGAATTCCAACGCTGAGCGTTCATCTCCAATTTACTGATAATTTAAAAATATGTCTTCTAATTTCATCTCTTTGATGAGTGGAAATAAAACGTTCTTCATTGTTTTTCGAAGGTTTGGAATTTCTTCGATCTAAGTCTGGACCGATGCCTATTGCCTATGTTAGCCAATTATCTGTGGTATCATCATGAAATGATTCTATTTGAAAGAAATTTGTACATGTAAGAGTAATATAAGATGTTGTCCGACATTCTGAATGCCGGCCAATATCGTGTAGATATCATAACAATGTCGTTAAGCACTTTGTGCTAATAGGGAACTATCTAGAGAACTTTTTGATGACATTAATTGAAGCCAGACCATTTCTGGTAATTTGCAAACCTTAGTTCATCTCTTCACGTAATCACTTTTAAACCAGCAGATATTCTCACTGCTGGAGTACAGCTTCCAGCGATGGTGTTAATAAATCCAAATGTAATAAATGTAGGACTCAGAAATCACTACTATTTTAGAACGCACATTTAATAACATTTAGGACGATTAGGGCATTTAGGATATATATACATTAACATAAAAGAATTGAACATTCAGTAGATTTCGTCGAATACGTCGCGTCTCTTCTCGTCTTTACTTTCGTCCAGATCCGTCTGATCTGCTCTCTCTAACCAGCGTCAACTCCGTCTAACAACCAGCAGATGGCGCTCGCCAACAGGCGCTCGTCACTACATAAATCCAAATGTTTTCATAAGTTAATTTGCAAACGAGTGAAACCTTAAACCATTCCAGTACCTCTATACAATATTTAGACGAATTTTCACATGAATATGCCATGCTATCTGGTTGAAAGCGATTATTTATGAAAACTTGGGCGATTTAAAAAAAAGTATTTCATTACAAAGGGCTAGTTTAACAATCTTCTTTTTTTTTTGCGTCGTAATCTTTACATGAACAGGTAGTATCCTAACAACAGAAAGCATGAAGGGTAATATTAGCGTTTTTTATGTATTTAGATTTTTTTTCTAAACTGATTGTAGAGAGGTTTGGTTTTGGTTCCTTTTTCTGATTTCAAGGCAAAAAAAAAAAAAAAAAGTTTATAGAAAATGATACCGAGTAGAGATCTCAATCTTCCCCTATTTATGCAGTAGCACATTTATTTCTTCCATAGCAAAAAAATATACTAGTGACAATCAAAGGTTTCAATCTTCCGTAGTTTCCTTAGCTGAAAAGCAATCGTTTTCAAATTCGGCGCTCAGCGTAACTATAAACTTTCCTTTGTTTACAATAATTTCAGAGGAATTACTCTTGAGACATAGTCACGATATCAACTCATCCAATATTACCGGTATAGTGTGTCTCTTAGAACCACTATAAGGCATTTAGCTGATTTGATGATTTCCACTGGTACATCTTCTGAGTATCCATCAAAAAGAATAATCGTGACTTCTTGATTATAATATTTTTAGGGATGCAATGCATATGCATATACCATCTAAAATTCTCCAAGAAGTCCCATAAATTGATTCCAAATTTCACAGCGAAAGAGAAATCCGTCTTCAATAAATGTGAATTACCATTTAATGAATTTCATCAGTTATTCTTGTATATATGTCGTAAAACACAAATTTAGATCTTTTTTTCATTTCACAATGATTGAACAGTGGCAATGGATAAGGAGCTTGTTCGGCAAATATCATAATATAAATCTGTTAATAGATATTTAGCAGACGATTCCTTTTCAAACATTTTATAACTGCTACTATTTTTATTTAGTTAAAATATTATTAAAAGGTAAAAGCAAACGATTTTTTCTTTGATAAACATATTTTATTAATATTATTTCGTGGGTTTTTTTTTTTTTTTTTTTTTTTTTTGTATAATAGTTGATGATGAATTGTAAACCTTTTGGAACCTGGCAATAGTTTGTAATATCTGCTGTTAAGTTGAAAGAATTAACAAGCCGATGGAATTCTAAAATGATTGGAGTATCATTTTAGTTTTTAACAATTTAAGATGCTCTACAGCTATAGTTTGAAGCTTAAGAAAACGGGTAGCTTTTTTGAAAGCATACAAAAGTGCTGTTTCAGGAATTAGGAAATACCCGGACTAGTTGCTACATGGTGCAAGTTATTCTATATTAAATTAATTGTCGGTTGAAACTCACTTTTATCTCCCTGGATGGTAACTCTCATTCATACCGCTTACTCAATGATATTTAGATTTCCTACAGTTTCTAATCAAAAAAATTACTCGTGAAAACATTAATTATGCAGTCATTTGCAATTTTTTAAAAATCTTAATTTTTTTATTTGTGTCGGAATACTTTACAGATATCTGCGTAAGGAACGTGTCAAGATAAAGCTCCAGATAAATGATATGACATTTGAAGGTTCTGTACAACTGTATTATACTACTCAGAGTTATCAAGATATAAAATGGCACCACAAGGGGCAATTTGTTACGGTTTCAATGGGGGCTAGTTAAAATGTAACAACTTGCTCCACGTAATTTTTAATTTTATAGTATGTTTTCTTTTTAAAATTGATATGAAAAACTTGTTTATTTGATATAATGTGTGTATAAAACTTTTAATACTGTTGAATTATTGTTGTTTAACTGTTTCTTTTTAAATATGTTATGGATCTTCAATAATTAGACGATGTTTTGAAGAGTGTTGTTCAGTCAGTGCATGACAATTCCATTAATGACGAAGCAGGAGTTGAAACTTTCATAGGTTTTATTTTCACACATATATGGACACGGACATTTCTAAGCTACCACACAAACACATCACAACACAAAGACGAGAGAGAGAGAGTAAGAATGTACATGTCGCCGCGTCGGCGTCTCGAATACATCTGGTTAGGGGAACCGAATTTCCCCTTTTCTCCACCAGAGGGGATCAAAACTCTAACAAGTGTTTCGTAAAAATACTTATAATAGAGTCTTTAAAAAAATCCTTGGAAAAAAAGTGCAATAACTAGCTTCGGTATCCCCTAATTCTACATTCCAATTTCTGATTTCTTCAGAAAGCTTTTGTGGATTTACAGGAGTTTTTTCAATACCTTTATTTTCTTAGGATTTGAGTTCCCGAAATGTCTATTTACTTGCTTGCGCATATATTTCTTAAATGTACTGACTTATTTTGTACATACTTAATATGTAATTATAATAGCAAATGAAAACAAATGTCCATGTATGACAACTTCACATTTTCCGCATTCCAATTCCCACATTCAATTATATTAGGGTATATCAAGTATCTGTGAATCATTAGAGTTTTGAGAGCACTGAAACACATGAAGCGAGTGCGAACAGACACACGTACTAGACAGCTCATAACTTATTTTAAAGTGGTTGCTTATAAATTTTTGCTTGTTTCTAAATTGTTTAAGACGGTATTTTATGGGAGATATTTTAGTAAGAGTCCCTGCCTTTAGTAATCCCTGTCATTTTCGCTGTCATGTCTAAAAGACCATGTTATCTTTCCGAGGAGGGAATAAGCAAATTTATGAATAATCTGTCTGTGTATTTTTTCGATAATTGTGACAGTGATAAAATATTGAAGTTCTTCAAATAATTCAGAATTAGAATTAATATATTGGTTCCAATTCCATCAGGCCAATAAAATACTGACATAGAACAACTTTCGGTTATTAGTTTCACTACGAGAGCAGGATTAGATATAAATATTATTTCAGCGCCATTACGGTTTAAATTGAACTTTAAAATTTGTTTTTCACTGAAAACATGATCGAAAAATTTGTTAATGAAACTAATCTGTATTTTAAAAACATCTCTTAAGTATATGGCATAAAGCACATCTACAAATGTTTCATTAAACATTTTGTAGATATAAAAGTTAGTGAAATGTACGTTTTTTTAGGTCTTACAATACTTATCCGCATTAAAAAAGAACCTTTTCTGAAGATTTTTCAATTCATGCTACTCATTTTGTTCAACTCAGCTATGGCTCGTGATGGAATCTTGGACATTTTCAGATTTGTATTTTACATCTTCCTCTAGTGAAAAATAAAAATAAATCCAGTATTTGAGTATTTAAGAAAAGCTTTAAAAACGTACATATACCTGAAAAATATGTATCTGTTGATGAAAGTCTTTTCGCTTGGAAGGGATGATTAAATTTCATTTAATACATTTCATCAAATTGAACCAGATATGGAATAAAAATATACAAGTTGTCCGAATTGAAATCTGGTTATGTATGGAATTTTTGCACATATACAAATATTTTTTCTTCTGAAACTGGGCGAACAGACGAGGAACGTGTCTCAAAACTTGACAATCATATTTATTGGACAAAGGCTATAATTTGCATTTGAATATAATTTTTGTGCCTCCAGAACTATCAATACTTTTCAAACAAAATAAAATAAATATATGCGGAAATGTAAAAGGTTATGGTAAAGGGGTGCCAAAAAATTTACCCCAGACACCTTGGGAAAGAGGAAATAATTGTACTGCAAAAAGATGAGTAGAACATTATTAATTTCAAGGGTAAAAATAGGAATGTCCTAATATTAACTACTTTTCATGAAAAAAATATTGTATAAATGGGGAGGGGGATAAAAAAAATGGTAATAAAATTTTTAAACCAGAGTTGTTTATTGGATTACAATCACAACATGGGAGGTATCGATCTTAGTGATTCAATAACGCATTACTCTCCAGTGTTTTGAATAATCATTAAATAATACAAGAAACGATTTTTATTTAATGATTTTTTGGCATCATTATTTATAAAACCTATATTCCTTTTTAAAAAGTATAATAACATTCACAGACTACTTCATTTTTAGAATTTAAAATGCGCTACACCCAAATATTATGGAGAAGAATTTACAAGTAAGAGAAACCAAAACAGTTGCGAAATTTCCAAGTTCAAATCCATTGATGCTTAGTGGTCGTCCTTTTCCGAAATTATACACTTTAAGACGGTAAAAAAATTAGAAAAAGATGTGCAGTTTTCTCAGGACAAGATAAAAGATGGAGCAGTGCCAATGAATCTATACTGTGTAATGAGGTCTCTGCATAGATTCGTACATTGAGATTTTCTATATGGCTTTGAAACTTTAATTAATGCAATATCCGCGAAATATTTTATGATGTCAAATGTAAATATTTCAATTCCCCCATATTTTAAAATTTTATATCAATAATCTGGAGTTAATTTAAGTAATTTCAATTTTTGTAAATTATATCAGCATTTTTTTATATTTTATTATTTTAAGTATTTTAATTAAAAAAATTTTCTGATGATTTAAAATATCGTATCTTTTATCACATATTTAAATGGTGATTTCATTTCTAAGTAATGGATATCTTTTATGTATTACTATGCAACACGTACTCTAAGAAATTTTCTGTAAGATTTAGCGAGAGAAAATGTTCCAATTTGCATCGACAGTAGCCACTCACTAGGTCCCGTTTTGTAGGGGTATACTTTTTGAGGACTTCCTTTCTGAGAGGACTAAATATGGTATTCAGAGGCGCATCTAGAAAGAACACACACTGAAAAAAAAGTCTTTTGAATATTCAAGTTCGAACACGCGTGGACCAGTTCCATACAGTACAGTTTATGTTGCGGTTCTTTGGTGGAATCGGGTTTCGAGGCTTGAACCCTCCGATCCCTAAACTGAGACTTTACCTTTAAATCATTGTTGTCCTTTGCTTTTCACTCGATCGCATTGAATGATTTAATTTCTTCTGAATACAGTAGCTACTTTGCCATTCAGATACTTTAAGTGAGAATCCTTATCAAATTATCCGTTTTCTCTATAACCGTATTCACGTCATTTAACAAGCTATTTTTATGTTGTTATTGTGTTAAGAATGTCAACAAGAGTAATGCCGATTCGAACGCCTTAAATTAACTGTCATGAATTATAGAGTCCGTTTTAATATACTGAAAGCTAATGTGTTATTTGACCAAATCTATTTATGTATATTATGAGGAATGGAAATGGCGTACGTCAATGTTGCTGAATGGTCTCCAGAACATGTTGCCGAATGGTTAAGAGGTACTTATATATAATTGTCACATTTTCATTTATCATTGTTGTCGGTGTCGTATAACTTTTTTTTTTGAGTTTTTCCTACCCAATCCTTATTTATGCTTCAGGATAAGATTATTTCTTTAAAATAATATGGATATTGTTAATCTTTCCATTTCAATTAAATAGACATGTGCATATATTGTGCTTTTTTGATTGTCAGATGCAATATACCATCGGCAAGAAAGTTGATAATTATGTATTAGAGGGGATAATGATATTTCAAATTGTGTATCAAATTTGATAATTATGTATGTTTGTCATTTAAAAAAATGTTTATGTCATAATTTGTTTCATAGTTATAAAGTACTCCAAATGTGTTAACATGGAAAAGAAGTTTGGACAGTGAATATTGTATTTCATCAGATTTGTACTATTAAAACATAATGTGTTATTATAACTTTAGTGTAATTAAAACTAATCAATTCTTAGGTCATGTATTACAATTTATTACAATTGGATCACTAATTGCTATTAATAAAGAATTCTTTTCACTCAGTCTCTTATGCAGGTGTGGAAATTAAGTAAATCATAAAAATTAAATTGATTTCAGTGGTTCATTTTTTGTTCATTATTAGGATACTCTAATTTATCATAAACCAAATTTATTATGTCATTTGCTGTTCTAAATAGGCCTTCATAATTGTGGTGGTGACCCCAAGTAAAGTGGCAAAATATTTTCCTGAATGTTTTTTTCAGATTCCTCAGGCAAAATTGGTTAAGAAAGTTTGTTTAAATTTACTGAATATCTATTTTAAATTGGATTTCCTTTGATTTATCAGTTAAAATTTCACATTTCTTTTTAATTTGGGGATGAAATTTTTTTTTTTCTGCCCCCAATGAAGTTGTGAATGAATGAAATTCGAGAAACTATGTTCTGATTTAACAGTATCATTAATATTATTGTTTTAAAATGTTTTTTCTTAATATTATTTTATATCGGTTTAAGCTTATTTTTTATTTAATCTTTGATTTTTGGCAATTTTATATTGCTTTGTACTCTTATTTAAACAATTCTGCTTTGTTTACCATATTTGGCTCATGGTTTTCTATAATTGTAAAATAAAATAATACAACAGAGTTATTTTGTCTTTCTAGTTTTTGACATAAATAGCAATATAATTTTATTTCAATTTAGGACTGGAATATTCCTTGGTGCCTTATGTTCAATTTTTTCTGAACAATGAAATTGATGGAAATCATCTTTTAAATTTAACAGCTGATGATTTGGAAGAGCTTCATATTTTTAAAATAGGACATCAACTTCTTATTTTAGAAGCTGTTGAACTTTTACGAGAACTAGTAAGTAGTTTACATTTACTACTAATTAGTTTACATTGTTTTATATAATACTGATGTACTTGTTTTATATTTTACATTTAGTCTAGTGAAATAAGTATCAAGCAATTTATAGAATATATATATATATATATATATATATATATATATATAAACATAATTTTTACATTTATGTGGCTGAAAGGAAGAGACTTTTGAAATTTAATGTCGATTTATTTTTGCACTGGAGTTATGATTTGTATATAGGGACAAAGGTGGGACATATTATGTTTTCTCCAGAACACAAGAGCAGAAATTTTTCCCTTCAGTGATTCTATTATAAGATTCTGATAGAGATTTTTTTGACGTGTTGATTTAAGCTAGGGAACCTTGCAAATTTTCGAAAGAGAGACATAATTGTTAAGGATTTTTATTCCCTCCCTCATGGCATGAGAAATAATGGAGTCAACAATATTTTTAGAGCTCATGTTGGAAATAATTAAATAAGTATGTGGGATTCAGATGAGGAAATAAGAGAATATTTTAGAATGAAGTTAACATAGGCTAATTTAAGAAAAAAAATTAATAATAAAAAAATAATTATATTAATAATTTTAGAGAATTAATTAGGATTTAAATTAAGAGATATCATTACATATACAGGTGGTTATCAAAATAATGGAAACACTGTGAATAAAAGTGACATTTTTGAATGTGCTTAGTAAGCATTAAAATATAATAATAGCCACCAGTTTTTTTTTTATAAATAGCAATTTATATATTCTGATAGTATGTGTTAGCTTTATTAAAATTCTGTAATTCTTGGATTTTTTTTAAAAGCGTTAAATGTTGGACCTCTCAAATTTTCAAAGAGGCCAAATTGTAGGAGCCTATCTAGCTTCAGCAAGTGTAACCGAAACATCCCAACTTTTAGTCATTTTTAGAGGTAGAGGGTCTAAAGTCATGGTAGCATACACACAGTGCGGCAAGACAAGCTCGGCAAAGCAAAATAATGGGCGGAAAGAGAAGCTGATGAAGGAGACCGACGGGTACTGAAGCGAATTGTAATATCTGGAAAGGGAGCAACTGCATCAAAAGTGACCGCAGTTACCAGGCACCTTCATAAACAAAACATTTATGGCAGAGCAGCAATTCCCAAGCCATTTGTCACAGATGTTATTGATAAACATCGCCTATAGTGGTGTCACATTAAAAAAACTCGATCGATAAGTGGAAGAAAGTGATATGGTCTGGCGAATCATGTTACACACTTTTCCCTACAATAGGATGGGTACACGCTTGAAAGACACTGCACAAGTGTATGATTGTGATTGTCTTCTTCCAAATGTCAAGCATTGAGTTGGATCTGTCATGATATGGGCAGCCATGTCATGGTTTTCTGCTAGACCAATCGTAACCTTGAAAGGAAGGATCATTGGGGAGAAATATAGAGAAATTTTACCCTACCAGGTCCATCCAAAGATGCACATTTTATTTCTTACAAGAGATAGAATTTTCCAGGATGATAATTCATTTATCCATGCAGCGAGACTTGTCCAGTCATTGTTTGATGTACACAAGGATGAAGTTAAACATCTGCCTTGGTCTGCACAGTCACTCGACCTCAATGAACTGTTACTGTCTATTTTAGTGCGTTCAATACTGAATTGATATCCTCCTCGGCATCTCTCCCAGAACTTTCGCAATATCTCCAGGTAGAATGGTACAATATTCTTCTAAACACTAGTCAACACTTGTGAACCTAGGCGAATCCAAGCTGTATTACATGCCAAAAGCGGTTCTACACCATACTAATAAAGGATTCTTTATAAATCTAAGGTGTCTCCATTATTTTGATAACCATCTGTATATAAGATTATAAAATTCGATTGTTTATTTCTTAAATTGATGCTTGATATTTAAAAAAGATTTAAGTTAAGTGTTAGAAGGATTAGTTAAAAAAATTGCTGTTTGATAATTCTGGATGAGGAGGAACACATCTTTTACATCAAAAATATCATTGCATCTCTATTTAATAATATTATGAAATTAATCAATATATTGAGATTTAAAGAAAAATGAATGTGGGAAGTAAATAAAGTAGAAGTAATATTTTGCTAAGACAGAAATTTTATCCCCCCCCCAACTTTACAGTGAAATTCTGAAATGAGTAATTCATTAAAACCGATTACTGTAAATACTTTTCATTGATGCATTCTTTTTCTTAGGATATTATATAAATAATATCGTATTCTCTACATTAGAGTTTATTTTTTTAATTTCAGAGTTTATCAACTGTAGGGAGTTTTTAATTACTTAAAAAAAAATTGGAATTACGATATACATGAATAATCTTTGTAATTTTTTGAACTGCAGTGATTTTTTAAAAGGAGCTTTGTCTTATTTTGGGAGATGAACTGTTTAATATTCTTTTAGGAAATGACTTACACCTGTTTGCTTGCTTGCCTCTAGTTGAAATTGTGATTATGAATTGCTAATTATTTAGTTACAATATATGTTTGATATACTGAAAATTTATTTCTTTCCCTTAGTCACACAATTGTAATTTAATAGATTTAACAGTCAGTGGAATTTCATTTTCTTAAAAAGAAAATTATTAATTAGAAGACACATTTTATAGTGTAATGTACAAATAATGTACATGTTGTATTTCATTTTCAAGATTTTTAAGCTTTACCTTTGAATTATAAACATAAGAATGTCAAGTTTTTTTGATAAAATATGCATATTTTTTATTAGGAATGCTTCATAAAGCATTTTTCAGAAATTTTTAAAGTTCATGAATATTAAATGTTTTGACATTTTTTAATGTACTTATTTTTAATGTAGTAAGAATTGTTTAATCTTGCGTTTAATTTTTTCATTAATTAAAATTTTTTTTTATAGCATTACAGTCTTAACACAGAAACACTGCAGTCTCTTGCTGTGAAATTGGGATGCAAAGCTCGTAGTTTGTACAATGATTTAAAGTTGAATGGTCCACAGGACCATTTAGAAAACATGAGACAAGAACGCATCTCAACAAATGTTCTGTCTGCTGTTTCAGAAATTTTGACATCTGTGAAAGCATTAATTTCATGGTTGGATAGGCAAGTATTTTTAATTTTCTGCAGTTTAATATTTTTAATTTTTATGTTTGAAAGCAGCTATAGAGTGCATCCGCATTTAACTTGAATAATCATAATATTGCTTAAAAAGACAAAATAATGATATTTATACAGCATTTGAGAGTTTTATTTTTGAAAGAAACCCTCTTAGTATATTAATATTATTTTATATTCAAATATGCTATGCTTAAAAATAAAATATTATGAAGAAAGGGGTTTAATCTACCATGTGTAAAGAATTAACTTCTATTTTAATTGCAATTTGTTAGTATTCTGATTAAAATATTCTAATAATATGAATATCAAATTGGGCTTATTTTATGCTAAAGTAGTAACCCAAAAATTTTCTGTCATTTTGAAGAGCTCGGTTTTTTTCTGGATAGTTTCAATGAACTATTTAATATATTAAAAAGAGTGGGCTTTACACATAATAATAACAAGCATCCTCTTTTGAATTAAAAAAGTATTAAATAATACTATTCATACTTTGTTACAAAACATTAAGGAATAGAGCATTAAGACAGAGAAAAAATTGTATTATGAAGTTTCAGATTTCATCTCTATTTTTAGTTTCATTTCTATCTGACTTTGCCAGCTTCTAGTATCCTTTTGTGGATACAGTATAATTATGAGGAAAATGTCATGTAATAGTGAGAGCCATATTCTACTCTGAATTCTTCCTCTTTTAAGTTTTGAGTCTTATTCAGATGAAATTCAGTACTTAATAATTTGTATCAGGATGGTTAGGGAGCTTCATGCCCAGCTTGAATGGTAGCTGGATTCAAATTGGGCAATTCTTGTTGTCTTTCATAACTTTCTTCAAGATCTGGAATATGAATTTTGAAACTTAGAATCGTGCCTGTGTTGGGGGCAATGCTTTCTTCGTCCTATTCTAAAGAATATTGCTTGCAAATTGGTTCAATCACAATTTCCAATTTAATGCTGATATTTGCTCTTATGTGGTGTATAGCATCATGAAAAGTGCTAAATTTGAAAACCATTTTTAAGCATTTACTTAGTTAAAAAAAAGTCTTTAAAAGTGTTTTATTTTCTTGATTTGCAGAGTAAACTTTCTTTTTTTGTTCTTTTTTTTTTTGTTCCCCAAGTGTGAATTTGATAAATCGAAAACATAGTCATAAATCTTTATTTTTCAGATATATCTAGAAAAGAACCTTACAAAATCAAAGAATTAGGGGAAGGGATCCAAGCATTTCAACATATGTTAAGATAATGCATAATAATCGTTTTTCCCCCCTCTATCTTCAACCGTGGGCTCCACTTTACTAGTTGTCCACTGTATAGTTGTCCCTGAGAGGCTGAATGATTTTAGATAGTGTTCTTCTTTACTAATGCTTATATATCTCTGCTCTATCTCAGAGATATTGGAATTTTAAGATTGAAATCTTAAATAACATGCCTATAAAGTATTTCATATTGATTCAGATCGCTTAAGGTGAAGAATACATGAGAGATGAATCAGAATGTTGGTGTGAGCTGTGGGGGACTGTTGATAATGAAAACTATGCTAAAAGGTGCAAAGTTAGTTCAAAGTGTTAAACTTGTTTTATTATTAGTGTTTTAAATGGTGAAGAATTTATCTTGACTATGCCTAGTAAGTGTATTTTTAACCTTTTATGGGATGTTTAAGAAGAATACAAATACAAATGGTTACAAATGGTTGAATTGATGTAACATAAGAATAAACTAAGATGTATTTAGTCCATAAGCCCGATAGGTATATTGAACATGGGAAAAGACATGAAACACCTTGTCTAAAAAGACAGACCTAAAAAAAAACACATGAAAGGTATTCACTGTAATAACAGCCTTTATTCTTATTACAGTGTAGCCTCTTTAAATTATTACACAATAATATGTTAATCATTGTTATAATTAATGTGTTGTTTTGCAATGATCCCTTGAACAACATATGAAAGAGATTTTACTGTATGATATTGAATTGCATTTCATTGCAGTGCTTAATTACATTAGATGATTGTCTAATATTCAGTGTGATGAAATTTTGATTTAATTTTTAAAATTTTTTAATTTAATTTAATTAGTGTGAATTAATTTTAATTTAATTTTAATTCAGTGTGATGAATTAATTTAATTTTAATTTAAAATTTAATATTCAGTGTGATGAAAACTTAAGTTTGCAAATTATTTTTTTTTTTTGCAGTGTATGTTGTAAATGTTCCCATGTTTTTGAAAATAATTCTTAGTTGTTCAACCTATCTTGTCAAATTTTAGTTTTTATATATGAAAAATTCTGCTATATTTGTGGTACTTAAAATTTAAAAGTAATAATAAAAGTTTTACAAAACCTTTATTCTTCAGGTTTTGGATCCTATTGTTGATTTTGTGGTTTTCACTTTTTCTTCTTTTTTATAATTCTTATCTAATTTTTTTGGCTTCCTAGTGAAATTCACCTCTCACTGTATCTGTACATATGTATATATGCCCTAACTGACAGAGCAGTATTCTATCTAAACCACTGAAGTTAGGAGTATAAAATTTTGTATGAAGTTACTTTTTGGGTATTAGAGGATCAGTAAGAATTGATTTTACAAAATTTTAATTATAAGTGTAATTAAAAAAGTAACAATTTTAATATATTTCAACCATAACATCAAAGTATGTTATTAAACAAAAATTATGTTTACACTATTTTAAAGGAAAAATTCAATTGTATTTGTTTTATTTGAATGAACATTTTGATAATTTTTTTAAAAATCAGTTTTAGACACAAATTGTTGCAATGATTTTTATTGTAATGATGTTCAAAACCATTGCTTCATCAAATCTTTGAGCTGCTTGAATTTGTTAAGATCATGATTAAAAAAAAAAAAAAAAAGTTCTTTCTTTGAACCATTGCCCTCATTGGACTTGAGTATTCCCTGAAACTTTTCCACATCTCTTGTTACTTCTCATTTACTTTGAAAGCATAAAATTTATTTCTTAGTTTCTTTTCTTCAAATGCTTGGAAAGTATATGTAACTGTGATAGTGGTAGAAAGATTTTCCCTTTCATAACTTTCAAATCTGACAATCTGCTATAGTATTTCAATGGGTGTATCCTCATTGAAAACGTTAGAATGCAGCTGGTTACTCATATTCCGTCAATAAAATTTTATTGTCTTCCAATTTTTTTTTTTTTTTTTTTTTTTTTAAATAGAAGAAACTGAAATTTATTGTCAGTGCATACGTTTGTATTTATTTGGTTCTGACAAAGAAACCAGACTCAAAAGTCTGCTGGTGGATGTTTAAGTTCAGTGAAAGAATCACATAAATAGCTGTTGCTTCTCCAAATTTTAAATGATCCTACAAAGTGTATAAAAACTATAACATTTTCCTTGAATTTATTCAGTAACCCTCTTATACTATACATAATAATATTGTGAGAAATATGGGATAAATTCCTAAAAGCATCAAGAAATGGTGAACTAAAAGGGACACTCAAGGTTTTGAGAAGGCTGCATTTTTTTTAAGAGCAAAAAAAAAAAAAAAAAAAAAAAAAATAATAATTAGAAAATAGATATTCAGAAAATAGAATATTTTTTAAAGATTTTTTTCAAAATAAATTTAGGTATGTGGCATTTTGTATAAACCCATCTTCTTTTCAGAAGAATTATTTTTCTTGTGAAATATTTTTGTTTTACTGCAACCTAAAATTTTTTAAGGATTATATACATATTTAACACTGTAACTTTGAAATCTCATTTGGCAAAACCTTTATTTGATGTCAAAAATTGGTTTCAGATCGAGAAATTACCCAGAGTACAATTATGATTAAACAGGGAAAGCAAATTGCAGAACATCACTAAATGTTCATTCATATCTTTAAGTTCCATTACTGTTGCACTTTTTCAAGCTATTATTCATCATAAATTTTGCTGCTTCTGATAATAGAAATTTGATATAATAATTATTGGTATAATTGCATATAATTATACAAATAATTTTTGAGATAATTATTATATATATAATTATGAGAACAATTATTCCATAAAAAGAGTTACAAATCATAACACATCTGAAAGTAATTTATCAAAAACAACAAAATTATGCTTATAATAGATAAATGCTTAATTTTTGCCGTTCTTTTTAAAAATGTAAAATTTTTTTCGAAGAACGGTACTTTACTGCACTTAAATAAGATTATTTGATAAATCAGGATTATTCATATAATTGAGAGCAAATAAAAAAAATGACCAAAAATATTTTATAAAAAATTTACTTATAATCTCTTGTTATATTTGTAATTACCAAATCTTTATTAAATTTATTAACGTAAAAATTAATTTCATTCAAAAATTTGTAATTTTTTTTTGTTAAATATATGTATTTATCAAGAACAATTCTTACTAAACTTTAATCTCCAAAAAGTTTATTCATTTCATCATTCAAGTAAATTAAAATTTGTTATTTTAACATTTTATTTGATCCACTTCTGCCGTTTATTTAAATATTAAGTAAAAAATGCATAATTTTAAACTGGCAAAAATAGTTGTAAACTAAAATATTAATCATTACTTCATGAATCAGAAAAATTATTTTCATCATCTTTGAATGTGTAGCAAATAAATGCAAGATAAATATTAAGACAAAATTAAAAAAAAATATTAATACAAAATGTGCTATCTAATAAAATTTAAGTTTGATTTTTTTTTATTTCCATATATGGTCATATGCCATATTTTAATAATTAATGTAATATCAGATTAATTTTATGAAATTTTACACTTTTATAAGAAATATTTAGCTCATAAACAATTTAAACACTATTGGCTCTTTCTTGTTAGAAAATATGGAGATCGTTATCCATAAATTATTAAAAGAAATATTTCGTCAGAATGTTTGCAAAATTAAATAGTTAAATCGTACAAATTATTTGTTAGGAAATAAAATTCCCATCTTTTTGTAATTTGTTATATTATGTAAGTGATATTATATGAACTGACAAATAAAAATTTCAACTTGCCATATGGGCAGAGAAATATTATGGCAATGGAAAACTTTTTTAAACTTTGATTTCCTTTTTTTTTTTTTTTTTTTGCCACTGATGATTTTTTTTATGTATATTCTTGTATTGCAACTACATGGAAAATTATATTTGTTTTAATGAATGCATGATTAATTGCATTTTGATTCCATATAAGAAGCTCTCAACATTTTGAGATTTGTGAATGCACCCTAAATGCATTGTATTAGGGGCAATACAGAAAGCTTAATGTAAGCGTAAAAACTATTAGTATGAATGAGCGGAAATTTTGCATGCCCCCATTAAAGAGCTTTTATTTATTCGAAAATTTAAGTGTATTGCAATTAAAAAAGTTTTGAATTTTCTTCGCATCTTAAAGATTGCCTTTTAATGTGTTAACTTCTAAGATCTGAATAAAAGTTCAAAATTTAAGTTTAACATTAGATAATCGAAACTTTGTTAGCTCATAATTTCAAAATAAATAAACCTAAACTAATGAAACTTGTTTTCGGCAAATAACGTTTGGTGTAGTTTTAAAATTTAATAAGAAAAATGGGTGAAAATTGTGATTTTTTTCTTCATATTTCTATATATTGATGGCCCCTTGTGAAATTTTTAACTAAAAAATCTTTGAGAGTATGTTAAACCCTTTAGATTTTTTTTTTTTTTTACTGTGCAATGAACCTTTTTTCTGATTGTACAATGAATGATATCAGAAAGCTGAGTATTATTTTTCTTTTTCCTGCAACTGTACAAAAGTTTTGAACTTTTTTGTCTTAGGTACTTAATTTTTGCATCCATTTTTCATCATGTATCCTGTCTTGCTACTATTTCGTCTTTGTATAGATTGAAAGTATTCTTCATAAGGGCCAATATATTCTTTTTCAATTGTTTTCGTTTTCACTGAAATAATGTCTCCTATTCTGGTATTGTAGATTTTTAAAAATTGTTATTAAATATAATTGATTCAAGTTTTCATTGGGAAACCTGAATTGTAATTTTGACATCAGTCTTATTTGAATTATGTGTTAAGTTTTCTTTTATTATTTGGTTTTAGTTTATATAAGTCCATTATAACACTATTCAGAGATTATTTCAAAAATAAGTCTGGTGTCAGTAGGGATAAATTAAATAGATCTTCAGTAGTTGAATTCGAAGTTCGAAATTAATTGGCTTTCACAGTCGCATTGTTTTCGATTTCTTAGTAGTTCAGAGAGGTGCGATTTAAAATTTTTCTTACAATTCTTTTAAAAGACCTATCAACCGATTTCAAAATCCATCCCACCATAGAACTGCTAGAAGAATGAATTTCTAAGTAATAGGAGATAGGGATTTTTACAATCTTTGTACTTCAATATTCTTCAGAGATTTGTTGGTCCTGATGAAGTTGGTTTTATTACCTAAGTAGATGACCAATGAATATCTTCTATGAGCTATGAATATTCTTGGCTCACTATAAAATTGTCTGCAGGTAGAGGTATCAGAATTTCTTTTCTTTTTTTAAATATGCCTTTTTTAAAAACCATATACATAAAATTCAGTATTTGTACCTTCATATTTTATATTAAATTCAATGGCTACATCTCGTCTGATGGTTTCAATGCTGGAAGCATGTTTTGCATTAACTTTGCACTAAATTTATAGATATTTCTTTGCTTAGTAATATTAGACTCTGAACTGTTCTACCATTATTTTTTAAAATTTCTCTCTTAATTTATTGCATATTTTTAGATATTGTTTTATTTATTTTAAATAAGTTATTTAATGGTGCCTGAAAGAAAGCATAAGTCCATAATTGAAATTGAAATGAAGGGTAGGAAAGTGAAGGTTTCATGAGCAAATTAAACATTTTTTATGATTGAAGAACAAGAATACATATGAAGAGTTTTTGCCAAAGCATATTAACAAAATTCTGAAAGAAAACTTAAAAACCTGTCAATTAGCAATTTGTATAAGGGACAACTTTTGATTTGGTTTATTTTCATTTTTTTATTAAAGAAAAATTAACTATTTAATTAACTATCTCAAAATGCTTTATTAAAAGTTTTCAACGTTTTTGAACAAAATTTGGATTATTAATATAACATTATCAAATTGTTTATTTTTGCATAACACTTCTATTACAGTTTTTACTTTTGCGATATGAAAAGAGCTTACATGCCCAGATTTAATACAGTGGACACATAACCCCTTTTAATTAGTATGATTTTCTGCATTTTTGAATGACTCGTATAAGCACTGTGTATGCTTGAATAAGATGCTGCTTTGCTATAGAACAATCATAATCAATTGATGTGGAATCATAAACACATAGTTTACTTGCTATTGGATGTCTCATTCTTCTGTGATCAGGTTTACTTAAATTTCTTTTGGATCTATCATCTTGGTTTATATTTTGTGATTGAGACAGCTGCACCATATTCTCTCATACGAAACAAAATTATCTTTTCTTTGTTTGATAAATTGCTTAAAAAAAAAAAGCAATTAAACCAATAGAGAAATAATCATCTCCAAGTTTCTTATTAGATTAAAATACTAAATCACCCAGGAGTAACTTTAAAATCACAGGCGTTTGAGAGTGATTTTAAAGCTGCAGCAGAATAAAGTGCTAAGATTATCTTTTTTAATTCCTATTGATTCTAAACTTCTAATAGGAATTTGTATTTTACTAAGCAGTTGCCAAAAGCTTATTACATTACTAGGGCACTAAAGTGGGGAAATTTCTAATAACTTACTTGTGTGTGTTTATCAAAGTGTAATTTCTGCTGAATCTCTGCAACGAATGTAACAACTTTATATCGTAATTTTCAATAGAAGCACCTTCTTTTGCTTCCAAAGCTGCTCAAGATAAATTGACCTTTAGATGGTTAAATTTACTAATTTCATGTAAAGATGTATTTTTATGTAACAATGGTTCTTAGGATTGCCAGATTGCTGGAGATTGACTTATAATGCCTGAAAATTTCAAAATTATAATGTTCTGCAATTTGAATGTTTAATAATTGACATCTGATTAATGTATTGAATGGTTTAGGGAATTGGGAGGCTTGTGGAAGCTCTAATTTTGATTAAGATTTTGCAAATATATGCTTTGAATTTCGAAATGATTTTTTTTTTTTTTTTTGCTGTATTCTCTGGTGAATTCTAATTTTTTTAAAAATCTAGATATTTGGGAGCTATTACCTTTATTAAATCCAAGTCTATTACTTGAGGAGATTCAATTTTATCATTCGGTTATTCTTTGTGCAGTTCAGTCTCAACTTCGCACTTGCTTGTTTCTTAAATTTCTGACTTTTAGAAATAAGTTTATTTAGTGAAGTTTATTGTTGTAAATTTTCTTTTGAAGAACTGAATGAGTTCAATGTTTTCAAGTACCACTGTAATGCAGATATCTGTAATCAATATTATTAAAATGCTATATGGCATTAAAATCCTTTCAGTATATGTCTTTATCATTTTACCTTCAATATATATACTTTTAAACTACAAATCAGTTATCTTGACAGCAATGCCATATAAAAAGTGCAGCTTTTATTTTAATCAGAATTAGATTTCATATTAAAATAATATGAATACCCGAGTAGGTCTCTGGAATGACATAGGAAAAAAATGTCATTCCATCAAGCCGAGTTTTTTTTTGCAGTTCTTAATTATCTGCTATAAATTGTTGTATGCATTGAAAGGAATTTATTCCACATACATAATAATACTGAAATTCTCCTTTGGATTAGAAAATATATTAGATATTACTGCAGATACAACATTTCAATATATTAAGAAGTAGAACAATGAGGAAAGAGAAAAAATTTGTATTATGAGGTTTCAAGATTTCATTGCATGTTTCTATCACATTATCATTTTAGTTTGACATTAATGGCGTCTAGCATCCTCTGGCAGATACAATCTAGTTATGAGAAAAATGTCATGTGATAGTGAGAAGCATATTCTGTTCTGAACAAAATGAAAGGTAGCCAATGTAGCAGATGTGTTTATAATTGATAAAAATGTTTTTATCTTAGCTTCTTTTTACTAAATATATATTTTGTGATTATTTTGATGATATAGATTACAGTTTTTTAAATTTGAATATGTTATGTGAATGGAATATTGGAAATGTTACTAAGCCCACTTTCACATTTTTTTTTCACTTACAAATTACATGTTAACGAAGAAAAAGAGAGCTGACTTATAATGTTTTCTACTTTAAATGCATTTTATATGCCAGGCATTATTTGAGAGATTTAGGGTTTTATTCACTTAGATTTTGTCATCAATCACATTTTTAAGAAAATGAAAATTATATATTTAAGAAATTCATCCATTTAACCAAATAGTTATGGTGCTGAGATTTTAAGAAGTTAAAAACTCATGGTATTATTGAGCTTTATTCTTACTATCAGAGATCCTAATTTTATTTAAATCAAAACCAGATTAAAAATGGGCTGAAGAATGGGTAAAAACAATGACACATTAATGAATTTTTGACAGATTTTGGAATGGAATTTCAAAGCATTTCGGCTGCTGAGCGTTCTATCTAAAAAGATCTCTGCTTAAAATATTAGAGTGCTTTCTAAATGACAAATAATATAATGTTAAATTATTATAATAATAAATGAAAGTAGTTGCAAATAGTTTTGTTTTATGAATATTGAAATGCCCTTTTAGTTTATTGTTACCTTGATGCAGTTATATAGTTGTGGTTCAAGTAAATGAATTTGTGTAAAAGAATGCCCCTTTCACTGCAAAAAAAAAAAAAAAAAAAAATGTCTCTGCAAACAGCTATATTTTACAATTATTATTTCTACAGAATACAATTTATACTTTCTTGAAGAATAAAAAAAGAATAGAAAAATATCTTTAGAAGTGCATCATGGAAAGTTTTATTTAATTTAAAAAGCTTTATGTTTAGCTCTTGATGTTTACTGTGGTATTTTTACATGAACTTTTTCCTTCTATAGTGAATTATATTTTCATTTTTTTCAATTAGAACAATTTAACATTAGAAAGTTAACACTTAAATTTCATTTTCAATTAAATTTGTAGATTATTATATTGTGTAGAGTTTTTGAATGATGTAATTTTATTAATCTGAAAGCTCATTGTATTCTCTTTGCAAATAAATGATTTAATTTTTTTTATCTTATTATTCTAGGCTTCCATTTTTACATGATTCTTTGTGCATGAAATTAAAGAAAACTGTTCTTAAGCTGAGCATTGAACTTGCTTCTACTACCCAGCGAGATCAGTTTGCTGAAAGGCCTCATTCTCTTATTAAAAGAAATGTAAGATTATATTTTATTTATATATTTTGAAACATTTTTACTTTAAAAATTTTAAAAGTACATTCTTTTTATATTCTTCAATATTTTATGGAAATAAATGTGCTATTTTAGAAGTGCCTTAGTTCTGTTTTATCTACAACAATAGGTGTGTGAAAGCTTACTTAATTTTAGTTTTCATGTGTTGTTATAATTACTGGTAATGCATCATTTACAATATCCTTGCTTCAGTAAGTAGTACTTGAATTTCCTTCTTAGAAGTCATAAAAAGTTACCTTTATTTTAAAGTGAGTTAAGTTACGAGAGTTAGATTTGAAATTGCAAAAACAGGAAATGAGTATTGTAACTAAAACATTTTTTAATAAAACATTATTAGCAATATTAATGTTAACAAATAAAAGTCTTTACAGTATTCCTGAAAGAAGTAGCATAGTCGACGATTAACTTAGGTCAAGGACATACTAGAGCAAAATGGTTTTTTGAACGAGAGCACTGTTGGAACAGGTAGATTTCTCGTTGGGAGAAGTAGGAACTACAATTTGTATATGGTTTCCACTTCTTCCCTGAAAAATAGCACTTATAACTGGTAGTCTTTTGTAGACAGGTGCACCAAAAAATAAGTTGTCAACATATGATATCACAACTTAGTGCAAAGTGCGGGATTTTACCCCTTTTCTATTCTCTTCCCTTTATTTCTGTATAGATCAGTACAGTTTCGATTTGCTAGACAGTTGTTCTTTTTCCTTGAGATTCCCAAATTGCAGCCAATGAGCATGCGCGAGACTTCTGTAAGTGTGTGAAAAAAATATTATACTTTTCTCTGGAGGGAACATTCAATCTGTTGAAGAAACGCTGTGGTGTTTGGTCTACCATACTTTGAATTTATTGAATGGCTTGTTTATGATTTGAGAAACTGATCTTATTCAAATTAGATTAGAGAATATTTTTAAAAACCACGAGCTGCTCAAAATCCGTTTTTTAATAGGAATTGGACGGATTAAAAAAAAATGAATCCTGATTTTGTTGAATAGATTTGAGAAGTTCTGCAAAATCCATTTTTTACGTGCTGCTCACTTTGTAAGAAGATAGTAAGTCTAAGTAATATGGAAAAACAGGCACTTTCTAGTTATGCTGAAAGAAGAAAACATATAGATCTTCGTTCAGTTTAAGAGAGTCAGTTCAGTTAAGATGATGGAACAAATCCGAAAACGTCAAATTTAATGTCCGAAAATAAACTGATTTGGACCTTTTTAGTTTAAAAAACAATAATTTAAAGTTCAGTTTTTATGGGCAATAAAACTTGTTACGTCACATTCGTCCTGTAATCCATTCAGTAATATATCGATAATATTTTCACATATGTTCAATGAAAGTAAAATAACTAAAAAATGTACGTTAGGCTGTACAGACATGTTGTATCTGATTTTTTATGGATTAAGTCCATTAGCTCAATGAAACCGATGGCTGAAGAATCTGCAGAAATTGATGCCCTATTACATGAATTGGCAAAAATGAATAAATAAAAATAAATAATCTTGCTTTGTAATGTTTTTTGTCAAGTAATCATTAAATGATTTGTATCATAACAAAAATGTTTTATGTCATGATAACAAATGTGTTTTATTTCATCCGAGTCCTTAATTTTTTTGTGACTTATAGTTAAAGAGCATGAGATGTAATATAGCACTCCCCCTCCCTTAATATATAAATTTGTCTTGCTAAATTCTGGATAGTAAATAAAGTTAATTTTATTTTTTTCTGTATATAAATATAAACATTTTAATATGCTATTTTGAATAATGTTAAATTGTTGCTTTCTTTCCTTGCTTTTTCCACTTTTTAAAGCCATATTCATTATAACTAACACATGAGTGCTATTCGCGCATTTCCTCGTACCTTAAATATTCGTAGACAGGGAAAAAAAAAAAAAAAAAAAAAAACAGGGAAAACACAGGAATTTTTTTTCCAGGTTTCAAGGGCAACCCTATATTATCAAATTAACCATTAATTGATTTCAAGATTTTTAATGTATATCCAAATTTCTGAATGTAATTATTAATTACCAGAGTTTACAGTTTTGATGATTTCTTTTATCTTATGGTTATTAAAATTTATCTTAGCTTATGAAGTCACTTGTATTCATATATTGTAAATATCAGTCACTTGTATTCATTTACTCTTTGAAACAGGCTGATTTAATATTTGAATTTGGTTTAAAGAAAAAATATCCAATTTCTAAATGAAGTGGGAAGTGGAGCCGCATACATTTGGACTGATTAATATTTCAAGTTGATGAGTTGTAAATGTAATCTAGAAGCACATGTCCAAAACAAGAATGTTTTATGATTCTTTGTGAGTATATGTATTGGTGAATATTGTGGTATCATCAACAAAAATTGCAAAGTGATTGTAAGTCATAATTTTTAAAAATGTTTTAGTAGCACTCTGCCGGCATTTATTGAAATATGCGAGACCAAATAAATCCTTTTTTTCTCAATTTGTTTTCTGTATAAAAGTATGATATTATTACCTCTGTTTAATCGTATAAAGGTTTTATGATTGATAGTTAGTAAAAGTGAACTGCAAAACGCTTTTGTATTAAAAAAACTGTTTTGCTTGTCTTTAAGCCTAATTAATGAAGACATCTCAGCATCCACATAGAGTGCCATGTGCCTCATTTCAAAAGATATAAAAATTTATTTTAATTATATTTTCTTCGCTATAAAAAATTCTGCTAGTAGTAGTTTAATATTTTGTGTGCTATTTAAAATGCAAAAATAGTTTATTGTGATTTTATTTTGGATTTATTATTGTAGTTATTTTAATTCTTTTTAGTCTCTGCACATTGCTGAGTTATGTGATAAATTTGTTCAAGATTCAAAAGATTCATTGATTCTTCAGCCAGCATCTCTAGATATTGCCATGATAAAGAAAAAGCCCGATGAAGAATTGGTAAATATATATATATATGTTTTTTTAATGCTGTTGTAAAGATGGTTACATTCCATAGATATTTTTAACCTTATTTCTAAGTGAAATCTCCACTTCTCTTTTTTATTTTGTTAATCAATAGGATATATATATATATATATATATATATATATATATATATATATATATATATATAATATAAGCATTATTTTATGTGATGCAGGATGCAGTTTTGAAGACAGAGAAAAGACTTTTGATTTCGTGACGTCGTTTTATTTCATTTTGAAGAAGCAGGTATATGCTCAAGCGATGAGTACACAGAAAAGAATGAGGAAAAAGCTCTTGGACATTTTATCCCTGGTCTTATATAACCATAGAAATTGATAGGGAAAATATTTCTTCATAGTGCTAATATATAAGGAGATTTCGATAGAGATTTTCGCTACACGCGTCGAAGACGCAGGGAAAACACGGGGATTTTTAAAAAAAGAATATCTCGTCAGCGGTATTTTGTCTCTTGACTCGGAGTGTGGGAAAGTTAAGCTTTTAGCCGATTCAGCAGTTTTACAAAGCTTATCTTGAATTAATTAAGTAGAGAAAGTGGAATTGGATCAAGAAATAAGAGAATGAACTTACTATGGGCTAAATTAAGATAAAACTTTAGAAATTAATTAAATTGAAATTAGAATTAATATATATATAATATAAACGTGTATAAATAGATAATAAAATATAAATGTAAATAAATAAAAATATAATATATATACATATAAAATTATATATATATAATGATATTTTAATATCTAATTTAATCCTAATTTCCTAAACTTTTAGTCTAATTCAGCCCATGTAAAAGTTATTCTAAAATATTTTCTTATTTCCTGATACTGTGCAATGAATTCTACGTATCTAGTGAAAATGATCCCTCCGTTGCCCTTGTCAAAGATCAACACGTGTATTCAATTGACACGTGGCCGGAAATCCCATGTTATATAAGCGCCATGTTTCGCGCCTTCCTTTTCCCACTTCTGCTTTTGTGTCTCGCTGTGGCGGACGTACCTTGTCCGCGTCTCTGCTTGTAAATAATTATGCCTTCCCGGGATGGACATTAAAGAGAATTTAAAAATCCAAAGTGTCTTCAAACCTGCCTTCTGCTTCACATAAAATAAAGCTTATATATATATATATATATATATATATATATATATATATATATATATATATATATATATATATATATATATATATATATATATATATATATATATAAAGTTCAAACTAATTTATAGTCTATGTTAATAAAATAGGTGTTTCAAGGTCATAGGATTTTTCCACTCTCCTTACTTACCCCTTCTTCATTACTGTGGTTTCGACAAATTTTTTTCCCCATGCCAGTATGTTTTAGATAGAAGATGGAATAGAAAACCGAAAGTTGGATATTCTCGCAACTATTTGAAAGCTTAGATGTTACCAAAATATGCTATCATCAGTGTGAATTTCCATGATGTTTAATAAGGACTCTATAAATATTTAAACATAATATATATATATATTTTTTGCTAAAACTAAAGTGGCAATGTAAGTAAATAATTTTGTACAATCTTTAAACTTTTGAGATATTTTCTTCAGTAAATAAAAATAAAAAAAATCGAATGAAAATTTTACTTTGAAATCTTGTAGAATAATTAAAAGTACAATTTGATTGTAGAATTGATTTTGTATATTAACCCAATTTTTGTCACACTTTTTTCTAAAAAAAGAAAAAAAAATTATCGTTACCTATATTAATTATTTACTAAAATATCTGAACATTTAAATATGAAAAAATAGGTTCAATAGATCCAGAAATAATTACTCTACTATTCAAAAATGAGATCTTGAATATTTAAGAAAGTTTAATAAAGATTAATGTAAGTTTAATAAGCATATACTTTTAATCGCTCAAACGTTAAATAAATTCATATATTTTAAAAATAAATACATGTACTTTCAGATGTAGTTATGATTATCTAGGCAAATTTTTTTGTATGTTTCATCTTAAAAGAAATATATATGTAGGCATTATTTTAAGTGAAGCAGGATGTAGTTTTGAAGACAATGAAAAGACTTTCGATTTCGTGACGTCGTTTTATTTCATTTTGGAGAAGCAGGCATATGTAAAGCGATGAGCACACACACGACACAGAGAGGAACAAGGAAAAAGCTCTTGGACATTTTATCCCTGTTCTTATATAACCTGAGAAATTGATAGGGAAAATATTTCTTCATAGTGCTAATATATAATGAGATTTCGATAGGGATTTTCGCTACACGCGTCGACGAGGTAAGGGAAAACACAGGGATCTTTTAAAAAGAATGTGCTTACTGGACATTTTTCTATCCCTTCTCGCGAAGCGTGGGCATGTGAGATTTTTAGCCGATTCAGCAATTTTACAGAGCTACACTTGAATTAATTAAGTATAGAAAGTGGAATTGGATCACGAAATAAGAGAATATTTTTAGAATGAAGTTACTGTGGGCTAAATTAAGATAAAATCTTGGAAATTAATTAAATTGAAATTAGAATTAAAATATCATTATATATATATAGTAAATATAAAAATCTCTATTTTAAAAGTTCTCAACTCTAAAAAAAAACCTCATCTTCGCTTTTGTCAATCTGCTTTCACTGTAATCTTGTAAATTGATCGCAATTCTTTCGGTTGCATCGTTTCTAGCACCAGTCCTGTTCTTGTAATTTCTCCAATTTTTCCAGACGTCCGCTGTTACTTTAAACAGCGTTTCATTGAGCACTTTCTTAATATCTTTAATTTAGACAGAATTTTATTTGCAATTTCACCTTTCACCTGCGCCTTGGTATTGCATTGTATTGCCAGTGACATGCGGGGAGTCAGTCTCGCGACTTCATATCCATCACTCGCCACTTTATTTAGGCAGTTGTTTTCTGCATCTGTAAAAACATTTCTTTTACAGTAGAATTTGGTTTAGATGACACCAACTCTTTTAAGTAATTGTATACATTATAGACAACCATCTTTGATTACTTGCTGACATCCGGGCTATTCATCATAGCAGAGGTTCAAAAACAAAAACTGAGGCGCTAATTTGGGGAAACGAATTAACTTATAATTGAGAGCAAATGGCAAGAGATCAAACTGTACTGCATTCGCCGAAAGGGAGAAAACAGTTATCCAAACTTCCTAATGGTCGTATGTGTGTGTGTGTGGGGTGATGCTGCTGTCTGCTGCATGGTTGCCAGGGTGATAATGTGACCAAGAAACACCTATTGTATTTATACATACTATTGATTTATATTTTGCAGAGCTTTTTTTTGAGATAGAATTAATTACACATAATAGACCCTGTTATGTTACAAGTGTGGAAGTCTCATGGGGAGCTACGCCCACCATTGGTGGTGTACTGTTAATCCGCCAACACTACCATAGTTGCAAAATCAAGAGAAACAATGACCTCTTTACTTATATATCAACTTCTCATCCTTATTCTTGAATTGTGTCCTCTCGCACCACTTCTCTGAGGATTGAACTGTAAGATAATTAAAATAAATTTCCTTTTTCCTGGTACTTGGCTGTCCTGAATGATCAAATACCATGAATATCTATCTACATGGGTGCTAAGGTCAGATACATGTTCTGCCCAGATACTAACCTCTCTCCTCTATACTGTTGCTGTTCTGTTTAGGGAGCAAGCACTTGTGTGCTTAAAAGAATGTGTGTATGAAATGTGAAGTTTACGATCCCATAACTAATTATTATTCTTCACCTTAAATGAAAAGACTATCTGAGTCAGTCTCTAAATGCCAAAACAGGTTTGCTAGCTATCATAAGAACGGAACAGACATCTCTGAGAAATTATGTTTAAAAAGTTAGCGTTTAAAACTTTATTTACCTCAATCTAATATTAAAAAAAATAGAAGCTGTAATGATAGTGGTTGCATTTAAAAAAAATTACAGAAGTACCAATTTTTTGTTCGATTAGAATTATTTTTTCTGGAATGATTCTTTTACTATTTCTTACATTTTATTAGAAAATCGTAATTTGTTGAAATATAGTATGGATGCTGCAATTTTTTTCATTGATTTTCTAGGGTATACATATCAAATCAACCTATTCTGGAGTACATATCATTGGCGGTATAAAAGATCAGGTTTGTATTTATTTAAGATGGTTTTCTTTTTGCCTTTTTTGCCTTTTAATTTTTTCTTGTAGTAAAATTTATTGAATTTTTTTGTTATATGTATATCTTTCTTTTTAATAGAGCCCAGCAAAATCTTGCAACAAGGTAGAGAAAGGTGATGAAATTGTGCAGGTTAACTATCAAACTGTTGTAAGTAATTAAATGTTATATGCATATTCTTAGAGTATTTTATTTTTTAAATTTAATTTATTACATTTAATAATTTCTTTCTTTCTTTTAATTTTAATACTTTGTGTGAGTTAAAAATTGTTTTTCAGGAGTTTTATGTTTTTTATTTCAGTTTCAAATAATTAACAATTTATATTGTTATTAACCAAGGAATATATTGAAAACGTTTATATGAGACGTCTCACTAATGAATTGAAATCTTTCTTATTGAATCAATTATATTAAACTACGGTTATGATTATAGTACATTAGGTCTTTCCATTTCATATGACAAATCTTGTTATCTGTACTGTTAACCAAAGAAAATATTAAGCTTCTTATTAATTAAAATTAATGCTATTTACAAGTTAAAAGTAATAGTTATTCTAACAGGTTTTTTCCCCTCCTGCACTGAACCACTGTATGAGTTCTCAGATTGATTACTTTAATATCTTTTCTTCCTATTGATAAATAGTATAAATGTGATACAATGAAAATTTTGTGCCACAAACAGTGGGTATTATCCTTTTTAATATTCCAAAATATTGTATATAAAACATATTTTCCTAATTTATGTCTAGTTTTTTTTGCTGACTAGTGTAAAATTCTTATAAAAGGTAATTGATGTCAACAAGTCTTATTTTAATTGGAATACTAGATACATTTTTAAATCTTGCTATAGATATTTTATCATTTGAAGAATATAGGTACTACTTATTTATATCTGTTGTTGGTGTAAAAGGAAGGACGAGAAAGAAGTAGATGCCCACCCACCCCCTCTTTTTTAAATTAGAGTTTTGATATATTTAGGGCAAAGATATTTTTTTATTAAAAAATCTTGAATCTTATATGAGGAATTTTTTTCACATTTTTAAGGTTTTACATATAGGCTATATTTTGGTCTAAAATGAGATTTTAAAGCTAGTTGCTTATTCTGCCTTACTTTTTTACCCTGAAAGTGTAAAATTTGAAACCCAGTAGATATATATTTTGAATGTCTGAATTTGTAGAAAAGTCAGTTTTTATAACAGTATATTTATAGCCATAAAATTATTGAATCTTTTATTAATTAGAATGTTTCTTGGATTCTTTTAATAAATTTTGATGTTAAAAATTCAAAATAATTTTTTGCATTCCTCTTTTAAGCGCCAACTAGTATTTTTAAGGTAATGATAGCTTGGCTATAAGTATGTTATATATACTTAGAGGCAGTATAAGTATTCAATTTGCATTTAAATTTGCTCTCAAATTCATTCTGCAATTAAATCTATATCTTTTCTCAAGTCTTACTAAGTGGGTCTAAGATATATGCTGGTTTGATTATTAAATGTCTTTAGGCACCTATTTACTTTTAGAATGCATTTTAGACAGATGCTGATTACAAAAGTTATTTCTTTGTTAAGTTTTTATATATATATATATATAATATAAGAAATGGTTATTTTTCTAAGTAAAACATTTTTTGATTTAAAGGAGAAGCAGAATTTTTGGAAGGAATTCTTTGACAATAATTTTTATTCTTCTTGATATTATGGAAAGAATCGAATTTTTTATCCATTATCAAGATTCTATAGTTAGAGTCATAATCTTGCAGTGGCATACTTTGAATATGGAGGCCGGAAACAGTGAAAAAAAGATCGTGATATTTTGAACTTGCATACAGACATGACTCATTTCCATTTTATCTTTTTCGAAATCGAATTTTGTTATTTTTGAGATCGATTAATTTTCTTTTATATCTCAAGCATTTTTTGTATAAATTTATTTTATTGTTAATTTATTTATACTATTGTTTCTGAGTTTTTATGTTTAGCATAATTCTTATTTTATGAAATTCAGCTCTTTTTTTTAATCCCAAGCTTGTGTCATCTCTGTATATAGCTTTAGAAGGTAATTTTGATGAGAAGGCATTTTTAATTTTTAGCATATGGAGGTCATTATGGGAAAATAACAGCTTACACAACTCAGAAGTGAAAGTGGAACTTGAGTTCAAGTGATTTGAAATTGATTATTTTTAGAAAGTGAATAAATTAAAATTATTACCTGTATGTATAGTAATACAAGTTGTGACGAGTCTTAAGAAATTTTAATCCAAAGTGATTGAAATATTTTCACATTTAATTTAAGAAAGCAGTCTCAACGTAAAATATTGAAATAGCAGATTTGGATTAGTTAATAATTTTCTTGTTGAGTTTTTTTAGAAAAAACTCTTATGATATCTCGAGTAAATATAGTAAAGTAATATATAGTAAAGATGAAAAAACTCGTTAGGGTATGATAATATATATATATATATTTTCAGATTGGATGGCAGCAGAAAAAGCTTGTGACTGCTATGACTGAACATTCAACTGAATTACACTTGACTTTGAAGAAAAGACCTCGTCATATAAATATTCTTCGAGAAGTAATTTTACCTATTATTTTTTTGTTAATATAATGCAGGTTTTGCATATTATTTGCTTATATTTTTCTTTTGTTTGTAGTATTAATGTATGTAAAGATTTAGTTATATATGGGTTTGTAATGATAAAAATGGTAATTTTTTAGGTTATTATTTTAAGACCATATCGAATTCCATCTAAAAAAACAGCCAACAAGTGCCATAAATGGTCTGAAGATAATAAATTGTGTAGTCCTGATACGTGCTCTACTTCTAATGAGAGTGAATGTATAAGGTAACTATATTTTTTGAAAATTGTTTATGATTTTGGTATGAATCATAACTTTTTATACTTTTTTCATAATGTTGCATTTATTTGTTTATGCATCGTGTATGATTATATTTAACTCCTTTGCATCAGAAAATATGATATGAATTCTCTATGCCATTTATATTAAAATTGAAAGTTAATGTAATTGCAGCTATTATTTTGTAATTGCAGAATATTGTACAAATGAACATTAAACTTTTCTTTTCTGATAGTACAAATGCTATACTGTAAATATTTTTTTCTGTGCTTGATGATTCCTTCGGGAGGGGGAGCAGATTTATTGGAATGCTGCTGCTTATCTAGAAACCATTCAGTATTATTCTGTTGAATTAAAAATTTTTTGAATGAATTTATTTTTATTTATTGATCTTTGGAATATTTATTAAATTTTTATATATGTTGATTTCAGTAACAGTTAAATTATAAAATGAGTAATGAAACATTAAAAATTTTATTGCAGAGATGATTTTAATGAAGACGAGGATGACTCTGCATTTTTACCTGATTCAACCAATCATTTACTGTTAAACAAAGATACTACTCTTCAGCTTAGACTTTATTCTGGACCATCAACAGCAACTGTACAAAGAAGAGCAACAGTTAGTGGTGCGTCACCCACGATATTAAAACCTCCAGTCAATATTGAAGATTTGGTTAATGGTGTACCGAATGTAAAAGCTAATGATAGCTTTGTTCGTAGTATTTCGCATGATCCAGCTTGTCCTAAACTAAGTTCAAGGTCTGAAAACTCATTTGCTGAAAACATAAAATCAACTGATTCAAACGAAAATAGTTTGAAGAAAGAGATGGAGATGCCTTCATTAGAAATTATAGACCAATTTGCATCAGAATTATTACCAGCTGAAGATTTGAATCAACTTTCAAGTAACTGTTCTTTTGATGTAAGGTATAATAAAGATAAAAGCCCAGTTCCGATGCTGGAAGCCCTACCTGTTCATGAAGAGGAATATGCAGTTCTTGAAAATAAAAGTTTGAGCAAAACAGATGATTGCATTGTGCTGCAAAAGAAGTGCACAAATAACGCTTACAATTCATCTGAAAAGGAGGAACGTTCATCTCCTGAAGTCAGTCATCTTTGTACAGGTCAGATTAAACTTTAAACTGTATGGTACCCAAATTTATATGTCTTCTTATTTATTTTATGTTGGTCTGTTATAATGTTATAATTACCCAATCAAATAAATAAGTTTAAAAAATTGTTTTAAATTTTAGACATAACTATAGCTTCTAAATTTGTGTTAATTCTAGTGAATATTCAATATCTTGTAAAAACACTTATTTTGATATGGCTAACATTTTCCAAAACCTATCCTGAGCTGAAATGTTGCTGTGCTTGAAATGCTTAAAAAATTAGTACTTCCTTACTTTCAAAATTGGCTTTTAATTTTAATTTCTTTATTTCTCTTTTATTATTTACTTTTATTCAGAATTTGTTGTATAAATGTGTTTTATTATCCTAAACTTTATCAAAACCTGAAACACAATGCAGATTAATTATTTCTTTGACATTCATACATTGCTTTCACATAATTTTTTTCACCTGTGTTTTAGCATTTATCATTATTGTTTGAAATGTTTGAGAATAAAAGTTTTCATTGAATGAAGTTAGCTAGCTTCTAAATTTCTTTCTGACTCAAATATTACTTGTAGGTATAATATATATTTAATTATATCTGTACCATATGTAGTTAAAATTAAATGTTTAATTTCTCAGGCTCTTTAAATTTTCTCTCAAGGAAAAAATTATTGCTTTTGAGAGTTAATTATTATAATTTTTTTCAGAGTTCATTATTCTCTTCTTATTTGAATGAAAATAATCCATGTAAATAAAGATTTTATTTTTAAGTTACTCAAACTTTGTAATATTTTCAGATCATTCATCAAAAACTGATGCTGCTTTAGGAAAACATAATATTGTGTTATATGACTGGGAAGGAGCAGATACTGAATTTTGTGGTCGAAGACCTAGTGCTCATGACATATCTAATGAAATAGCAGGATTAAAGGTCTGTGATGTGAACCCTGTTTTCTTAAGAAGAGCTTCAAAACTTGAAACTTCTCCCATGAATACTGTAAGTGAAAAATATTGTTATATGCAGCTCGTTATTGTCAGTTCATAATAAGTATTAGCTCATATTTTACTTTGAAATAATTTTTTAAAAGTTTTGTTAGGCAATGTTATTTATGTTTTATGTTATAAAGTTTGTTTCAAATCAATAAAAATATCTGAATTTTTTTTAGGATGCCTTTCAAGAGAAAAGTACGGAGGATATCGGCAGGTATTGCAATATCTATATTCTAATAATATGTAAGCTTTGTAATGCTGCATTTTTTAAATAAAGAATGATTTTTGTTCTAACACTTAATTTATATTGTGGATAATAGGTTGTATTGAAAAAGTCAGTTTTCTGAGTATTGAATTTCAATGGGGCTCAAAAGTTGATACCTTTGTGCACTAAGCAATAGAAAAATATGGGGAAAGGTACTTTGAATCTTCAATTCATACAAAAGGTCTAAAGTTTTAGAAGCAATTAGCAAAAAATAAATAAAAAAGGTTTATTGATAACCCAAAATTATTTTTTGGTTTCTAATAGGCTCTTAAGTAGTTCATTTTAATTGCCTGATGACAGAAAAATTTTAATAACAGTAAGTAGTAGTACTGCTAGTAAAAACTAGCAGGTAATATTTTTTTTTTTCCAATCAAGGCCTCCAGTGCAAACAGAAGATTCGAGGAATACTTTTACTCACAATTTTTTCCTTTAATTTTAATCACCTAACCTTTTTTTATTACTATTAAGAAAAATATCTTAAATATACTTAAGTTTAACCATAGATAATTATTTTTAAATATGTCTATCTAATTATTGAAATGTACTGCTATTTTCTCTAAAGTAACAGTTGACTTTTAAAATTCTGAATTCATGAAAATGCATTTTTGCTGATATAGTTTATGCATATTTAATTATTGACAAATTTAATAATCTGACGTTTTTCTTGCATTTTGAAAGAATGTCTGCTGTGATAGATTTTTCTATTATGATTAATGTTAAAATAGGTGCTTAGTTTTATGAATCATGATTAATATTTTTGCCATTCAGTTGGGGTTATTATATTGTTTAAAATATGCAAAAGAGTTCCTTTAACCAATTGTCGATTGCTTTTGATAAAATGAGTTTTATGATAGAAGTTTTAATTTTTCAATGAAGTTTGTTTTTAAAATGTTAGTTTAAATTTGCTTTGCTTTCTCTTTTGTTAAAAATTTATTATCTTTGCAATATTTAAATAATTCTCTATAGTAATTTTATGAGGATTGTTGTGCAAAAAATATTGTGATGCTTCTTATCGCTTTTTATCTATAAAAGTTGAAATTTAAAGGAAAATTCATTTAACTTGGGTGTCCACTTTAAAAATCTATAAACTGCATTCATAAATTGGGTCGTCTACAATTTTACATTTTCATCATCATCAGATTTTCCAATTGCAACCGCCAATTTTTCGTTTTTTAAATCATACTGCATTAAGAGAAATCACCAGGTATAAAGAAAAATAAGTTTTAAAATAATCAACTATATACAAGGAAAAAAAAAAAAAGATTTTGGATCTGTTTCAATATATGCCCATGACGTAAATTGATCACTTTGTTAATACTTTTTATTCAAGTTTCCGTTTAAGTATTAAATTTGGTAATCTTGCTGTATGAGAGATTGTTTTCCCCTTCAAGAACAATGAAAATGACTTGTTAAGAATTTGAAATGCTTGGTTTTATTCGCACATCTAATTAAAAAAAATAGTAATTAAATTGTACCCTTGTGGAATATTTGAAATAATAAAAAGTTCTTAATGAGTTCATCTGTTAATATTAAAAATAAAACAAGCTTAAACTAATAAATTTTTAGAGCAGCTGAAAAATGAGGCATGTGTTTGTTTTCTTAAAAATTTCTTTATAATTGAAACAAAATATTGTAATGTTCTTGATTTGCACTATCAAGGTTCCACCAAACAATATTTAAAATTATTAATTTTTTTAAAAAAATTTTACTTAATTTTTTTTTAATTATTTATTTGGAAAGGTATTAAATAACGTCTTGTGAAACAGCATTCTATAAGCACAAAGATTTTCTATTGTAGTTTATTTAATAATGTTTTATTTATTCATTCATACATTTAACACTTCATAAATTCGTATTTTGCATTAAAATTCTGTTTCTGCACTTTGTTTTTACTATTTAAAAATCCCATAAAATATTTCTACAGCTATAATTAGATTGCATTTAACCTTTTCATAATTAAAATATAACTTTGCTAGAAATATGTGTGGAATAGAATTTGTTGCATAATATGTCATCTTCTCCTCGTCTTTACATTTGTTATTTTTTTAAAACATCTTTATTTAAAGCAACATTTGAGAGACATGCTGTATTTTGCATTCATTTTTGAGGATTTTTTATTCCTTCCTGCAAATTCTTTCATATAATTTAAATCCCCCTACCCAAAAGATAGCAAAAGCTGTGCTATTCTGAAGACTTATGGTTATCTTAAAATCTATTTGATGAAACCTTTAAAATATGGAGGTGAGTTTTGGGTCTTACTCTTTCGGCTAACATCAGAATCTATACCTATTCAAACAAATTTGTGTATTAAGATGAAATAAAAAGTATTGTTGGAGATTCTTTAATATCTTGAAATATATTGGGAAAAAATTCAGCAGGAATTCCTGATTTCATTTGCTTATTACTCATCATCCATTACTCATTATTACAGAATATTTTATGCATTTGAGAAACTAGATGTTGCTATTTGAAAGAAAAAAAAAATGAAGTTGTTTAGATATAAATTTAAAGATCATCCCTTTCATGAATAAAATATTTTATGTTTTTATAGACAATTTATTTCTACAGTGACAAGTAGTAATAATTTTATGGTGCAGTAATTGTTTCGGAATTATGAACACATAATTATACGTTTCAACATGTTGTTTAAATAAACTGCTTTCAGTACTGAGGCATTATTTTAAAAGATCCAATTTCTGTATGAGCTACAGGAGGGAGTTCCAGCTAAATATTATATTGACTGCAATTACTTATAAACATACTCTCAGCATATGTATTGGAATTGAGATCAAAGCATATATATTGGAATACGGAAAAAATGTATATGTTGATTTTCGTAATATGCTATTAGTATCATTTCATATAGGTTTTCTTCCAATTTAGCTACCAAGTTGTAATTGTTGGAGGTGTACCACAAAAGTGTGCCCCATCCAAGGAAGGAAAAGAAAAGAATAAAGGATTCGAATTAATTGTAAGTTTATTCTCTCTGTGAAAACAAACAAACTTGTATGTACTGTTATTCTTTAATCTTAATCGCATAAATTTTCTGTCTTCTTTTTAGTCTCATCCTTATAAGATGAAAGATAGCATTGTCGGAAAGTTTGGTATGTATTATTATTTATTTATTTATTAATTAATTTTTAGCTTATTTAATTACTGCCTTTGGCAACCACTAATTTTTACCTGGATATTGGTTTTATCCACTGTTAAATTATTAGCATTTGATGCATAATTATTTAAAATATTCTCATTATTATTTAATGAATTGAAAAAAGTAAATTCATTGAAAATTAAAGTGGGACAAGAAAAGGATTTATTCCTTTCGAAACATACTTTCGAAATTATGCAGTTTAATATTTTCATTGAGGTTAAATATTTCTACATGCTTAGATTCAACAGCCGAAAATTAAGAGGTTGGGAATGTTGCAAATTATCAATGTTCATCATATCTATATATAATATTGAATGAAGGATTATGGTGCATTGAAAGATAAAATTACGGAACCTGAAAATGAAATATTCTTTTACAAACTCTATCAGGGGAAATACTTGTAAAATAGTTAAAAAGGTGTGAGACATTAAAATTTTGCCAAAAATTAAATTTTATTTCGAGTAAAAGGTTTCTCTTCATTATTTCTTAGCTCTCTTTGTAATATCTTTGTAAAAATATTTCTTAAATTTCAAGCTGGTGTAAAAATTTTTTTAGGATGATTTATACTTTTGAAAATGATTATTGAAAGGTGCCAAAATTTTGCTTGATTTTTAATTAACTAAAATTCTAGTTAAAATAAGAAAAAATTGTTTAATGTTGAACATCTCTATATCTGTGCTTAACTTGGAAGCGCTAGAGCAAGTTCTCTGTTTTGCAGAATGTCCAAAGGCACATATTTTCTTTAGTAAAGTCACTAATGCTGCACATAATAGTATTAATTTCGTTTGCTACCAATTATCACAAAGAACAGGTTTTGTTCTGCTTTAATAGCAAATGAACATTGTGTCTAAGTGTGATTTTGTGTGGATGACCAAAGATTTATTAGGAAAAATATTTTGTCATTTTTAATTTTGATGCTTTTGAAACATGAGCAATATTTTATCTTTTACATTTTTATTATGTAGCCAGATTGTATTTAGTTCAATATAGATTTTACAAGTTATGAATCAATAATGTGAAGCAGAAAGTATTATTATTTTTCCTTCATGGTGAAATTAAAAATAATAATAATAAAATAGAAATGAAGTTATTAAGAAAGTTAATATACATATTTTCTTCTAAACTATTTACAGTATTTTCTTCAGAACTAACCATTATTCGCTTTATGAGTTCATGGTTATAACTATTGAGTTTTTAAATAACCAAATCATAGTAATATTTTGATGTTATACATCAATAAGCATTTTTCTGAGGCTATTTAAAATTTTATTTTGTGAAATCTGTCATCCATCCTTCCATCTCCCGCCCTTCAAATTGTAATTATTACAACTTTTTAAATTGCATATTATATTATTAAGTGTGGTACTATTTTAGAGTGAAAAAACCGCCCTTTTAAATTTGACTTTATTTAGTTAGGTTTGCTCATATTCTAATTGTTAAAGTAATTCATGATAATTTGTTTTATAGGAAGTAGACGTATTTCTTGCAAAGATTTAGGAAAAGGAGATTGCGAGGGATGGCTTTATAAGCAAAAGGAAAGAAAAGGTTTTTTCCCTTCTGGCCACCATTGGGTTAAGCGTTGGATTGTTCTGAAGGATCACTTTTTATATTCTTATAAAGATGAAGATGTAAGTAAAATGAAAATCTACTGCATTCTAATGTGTATTAAGTATCAGTGCATTAAAATTTAATTATTAATGAATTGATTAAAGTTTTCCGTTTCCTGTTTAACTTGATCTAATGGGTTATTTTTGTTGAGACGGTAGGAGTAGAATTTACCAAATCGCATTTTCTGTAATGACACCAATTATTATGTCTGCTTGAAGGTTGAGAGTTACAAACTTATTATTAATATTTGATGGTATATTTAATTGTTTTTTTTTTCTGAACTGTCTTTATTACTTTGCTTTAAACCTGAAATCTGAATGAGCTATAAGCCATTAAAAAGTACTAATTTTGATTTCAATCATGAGAAAGTTCCAGTTATTTTTCAAGTCAGTTTGATTTTTCTCATGCAGTTATAATTGCTGAAACGTTTTCTCGCTTATTTTTTTTTTTTGGATTAAATAACTTTTAAAAAAGGGTTAAATTGGGAAAAAAAGCATCTAGATTTCTTATTTTGAAGCGTATCTTCTTTGTAGCAGAAAAATTAATTCACTTCCTGGGTTACTATATTGTTTGAATTAGTAGGGACAAATGATGGGGAAAAAACAACCCTTATTTTTTCTAAAACCTTAGTTCTTAATCATTACATACCTTAAGTAGATTGATAAATTATATTAGTACGAAGTATGTCCTTGTTTAGCAGAAATGACCTCTTCAACACGTCTTGGCATTGACTCCACTAGTTTAGCGCAAATGTTCTTGATTTCATCATCGTGGAACCATACTTTTTATCATTTGTTCTGTTGTTGTGCAATTCATCTTAGCTAAACGATTCTTGAGAATATGTCACAAGTTCTCAATGGATTTAGGTTTGTTCAATTACCATTTAAATCAAGCACTTTTATTTTATTTTCTCGCATAAAAGTGTGGTCCAATTTTGAAGTTAAACAAAGGGCCATGTCATGTTGAAATGTTCCGTCAGTTGTTTCCATGAATAGAACAATCATACTATGCAATATTTCTATGTATTTTACAGAATTCACCATGCTTTTAAGACGAACTAAGCTTTCAGTGCCATCCATTTGTTGTGAAAAAACCCCAAAACTTTTGTTTTAGAATTGTGTTTTACCATCTGTTGGATATGATCTGGTCACTGAGTTTCACCTTTACTTAGATTAACTACACTTGATTTATATCCCTGCACAAATAAATGTGTTTCATCTCTGAAAATCACCTTCTTTTACTCGTTAACAGTCCATGATCGGTGTTTTTTGACTCATGCTAAACGTTTTTTCATCATTTTCTGAATTAGAAGTTGTATTTTCTTAGATTTTGTTGCCTTACTGCCAACTTCCAAAAGCCTATTCCGTAGAGTTCAGGTACTCACTTCAACACCATAATCCAATAAACCCCTTCGAAGGTCTGTGCTTCTCTTTCTTGGATTTATTTGGGACGTCACTGGCAATCACATAGTAAATTCAGACAACAAAAACTTGTTTATTCCAATTAATTCGAACATTATAGTATCTTCATCTAAATATTCATTTAAAAATATTTCCTGGTGTAGTGTGGAATCAGTTTCAATAAAGTATAGGATGAAGTTGTTCGATGATAGATCATATATCTGGACGAGGAGCATGTGCATATGCTGCTTTGAATGGGTGCATTTACCACTTTACCAGATGTAATTCTTGTGTTGCATCAGTCTTAAATTTCTCCAGGTGATATGGCAGAGCAGGGGTGGCTCTTAATTGTTATTTTTAATTGTAAGAAATTAATATGTTGTAACAGGCTTCTTCATTATAGTAATCTGTTGAATTAATTTTTCAATTTGCTAAGCATATTTTTTCTATAGTCTTAAAGTTTTGAAGAACACATGGACATTATCTTTTTCAATCACTTAATAAACTTAAACATTTTTATATATTGTTCATGCTATTTTGGTTAATGAAATTTAAACTTTATCACTTATTAATATTGCATGTAAGTAAAAGCTTCAAATTGTAATTGTTTTGTACATTTTCTTATAAAGATAAATCTCTGTTTCTTTCTTTGCATTTTAATGTTGTTTTTGTATTGTATTTCTTTTTGTACAATGAATGTTGATGATGCGATTGTTATTTAGGTTGTTTTTCTTTTCAATACCATAATTGTGAAGTTTATTTGAAGAGAATAATAAAAATTATTATAAGCATAGCTTGATTCTTATGCCATTTAAATTTTTGCTTTTATTCCTTTCTTTTAAATAGCTTAGATAAAAAAAAATTAAGTGACTCTAAAGAAATTAAAAAGCAGTTTGTTGCGTTGAATTTTATTAGTAAAAATATTCAATGCATTTTATTTTATGGTAATAGGATGTAAGAGCAGAAAGTCTCATCTCATTGCCTGGATCAACAGTTTCTCCTGTAACAGAGTGTAAAACAAAAAAATAGTAAGTTTCTTTTAAAATAAATTTTTTGATGTTAGATTTGAATCTGAAACTAGCCTTTAATAATAATTTTAATTTTCTCTTCAGTGCCTTCAAAGTTTCACAGCAGCAAGTGACATTTTATTTTGCTACAGAATCTCAAAAAGATTTAGCAAAGTGAGTAATTTTTTATTTAATCTATAATAATCATTTTACGTATTTATAGTAATTTTGTCGATTACTTTTGATTTAAAAAGGTAATTACATCATTTTTGGTTAATGCATTCCATAGTATTTGTTTTTAAATGATGAATGTGTTTTAATGTTCTAGCAAGGTAACAATCAAATGCATGATTTCTATCAAGTCTTTTCATAAATCTCATTTAATTAAATGTTATGTACAACATTCATTTTTTGCAATAGATTTAAAAAAAAAATTTTTGTAAGGAGTTTGGAATTCCCTTTTCTCGAACATGGCAGAAATTTTGATGTCTTTAAAAATGATTTTAGCTGTACCCTTTAAACCGTGTCAGTGGGAATAAATCATGGAATTTCAATGTTTTTTTTTTGGGGGGGGGGGGAGGGGGTTATTGTTGACAGAAATGCATTTCTGGAAAACTTTTAATATGTATCTGACTTTCATTTCATTTGCCTAGATTAAAATAAATGTGAGTAACATTAATATCTTTAAATTTTTGCTGAAAAAATTATTTTTTTAATATAAATTAGTATTATACTGTCTCTGCAGAAATTTTTAAACCTGGCTTTCTCTTTGTTGTAGACATTATTTTGGAGAAAGCAAAGTACTAATTTTGATATTTATTGAATTTAAATTACTTGAATTGTTTTTTCTGTAAACTTTTAATTAGCAACTTATTAGAATATGTATCGATTCATTAAAAATTTTGAATAGAAATTTAAAAAAAAAATGTCAAAACATTTGATATTTTTAAAAAATATACCTATATTTTTTAGAATTTTTTTTTTCAAAACTTATTTTGATTCTAAATCAGATACGTAGTTTTACTACATTCATCATAAGGATTTTTTTTTTTAATGAGAAAATATTGAGAATTTATTGAAACAAGCATTTCAATAAAAATTTCATTCTTGAAGAAAATTAAAAATTTAAACTTTCACAAAAACTATTTTAAAAATCCAAATTTCTGCTCAGTTTACATCTAATCTTTGCAAAATAAAACAAATTTTTGGTACTGAAATCTCTTAAAAGTTGTCTTTGCAAAACATTTTAACGATCACAATATTTGCAAAAACCGTCAAAAAAGCTTGTTGATAACTGCAAAATTTCTCATGGTAGTTTCAAATATATTCATTTGTATATAAAAGCGATTGTTGAATAAGAATTTTCTAACATAAATATATTTTTTCTAACCACACATTTTATTATTTTCTATCACTAAGTATGAGAGAAAAATAATAATCTTTATTTTGCTGGAAAGCAACATTTAATTGCTTTGAAATTTTATAGCTCTCTAAAGAAGCCTTCTGTCACCCTAAACCACAGCATTTTGTTTGAATTCATATTTCAGTATAATTATTAATTGATTAAATTATTTGTAATAACTGAAACCAATAGGATATTCCTCTGTTTTTGCTGGAGGACACTGCAAGCGATTCTGGAAGATTTTGAATGAAAAGGAAATTCTGTTGTGTTCGCCATTTTCTTACTCTTTCTTGGTGGTTTTATTCCTTCGCCGTTTTGGAATGCGGCAACCAAAATCCTCTTAAGAAAAGAATAACAACCTCTCCTCCAGGAAAATAATATCAAAAAATAAAATAGGAAGGAATGACTTATGAGTTTCATGATCTGATTCGTTTTAATTTAATTTTATCAAACCAAAATTTAACTAAAGAAAAAAAAAAACGCAGCACAGGGCTAATTATTAATTTATTATCCATGATCAGTCTGTTTTTGACTAAATGCACATTTTTATTCTGGAAAAATGTTAGATAGATCTTAGATGGATGGGTACCTTTTTAATCGCCTAAGGCTGCCCAAAATAAATTATGCTTCACCATCAGTTGTGATTATTTTAGAGTTAGCTTACTTCCGCCAATCTGAAAAATTTTCCAATTGTCGATTCCTTGATTTTTTTTTTTGTAATTTTATGGATCTTGGTATATCTGTGATGGAACTGACTGTTTTGTAAACTTTAAATAATTGGATTATAAAGTCCTTAAAATCATTATGGAGAACCTAGTGATTACTTGTGGCTGGAATATCTACTTGATATTTCTCTGTCTTTTTGCTACTGTGTTGGACAGATAGGGAGTCACTTGTCATGACTGTGGGTGTTGTATGCTTATAGAAATGGATGGCAGAGAAGCTAAAGGAAACGTTGTTTTATACAAAAGATTGAATGATTTCCTTTTTTTCTTCGGAATCCATTGAGTGTATTGGTTTTTTCTTTTGTTTTTATATTAATTTGTTCTAAAACTAAACCATAACAAATTTTGGTTGGTGCAAATAAAAACAAGTAGTGTTGCTATTGCTAAAACCTCTTAACTACCCTTACTCTTTAGAAGCGCTGAGTGAACTCTCCAGCGATCACCTCCCAATTAAAGTCATCTTACCAACCAATATTTCGATAAGTAACAATGTTCCCTCAGCTGGGTTGAATTAACAAAAAAATATAAAAAAATAAATAAAATCCCTACTGGAATCTCTGTTTTACTTCTTGCATCCTAATAACTGTCATAACATTCATTGTTGGGTTACATAATTGATTGATCATTATATTTACCAAGAAAATTATAACAGCCCTAAAGAACTCTCAGATCGATCAAGAACAATCCCAAGCACATCCCATTATTCACTAAGAACAAATTTCCTTAAGAAACACATTGCAGTGTTGGCAGACTATGAGGGATTCTTGACAAAAACCACTTCAGTAGGCCACAAAACTATCTTCTGAGAAACAAAATCGTTTATTCAAACTTATCCGCTAACTATGCCCAGGCAATGACTCTATTTGAAGATTAATCAAAAAATCAGCTCACAAAATTCTATATTCCTCCCCTCTCCTCATCATTAACAAAATTTTCATAGCTTACTCAACTCTGAAAAAAAATGCATGCAATAACCAAGACCTGTTGCAACAATATCAAAACAACCTAGTGGGACACCTTTCTATAAAGTTCATGATTCAGCATAAATGGGAACGATTTTTAAAAAATACCAGCTTAAAATCTTCTCATGCTTTGCATCTAACCTTCATGGCTTGCATCAAAACCTTCAAAAATCGTAAAAGCCCAGGCAGCGACGGCATTAATAATAACCTCATTAAAAAGTTTCCTCAAAAGCAGATGTTTTGATTTACTGACATTGCCTAGTGAATACTCCTCTTTAAACACTTCTCCAATTCATGGGAAACTGCATTAATAGTCCCTGTTTACAAGCCTAAGAATCATACCTAGTCGGAGATTTCAGTCGTCTCTCTAGCCTCAGCAAGATCACAGAGCAAATTATCTTCAACAGACTCTATGAAACATTGAAGACAAAATATCAGTTGGCTTTAGAAAACATTGATTGACCATCGGATAGCTTTTCAAAATGACAGAGGGCATCCGAGGAGGCTTTTGCAACCAAGATACTGCTGCATTATTCTTGGATATCGCTAAAGTATCCGACGGAGTTCGGGTAAATGGCCTCAAATACAAAATTATACACATGAAAATCCCTGATGGTTGATAAAACTGCTCTCTTTATATCTTTCGAACAGATAGTTCATGATAAATGTAATGAACTCGTTCTCTAAACTTAGAAACATCCATTCTTGAATAGTTCAGGGATCCAAGCTCGGTTGCACTTGCTTTAATATCTACATAACTGGCATCCTGAGAATGCAAAATATGAGGATTAGTCTATTTTCTGATAAGCCAAAGATCCCGAGTTCATATCAGAGAAGTTTTGTAAAAATCTTAATCTTATTGAAAAATTATTTATCCATTTGAAGATCCAGATCAACATTAGTAAACGTTAAGTAATGTACTTCTCCTGAAAAAGAAACCTTCTCCACCCTCCTTTAAAATTTTCTGAAAAATATTCCTTAGAATAATGAAACCTCTACCTTGGTGTAACTGTGGATAAACATCTAACATTTAAAAAATTAAGAATAACCATGAAGGTGTAAAAGCAAAACTTTATCCAGTTCTCAATTGTAAATGCAAATTGTTCAAAAAACTGTCTTCAGATCTACAAATTCCTGCTGCGCCTCTTATCTCTTATACATGCCCAATCTGGGTGATGACTGCAGAAGCCCATATCACTGCACTTGAAAGATTGCAAAATGTGACGGTGCGGCAATTCTGTAACATTCCATGGTTTGTTCAAAACAGTGGCATACGCAAAGACTTTAAATTTGATACGATTAACAAATTTCGTAAAAAAATTATCAACATGATTCTTCGAAAAACTGGACAGAGATGATTAAAGAAATTGATTATAATGACTCCAAGCTCCCGAAAAACTCCAGGAGACCTCGTCGTCGTCTTTGATTAAAATTTCAGGAGCAGCTTTGATCACACCATTTTGACTTTGAGCCGAATTTTGCCGACAATTCTGTTACGTAAAATTATTCCATGCATCTTTGGGCCTTTTTTCTCTCTGAATTAATTACCTTCACAATTAAAATAACACAATTCTGTTAAAGCACAGCTACTTACTAAATATTTTTAATGCCATGTTATTTCTCGGCCCAATTATGTCCCGAGATGAAAAACTTCGAATTCAAGTAACTTGTAAAGTATCCTTCAAATGGGCATTTATAAAATCTTCTGTAGCAAATTTTATTTTCTCAGTAATAATATCACAGAAGTTCACTGTTACATCTGACAGATAATTAGCAGATTTAATAAAGTTTTAAAATGCCGACTTTATTAATATAGTTCCAATGAAATTTTTTAGAAGTACTATAGTTTTTAATTTGGTAAATAAATTGTTGACATTAACCAAATTCCAGAGACAATCACACGAGTATAAATTCTGTCATTTAAAAGACTATAATTAGTTTGAAAGAAGGGTTTAGCAACATAATAAGCGTCCATCATTTGTTTTAAGTTGCAATTAAGCAATTATTTTTGGGGTTTGATTTGTTAACTGGAAACAAATTGGGATCAGTTTAATCAATAGGCTATCTTTGAGATTTGTAGGCATACTTAGCATTACTGTAGAAAAAGGCAACTGTAGTAATAAGTTTCATAGAAGATATATCTATTTGTACTGAATATATAAAATCAAGAATGCTTCAATGCCAGTAAGGATTGGAAGCAAATGATTTACACTTATGAATTTCAGTTAAAAGTCCAATAATATTATATTGTTCTTACTTCTTGCATTCACTAACTATGAATTATACTGTTAATAGATCAGGCCTGAAAAAATGTTTTCAATTATTTTTGACTAACGAGTTTTATAAATTTAATTATTTATCTAGTTTTTGATCATTGCTTTATTTTAAAATTTAATTATGCTTTAGTTTGCTCATTCACTGATTCTCAACAAATTTATATTACAGTACCTCTTATCCCCTCATAAATCTAGTGTTTAAATTATTTTAGTCAGTAACCAACTATTATATGTTTTAGAGATCTGATTGCTGAAAAAAGGATTTTTTTTGTTATAGTTTATTTGTGATTAGTTTGAAATAACATTAATTGTTTATTTCACCTCATGTTACATTCTTTACAAGGAAAGATAATTTATATATTTTATTTTCGAATCGAAAATAATAATAAATTTGAAAGAATATATGTTTGTTGTCATTCAAAAATAATAAAAATACTATGTTATCAGAATATCTGTTATTTCTGATTTTTCAGTAACTTATATATTCTTTGTCACAATTTTAGTTTTGAAAAAAAAAAAAAAAAAAAAAAAAAGACAATCATCTGAGGATGTTTGTATATTTTCTTTCACTATGAAACAAGATATACAATCTAAATAGTAATTTGAAAATCCAATTAGAAGGAAAGGGGGAAGAGTTTTAAACAATTTTCTACTGAAAGAAAACTTTCTCTCTAAATATCATACTTCTAATAGGCATCTGCTAAACAGGGTTCTTATGTGTACTGTGTATCTTCCCCTTCAAAATATGATCTAATACTGCAGTTTTGCCTCCTATTTAGAAGATGATAGAATGACTGTTTAGTATTCGGAGGTATTAGAAAGTACTATGTATCTCCTTTTCTTTATATCATAATCTGATAAACACCAACATCATCTCTTGGGAAAAATTATTAAAAAAAAATCTTATTAACAAAACCATAAAATATTGTTTTTCATTCAAATATGCTTTTCCTCCATATCATATTTTTCAGGAGATGGTCAGTAGTATTTCAAAATATGCATTTCTCCTTACACAATAAATTAGTTCAAAAAATTTTGATTCTGAAATTTTTTACTTAATTTTTTTTGTTGTATTGAAAGAAAAATTGATGCATTTTTATTTCTAGCAATAGTTTACTCTAGCATGTTCAGATTAATTAGAAACAGAAAACTTAAAAGTGAAATTGTGTTTTTATTGTTTTTATTGAGAAGGTTAGTATTTTTTGAAGAGTGAATAAAATGCTTACTGGTAATTACAGCTGGATGAACAAGATGGGTCTTGCAGCAATAGCATATGATGCATCTGCTGACATTACAACAAGTAGTTTTGCCAAGCCAGGGATAATTTTAGGTGTAGCTAGTAAGTACTTAATATTTTTCTTTCCTTTATACTACTAAAGAAATCCTGCCATTATATTTACAAGTTCATTGATGAATTATTAACAATTTTTATATTTCAAACTCTTTTATTTTCTATACTTTCTGGCTAGTAGATAAACCGGTTGCTTTTCTGGGCTTTCAACAGCTTATTTAGTAATTGTTAAAATACACAAAAAGGTTTTTTTACTCCAAGAACTAATTTTTTTTAACAGTTTTTAGATTCTGAAAGGTAACCGAATAATTGAATGTAATTGACACAGTAATGTTAATAATTCTTTAGTAAAATATAGAGCTTTAATGATCTTATTTAATATCTTTTGCCAAAGCGAAAATTATTAAAAATATTACAAGTAAAATATTAAGAGAGCCAGTTTCATATAGAGAATTTTTAAAATGAAAATTCTTATTTTTACATTAAAATTTAAAAGTATTGAATTCAGAAATGTAAAAAAAGCAATAGATAAAATTAAATTAACATATTAATAGATAAACATTTAAATAGATAAAACATTGACTTCTAACTAATCATAATACAATACCTAGTCAGTAAAGCAAAGTAATGTAGCCTGTAGGGAGTCCAGACCTTTATTTGTGGAGAAGGGTTCTTTGTTATTTAAAAAAAAAATCAATTTATAAATTTATTCTATAAGAACTCATATCGAAGATTAAAATTTCAAAGCAATTTTCATAATTTCTATTATAGATTTTAATGCTTTTAAAGATGTAACTTGGCGTTCTGTGTTATGAAGATGCTGAATTTTTAAAATATGGAAAGAGTAAAACAGAACATAAATAAAATCATAATATATTTTTATAGTGAAAAGTCATTTTTAAATTTTAGTATGATACAATGGGAAGGAGACTCTGAAAGTATTAAATGTACACATGCATGATCCAGGCATTTTTAGAAAATACCCCCCCCCCCCAACGAATTTCTCCAAAAAGTGGGTAAACTGTCCTTGAACTTCGACTATATGAAGACTATAGTCGAAGTTCAAGGACCTTCGACTATATCGAACTCACATTGTGTAGTGTTATGAAGATTCAAGTATGATTCCTTGACAAGTGTATTTTAGGGAACCACCTGAAATTGATGAAAGGAATTTGGGCCTATTTCATAAAATGCTGGCAGTGTTTAGAAACTCTCGTTGATGGTTTTGTTTGCCATGAGCATGTACTTAAATACATTTTCATAAAAAAAACAAATCTATTCAAGGAGATAAAAAATAATTATAATCGCAAATTGTCCCTTGTTTTTTGCATATAGAAAGCAGAGTTTTCAACCAAATTAAACAAAGCAATAGAATATTTGACAATTTACTAGCCTACATTATATTTAAATTTGAAGTAGATAATTAGAATGTTAGATTAAATATTAATATTTATACCAAATAATTTTAACTATACATATATATAGCATAGCATTCTTCTCCTTTCATAATTTTAAAGCCAGATATATAAGGCAACTTATACAGTTCTAGTTGGATACATTAAAGATTCAGAAAGATCTAGGCAGTGCAGCAAGCTGATTTTCAAGTGCTATCCAAGATAAGCAAAATGATGAGCGATTTTCCGCAAATTTAAATTTGAATCTTCGAATATTTATATTAAATTCTATAGACATTTAAAGTATGCTGATACAATTAAAATAAAGTATGCTGTACAATTAAAATAATTAAAATGCAGTAAATTAGGCTCAATACTCTATAGTGAAATATATTTTGTTATTCATATTATTGGCAAACCCCAGATACTTCTTTTGATAAGTGTATTAGAAAATTGTATGCTTTATTTCAAACTATGTGTTCAGAATAATAATAAATATTACCATTTTTTTTTTCTTATATTAACTCTCAAAATAAATAATTTGCTTATTTTAAGGATTTTAAGATTTTCTTCAGATTTTCATTCAATAAAACTTTCTAGTATTCTGATTGATTTTACCCAATAAATTTTTAACTAATTAGTTTACGAACAATTCTTAGTAAAAATGTGTTTTGCATTTTTTTTTCAGAAAAAAAAATAATGATATATTTATTTTTAATAAATCTATTGGGCCCTTTTCTGGCCTTAATTGCTACATTAAGTCATGAGTTCTTTTAAAATTTTAAGATTTAATAAAAAAGAAATATTTTTGAAAATTTTATAAAATATATGTAGCTGTAATGTGCATAGTGCTTTTGTTATCAGGGCTATTTCTAAAATCTTTATAATTTTATTTATAGATAATTTTTACAGTGAAACTGAAGATAGTGAAAATGGAAGCCCAACATTTAGTAGACGAACTATGAATAATGATAGATCTCCTGTTGGTTCATCATCATCTGAATATTCTTCTGAGAATGTTTCCGGATTGAGAAGAAAAAATAAGACTTTAAGTTTTACTAACAGTAAGGTAGTTACAAACTCAGTTGGATTTCCAAAAATCAAAAAACGATATATGAATAAACCAGAACCATACTCTTATGAGTTGCAGAAGGGAACAGAGGGTAGTATGGAAAAAGGATTTGCAAATGTTAGGGGAAATCTGTGCTATTCACCTCAAATGGAATCTTACTCTAAATCAGGCAGCAAATACTTAGATTATCAGAATGCAAGAGTTTCCTACAATAGATCTTTTAGTTGCACTGAAACTTATTCCCATTTAAGGAACCATAGCAATTCTTTTAGAAAAATGAATTATGAAGAAACCTTAAATAGCCAACATTTACCTGCTATGCATTGCCAAGCAAGCAATTCAAATATTGGTTGTAATACAAATACTTGGAATTCTGTAGAAGAAGAGTATGATATATCTACTTCTTCACTTGGTAGGCAGCAAAGACCAGTTGCCAAAGAAATCACTCCTGGACTGGTTGCCAGAATGGCAGTTTCTTACAGCAATTTAAGCCAAAAGAATTCTTCTGTTACAACAAATTTAAATAAAAAATCAATTCTCAGTAAAGGTGTACCTGCACCTGGATACGTAGCCAAAATATCCGATTCTTTCGATCATTTAGCTAAATCAGGATCTGCCAGTACTAAAGATAGAGGAAATAAAATAAATTTCATATCATCTACCAATGGCAAAGTTAAAATGCAAGCTGAACAAAATTACAAATATAAAAGAAGTGCTTCTGAAAGTCATATGTCGAAAAATGTTACAGATTGTGATACTGAATTATCAAATATAACAACTTCCTTGTCCTTAGATCCTCATTTTTCGTATCAGCAGTCTGCTGCTGCGAGACCTGAGAGGTATGTAAGTTTACTTGATAAAGAGTATAACAAGGTATTTGAAGGTAAAAAAGTTTCCCAACAGTATTTGAAATCTCCTTCTCATTCAAATAATTTTCTGGATATCAGCTCAGGGAGAAGGATGAGATTTTTTCCCAGTGGGAATGTAGTGGAATCAACTCGCTCATTAGTAGATGTACAAAATGAAAATATTAGAGAGAGGAAGCATAGACTACAAATTTCTGCAAGTGCTAAAAATGCAACTGGTTCAGATTTTATGTTCAGAGATTCTGAGAGCTCATTTACTACTGAAAGTAGCTATTCTTTATCTAGCGATAGATATAATTCTATTCAAAAAACTAACTCTAGTTCTGGTTCACATTTCAGTAATGTATTCACATCGTCTGAAGGAATAGAAAATATTGGATTCAGCTGCATCGACCAAACAAGTTCTGAGCATACTGAATTTATAGTATCATCATATGATAATAAATGTTGGGAACAGAAACACAATATGTATCATGTAGATTCTTCTCATCAAACTAGTCAGCAAAATCGAAACCTTTCGCCAGAATCGGACCATGATTCTCCTAAAACGTCCTTTAAGTTTTTCAGTTCTCCTAAGTTTATGAAGAAATTAACTTCTCCTAAGCTTGATAAGAAAAATATCTTTAAAAGCAAAAAGCAAGCAAAAGAGATGAAAAAAGCCGAGCAAAAAGAAACATCAAGTCAAAATGACAGAAAATTTTTTGGTTCACCAATCTTAGCTAGAGCACTTTTCAGATCCCCTAAAACTGAGAAGAAAGTTATTACTGTGTCCTCTGGTGTACAAACTGACACTCTTCTTTCTGATCAAATTTCTATCATTGCTAATAAACCTACCCATGATCTAAATAGAAATGAAAGTTCTGCAGCAAAAGAAGTATCAGGTGGCACTGAATCTAACATGGAATCTCGAGATGAGGAAAATGCTACCTCCAAAAGTAGCAGTTGTAGCAGTCTGAATAGTATTGCTTCTAACAATGTTTCACCACTAACAAATTCTGTTTATTATGTGGAAGCTAGAATTAAGCCTCAGATTACTGTAAGTCTTCCTCTTGTGACTGATAAAAGTGCAGAAAATAGACTTTCTCCTTCTGATGTTGCTCGAACCCCTTTGAAACCCATGATGGGTATTTCAATGCTTAGCAAAAAGCGTCTTCCAAGCATTAGTGGGGAGAGTTCAGTATCTGTATCTTCCAAAAGTTCGCAAGATGGATCCACCAAAGATACTACTCAATTACATTCCGAAATTTCAATGGAAATTAATGGTAAGATATTTGAGCTGGAATATCTGTGGATAAAGCATTGATTTTTGTTTGTTAATGATTTTGTGTTTTCCTCTTTAAATTAATTTTCAACTTTGTATAGGAGATGAAGAAGGGGCTCAGACTTTGGAAACACATAGTAATGTCACTATATCTTCCAATGGTCGCACTGTGCCAAGTACTAATAAAAATTCTAATTGTGAAGACAGCTGTTGAACTTCCATGGTTGCAGGTAGATGTGCTCTAGTTTATAATTTTTCTCATTCGTTATTTCATCCTTTTTTGTGATAAAATTTCTCTCTTATTTCTTATTGTAATTATTGCTGCATGAGTGCATTTCCAAATATTTTGATTAGTTACTCAGGAAATGCTTAGGCATGGTTTTGAAACGTTTCATTTCTAGGTGTTTTTTTTTAATCGTATCGACAGTGAAACGAACAAATTAAATTTTCTATCTGCATTTCCTGAAGATTTTGCTGTTGAAGCAAGAAGCTAATGGAATTTTTTCTGAAAAGGATGTACATTTGGAAATTCCCACCTTGCACTAGCTATTTTTAAAGTATATAATTGAACCATAATTTCGATTACCTAAATTCTGATATGAATAACTTTTTTCGCTTTGTAAACCTGTTCACTTTATGCTCTTTTGCATTTTCTTCATAGGTTAAGGAAAAGGCGTTCCTTTGAAAATTAAACATTTTTTTCATAAGTTTGAAATAAGGACTTATTTATGCTTCATTTGCGCATTTAAGAAAACTATATTTGTTTTAACTAGATCTGTGAGAATTTTATGTATAAATAAATAGATGTGCTACAGTGTTATTTGTTCTCATACTTTTTTAAAAAGTTTTCATTGCTAAAAAAATAGTTTCCAGATTGGAGTTTTATAAATCTTGTTATCTTGTTAAAATAGTAATGTGAATTAATTGTTTTTATTTTCTTCTGTTCTTGTAATAGCGTTTCCTTAGATAAGTGTACAAATTTTAAATTGTATTTCACATGAAATTATAAAGCTATCCAAGTAAAAAGGATTTACTCAAATATTTGTAATTTTTTAAAAATTTGATGCCATTAATACAGTACATAAGAAGAAATCTGAACTCCCATAGCTAGAATTGAAAATAATTTTGGAACTGCTAAATTTAAATGAAATTTTTAAACTTAATTGTAGAACATAATTGGTGGTGGCAAGATTGTTTAAAATATTTTGAATTTATCTTTTGCTTCTTTTTGAAACTTCATTTAAAAGATGTAATGTATAAAAATTTTAGTTCATAATTCTTGTATAATTTTGGAGTTTGGTACTTTGTTTCAAAACTGAATGTTATAATTGTTCATAACAATTGGTAAGCCCAGTGCTTTTACATAAAAGTTAACAAAGCTAGATAAAGTGACAATAAAATCGAAGATATTTGAAAATCTTGAGATGTAAAGCTTCTAATTTAAAATGTTAAATAAATTTCTTTTCTCATTGTTAAAGATACCCGTTTTGTATTTTGGCAGTCAAAATTCTTTCAGTTTTAATATTGATTCTTTTTTTTATAGGATGAAAATCTGACATAGAAAATAATCAAGGAAATTACTGCTATACATTAGTTTAATGATTATTTAGTCATTCTTTTCGAAGGATGTATTAAAGAGCTTATGTTTATTTAAAATTAAAATACCAGAGGACAAATTTTTGTAAGATATCAGTTCTCTGAGAATAATTAATAATTAAAAATATTTGACAATCGCCATTGCATATTTTTGTCGTCTTGAAATAAGGATATTTCAAGGTTTTCAGAAAATATAATAAGTATTCTGGTATTTAAACATTTTTATTTATGGAAGCATATTTGCCTCTTTATTAATTAACTTTGCATTTGTAACACTATTGCTTTTTTGATGTAGTTTTGTCAGCTTTGTGCTATGGTATATAAATGTACATTTGTAATTTTTCATATATAATGCATAGTATAGTTGATGCTTATTACTATATATAATATGCATTAAAGTAATTTTGTATTATATTTTACTTAATTTTATAAGTTTTACTTGTACATAGTAAATTTCTTGCTGTATTTTGATATATCTTTATGAAATATTGGAATAGTAATGAACTTAAATGTTGTTAGTAATTTAGTAAACAATGGATTCGAAAACAAATTTATATTTCAGATACTTTCGGAAATATAACTTTTATTTTTGTATATGATGTAAAATTATTTTAATGAATATAGATTTATTCTTTGAGAGATTAACTGATTTTACTTAAAATAACTAGTAATCAGGGATTGTTGTACAGATCTGTATTACCGTTTTTAAGTGTTTTTTTTTATTGTAAGATGTTTGATATGAATTCACTTTCTGAATATTTATATACAGAACGTGACATTTAGATATGTATGAGATTTCATTTTAGACAAAATAATTTTTAAAGCCCATAATTGTTTTTTTACAGAAATTGAAAATAAATTTAGAATGTGTAGTTTCCAGTGTATGGTGTCATACAGTTTTTTAATGAGATTATAGTTGAGGATAAAAATTGTATAATTTCATAATTTTTCATCTAAACGTATGAAATTTTGTGCAAATGAATGTGTATTTTAACTGAAGACTTATTCAAGCACATTCATTATTTATAAAGCTAGTTCCTCACAAATTCTCAAAGAAACAAATTATTTTGCAACATATTTTAATATGGGATAAAATCATCATGACTTTCATGTATTTATCCATATTAATTTTTAAAAAGGAAGAATCCTGAGTATCGTATTGAATGTGCTTCCTATACAGTTCATGTGGCAATGCACTACGCATTGAAAAGGGTACCAAAAAAACTTTTTTTTTCGTAATGCCAAATCTATTTGAATTGAAAATTCATTCTTTTAATGAAAATATTTTTTTCATAATTCTTTGCTTTTGATTTGCAACAAGTTTTTTTAAAATTTTTATATATGAATCTGGGATTTTCAAATTGTAATGTGAATAATACATTGTAATAAGATTGGAACTCTGGTGCTGCTTTTTACTAATCCAATTGCTATTTAGACGTTTATATTTATTCTACTATTACCTATATTTGAACTGAACCATTTGAAATTTGAAACTATCAATAATTTTTATGATTCTTTTCTAACCTGTTATGTTTATCATGAGACTTTGTGAGTGACATGATATTTAAAAAAAGAAAGACAATTTGCCCAATTTTAGTTGTAATTTCCTGATGCCATTCACGAAACTCTGTTTTGCTTGATTTGTTAATATTCTACTTAACAAATTTACTTTGAGTTATTTTAACTTTTTTCTTTTCTTCAATTCATAATTTTTTCAATTCATTCTATTTGATTATTTTCTTTTAACTTTTTTAATCGATTTTTGCTCTTTTGAGATATATATTATGGAAATTTTCTTTACAGGGATTTATTTATTCTTTGCCTCAGAGTGTAAAATAAACAAAGATTCAAGTATGCATTGTTCTTTTAATATGTCTTAATTGTGTTAGAATACTGTTTATCGTGTTTTTCTAGTTATTTTTATAATATTTTCAAAGATACAGATGGTAATTTGTGGAGTATAAATCTTACACTTCACTACATTAATCAAATATATTTTGCATCCTGATTGACAAGTATACTTAGCTGCTAGTACTATATGTTAATTTTAAGTAGGGGAAAATTGATAAACTAATAATTTTCCGGTGAATGATTTATATTTGGTGTTTTATGTGTTCTGTAATGGAAGTTAAATAATTTAGAAAATATTTTTAATCAGTATAAATTTAAATTTTTAAAAGTATTGACATAGAGGCAGCACATTTCATAGTAGCCATTCTGTACGTTCGATAAAAAGCTGAAACAAAGTAACCTGTAATTAGAACAATCGATTTTCGTTATAAAACTACAAAACAATGGATGTGAATTTTCATATTGATTCGTTGTAAAAGATGTATATTTTAATGTGAAAGAATATTTGTATTTATATTTGAATAATTTTATTTTGCTCTTAACATTCATCTTTTTTACTTATTAAAAATATTTTTTCTGAATTGATTAATTTCAAACTTAATTGATTGATTTTAAAGACCAGTGAATGATGCATATAAATTACTGAAATTAGTGCATTGTCAATTCGAATATTTTTAAATGTAGTGAAAGCAATCGGTGAGTTTCGAAACTAGGTCAAGCATGATTATCAAGTTTGAAAGAAAATGAATTCATATAAAGAAATTCATTTATCCATCTAAATCATCAATATATTTATAAATTTTTCAATAAAGGCTTCATTATTGAGTTTTTTTATTTGAAAATACCTCAGAGTTTGAATAGACCATGTTTATTATTATAAATATCGCCACTACTTTTTAAATTTATAATAACTATACAGATATTGTTAATCTGTATATGATGTGTTAATGAATTATAAAATCAAAACAATATTTTGTGTGTTATGAACAGAGCAGTAATAATATGTTCAATGGATGCTGTATGTTATTTCAATTCACAAAGTCTATTTAAGTTTGAAAAAAATGCAGAGGACAAGAATCCTTTATCAGTGCTGGAATTTTGTATGGCAAGGGTATTGTTCCCTTTAATGAATCAAGTTAAGAAGTGAATATAAGAACATTCCAATTTTTGAAAAATATATATTATTGGATTTTGAGATATGATGGATGAATTTACTCTTGGAGGATGGAGGTTTATTACTCTTGGAAACATTTTTGACTTGTAATATATTTATAATTTTTTTTAATTTAATCTATGTGAAATATAATAGGAATTTTGTTTTTAAATAATATTTTTATCTATAATATAGAAATCAAAAATGGAAAATGTATTTTCTAGTTTATTGTTTGACTGAAATTGAAAATGATTTATTATCACAATTGCTTTGAATTATTAATTTTTATGCTTGTAGTTCATTATATATATATTTTAAAAATGATTAATATTTTATATGTATTATGAAAAAAAAAAAAAACGTTTGGGCTTTCTTGTCTTTAATTACCAGTGCTTTGTTAAAAGTATCTTTATAAGAATTTATCTTCTCAAAGCATTTTCATGTTTGTTTAAAATGCTTTTGACAGCAGTCTTCTGGAGCCTTTCAGGGATAAATCATTCACCTGTCCTGTCTCTTATAGGCTTTTGTTGTTGAGTTTTAAAAAAAAATAAAACAACAGCACGAATTTTTAATTTCATTATTTAAAAAATATATATTTGTCTTAAATTCTGAAAGGAAAGTGTGATTTATATCTGTTGTTTTGTTTTCTGATTAAAAAAAATAACCAAGTTTCATCTTTTAATGCCATTTTATTTTGTTGATGTAAAATTTTATAGTTGATTTACAAAACATTTTTATGAATTTCTGTCGTCATTGAATTTACAAAATGGGTGTTATTCACTATTTAATAATTATGCATGCTTATTTCTTTATTTTGAATTATAAATCCCTCATGTATGGGATTAAATTCCCTTCTCTTCCTAAATTAGTATTATTTTCGAAAAAAAACGCATTTACAATGTTAAATAAATAAAAAAAGAAATGATAGTTTAGTGTGGTTTTTACCTTGTATCCTAGAAGTAGCTTCAGATTTGTAATTGTTGAATATCCTTCCCAGCTACTTTTGTATTGTATTCTTGTTTTAATGAAAATATGATTTTGTGTTTTGAGAATGCTTATTGTTGGAACTCATACAGTTGTGAAAGTGTTGCAGAAAACAAATTTAAATTATTTCTGATACTAACATTTGAATTACTTGATTTTTCCCCCCTTTTGGTGAAATTTTTTCACCAATGTTTGTTAAATATTTTCATTTTACTCATTAATTGTACTTTTTTTTCCTCTTTTATAAAGAGAATTTCGAAATATAATCTAGCAATGCTTGCATAAAAATGAAATATTACCATATTTTTAAATGAATTATGCTTACTTCCTATTATAATGTAGGCTTCATAATAATCAGCATACATGCTTGAACTGAAAAATTAAAATTTATTTTACTGACATGATATTTTTCCTGCTCAAAAACATTTTCGTAACATATCAGGCTAGTACATATTAATTCTATAAGTAAAATTGTATGTTTTTAATGTCAATTGCAATTTCTTTATACTATATTTTTCAAATAATTTTCCTCTGCACCTCAGTACTTGTATATGATATTTGTTAAGTTATTTTGTTGTTGAATAAATCTAAGAGATTAATTACAGTTAAAATAATTTTGTTTTATTTTGTTTTTGGTTACTGTTTTGCATAGTTCTGAAATTTTAAATTATTATTATTATTTTCATTTACGAAATTAAGTGAATTAGTGAGATACATATACATATTTGTGTGATATATCTTTATATTAAATAGAAGTAAATGACTGGTTACCAAAGAGTAAGTATTGTATATGAATGCTTATTTTATGTTGGTTGTATTTAGTACTGTAAATCGTTTACTGAAAATAATTGCTTATTCTTCCGTTAAGTGAAATGGATAGTTCTAACGATTGATTCAATGATTTTACAGTTCTAACCTGATATAAAATCAAATATTTTTTCCATTTTTTAAGATTCTTGAAAAATGGTAATCATTTTTGGCATCCAATATTTTATACTGCATTTTATTACATATCATACTTAAATTAAATTTGCATTAAAATGAGCAGATTTTTATATTTTGTTTCATATAATGTTAAAATATTTCTCTAATATAATTCTGTACAAGACTTGCCATGAAACATATGTGACAAAAATCTTCAAAGTTGTGAAGTACACATTGCAAAAATTGGATTGCCAACGTTTGTTTATTCAAGAATTTTTTTTTTTTTAAATTTAAAATTGTCTGATAATTCTAAATGATTATCTGCCTCCTTTAGAACATTGTTTTGCAAATCACTTCCATTAATAACTTTGTCATTTAATGAATAAGCTTACTCTGCTCACAGATAGCTGTTTATTTTTGAAGTCAGTATTCTCTCATTTTAAGATTAAATGCTGGCGGATTTGATTATTTTTCATTGGTTTCTGCTTAATTCTTTTTTTTTTTTTTTTTTGTTATTTTTATTTGAAACCTTTTTCACAATGATTATTTTTGCTTACAAAACATTTTGTGACTAAATCATTTAGCTTAGAAAATATAAACCCATGTCTAAAATTTCAAACAAAGTTTGCATTTGCTTCAAGCTGGCGGCATTTTGCTATTTTTTTAAATTTCAGTTTTGAATTTGTAATCTGATTATTCGATAATTTTTAGATTATTTACAGTGCTATTGCAAGAATTCAAAACTTCTGCAACTATCCTCAAAATTCGAAAAAATTTAAATAGTAAGTTGTAATATAATTGATTATATCTATTTCTGACAGTTGTTATTTTTATCATCTTTCTACCTCATAACATGTAGTATTGCACATGAGACTTGAGTAAAGCAAGTTTGTGTTTATACCCGTAGTGTAATTTCTTCCGTTTTATTTTAATAGAGAATGAATTACTAATTTCGTTTTTAAAGATTTTTTTTTCTTATTGTCCTTTGTGAAATAGAAATTCTGCATGAAGTTTTGTTAGATTTCTAATGGCCCTACTAAAAGTGGCTTCTTTTTAAAGTATTTTCAAATTTTAAAGATTAATATTAATTTAAGCGTAAAACTTCAGTGCCTTTTAGCTTTTCGGGTGTTTCATAATTGGACTCTTTATGTGTAATGATATGCAGTTTTCTACGCATTTTATCTTCAAAACATAAATGTTGTTCATAACTTTATACAAAACATTATAAATTACTATATATATATATATATTTTTTTTATATGAATGGATTGAGCTAGGACAAAGGAAATAAGTGTTCGCTAACTAAATGCATGCAATCATCAATTGAAATGCATTTTTTAATTCAACGATTTCAAGCATATAAAAAGATCACAATTCAAACTCACAATTTAAAGAATTTAAAAAATTCCTTGGATTCTTACTGCCATTAGAGAATTAATATATTTTATTAAATAAATAAAAAAAATGATGGTTTAGTGTGGTTTTTACCTTGTATCCTAGAAGTTCTGTTTAGCTTGTTCTATATGATAAAATGTAAATGATTTTGAATTTGCTCATTATAAGGCACATATTTTTGCTAGTTCCAAACTTTGTAGGTAATGCATCCAGTTATATGAGATTTTTTTCTATAGAGTTGCTCAGAAATTGTTTGAAATCTCAAAGCATTAGATCTTTATTTTAAAATCCCGAGTTAAATATAAAAAAAGTGTTTAAACTAGGGTTGTGAGAATTTTTGGCTGAAAGTTGAAATCTTAGTCATGACACAAGGAAAAAAGTTTGGTAATCGTTTGCAGTTTTATTGCAGACTGAATATTTATTAAAAGATGCCTCCATCCACTTCCAACAGCGTGTGAACAAAAATAAGAAAGTTAATTTTTTTAAAATTAATCTAGGTTATATTATATATATTTAGTGTCATGTATATTAAGTTTTTGTCTATTATGAATAGTGAATTTATTTATTTTTTTGTTTTGACTGTTTCCTACTCTCCTTGTAAGTTAAAAAATTTTTTTTATATGTTATAAGTAATTGAACATTATAGGTAATTAATTTATATTGCTCACATAATATTACTAATGTTGTGAGTTTTGAGCTTTAATTCTTAGTTAAAAAAATATCTTAAGTTGCAAAGGGAAATGTGGATAATTGTAATCTTTTATTTCCTGTTCTCTCTCTCTCTCTCTTTTCAAATTTTAGTTTAGTCTTGATAAGATTTAAATGTACTAAAATGTTGTAAATGAATAAATGTAGGTGCTTAATAATATTTTAAGGTATATTTCCGAGTGATTTTATTTTATGAAAGTTATAGTTGCGTATATTTTGTAACTGCTTAGAAGCAAATTTCCATTTAATTTTATTTTCATATCTTTTCTATTTAATAAATTATGTGTTCAAATCTTTGGTATAAAAACAAAAATAATAAAGAAGGAAACCATTAAGGGTTTTTTCTGCTTTATTATTTCTCTCACTCTCTCTCTTTTTCTGAATAACTGCCATTGTGCAGTGAAGATCTGTTGCTTTTCTGGTCGGCTGTGCCATAATCTGACAATTAAAAAAAATAATGAAATAAGATAAAATTCTTATTTCATGTCAAATATCGATTCCTCTCTAGTGGTGCTACAGTTTTGTCCTTTGCTTTATATCACTGTATGTTAATGTTTATCTGTAGAAATTGTTGTTACTTTTTATGCATTTTATTTATTGTTTGTAATTGTTTTTATTGCATAAATTATTTTTTAATTTCAGAAGTATACGAAATTTTTTTAAAGATTTTTGTAAGTATGTAATGCATTTTGCTAGATTTATAACTGATCAAATTCGTATTTGTCCAGTGACTATTTATGTCTGCATAAAAGCTTACAATCCTATGTAATTTGCGAATAATTTGTATTTATGTAAAACGTGAAAACAGTAAACTATTATATATAAGTTCGCTATGTTTATTTGTGTATTGTTTTTGTTCTTACGGTTTTGTCTCAAAAAATGGCTGGAATATCTCATCCATTTTTGAGTATATTTTTCAGCACTCTAAAAAGTGATATAATACAAATCACTTTAACGCTATTGCATTGTTTGATTATGCATCAAAAAAGTCTAGAAAGCAATCTAGGTTTTAAAAAAAATCTGATTTAAATTTTTTAAAAATTCTAAATTTAAGTGTTCACAAATAATTCTTTTGTGAAAGTGTTCTAAATAGGTCTTCTGTTCTCAGAAATGTAATATTCTTAATTTGCGTTTTTAACTTTTCTAAAAATGACATCCTTTTTGTTTCCTTTGACAATGTTTTTAGTCACAACTTCGATCAAACTTATTTATATCATTAATTTCGATATCTGCATCATATTTGTTATTATATCTACAAATATTTATTCTAGCTAAAAAGTTGTTCAGATTTAGATAAATTCCGTTCCTTAGTCTGCCATCCCTGTATTAACAGGATACGCAACTTCGTTAAAAGTTCTGAACTCCACTTATTTTTAATGGCCCGTATATGAGGGCCTTAAAAGTGCTTATTTATATTTCTGAGTGAAAAAATAATAAAGAAATTTCATCATATTACAAAACCATATCTGATTTTTCATCTCTGAAAGGGTTTCAATGAATCCGAAATTCTCTGGGAAAAGTTTATATCTCAGCTGACGGAAATGTCGATAATGAGAAACTATATTTCTTTCATTTATTTACTTGACTCTTCTTTCACCTTGTTTCATTTGTTTTGTTATGGAGAAAATCGTTTCTTTTTAGGGATAATTTTATGTATTCATATAAAATTACATGAGTTAATTTTTCATATGATTTCAGCAAGTCGTTGTGCGCTTTTTTACGCTGTTTATTTTTAAAGAATTTATTAGTTATATTTCAACATCATTTAGTAAATCACTAACTGTAATTTAGTAAAATATTAAAAAAAAACTTTCTCATAAATGTCTTAGAACTTTTTAATAATATGTAGTGAAAATTGTGTTTAATTTATAGTGGATTTCCAAACTCTTAATGGTTCAAAACTTACAAAAATAAAAGTAAAACAAAATGTTCATGGTGCTCCAAAGTTAATTGTAAGTCATTACCTGTTACTCTTGCTCAAGATATCAAGAATTAAGTAATGTCAATAAAACTCCTCAATTACTTTCTTTTAAATGAGGTATTCTAAGAGAAAGACTTGTAATCATCAGAAAATTTGAGCTCTACATTTTACCCCTTCTTGGCTATTTGAATCTCCGAAAAACAAAGTTTTAGAATCTGAAGTTGTTCGTGAACGTTGTAACTCAAAAACTCTGTGAATTTGACTGATGAAATTTGTTATTTTAACACCGCGTTTGCATATTTTTACAAATTTTGAATGGAATCCGTTTGCTAGATTTTTTTTAAACCCATCTATTCACTTCAAAACGTTAAGAGCTATATCGGTAAAATTTGGCGCACAGATTTAGCTCTAAAGTAAATACCAGTATTAATTTTGAAACCAAATCCGTCAAAGAGTTAATCATCTATTGGTCTGTACATTTGCGTGCATATAAACGGGATAAATCAAAATATCAGATAAATGAAACTTTATAAATAATGTTTCTAAAATAGTAGTCTTGTATCTTTAGCCAGCCAAAAAAATTAATGTCGTTTTTGACTATACTGAGAAGAATAAAACGTTTATGTGGAGACTATAACACTTTTATTGGAGAGCATACAATGAAATTTCGGAGAAACTACTTTCGCTGCTGTCTCATGAGTTTCAGACCATATTATGCCATTTCTTTATCCGTATCAGAGTGATGACTCATTTTTGTCTTTTTATGCATCTGATATTCTTAAATTAGTAAAACAATGATTTTTTTTTAAAAGTTTGAAAGAAAAATTTCTTAGATGAAATTATTATTTCACTGACTAGCTAATACAAGTTTAATTTTTCTGTTGATGTATTTTGTTCTGCATAAAGTGAGTGTATGTGTAAGTGGAGACAAAATATTGAAAGCTTTACATTCTAGAAAGGAAATATTCGAAAAAACTATATGTTTTTCAAGCAAGATTGTCAGGAGCTTGTTTTAAAAATGTTGGATTTCATAATGAATAGATCTCCATGAATTTATGCATCAGTTAAAAATGTTTTGTCAGAGAAACCTAGTTAAGTGTTGAAAAAAAGGAACGTGTTCTGTGTTGCGTTTACATTAGAAAGATGAAGATGAGCGTGATGCTATTCTCATGGAGTACATAGATTTATTTCACGAAGTATATAGATGGTAGTTAGATAATCTTTACTAGATTTCAAAAATTTTAATGTCAGAAAAATGTGATTGGATGTGACTTCTTTTTCAAACTTTTATTTGAAGAAAATAAATTTATGAAACTGTGGGGAGTTTTGAAAATTATTTTCTTAATTTTTGTTATTATACGAAAAAAGCTTCTGATGAAAGTTTTATCATTGATATAAATATTGATGGAAATTTAAATGAAATGTCTTGTTTCACAATGTATAGTCTGCGACCATGCAAAGCAGTCTGGTGGAATCCACTCAATAAGTATTACTAAGGAATTGAGAATATAATCAACATCAACCCTTTTAAAATATGCATAAATTTTTCAGGGAAATTGCGATGGCTAAAGAAATAACTGCCGGTGACACAAATAAAGTAATAATATGATTTCTTAATTTTTTAGTGAAAATGAAATTTCTTTTAGAAAAGGAAATTGTTGAAATTGAATATGAAGCTTGTGTTCAAAAAACTAGAGACTTTTTATTTTTATTAAAATCTAATGAGAAGGGAAATATTTTAGTGAGAAAATCGAACAAATTGAAAGAGTTTGGATAAAAATTCTAAAAGGAAACAAATCTTTATGTACGTATTTAATGAAATTAGCATGACTTTACATCTTTATCTATTACTTTAGCTATATTTAACTAACTTAGAACTCCCCCCCCCCCAAGGAATCGAAATGTTAAAGAAGTATCATTACAATCATTATTAATATTGCTATAGTATAACAAAATAATTTTAGATCTATTGTAAAAGTGCTTTACTAAAATTTTTCAAATAAAACTTACATAATTTTTAAAAATTAATTTGGTTTCAATATTAGTGAAAGATGTTCAGCAGTTAACTATTGGGGTATTTTATGTTTAAAATATGATAGTTAATACCTAATATAATTCATTTCGTAACACGTAATTCTATAATGAATAACTATATTTTAACGTAGATTCTTAATCTTTCTCTGAAGGTGCTTAAAAAATGCATATTTAGTAAGATAAATTTTGTCTTTCTATCCTAGTTAAAGTTATTGTTGAGGGGCTTATAGAACATAAAATTAAATACAAGAAAAGCTATTTAAAAGCCATTTTATGCTATGAATGTAAGTTATGTAATATAGCTTTTAATTAATTGAAAATAAATTATGACAATTTTTTAAACAATTATTTTGCTTTATCTTACCTATAATGATACCTTTCATTTATTGTTGAAACTACTCGATATAAATATCACGATTGTTATTTTTTTCTTCTTTTTCTATAGAGTACTCTATTAATATAATATTCAATTCTTAATATTTTAATTTCGTTTAATTTCTGATTTATTTCCAAAAGTTTTAAAAAACTGAATGCCTTTTGAAAAAAATATGAGATAAATATTGGGCCATTTTTTATTTACTATTATTAATTAACAATAACAGATAATGTAGAAATTTCTCAATAAATTAATCGTATAAACAAAACATCTATATTTTTCCATTTTCTTGAATAAATTGTTTGGGTTATATAGAAAATGGCGATGGTAGTAAATGGTGAAAAGTATATTTTTTAAACATTTTATTGTAAATAATGCAAAATCTGACGCTGACTTGTATGTGGATATCTAGGTGACTGTAACCTTTTCTTCGAATTTTTAGAGGGAGATTGTTTTTTTGCATATAGTTTCTGTTAAATTTCTGAACATAGTAAGTTTGCCTAAATTTACAATAAACAGTTTTAGATTTTTTTCCCCCGTCATAAATTAGTTTATCTCCAAATTTTAAAATTGATAATGCTTTTAAGAAGCATCTTTTTTCCTGGAGATAGTTTACAATTTCGAGCATCGTCTTTTCATCTAACCAATGTTCAAAATAAGCTCTACCCCAAATTAGCTATAATGTAACTTCAAATCACAACATTAATCTAACAAAATTAAATTAGAACATTCTTTTACAGGAGGGATAATCGGTTAAGAGAAGGGGAAGGGGAAAAAAGAGGTTAAGAGAGTTTTAAATTTGTATTGACTATGTTTTATGCAGAAAACTGAGAAAAAAAAGCTGTAAATCTACTCTAACTTAAGCGTTAAATATCGAAATGTTTTGTATGGGATTTTTAAACGCTTTCATCGTTTTGCAAATAAAATGAAGATATATGTAAACATGACTCTGACAGTCTTTCGTGCTACGTTTCTTTGATCTATTTAACATCTGAGAAAGCTCTAGACGTTGTGAATTTAAGAATAATTGTATCTGAGATGTATATCATGAAATGAGCAAATCCTCTTAATAAATTTGATCGCTCCGAGGTTGAGTAATTTGGCGTCTCAGCAAAATCGTAACTTGGAGTTTGAGTGCTTACAGCCGATGAAAATAGCTATCTGTCAATAAAATATTTAAAGAGCAAAAAAGGGGGAAAAAGTCATTATTTGTCTGCTTTCATATTTTGCAAATCGGCGTCTTTCCAAAATTAGATTTTGCTAGCCAACTTCCGCTGACCAATCCTGTATATGATAAAACTGTTGTATTATAAAAATGATTTTTCTTCTATTTTGTATATTTATATAATAAAAGATACCCTGATATGCTTAGTGTTTAAATTAATGTAATAAAAACATTTATAAAAACAGTTTTTTTTTTTACTTAATAGAAACAAAAGTATGCTGTTTAATTTGTAATATAAGGAGGTATTATTCAAGTAAATGAATTTTATATTTAAATATAAAATAGAAATTAATATAACGATTCATTTTACAATTATGTATTTGTTGAAAATAAATGTGTTTACCTTAATTTCTAAATATTTTATAGCATTTATTTGTGGGAAATATATTAGTAATTTTGATTTGATTAATATTTCTAAAATATATTTTATAAATAAAATATTTAAGGCATTCTACCTTGATTGCCTTTATGACAATTTTAATGTATTTATTCTTTTGAATGTAGAATGCCTTGTCGCTGTTTAGTTACAAATCCTAGTCATATATTTACTTTTACATATTCAAATTACAATTAAATAAAACTTTTTGCTTAAAATAAAATTATTGTGGTAATTTTTTTAGGGCCAGTGCCATTCCTTGGATCAAAGGCATCCTTGGACTACAGTCCAATTAACTCTTTGAATAAGATGGCTTTTTGAAAATGTGATCAAACTAATATGATAAAATTATACTTATTCACTACCCGATGTATAATTAAAAAAAAAAAAATCTTCTGGTGAAAGAGTATGATAAAATAGCATATATGCACAATAAAAATATGCACGAAAGAAATTCTTAAGTAAAATTCAAACAATAACTAATTCCTGTCTGTTGCAAGTTTTCAATAATTCTTTATATTTAGGTTAAAAAGTATTATGATCCAATTCAATCAAATCAATTTGCAATTAATAGACTATAAGGTACGGGGGCTCAAATATTACAATTGCGTCTTAATTAGGGTTGTACCCAGTGGACTCTACGAAGTTTAGTCTTTCGGTAGTTCGCGAAAATCAGACAAACCTGTGATGTTTTCTCTTTTTTCTGGGAAGTTTTGATGACGATATTTGGTGACTTTACTTGATATATTAATAATCTTAATTGCAGGTGTGTTTCTTAGTTGTTAGACCCGTGTATTCCTTAATAATATATAAAATGCTCATAAAATGCTTTTAATGAAATCCTCAATTTTTCCTTTTTATTGTTAGCTGCCATCTTTCTTGACATGCTTGAATAGCAATAAATCATGCTGAATTTATTCTAATGGTTGTACTTACTGTGTTAAAGGATGCTTGTTTACCACCGAAATGGAATTCTTGGATTACTTGCATTGTTTTATATAAAATAATGCCCACGTTCAGTGAAAGATTGCAGTAGTAAAGCAGTATTTTCTTTAGCATTTCGCGGATAATCATGTTTTACATTAATTCTTAAGGTTAACTAAAAATCTACATTTAGAATAAAAAGGATTAAACAGCATTTATAAAATCTCTCCATTGTTCCCTTCTTTTTTGGGATCCATATTTATAATTATTTTATGAAGTAACTATGTATTTTGGATTTTATAATTATTAACTATGTATTAAAGGATTGTGTATTTTTTATGATTCACTATGTATTATTTTATGAAGTAAGTATGTAAAAAAATTCAATGTTGGATTTTTGGAATTTTTAATATTTAATTTTTAAATATTTTTATAATCTGGTTGAATCATCAAAAAGACTAGTTAAATTAATTACTCTTTCATGTTACGTCTTGAAAAATAGCTATAGTGACATCACAAGAATGGAAGGAGTAAGGACAACTAATTGAAAAATTGGTTAGTTGCAATATATTCTTCCCGGATTCTTAAAGTGGATCTAATCAAGTGTGAGAAAACATATCAGGTATAATCCTTTTTACAACTGAGAACCAATTGAAGCTAGGTTTCTCAAAACAAAATAAACAGTTTCCTATTTACAAAGACTTGATGACCAAAAGTTTTGTCTGTGAAAAGGAAAGCTCGTTAAGGTCTTTCAAAGATTTGTATCTTACTCGAATGAAGAGTATACTTGATCGTTTCCCAGATTTTTTTTAAAGGAGAAGTTAATATATCGATTTATTCCACTGAGTGTCTTAGTGTTATTGATGATATAGATGGAGATTGATTGTTATAATAAATATGAAATGTAATTCATACCGATTGAGTACAGAATTCTTTTGAATTTCGTGACAGATATTGAGGAATAAATTGTTATTCCTATTTTCAAAGAAATGTTTCTGTTTGTTTGGTAAAGTGTGAAGAAAATCCATATTTGCTCACAAATCTCGATTTATATTACAGATTAAAAGTAATGAATATAATTTGTTCGTTATTACTTGTACTTGTGGATATTTTACTTGTGGATTTAAATACATTTAATGATTTGCATACATTTTATTTTAATTGTTTAATTTCATTAATGCACTGAATATTTGTTTTATATATTTCTAATGTATCAAAAATTCTTAGAATTTTGTATTTAAGCAGCTCTTAATTCGCTAAAATAATAATGAATCAAATTTTTTGAGAAATTTTAGTAAATCTCACAACAGATTTTCGAAATGATTTTATAAATTCTTTTAAAAACATTTTTATAGTATGTATTTATAATGCTTTTTAGATGAAAGAGCCTTCCGTGTTTAATGACTAATGTGCAATTATCTCTTCTATTTCTAAAAGCGAATTTGTATATCTGTTGTCTCACTGTGCGCTGTCGCATTATAAGGCAGACCGCTTTGCTTAAAGTTTCTGCATTTGGCATAAATGTACTTTGGAAGCTAGAAATATACACCTCGAAATAATTTTTTCGAAACTTCAATTGATTAAAAAGTAAGTAAAATTTCGTTTTTTTTTTTTTTTTTTTTTTTTTTTTTTTTTTTTTTTTTAATATTTTTTGAAAATATTCTAGCTCAAAATATCGCTTTAGGTTTTAAATTTAGCTGTCGTGCAATATCTCTATAATTCGAACAAGTTCTTAAAAATATTTATAAATATGATTTACAACAGATTTTATTGTTGAATTTTAAATCAAACCTATGTCATTATCTACTCAAATCTTGAAACCGACTGCTTTTCTTTTTATTGGAAAAAGATCACTACATCTCAGATAACTTCATTAAACAAGATTTTTACTGTACTCTTAAGTTATGAAAGTTTGATTTTATAATTTATGAATATCAGATTATCTCTGTATGAGTTTTAGACATATGGTAATGAATTTGTCCAGTGTCTGATTTAGGCCATTTGTGACCATTGGCAGTGCACGTTATGAAATCCGTCTTTTAATTATTGGTTATTTTGACTTAATCAACAAAGTGATTATTTTAATTTATTTTAGTAACTATCAAAATATGTATTTTTTTAATATGAATATTATGGAAAAAGTGGTTCAGTTAACAAAATCTCTAAAAATTAGCCATAATTATTATTAATGATTTCCTTACATGTAAACAAAAGCATTTAATTATACTGACCGACTGTAAAAACAAAAAATTATTTTGCAGAATCTGCTAAATAGAATTTTACAAAATGTTAATGTATGGTTAATATTTCAAAATATTATAAGTAATTAACTATTCTTTAATTAATGATTTTAATAATTCATTGTGAATACACATTGTAGTTCTAATATCTTAGTAAAAAAAAAATCTTTGAATAATAATTTATTTCTTTGACTACCAGGCTAATAAAATTTTTTAAAGGATCTACAGATGTCTACCTAGTTGTAAATCCACTAGTTGATAAGATATATTAGAACATGAATTTTTTTTGGAGATTTTCATATCTTCAAAAGTTAGATTCTTTTTGACTAAGCATTTCATTAGATAATGTCGATTCTCCATATTTTAAGAGTTAAATATATAAGGGTTTGATTCATTTTTGCAACATGACTGGATTAAACACGTAACTTTTAATCAACTAATAAATGCAATTAGTAATCATTAGAATCATGTTCGACTTCAACTGGTAAAAAATGTATTATACATAAAAGTGTTTCTTTCCACCAAAAAATTAATCTTATTAAATGTTTCTCAACTTATGGGTGCTGCTATTTTGATTCCTGCCCCGTAGTTACAGTTTTTTTTTTATAAATATATGGTAATTTATATTTCAGAATTATGTTGATATGCGATTTATTTAGATGAAAAGAGATATAGCAGCCATCAGAATCATTTATTTTCTAGATATATTTAGCCATGCCTTTCATAAGATGGTTGTTTTGATTAAAGTAAATGCACCCGTAACAATTAATTTGTTTAAATATCTATTTCATAATAAGCTAATTAATGTGAATTATTGCTAGTTAAATTCATACTTCAAGAACATTAAATATTCTTAATTAAATTTTGTATTTTTTAGAAATTCATTCTTTCTAACGCCTTTTTTCAGATTTAAATATAAGAGTCTAAATCGTAAACATTCAACCAATTTTTATTTTGTGTGTGCATCAACACATAGTTCTGGTAGTAATATATGCTTCGTACATTGTTTTGTGTTTACCAATTTATTTCTTTGTTATCGTAGCACTTAATATTGTCTGCTTGCAAAAAACGACTTAAGTAGCTAAATTAAATTTTTTTGACATTATAAAATTAATACCATCAATTTGATAGATGAACCAACTTGTCTCCGAAGGTGGCTAGTTTGTTATATAAATGAATTTAGTTCAAAAATGTGATATATTTGCTCAGGTATTCCGAGTCGTATGTTCATAAAATGATAACTTTTTTTTTTATATTGGAAGTTTGAAATATTATTATTGTGCGAAAGTATTAAATGAAATTAAAATAAATTATTGTTTGAAGGAGAAACTTAAAAATAAAATTACAATTTAAGATTAGTCTTTTGAATTCACTCAAATTTTAGAGAAAGAAAGCATTTTTTTAACAGATGCATATTATAAACTGTTACTTCTATATCATTTTTTCTTTTATGTAATTTTTTTCAAGAATCTCACAGTAAACATGTTTTGGATTTGCTGAACGGTAAAAACAGAAGCAGTTTCGATATAATTATCATTTATTATGTGATTTGGCAAATTTTCTATTCCATTTGAAGAACTATGACTATCTTGGATTTTTTAAAACTTGTCAGTAGTGGATAATATTGAGGTAGTTGTGCCTATATTCAGACTCTAACAGACCTTTCTGGTTGCAAACAATAGTTGTCTACCCTCTTCTTTTTCAGTCCGGATCGTTTTATGCAGTAATGTAGAATGTGAGAAATATTTTCGATGCATTCGAATAACGCCACGAGAGATATACCTAGCCACAGTCCCATTTGGCCTCCAAGTTGACTAAATAATTCTGATTCCTGTTAAAAAAAATTGGAAGATTATCATGGATCTTATTTAATTTTTATTGGCGAATATTTTTCTTAACAGAACATGCACAGTTATTAGTGTTTTTTACTACTATATAAAAAGAGGTTAACCTTTCTACTTAATCATATCGTTTTTTTCTCTTGTTAATAGTATAAACGACAGCAGCTACTGGGATAAAAGGAGTGTATAGATGTACCAGACGCCAGTGTTAAAGGGCGCCATGGGAACAAAACATTTGTACATTTATCCCCTTTCTAAAGCGATATCATGCACTGGACGCCAATAACCCTTGCTATGCCATTTTCCTCCTTATCTTCTTCAAAAAAGTTTGTGAAATATTGTTCCCATTAGGTTCTGTTTTATAAGCATTATCCTAGAGAATCTCAACTAATAAAGATACCAATCACAGTTAAATATTGTTTCATTTATTGCAAGTTTTACTTAGTTGGCAAAATCCGCAGTGTCTTGCTCCTAAAATTTGTTGTCGGACAATGAGGATGATGTTTAAGGTAGCCTGAACTCTTTCCAAGCATCTATGTCACACAATAGGAGACCGTTTAATTCTAAAATTTAGCATGTACTAACTTTTAGAATTACCGCATATTACTGCTATAAGTAAAATCAGGTTTCGAGGTTGCCATCTCTGGGTATCGATGTCGAAACTTTGCTGTTAGGCATACTTCCCGCGCAGCATAATCGAAGTGTTCGATATGTTTTCATAAAATTTTTCATAAGGTCAAATGTGACATGGTCGAAGCAATTTATCATTTTAATTCTCATAAAAGAACTGTTAGATATATCGAGTGTTCAAAATGCCATGCTATGGCATGGCATTTTGAACACTCGGTATATCTAAATATTTTCTTCTTATATTCAGGTAGAGAGCTTATTAGCATTGTAAGAAATTAAGCGTAGCAGTCGATGTGTTAAAATTAGTTTCATTCAAAAGTTACCAAGAAATCTGAGGATGAGAATAAATACTAATTTTGGGTTCAATGCCTACAGGATTCTTTAAAACTATTCGCCTTTATGAGAAGTTTTTCAGAATTGCAGCTCTTAATTTTTATTTCAGAAACTTCATTTAAGTATGAAGGAAAGCTTTCATGCTAATGTTAATAATAAATAAATAAATATGCTTTAATTACCATGACATTAGAATGGAAAATATTTTACCTGGAACATAGGTTCTTGTTTGTAAAAGCTTTTTTCAAGAGTCTGGTAGAACACTTTTAACTTTGCTATTCGACTTCTATTAAAAATGAAACATGAGTATATTAGACAAATTTCTATTAGCTTCACACATGTGACAAAAAAAAAGAGTAATTATTTTCAGTGAAATATGTAATCTACTTCTAATTGAATTAAAGATCCTTGCATCATTGTCATAGGAAAAATTTAATTTCTTTCCCTTTCTTAGAAATACTTTGATATAAATTATACTGAATGGCCCAGAGAAGTTTTATTAATCATCACAAAGATTTCCTGGATATTGGATATTTTTATTTAATGATCTAAATACAAAATTTAAAGAAACTACCCTTCCCATCGTGCAATTTTGGATTTTGAGAATTAAAAAAATCTGATAATCCAAATATTTGCTAATGTAATTGCATGTTGCCTTTTAGAAAAAGCGTAAATGATGGTGCATGAGATTATTTACTCTTATGTCTGTATTTTATAGTCTGCTATTTAATTTGTTTTTGTGACGGTTTACTGTTAAAGGTAAGTGGAGTCCTTAAAAAAATATCAAGCGAAGATTTTTTTTATTTTTAAAAATATTAACTAAAATCAGGCACAGTATTTCGCAAGTGTACTATATGTGCAACTAGTCCGTAATTTCCTTCTCACTTGTCTTAAAAATCTTCAGATGATGCTTATCCGTCGTAATCTAATGGTTCGGCGAATTACAGAAGTATGTCAAAATGACTTGATGAGCATGGATTCTTTGCACCATCGCTTTGTGGTGATTGATTAATATACCGTATAATAGGTTAAATTCTCTGAACCTTGAAGATTATATTAAATTTTTACTTCGTATTTTGATTACTTGACCTTTTTTCCTTTAAAGCACGAGCAAAATCATTTAATTTTGAAATATAAGGTGTAAAATTGTATTGCATTGGATGAAAATGGGGCACTGATTAATTAACATCGAGTGGATGATGAATGCACAAATAAAAGCTTGATTCATTAGATTTTCGCCTAGTTTAGAGACTACAGTTTTATTATTTCGGGTTAAACGTGTATTTTTGAGGCGTGTCCAGGCGACAAAAGCCTGCAAACCCTTTTCAGTAGGGAAGTTGAAACCGATAGACACGCCAGCCTCATGTACCCGGCAGATCTTTGGTCTCGAATCCGAGATGCGGATTTTTATTGATATTTCTGTGAATCTTATAATTTTCAATAGATATTTCTTAATTTTGTAAACTAACGTGTTTCTTTCTAACGATTCTCTTTATTCTGTAAAACAACAGTTTGCAACCTATACGAGATGTTGTTTTACGAATAAGGGAAAAAAATAGCCAACGAGCCGTTAATGAATACGATAACCGAAAAGAAATCTAGTTTGAATTTGTCAATTTATTAGATTAATTTTCCGTTTTGATATTCTTTTAGAGTTATTTTGAACCTTGGACAGATGACAATTTATAATTCCACTGTCCAAACTTTTATGCTGTACCAACGATGAAAAAATTTAAATGCAGCAAGCTTTCCTATAAAGTTAACAAAAAGAACTTTTTCTTTACTTTTGAATAATTTGACTCCCTTTTAAATTTTCTGACTCTATACAGGATCGAAAGCAGCCACCATTATGTTATACTTCTTTTAATGCATTTTCTCCGTATTTAAGCATTAAAAAAATCTTAGTTCACTTACTTTTTTGTTAAATATTCTTGTTCTTCTTCATCGATGCACCTGTCCGTGCAATTTGTTGCTGTTCTATATCTACCACGTTGGAAGATCACAGGTCTTCTAAGTGTTCGTTGTCCTTCCGGTCTACTCCAAGAATCTGCTTTATCAATAGAATCGTCCTTCTCTTTTTTACGAGTGACGTTTTCACAGGGATTGGGCATGGGAACTTCTTCAGTTTTCAGGAACTGTAAAAATTTGCCGAGTATACAGAATGGTATAATATTAATGCTTGAGAAAGGAAAAATTTACTATTTTTAATTGCAAAATCATACCGAAATTGAGAAAGAAAAAAAAACTGTAATTATTCTGTTTTTTTTTTTATTTATTGAATAAGTTGATTCCAAGTTAATATTTATTTTTGTATAAATTTTAATGCTTAAAAAATTTCCTTAGATAACTTTAAAAATTATCAGGCCAGCAAGGGTAATAGCATTTTCTTTGAAAATTATGAGCGAGATATTTTGATGGCATATAAAAGATATTTTAATTTCAATTGAGGAAAGACTGCATTGTTGTGGTTCATCCGAAACACTGGGTCATTTAAAAAATTGCATCAATTACAAATGATTCGGCACAAGGACAATATTTGTGCGGTAGTCCATTTCACGACAGATATTGTGAAGTCTTTGATGCGCATTCTAAAGCCACATACAAGTGACTGTCTAAATCTTCAGAAATTACACCTTACGTCTTCATTTCATTGGAATATGTGTGTCTTAAGACCTCTTTACATGCAAAAGTGAACGAATTGAAGATGCGCAGAAAGAATGTTTCCTATGGTAGTGAAATATATATGGTACCTCACAGATAATCCATTTCATCACCGTAGGAAACATTCTCTATGCGCATCTTCTATTCGTTCATTTGTGATCACGGGAGAGTCAGTTAATACGAACACAAGTAAAACTTTGAAATTTTTTCTGTATTGTGTTTAAATTTTTTCTTTCTACCATTATTTACAAGGAAATAATATTCATTTGTAAGGTTTGTACATTTGGTTAGATTAAAGAAATTTTTGCCGTAGATAGGTTGCTGCATTGCCTAATTTAGCATTTCTGGAAATTTAATCATCGTTTCTACAGCGAAACAAAATTTTTAAATTCTTTTTTGAAGAATAATGCTGTTTTAGAGCTTGGAAGAAACAATGTTAATATTAATTTTCGTCAAATATTTATATGAATACAATGTAAAAGAAAAGTCCTTAAGAGACAAAGATTGGAAAGAAATTTGAATAAAAGTTTCTACGATTAAATTATCTCCTTAATGAAAGATATATATTGTTTAATTAATTTTTAAAGTCTTTTCGGTATTCTAATTTTTTCTAACGTTTCAAATATAACAAAACAGCACAAAGTAACACACCCTTCATGGAAATGCAGTTTTAATCTTTATTTCATTAATCCTGAAGCATATAATTTCCATTTTCATACTTTTCATTGAAATCAAACCTTATAATAATGGAATAGATTTGTTTTTCGTTTCTTAAATTACATTCTCTGCATTTCATTATTTTCATTAAGACTATTTATAATAAGAAATTTTATAAAAAGATCTCTATTTTACTTCTACTACTGATAGTATTTTAATGTTGCTAAAATGTTAAGAAAAGCTTTAATTATATAATCAACCAAATGTGATCAAAATATAAAATGAACCATATCCTAAGGATTATTTGATTATAAATTTATATTATATATACATACAAGAATTGCTTATTTCAATTTATTTCTTGTATCTTGGAAACGGCTTAAACGATTTTAGATAGACGAGATAAGGTTTTGCTTTTTAAGCTTATCTATATATGTGTCTTTCCTGGAAAAATGCGATTTTACAGGAAAAAAAACCCATTTTTTATAATTAACTATTAGAGAATTTTTCTATCAGTTCTCATGCTGATAATAAGATATACCACCATCTCGTAAATTTTTGTGGTACTTGTATTGTTGCCATAGTATGACAACCTACTGATATCTCCGAAAAAACACGATTTTTAAAAACACTGCTGAGAAAAACTCGGTCTCCCAAATATTTATAATAATTTCAGTATTGAACAAAAGAAAAAGCATTTGTTGATTACATTAAAAAAATTATGAAGAAAAGCTGTAAAGATGATAAAGAATATATATATATCACAAAACTTCTTGCATTGTAAAATTTCTCTTTAATCTGTATTTATTTATGCGAATCTGAAAGGTATAAATTAAGGAAGCTCCTTAACACATCATCGACAATTTTATTCCACTTATACATCATGAAAAGTTAAAATCAATTTTGTTTTAATATTACTTTCTAGTATCATAAATAAAAATGTTTCTGTAGAGTTAATTGCGAAAAGCAAGTCTTTTAAATATGCTAATAGAACTAACATAATAGGTAACACATTCTCTGAACTAAATTTTTTTTCTCTGTTGCAAAAAAGTAAATGAGGTGAGGAATTATCTTGCTAGAAAAAATTAAATCTAATCTAGGATAGGAACTTTTCGTTTACGATACGATTCCGAGGTTTGCATTGAATGAAAGCACCTGATAAGTTTATTTTTGCTTTTGTGCTACTATTTTACCGAATTATCTCCAAACGGAGTTATGAAGAGAAAGACAGGACATCCGTTTTTCACGGAAATTATATTAGGATTAGCAGAAACAGTTAGGGTAATTGAAATTAAATTTATTTTTGCATCAAAAGAAAACATTTTCCTTCTTTAATGCCATAATTATTTAAGAAAAGTAACTTCTCTTCGAGCATTGTTTGTCTTTTTGAAAGAAAACATGTGGTACACTGACCTATGAATTTTGAGATATTTTTGATAAATATTTTAGCCAATATAAAAAAAAAAAAAATTAACTCGAATTTAATTTTTAAATTCATCAGATTTATTTATTTTGCACAAACTGGACTGACCACTAAGTTTTTCGGACGATTTATTAAAATTTCTTTTCTTTCTATATATGGGTGTCAATCGATATTGATAAAGATGGGCAAATAATCATTTTGACTAACAAAAGCATAATAAACCAGCGGGAGTAATTCCTCAAAATTTTCTCTTATTCACTGCAATAAATGTACATGTGTATTACTGACGGCATACTATTGGCGACCAATTGTTACAAAAGAGCCTATTAGTTTGCGATCTTTGGCGCTTCTCTTATTTGGTGATTAATTGCTGGGGTAGGCTAATATACATAAGTAACAGATAACCGAACTTGCATTTTGGGTACCTTTTTCCGAGCGATTGAAACCAAAATCTAACACAGAATTATAACTGTAGTCGTAAAACCACTGAACAAATTACATACTTACATATATTTAAGTCACTGCATTTCTGAGTCACCCCCTTTATATGCTTGTGAAAGTACAAGCCAACAGACAGTCAACTCTTTGATGGATTTGGTTCAAAATTCGATACATATCTACACTCTAGATGTTAAATCTGTGTACCAAATTTCATCTCTGTCTCTTCGTTTTGTAGTTGTTAGCTTATATTCATAGAATCGGACGGACAGCTTTCCTATGAATGGATTTCGTTCAAAAATGTAATAGAAATCTACAACTTTGATGGAAAGAGCACATACCAAATTTCATGTATCTAGTTTAAAACGGTTTTGAGTTATCGTATTCACAGACAGAGAGAAGACGAACAGAATTCCAAAAATGTGTTTTTCGTAGCCTGAAACGTGGAGATTTTTCAAAATCTCAAATTCAAATTTTTTGGGGATTGGGCTATTATAATGCTTTCTTTTTGTATGCTACTAAAAAGTAACATGTATAACCTAATATAAATAAGTTGTCTCGCACATACACACAAGTCATTGGCGCTCGTATTTCCCTACATCGCTTTTTGCTAATACTACTGTTTCGTTAATATCAAAGTGAATTGAATAAAGTAGAAATTTCAACATCCAGATTTATTATACACTTAAGTGTACAACTTGAATTCACTTTCAGAATCATTACATTTTGGATCCTCTTCGAAGTATTGGCATAATCAGACGAATATTAGAAGATCGTGTTATTGAATAAGAATTGGAATTTTTCCTCGAAGTAAGGATACACGTACTTTGAATAGTCTTTTTTACCATTTGATAAACATGATTCTCCTAAATTCTTCTGCATAAACCGATTCTTCGAGAGGGAGTATAAGTGTAATGATTACCGATAGCATCGAGCAAGTACATTTATACAAATGATTCGTAAAATGAATCATATTTTCACAGTATTATTTTGAATCTCTTTATCAATATTATCTCTCCCATGTTAGCTTATAAATTGAACTAGTCTTCTACATCGTCCTCAGATGGCGCTGCTGTATGATACGTAACAAAAATTCGATTAGATGGTCACGAATCAGCTGCTTTTGGAACTGCGTTTGTGAGTTATAATATGTGAATCGCGCACCAAAATTGTAGGTTTTTGTGAAATTTAGAACGAAATCCGTAATTAAAAATCATACTTGATTTTCCTTACTATATTATGAAGTTTAGCCGTGGGAAAAACACTCCTCTGATTATTTAGGAATTAAAATAAATTAATTTTGGCCTTATGGTGAGAGGAATTATTTTATTAGTATTTCGAAATGACATCATTGAAATTATTTTAAACTTCGTGTTTTCTCGAAAGCATGTGTATTATTATGTCTTTCATAGATTTGCTAATTTTTGATAGATACTTACCACTTTATAAAAACTCCGTGCTGGCCATAATGCTGTTGATATAGTCATCTCATAGCGCGTAGATCTAAAAAGAAAAGAGAGAGAGAAAAAAAAGAATCATTTTTTAAAGTAAATCTCTAATGATTGCACATGTAAATTATGATGAATCTTGCACATAACATACCATTCGAGACGAAAAATATTATTCACATCCAGGAAAGCAATGTTAAAGTGCCTTTCAAAATTATGACATATAATTGAAATGATGCATAATCGAAAATTTAATAAATAACAAATAATAATAATTGAGAAATTTATTTGTATATAATGCAAATTCGCTTACAAATAATTATTTTTAAAGTTTTCCTTAAGATGCTACTGGTATATTACTAAATATCATTAAAAACAATAATTAAAATTTTAAATGAAACATTTATCACAAAAGTGGGAAAAACTAGACATTTACTGCATATTTTTGTCAATATACATTTTTTATTTTATACGATTCATATACACAAACTAAACTTTTAATTAAAAAAATTATTTATCATGGTCTTTTATGTTGCTTGACCGTGAATATTAAGTACAACATAATGAATTATATTTTTTATTAGTGTTTAGACAAGCAAAGGTTCCAAATATTTCAATGGAGTCGTAATCGCTTTAAAGGAAGGTGAAATGATATCATCAAAACCTTCTTTATCATAGATTAAATTAGTATCATACAGTTAATTAACCACTGAAGTTTGAATCATAATTCAAATACTCCTCGAAAATGATGTAAAAATATGATGGGAAAATGGTGCATAATCGAAGCTTTGTGTTTCATAAACAAAGCACATCATCATTACAATATTTGCGAATGAATCGGGATTGTGTTGAAACGAAGTATAAATGGAGATTTACTGTTTTAAAAAAACTAACTAAATTTTATTCTTTTATTTGCATCTTAAATATTTTAAGAAACTGACCAATTCTCTAAGAACTTGGGGGCCAATAGAATTGTTAAAGATGCAAGCAAAACACAGATGATCTGAATGTAAATAATAAAATCTGTCGCTTAAATAATTTAACATCTCCGAATAGACCCAAAATGATGCTGAAGTGGAATTAATTGTATTAGATTGTTCTGAATTTTATTTTCATGTTAAAAAAAAGAGGGCTTTAGAAAAAACAATAATGTTTATTTTTACTACACGCAGAATATTGTCACCCTAATTAAAAGAAAGCTGAGTCATTTCCCTTAAACGTTTTCGATTTTCGGAATGAAAAAAACACCCGAATTCGTCCTGAAATTAAATTCACTTGTTTTGTTACTTATATTTTCTATAAAAAGCGTTACTATATTTATTATTTTTTAAAAAGTCAACATATGAAAATTTCTTCCCAGTTTTTATTATATAGAGATTATTCATCCAAATGTAGATGAATAGTAGAAACAATAATAAAATTGCATAATATATTCATACTTTTTTATATCTTCCTGCATTTTTGAGTTAATTGTTTCATAATTCCGAACTTTTCACTTATTTATTAGAATTTTCTAAAAAATATTCACTGAAATAGGTTTATATATAATTTAAGATTTGCAATTACAGCTTTACACAAAAGAATGGAAAATAAAGCAATTTATTGATAAAATAAATAAATAAATAGTCATTTATTAATGTTATCCTTTTTAAGAATATTTTATAAGTTATTTATTATCCGCAAATAGAATTTAACAATAAAGAGAACCAAAAGAGGACTCTAGCAAATCTGTACTAGAAATACATCATTAATCATCCAATGAAAGGAGAAGTCTGACATTTTTTGGTTATTTGATTCATGTAACGGAACGTTGTAACTTAACCTTCTGTCAGCAACATGTTTGAAATTTTTATATCGTTTAATTATGGCATTTACCAGAGGGACAACGATTATGTCTTTTAATAAAATCATTTTCTCATTACATAAATCATTATTTACAGAATGCTGGTATAGCTAGCTATATGGCGAATTTTTAGAGAAATGGATACTATATTGCTTTTTAAAATACACCGTTATTAAAATATCTTGATTTAGATACATTAATTGGGATCTTTTGAAATATTTAATTACAAATATTTTTTTTATGTAATTCTGATTCCAGTTCAAACTATAAAAACGTAATTTAGATTCGAAATTTGTTATCATTTGATGTCGGCTCCGCTTAGAAGAATGTTTTTAAAATATAAATTTTTCTACATCTTTTATGACAGAGAGAAAAGTGATTGAAACTTTGAAAATGATATGCATGCAAAAATGGAAGGTTTTGTCTGAAAACCAAAATTATAACATCGTATTATTTTATAATTCTTAAAACTTTTTAATAGAGTGAAAAAAATTAAAGAGCTTTTCTTCACGTATTTTAGCAGCATTTAGCAGCATTTAGTTAATGAAATTAATGAGCAGCATTTAGTTAATGAAATTAACTAAATGCTGCTCATCTTCATGATCAGCATGAAGTTACATTCATTTTAAGTGAGAAAGATATACATTTTTCGGTTATTTAAGGGAATAATACAAGCATCGGAAATACGAAGAAGATGTAGGAATAACTTATCAGATCGTTACTAGTGCCACATTTAAGAGAAAATATCCAATTTTGAACAATGAAATTATGGGTTTGAATACAACACGTGGGACAAATCTTTCCTGATTGGCCAATTTTAATAAGCTTTCTTTAAATTATTGTAAATTGTAAACAAAATTATGAGCCATTTCATTGGCTATGGTATACATTATTTATCCTTTCTGAAACTTTCAAAAGCTTCTGTGGCGATTTAAATACTTAGTTCTTTTAAACTATAAATATTTCAAATTCCAGAATAAATTCTTATCTTACATTTTGTTATTAAACCTGCTTAATTTCAACTCTGTAATTCTGCACCTAACAATGTATGTAGAAAACAATATAAATGAAATTGATAGCTTTCAGAAAATTTTTCATTAGGGAGAGAATATGTCAAAGATATTAAAATTACGAAGTTTTTTGCTAGCATACATTAAAAAGTTTGATGTAATAAATAATTTTAGAAGTGACAATCGGATCTCTTGAAAGATTCATATATTTCTTTTCAATGAATAAAATATATTTAAATGAAACACCTTCTCCTAATGTTCGTCCCAAAATTCATAAATGAAATTGCGACTAGGTTACAATTCTTCAAGTTTGTATTTTAATAGCGCATTTAATTTGTCTCTTGGTAAACCAGAGGAAAAAAAATGAAATTAATATCGACGCAGAATGCAATTATCATTTTACCATTTTAATTTTACACGTACTTTTTAAAACATCTGAACTTTTCACTTTTAAATGACGAGAGATCTCTTTAAATAATTAGACATCTCCTTTTTGAATTTATCTTTATAGATTTATCTTTTGTATCAAATATGTATTTAACTAAAATTATGAAATTTTGTTACACATTATTTTAGTGAAAGACTATGCTACTGTTTAAAGGAAAAAGTAGATTTTTAATATTAATTTCAAAATATAATTTCATAGATAGTATTAATTTAATTCAGTGTATTGTGTACTTACTCGCAGGGTAAAGGGCATGGACAAGGAGGATCATCTTTACTAAGAGATTTCATAACTTCATCCAAACAGCATACTGTAAAAAATTGCGTTACAAATTACCGGAAACTATTAGAAAATATTTCTTTGCAATAAATATCGAATTTAAAATGGTCTATCTTCTGATCATTGTTTTGAATAAATTTAAGTTAGGAACGTCTCTACTACTACTGGTAATAATTACTATCGAATAATTCGGTGAAATTTTATGATTAATGTTAACCAGTTAAAAAAATTTTTTATAGAAAAAAAAGAATAATATAATTATTTTAATTGTTAGATGAAATTGTAGTGCTAAGAAGTTTGTTTGTAAGCTGCGAATAAATGTCATACATTTGATTTTCCTTAGAATTTTCGGTTGATTCAAAACTAAAAGAAAATTTAATAATCTCGCACAACTTCATTATTTTAACATCTTTTAAGCTAAAAATTAGAAATTTTATGCAGCTTACAAATCCATAATTTTAAATTTTTGTCTTAAGGGAAAACTGACATAAAGTTAAAATATTAATCGTTAGTTTTTATAGAAAAACTAGGTCAGAAAAAAAGTCCAGTTAAATAAAAACCGAAATTTGATTTTGAATTGCGATTAAAATATCTCACCTGATGTCTGGTTTTGTATGTCACAAAGGTCAAACGATTGCTCCGATGGTAGAAAAGGATCCACACAGCCACAACGGCGTAAGTTTGCACTTTGCATGCATTTTCGAATACAATCCTGTCAAAATGGATTTTAAAAAACTATAAATTTTAAAAATAATTCTGAAAACTAAATAAAATAATAACTATAGTTCTGAAAATAACACTTCCGTAAAACGTTAATTTTTTTAAAAAAAATATTTGAAAAAATGTTTCAAAACATTCTTGGCACCTAAAAATGTCACTATGGACAAATTAAAAATGTAAAATAAGCCAAGAATTAATGAAATGATATGAAGCTGAGTATTTTTTTGACTGGAGCAAGGAAATCAATCATAAAAATAACAAAACTAGTTTTGAATGTTTGAACGGAGAAAAACGTTTCTAAGAATAATCTTTTGAAGGCTGTATTAATTATTTTTTGCATCGAAATTCAATATTTTTGATTAAAGAAAAAATACAGGTAAATAATTAATACTGGGTTTCAGTGATTTTTGAAGTAATAAAGGAAACTATTTGTTGAAATCAAATGACTGCTACAGGAAAAAAAATCTTATAAATCAAGGCTACAGAAAATATTAATACTTGAAAAAATCGTATTAAAATTCATTATACTAGTAGTGAATTATCTCAACGGAAGCTTTAAAGGTTTAGTTGTAAAAAAAAGTTTTTATAGATAAACAAATTTGAATTATACGTAACGTTAATTATATATAATTAATTGAACGTTACATCTTTTATTTCCTTTTTTTCCCTGTCTCGCACTCGAAAAAAAGAATAATAAAAAGATATTGAAGTCTAATAATAAAATGACAGGCATTCGAAATGACTTGTTAAAAAGAACTACTTCGGTTTTTCTGAAGATAAAAATAAATGTAAGGAAAGTAATTTTATTATAAAGAAATGTAATTTGTTTAATATATGTTTTTATATTCAAATAAAGCACTTACTGTTTTGGATATTTCTAAAAGTTTACGATTTTGATTTTTTAAAGTCTTTACAACAATTTATTATGAACCATATTTATTTTCTCCCGTTCTTCATCTCTCTTTCTCTTTTGCATGTTATGAATATTTTTCAAGCTTTCGGTAACATCTGAAATGATTGTCTGACGAAGATTTCGACAGTTAAATTTTCTTCTAAATGTTGTATAAATTGAATGACTACTCAAGAATTGATTCCAAGTGTCGAGTTGATAAGTTTTTTTCTAGATTTGGACGTTATTATGGAAAACGAAAATCTTTGTATGAAATTTTGTATATGAAAAATATGAAATATGTATATGAAAAAATATATAAATGAAAAAAAAATTTTTTTTCTGCGGAAAAAAAAATGAATCCGTGTAGACCAAATGGATTCCAATATTATTGGCATGATTTGCGGAAAGTACCAAATTACTTCTCCGAGCCCATGATACTTAAAATAAATTCTAAGCTTATAGGTTCAAGTGACCTATTTCCTTACCAAACCATCACTGATATATTACTAGAGAAAACACAAAAAATATAATGAATTGCCTCGAAATGCCTTTGCACTTCAACTATGTAAAGCGTATACACTTGAACTCACAATTTACCGTAAGATTCAGTCACGAGTGTGTCTAGCGGTGCGGCCAGAAATCGATGAAGAAAATAGTTTGAGCTCGTTTGAAAGAAAGCTAATTATCAGTTGCAACTTTCGTCAATGCTTTGTTTACTGCCCTCGATAATAACATACATTTTTGCAAATATAGTTCGCATATTTTAGAAAATAAAAATTTTTATTGAAAAAAAATCATGTTTTTAACTTATAACATGCAGATCCCCCGGGAGGCACCTCGAAATGAGGATGAGAGGCTTCCGGCATGGTGGTTGGATCTAGCCACCTTGGAAGATACATAAATAGGTGGGGGTCTGACTTCACCCATCGATGACGGGACATACTTCCTTCGGGAAGGGTTGTATACCGTGGCCGGGGATGGCTCTTAGGACTCAACCACAGTTCCCGCCAATGTTGCTGTTGCGGTGGTGTGGTCATTCGGTATTATTCGTGTGCCTTCGAGTGGGTCGGAGAGTCAGTGATATGACTTAGAAAATGCAGTGTTTTCAGTCAAATTATCAAAAAATAACGGAATAATAGACAAATTGACACCAAAGTATTATATTAAAATTCAAAGTAAATACTTTGAAAGTAGAAGGATTTTGGGATTCAGAATTGAATAATTTTAACTTTGAATGCACAAAATGTAACATTTTTTTCACTCAAAATTTCATAAATAGATACACAAGGTAGCTTATATAAACAAATGCAATTGAATACCACTAAGATTCCGAAAAATATCGGCTGTACGCATGTTGAATTTTAGTTGATGTTTTGGAAAAGTTAAATGAATATGAAATGAAATGTTAGAAACATGCTAACTACCAAGGCATATTTATAAATTAAATACAGAATTGAAATTGTTGCAAAGCAAGCATTATAAATAACAAATATTACCATGTTACATTACTTATATAAACATTACAATTATAACATTGCGTAATTGATGTTGTTGCTCCTTATCCTCAAAAGATCTGACATATGTCAGATTAGCTCCAGTAAGTTGTTGACCACCAAAAGATCTACAATAATAGGGTGATCGAGTAACTTGATGTACAATACATAATTAAAAGCATCCAAAAATATTTATTAGACAGTTTGGAGAGGGTCCATTTTGTGATTGTGCTCCAGTTCACACAGCACAAATTGTGTAGAACTGGTTGCTGACATGTATGTTTTTAAGAATGCGTTCTGCTTAATGCTGAAATTACAATCCCATAAAATGCATGGAATGAACTGGAATGTCGATTTCGCACTTGACTACAACACCCTACGTCAGTGACAAGCTTTCCAGTTTTCTTTTACAAGAATGGTATTCAATTCCTACAGAAAAATTCCAAAAACTAGTTGATGGCCTTTCTTATGAAGTAGCAGCTATCACTATGGTAAAAGGGATCCCACTTTATTTTGATATTTTATTTTCGCAGGATAGTCGAGGTATAAAAGTGTCCAAATGCTTTTAATAATATAATGTATATTTACATGCATGATGTTGCACTTAATGATGATTGGGGAAATAATGTAATAATATTTATTGTTATTTATATTCGTATTTCATTTATAATTATACGTCGGTAGGTAGAAAAGTTCTAACCTTTATACAATTTAATATAAATATTCAAAGCTTTAAATTAAAATATCAGTTTGTAGAAAAACCCCTATCGTTTAGCTTCTCTTAGCGAGCAACAAATTCAGTTTGCGCAATGCTGACATCTCTCTGAAACTTAATGGTACTCAACTGGATTTTTTTTATATATCTACGTTGCCCTATATATTTACTTTTGAAATCATCAAAGAAAAATTATGTTACGTTTCGTAAGAATGCAGTTAAAAGTTATTTATTACAAATAATTATAATTTTTCAAAAATTCAAAGTATTTACTTTATTTTTCAATATAATACTTTGGAGGTATTTTATTCTATATTTTGAAAGTTTCTTAAAATTTGTTCGAAGATTCTGAGTGTTATAAACAAAAAAATCATGCATACAAATTTGAAAAAAAAAAGCAAAAAACACCCTTTATATTTTCTAGAATATATGAGCTATTTTTACTAACATGCACGTAATTATCGTGGACAGCAGAAAGTGATTAAAGTTATTAATATTGGTCAGTTCTGTGTCCGAGCTGTTTTCCAGCAAGCACCGGGAACAGTTCCTACCCCCCCCCCCCTCCTGCAAAGATACGATTGGGAAGTTTTGGATCACCTACCACATAATACGACTATGGAACCTTTAAGTTTTCATTTGTTTAGACCCACAAAGAGGTTCCTTGGCAGTTAAAAACTTGGCTTTGATGACTACCTCAAACGGGCTATTGAAAACGGCTCTAATCGCAGCAGACGGCGTTCTGTAAGACCTGCCTCAACATGAAGGATAGTTGTGTCAAAAAGTAGTAAATTGATAATACTTTAATTCCCTGTTATGTTGTCAATCATTGTATTTTTTATTAGTATGATTAAAACTTTGTACCTTAATTATTAATACACCCCCATATGAATAATAACTAATTAATCACCATACCATATTAACCATGACACACATATCATATCTCAAATTTCCACGCTTCATGAATACAAGAATTTGGAGTGAAAAATCTGGAGCCAATAGATATATATTTGCGTTCGAAAAATTTTAAATGAATTGCAATCTTCAGACCATTCACAAAACCATACTCGAATCGAAATTTTAATTCTGAATTAAGTTATTATTTGGGGTATTCATGTTTCATCTATCTTTTTGAATCCTTAACTCATGTGCAGAAATAATCAAAAGGCGAGTTTTATTTTTTTCTAAATTGCACCAAAAATGTACTAAAAGAAGTGTTTCAGGAGTTTTTAAAGCCAAGCCTATTATTATAGACCTTAGTTAGATTAAAAGAATTTGGAGAGACAATAGAAATCCCTATTTTACTTCCCCCCCCCCACGAAAAAACAACAACAACAACCCGCCGAAGAGTTCATTTTACACCAAGTCCGTTGTTTTTTTAAAGTTAACAGTGAGGAGAAAACAATCACATTAAAGAAAAAAAAATTCTTCATATAAATGTTCCTTATAGAATGAAAAATACTTGGCATGCATACAAATCTGTACACAATAGCTTGGAAATAGATGATATATTAAACAATTTGTTGTCAAGTAAAGTGTATTTTATGTGCTAGATTTTATATAAATTAGTTTCTTACTTCTTGATCCTTTGGAGAAATTGAGTCTTGTTCTTCATAATTTCTGCATTTGTCTCTATATGGGTGAGGTAAACGGTATATGGAAGTCTGAAAAAAGTAAATGGCACGTGTTTTATAATAGATTAAAACTTCGTAAAAGACGTTATTGTATTATACTATTTTTAAGTTTTCCTTTATTTAATTAGGAAAAAAAAACTGCTCCATTTTCACATAAAATATAAATTCTTTTACTCTAAACAGAGCTTATTACTTTATGGAACTTTTAGCAATAAAACTGCGATTGTATGAAAGTTTATATGCTGGATTATTTTGAATTTTTTTTTAGTTTGTTATTGTCTGTCAATATTGATCTATAATTTTAATTCAAGTAAATATACGGGGCTTCATTGTTTATACTGAGGTTAGTTTTTTTTAAAAAAAATTGAAAGCAGAAAATGATTTACATTTTGTTTGAGAATACAAGATATAGTAATTGTTTTATATTTTGAATTAACTTTTGCATCAGTTTTTCTTGGTAAAAATCATAGTGTTTTCAATTTTTAAAGTTAATTAAATATATTTATATCCATTAATTTCTAAACAAATTACATTTAAGCCAAGCTCAATATCTTTCACATTATTTGTATCCTTTTCTGGATCATTTAAATAATGTGTCTGTTTTATGAAGACATACAGAAGTTAGTTTAACGAAGAGTTTCTTTTTCTGAAATCTGCAACAAGGTTGAATAAATTTTTTAAAAAATTAAATGAGTTAAAAATGGCTGCTTGTTGGCATTGATACCAGCTGTTCTGTTCAAAGTATTTCTCAAGAGTTGCAGTATTAATAGTTAAAATAAAGTATTTTTGTTTTCATTAGTCAAATATCTATCCATTTTATGTCAAATATTAACTTTCTTGGGTTTTAGTTTAATGAATTGAACAGAATTTTTTAAATCTGATTATAGAAGGAAATTATCTTCGGATGAAGGTTATCTAGATTACAATGTAGGTCTATAATATTTTTGCACTTCTTCTCTCTTTTAATGTTAATTTTTGTAAAGACCTTCAATTAATTTATCTAAGGTAAAAAAAAATATTCAATTAAAAATTTTCAATTATTTTAATACCAAAAATAAACCCTCATCATCATCATATTTCGCTAGATAGTCCAGGGTGGGCCAGTGCCTTCCTCTGAATTCTGTTCCACCGCATTCTATTTTTGACACTTGTGTGCTAGTTTCTTTCCTGGATAGCCAGGAAGTCTGTCTCATTTTGGGTCTACCTTTTTTCCTACTTGTTAGAGGTTTATGTAAAAGATTTTTTTTAAATATGGAATAATCATCCATTCTAAATATATGAGCCGCCCAGTTCATCCGATTTATTTTTATAAACTTTATAATATCTGGCTCTCTATAGATTTTATATAGCTCAAAGTTATATCTTCTTCTCCAAACATTGTTGATTTCTATCAATGGCTCGCAGAATCTTTCTTACGAAAATGGCTATTCTATTTTCTCCAGCTTTGGTCAGGGCCTGGGTCTCTGAGCCTTAGGTAAGTATTGATCTAATTAAGGTTTTATATAGTAAAATTTTTGTATTTCTTGATAAAAATATTTCCTAAAATCTGTTATTTTATTCAAGGTTGATATACTTTTATCTGATTTGGGAATAGATTTATATCGAAAGAAGAAGATTAAAGGCTAATTAATTTCTCAATATGGTTGTAATTTTCCCTTCATACAAACCTAAAAGTTTAATGTTAAAAAAATATGTCTATCAAAACAATTTTGATGCAAAACAGGAAGAAAGTGGAAGGAGGAAAGTCAATTTGCGATTCCAACATCAAGGAATTGTTTGACAACGGATTCTAAAATCCTCCGTGCTTTTGCGGTGGTCGTCTCAGAACACTGAAACGAACAGTATCCCCCTATTATGCAAAGAAAGGAAGATGACAAACTTTATCAATTTTCCTTCAAATGCACACCATTTTGACAGGCAGATTTCTTTTAAACTAAATGATATAACTTTTTCACGTGGTATCATTGTAGAAGGGATTATTTAAAAACCAAAACTATATCCCAATGTTGCATTATCAAACACAGTATTCATAATCTAAACACAACACACAAAATTCCCACTTATTATTAAATAAATATCAGGTATCCTTAATGCCAATCTAGGAAAAGTCATTTATTAAATTTTTATTTAATCTAAGGAATAACTTAATCGAATGGTCTTTTATCAAATCTTTTTTTACCAATCTTTTTGCTTCTTTCGCAGGGAAAAATATATTTACGTGCAGTTTAGTAAAAGCTTTCAACCTCCTAATTCTTCAATTTTTATTCTACAGTCAGACTAATTTACAAAATAAATAAAGGAGAATCTAATGTTTTTATTCTCAAACATTTTGGTAAAAAAAAAAAAAAAAAAAAAAATCAAGAACAAAAAGATTGTAACAAATGAGACTGCAATAAAGTTTTTAACAAAAAAAGAAAAGTAAACATAGAGCCGATACCCTTTCCCTTATTCAGTAACCCTTATTTGCTTAATAGTAAATTTGGGAAGTTTTGTTTCAGTAGAAAGAATTTTTCTTAGGTTCTTTCGAAAGTAAATATTGTTACTTCAAGTCATCAACATACACACTAACAATTCCATCGAAAATTTGAACTTCTTAGAGTCAACAGTAATTAGCTATTGGATGTCACCTTTATCCAAACATTATTTCCTTTTTACTTTATCACTTAGAAATCTGCTAATAAGTGTTTAATATTGTTTCACTGAACACAATTTTGGAAACAAATTTAGTTACTTGATTTTTTTTTCATGAAAAAATATAAATGAGGATTTATTTAAAACTCTCGTAGATGCATAATTTGAACGAAACTATCACGGACATTTTTAATTTGAAACACTGTTTCATAGCTTCACAGTATAAAAACTACGCAATTTTAAAGTAGAAACTCTTTGCCATTAGTTCAGTTAAGTATTAAGATGTTTTTCTTTCTTTAGTAACATAATTTCGGAACGCCGCATCGTAACAGTTAACCGCTTCCTGAAATATAATGCCTTTAGAGCGATTTTTATGAAGTTCCATACCCTTTAACCTTCCTCTATGATTAGTTCTTATTTTAATTTTGTTTACCGTTTTCTACTATAGATGACTTCTAATTTCTTACTTTGAATAGTGGTTTGTATTCCAAATCAAACGGAACAAAAACAAAAAAGTTAGTGCTGCAAAACAACAAGATTTCTGCGTAATATAATATAGAAATTGTTTTTAAATAAGCTTTTTGCATCATTTAGGAGAATCTTCATCATCATTAAAAATATTTCTCAATTCTGCTTCAGCAGCTTGAAATTGCATCTTGAACAATTTATTTCTTCTCAATTTAAAATGGGAGTTATGATGAAATAATTATTGAATTATTTTAATATCTTTCAAGCCTTGTATTTCATTTTAAATATAATTATTATTTAATTTTGATATTGTATATCGTTGAGTTATGATTGAAAAAATATAATTACGATCAAAATGTAAAAACAAGACCCGTTAAAGTCGGTCATATAAAACTTTATTTTATTCACTTTTAAATAAAATATATTAAAATTTTGCTCTGTATTTAATTTAATTTACGTTTTTACGGTTTAGCATAAAATTTAGAGAGTTTTTGGAATTAAATTTAAATTCCAAAATCAAAAATAACGAATATTCGCAACAAGGCCTTAACTAAATATAATTAGAAGATTGGTGAAATTCAATAATCAAATAATACATATAAAAACACTGAATACAAAATCCTGTAAATATCATTGAATTTTTAAAGATTTTCTTAAAGCTTACAGCAATTACAAACAACTGAACAAATTAATCTCAAAATATATTCAGGTGATTAAATTGCGTATCCTATACAATTTGTAATTTCAAGAATGGGAGGAATTTCTCTGCATTTCTGTACACTTACCTGTCTGATTGCTACTGATGTTTCAGATCCAGGATTTATGTTGATGCCGTAGTCCTCAGGATTTGGTTGGGATTCTGATTTATGAATAACAACTCGTGCTCCAATACTTGGTGTTATAGGACTATAATCCTGAACCTCTAAATTCAGAGTTAATTCTAATCCTAGAATAAAAACTATATTACTCTATTTCCAAATTTATTAAAAGTATACTTTATGTGGATAATGAAAAATTAATTTCATTGCTTAAATTAGAATCAGGAAACTACAGTATTTCCTTTCCTATGTTTTGAAATCAGATAAAATATAATAGTATAAAATTCTATTTTCACTTTTTATTAGAGAAAATTTATGAACAAAATATGCAGCCCTAGTATTAAAAATATTTAAAAATGATTTCTTAGTGAAGATAATATTTAATGTGTTATATTTTCTATGCTTGCTATTTTTTTTTATCTTGATATAAAAAAGAACCTTTTACTCCTTTTAAGTATTTCTGAAACATTTAACGATGATTAACTTATTGACGTAGATATCGATCGAATTTTTGAGGTAACCATGGCTTTGTCATTTTCATAAAGGAGGATTCAATTCGTAACCTATTCTTCATTTTCTTAAGCAAAAGGTATTTTTTCGGTCGGCTTCTCAATAAAAAACGAGAGACGCAATATTTCCCTATTTTACCTTTTTCAAGCTTTTACTTTTTCTTTTATCATTGAACTGAAGCACCAGTTTTTTTTTATACGCGAACTTTATGATAAGGTTAAGCTTATTCTCCCAGTAGACTGAAAAATATTTTGCACAAATATTGATACATTTTAATATATAAAAATATTGCAATCGCTAAAAAAATTCGACTATGACATTTTGATAAATTTCCATTTTTCGTATTTCTTTTACTCTAATGGAATAATAATAATATCGCTCTATCAGTGCATAGTTTAAAAGTACAAAGATCTTTATAGATGAAATTTGGTAAGTGGTCTTAAAACCAAAATTCTCGATCGGTATCAAATCCTGGTGGAAATATGCCTTCGAAAAATGTGTATGTGAACATAACTCTAAAATGCAACGAAAGTTGATATACAGTTTTAGCACCAGAATTGTTAATGTGCTTCAAATTCTTCATTGGATTGACCCTCTGTTTACGATATCTGTTCTTATGTATCGACACGTTATAAACGGAGACAAGAGACACTTTTACAAACTACATATCCAGTTATCTTCACTATAAGACGAAGTTAAATACAAAACGCGCTATATTCTGAAAGTATAGGAGTAATTCAAAGGAAACCCTCCAACTGCTTAAGTTTTCCTTTAATATAAGCTATACATTTGAACAATACCAAAAAAAATTATGTGAAAGGAAACTACAAAAAATATTTGTGCTAGTTGAGAAAATTTTCACTTTTTGAAGACACAGATATCTTGAATTTATCTACTACAATAGGAATCGAATTTATGTCTCCATCTTTATGTGTGCACAACGAAACAGACTGAAAAATTTTAGATATCTTATCATGATGATGATTTTTTAAATCTATATTACATGTTTTATGAGGAAGCAGAATAAGAAGTATCCGAATATTATCAAAATGAACTGCCCGTGTTTTTCCAATCACTGGATCTTTATGTGTGCGCAATGAAACAGACTGAAGAATTTTAGATATCTTACCATGATTATGATTTTGTTAATCTACGTTACATGTTTTATGAGGAAGCAGAACAAGAAGCATCCGAATATATCAAAGTAAAAGGGCCTTATTTTTCCCACCACTGGAAAATCTAATTTTTTCCATTCATTTAAAAATAAGAACAGAAGTAATGTCTTCCGTTTTTCATAAACGACTAAACTATACCTATTTTTGTTCGGTTAGTTCTTTCGTTCGTTACAATAAAAATTTTCAATTTAATACACGCAGATATTGACAGCGCTTTCCCCCTTTAGAATAAAACCTTATTTATGTATTCATATATATTTCGATAATTTAAGAGGAGAACATATTTCCATAGCTTTTTTCTTTTCAAAATACCGTCATTTAGCTTAATTTTAGAAACAAGGTTGTTATTCGAATTATTTTAGAATTATAATTTTCATGATTTTTCAAAATGAGATATTTTCCGCTGTTTGAATTTTTTAGGAATTATATTTTAGTTTTAGGGATAGATTACCGAGTTGCATAATAACTCTGCAATGATTTTAACAGTGGTTTTAATACATGAACTTCATTGGCTTTTTCTACAAATTTTTTTTTTGTTATGAATCTTTTTTTCAAATGACAGTTGACAAATTACGACCAAAATCTTTAGTAAAAAATCTATAACAAATAAGACTAATGTATTAAAAAAATTTTGACATTTCATAAAAATAAACAATAGCAAAGAACACTATTGGCGAGGGTCATTTTTAAATAATTCGACAGTTTGCGTTCACTGAGTCCTTCAAATTGTACACAAAGAACGTCAAGCACTGCTAAAAGTGGACAGTATCTTGTAAGTATACGAAAAAAAAAATGCAAAAAGAACTTTTTATCTAGCTTTTTGTTCCTGATCGTGAACTCTGCCTTAGACTGAGCCAATGTATATATATATATATATATTTTTATTTTTCATGTTTATTATTATTTTTAATATTTTTATTTATTTACTTATTTTCTCATTTATTTATTCATCTTTTTGTCTTTGCTTTAATTTTAATTTTACTTTTATTTTTCTGTTTTCGAAGTTAAACTGCCTATTTTTGATAAATTTTTATTATTTACTAATTATGTTTCAATGATACTTTTACTGCAAAATATTATGTAGGCTCTTCTGCTTGAATCATTTAGACCTTCTTCACTTTTTCTTTTTATGCCCGCCTCTTTAGTTATTTATTTTTTGGCGCTGCCTTTAGCTTCTTTTGCATCTAGTACACATGCATAAGAAAGTGATTTTTGAATAGCCAGTCCTTTGATAGCTATTTAAATTTTTTTTTTTTTTTTTTTAGTTATGAGCTTTTCACCTGTGTAACGCCACTTTTGGCACACACTTAAGCATCATCAGAATACCCTCGGACAGACTGACAAATTTATTTCGCCGAAATTTGTTTGCTTTATTCAAATTTGGTGTTAATGTCACGTACCTAATTTCATTTGTCCAGCTTATTGCGTTTTTGATTATGATAGTTAAGCGACTCAAGAATTTGTAGATGGAGTAAATTTTCAAGCAGTCCGCAGTAACAATCCAATGTAACAATTATTGCAACACGATCCTTCTTTTATGCCAAAATAAACCATCATCTTAACAGAAACATTGTATGAACTATGAAAGTCCTATTAGGGATAATAATTGCTAACACTTCAAATATAAAGAGCATTAACTTGACGAATATGATAACATAATAGATGAAATGTGATAAAAAATAGTGATATTTTAAAATTGCATAATTTCACGTGTCTTAAGTGGTCGCGCCCTCTAAACATCTCCACTAAAGGCTGAGTTACTTCTCTACCAAACCAGAGTCACTCCCTGTTTTTTAATTTTCAATAAATGGCTAATACTTTTCTTCCTTATGATATTCATTGTGGCCTACTTTCTTTATAGTATTAATTTCATAGCTTGCATATTATAACGGAAACTTAAAATCTTCTGAAATTCACTACGAGATGGCGCCACTCGTACAGAAGTAAATTACAATTAAAATTTATTGATTAGTAATTAAATTCTGAAAAGATTAAAATATTATATTATTATCAAGAACTCACTCGAAACTTTAGTACACCAAGAAATGAAAAAAAATCGACCACAAAAGTTCATCATTGCAGAAGGGAAACAATTAAAGTTAGATAAAATGGTAAAAAAAAAAAAAGAAAAAAAAATTATAAATTTCCAGTGTAATAGTGAAATGAAAAGGCTTAAAATATTTCAACTAGAATTTTTTGATATATTTTGTTTTCAAAGGCTGTAGAAAATACAGTTTTAAATAAAATAGTTATCACAAACAGTGCTGTCAATTTTTTTAAACAGAAATTATGGAGCGGAAAATAGAATTTAAGATCCATTTCTTAACGATTAAACTAAATAAAAATTTCAGCGAATCTAGAATTTCAAATCTTTACATACCTTCCAAAGTTAACTTTTCTAATATAATTTTTACTTCAAAAGTAATAATTGCATTATATTATTTATATTTTTATCTTTATTTTATCTTTCCTATCATTATTTTTATGCTCTTTATTTAACAAGTATGAGAAACCTATAGTTTCAAATCAATGATTACTATAGAATAAAAACATATTTTCATCATTTGAATGGATTTATTCCGATTCTTTTCGAATATATAGAAAAAGAAAAGCCAAAAATAAGCTGAGAAAAGAATATTTCGAATAAAATAGAATGCCAGCCAGAAATTCGACAATGCAGAAACTAGAAGTAAAATTAATTGTACTTAAACAATACTCTATTGGCTATGATTTATGATGATGTTTGGCTATGATGTTTTTAATGTTATTTTAGCATACATTACAACAAAAAGAGCAACTTCTCGATCATTTCACTCAAATGGAAATAAATAAAAAATTAATCCTTGAAAAATATAGTGGATAAAACCATATCTTATACATATTACCATTTGTTTACCTGAAAATATTTTTGAAGAATTTTTGTTACTTTTCAAACGATAAACGAATTTTCGCTTTAAATGTGCAGAAATATTTTTCTTTTAAATGGAACTATATGACAATTTTTTGTTCTCACTTTTTAGAGATTAATTTTTATTTAATGTCTTCATACATTTTAAAATATAAAACAACTTTTCGAATTACTCTGATTAAATTTATAAAATTAAGGAAGCAATCTTGTAAAGTCACATCACTGACTCTCCGACCCACCTGAAGGCACACGGATATAGAATACTGAATGACCAGACCGTCGCAATAGCAATATTGGCGGGAACTGTGGCTGAATCCTAAGGGTCATCACCGGCCACGGTACAACTCTTCCCGAAGGAAGTACGTACCGTCATCGATGAGAGGAGCCAGCCCCTCACCTATTTATTTAACCTTCAGGGTGGCGAGATCTAACCACAATACCGGAAGCATCTCATCCTCTATTCGAGGTGCTCCCCGAGGGGTAGCAATCTTGGAACAGATGCAGTAACCAAGATTTCACATCGTACGCATGTTGCCTTTTGCTTATGTGAATAGAAACAGACTCGTAGATTTTTTTTTCATCAATGAATGGTTATTTTAAATCCGAATACATTATGTGCTAAATTATGAACGAGTTATTCCTTTTAACCGAAAAGTGGTGGAAAAACTAATTTTTTTTTTCTTTCAAATTTTTCATTTATGAAAAATTTGCAGTTTTCCTTAAAATAATATTATCTTTCTTTCTGACTTAAGGCTATAAAGAAAATTCTAGCGGTGCCATAACGGATAAAACATTAAACACAAGATTAAATTCTTTTTCCAATACAGCGTAAATTCTCGCAAAATCCATCAGAAAGCACAATCTGTTTCTGAAACGGTACCAAGAAATCGCAATCTTTTGCATAACTTTTTATTCCTTCTGACTTTGACAAATGGGGATATAATGCTTTCTGCTGTTTGAATTTCGCTCTAAAGATCTTTTCTGTACAGGCGTTAATCTTATAGAAAATGGGTTAAATTCTGTCAGTACATGGTATCAAAGAAAGTTCAATCTCTGGTTTGTGTTTTTCTGGAATAAAGATAAATGTCCTCTACATTCGTTTTAAAAGTTAATAATAGCACTTAAACTAGAAGGTTACATTCACTTTGTTAAAAAACCTAATTAAATTCAAACTGTTCTTTCTGAAGATGAAAATGAAATTGCTTTTAACGAAGAATCGAGATATAGGATGACCGTAACAAATGTTGACAACTACTTTATTTGCTTTGTTGTTCAAATAAGAACTTCATTAGTGCTAAGCATTTTCTTTTTATTCCCTCAAAGTAAACTGTAAAATAAAAGAAATGAGTTAAAATGCATTTGCAAATCATTTGGATAATATTGTTTGCATTAAAAATGACATTTTTAAACAGGGAAAAATAGTTTGTAAAAAGGAAAATTCTAAAGAATACGTTTTCGGGCATGATAAGTACCTGCGAAATCAATCTTCTAAATTAATCTTCTTATATAGGGAAAAGGAAATGAGTTTGAATTATTCTATACTGTTCAGCTGGTATTGTAATGTTGTATATAAATAACTAATCGTTCTGATTCAAAAGTATTAAGACAAATTTGCAGTTGTTGATAACAATTAAAAATAATCATATTTTATACAAAAAAAAAATCACCATAGGTTGGATGGTTCAATTTTGCGCTGAAATGGAAATTATTTCTTTTTTTCTAAATTATGTCTTCTAATCACAGCAACATATTTTAAATTACAGTAATCCACACTTACTGAGTTAGGATTTTATGTAAGAAAAATTCGATCATAGTTTGACACACCAAACATAAAGTAAAAAAAATAATGAAACATCTTTGAAATTCGTTATATCACTTAAATAATACCTATTTAAAAACGGGGCATATACAATTATGGGGTATAAAATTTTTTTAATGAATTGTATAGCAGAATCGAACAGAAAACAAATATATTTTTTAATTTTCAAAGGATAATTGAAATGAGTAGGTAAAGGTGCTAAAAAGGACATATTTGATTATAAAATGTAGTATTAGATATATTCTATATCTATATATTCTATATATATATATAAGGAAAACCTTTTGAATTTATTACGTATAGTTATTTCGATCAAAATAAGATTTAGATTTGTCCAACATTAAAAATATATTTATATAATTCTCAGGTACTTGTATTTTAGACATTCTTTGAAAATAATCGGTTTGCGAATAAATAACATTTTTCTGATGAATGTTTAAACTTTTTATTTTACCATTGTCTTATTATCTCTACACTTACTTTTAACTTTTTTTATAGTTTAAACTACAGCCGGTAAAGTGGAGGTCAGGTACTATTTAAATATAGCTAACAGAGAAGATAATTCTCCAGAGGTGTACATTCCTTTCAATAAATTTCTTTGTTACAACCATTAAGGAAACTATTTTTTATTACAAAGAATCGAAAATTTTGTATGAAAAAGAGGCTAAAAGTTAAAGAACATTTTAAAACGAATTCTTTTACTTGTTTAGTTTGCAATTATTTCTTAAGAATTACATTTTGAATCGAACAAAACTTTCTTTTACAGGCTAAGGTCTGAAATTTTTGAAAGATGCTGTAGCAGATTTGAAAGCAGAAAATGACCCGAAAAATATTTGTGGATTATAACATTGCTTTCAAAAAAGGAGACATTTGGATTTCTTTTGATGGTATAAATTCTATTTATGTTATTGAACAAGAAGTCAACGAACAATAGCAAATGTGAAGAGTCTAAAACAGTGCAAATTTAGTGCGAAACCAAAGATATTCTTACACCTGATGAAAGGTTTTAAATATGTTTGTTCCATTTCCCACCTTAATAACCGAAAAGGAATTACCCACGCCCTGCTTAGGAGACCGGTGAAGTTGAATGATCGCGGTCGCAACAGCATTTGGGAATGAAGGCCATCATCGGTCATGGCCCAACCTCTCACACTGGAGGTCAGTTCCGTCACCGGAATGATGACAACCTATTTCCACACCATTACTATACCCACCAATAAAGTGGCACCTTATCCAGCAACTTTTCATTACTTTTTTTGCCCTTCCTGAAGGAATTAGCACTTCGATAAACAATTTAATTTAGAAAATAGTTGATTCATAATGAAAACTCACCAGCAGCTGGGTTCGACTTCGATCCGATTCTAGATTCATTAGCAAAAGACCAGTTTCATGAATTGTAACATTTACATTAATCTTAAGCATTTACTTTAAATTGCTTTTAAGAATAACATTAACTGTTATTTTATTTAAATCAAAGTAAAATTTGGTGCTGATATATTTCCAGTGATATTCAGGTAGTGCGACACAAAGTTCAAAATTATAGTACTGCAATTATAAGAATACAAAAATCATTCAGTAACGGATAATAACGAGAGTAATAACAATATTAGGATAAAACAGTTTAATGTAGAAATATTATTTATTACTACTAAATTTATTATAAATCATGAGGTATGTATATTTAAATATACATAACAAATATAATTTTTCAAATACAAATAATAATTAATCAAATCAATAAGCCTTCTTAAAGTATATAAAATAACTTTTCTTGTTTGAACTCAATAATGACATGACAAGATATTTTGCGAAGCGTTAAGTTTATTTTATATTACCTCTCTTTAAAGCTAAACTTCCTTCAACTGAATTTTATTTTTTATCTACTTGCATTTGCTAATGTTAAATTTTATCTTTAAAATTTAAACTTTGTTCTATTAGATTCAATTTATTTTTTATTCGGACTTAAAAAAGGACGAAAAGACTAGCTATCTACTTACCACTGTTTGGGCCAATATAAGGTGTCTGTAGAGTTTTTCCTTTGGTTTCGTAATTTCCATTGAATGTAAAACAATTTCCAAATTCAATACTCAAGAAGTTGGAGAAGTTACTATTGTGAAGGAAAGTGTGTATATTAATCAAAGCAAGCTGGTAAAAGGCAGGTATATGATAAAGAAATAAATTGGATAAAAAGAATGTCAATCTGTCCGAAAGAATTTTTTGTAACTTTCAAAAGAAGCTCTTAGTAGAGAAAAAAAACCTTGTCTCAAATTTTCCAATAAAGCTGTAGCAAAAAGGTGTAGAAAAAAGGGGATAAGACGGTGGTGTGTCGCTGGTGGGCAGAGATTATGATTGATAGTAACTAGCAGATAGAGAAAATCCGGTAAAGAATCAGCTGCTCCTGATTGCTGAAGACGGGAAAACTTTTTTTTTTTTTTTTCTGCAGCCAAATTTTTTTTTACTATAGAATTATTAAATATTTCTTTCTTTTGCAATATACCCTCGGGATTTTCAAAATTGGGAATATTTACACCGAGATAAACCGCCAACTTCTCTATTGAATTTCATTATTGAATTCACTGTTGAAATTTAAAAACAAAAAATAAAAACGTGTTAGCTCACAATATATCACTTTGAAGAGGCATTCATTGTTGCATTTTAGAATTTTCTTAAAATTAAATAATGATTTAGTATTGTAACAATATTATTAACAATATAAAAATGAGGCAGGAATAAAAAAATTGCAATTTTTAGTTTCTATTTCTTATCAATCAAAATAAAACTTGAATTATAATTGATATGTTAACATTATGTTAATAAAAAATTAATTTAACCGAAGAAAGATTTAAATTACAGAGGAATTTAAGTAAAAATGGCCCGAAAAGTTTTGTAGTTTATCGTATTCTACTCATAATAGTTATATTAAGCGATATATTTTACATCAATAATGAATTTAAAACTTATGAATCTTAAAAGAAATGCTTGCATCTGAATAGCCTATCATTTATTCAAAAACTTTTTATCATTGTTTTCAATTTATAAGTTTTGACGCATTTATTTAAAACTTATTGTCTGAGTGTTCAAAAAGTGCTTTTATTTTAAAAGAAGTAAAAGAGAGGTTGTATACACCTGCGGTGCTATTTTGGAAATTTTTTATGTAAAGTTTACTTTTATGTCTTTTCAAACGCCACATTGGTGGGTGAAATGTTTTTCATCTCCCATAGAATTCTATTTTTTTAAAGCTGAGATGAACTCACAAAAAGTATATCTGATGAGTTTTGTAAATTTTAATTCGGATCATATCAGAAAGGGAAAGATTCTCCCTAGAAAGTGCAAGTTTTAATGAAGTTTTCTTATTCTCCAATTCTTTTCTTTCTTCTGGAATAATAATTCAGAAACTGCAAAGACTGGTATTTTTTTATCTTTTATCTCAAAAGCACTTATCAAAATAACGCTTATTATATTTTTGTAATCTGAATCATACCTGATTGAGCAAGATTCTCCATTGAAGGTGCAAGTTTTAATGAAGTTTTCTGATTGGTGTCCCAACTTGCTTCTTTGTTCCTTCGATAAACTCAAATAACGATTCAGAAATTGCAAAGACTGAGAGCGTTCCTTGCTGAATACTCCATCAAAATTACTAGAGCAGGAAGCATATCTTTTTATAGCCTAAAAGATACCAAAAGTTTGACGTTAAAACCATGTACCAAGTAGATGTTGTTATATAGACAATGTACCATTTTCGAAAATTTTCGATTCATGAAATCTATATTGAAAATAATCAAGTATTTTTCCATCCATGAAAATATCAATTAATTTTGTTTTTAGTGTCTCAGTATGCAGAAAAATAATACGAGTCAATTTTATTCCCTGGGGCTCCCTATATAGTTATTATTCTCAGTTTTCGAAGCATTGCGAAAATTTCAGAGATATCAAACTCAATTATTCATTTTATTGATGAATAAATTAAAACTAAAAATATGTTATAGAAAATTGATTCACTGCCATTTTCTAACAATAGAGTAATCTGTCTTTTCCAAAGCAAGGGACTCTTTTTCTTCTTCATATATTGATCCTACTTAAATTAAAATACTTTATTTTGCTTAGGTATGCATAATAAAAGGATGAAATATTTAAAATTCTGATAAGTCGTGCCATCTAAGATTGATTTCTTTTCTTTCTCACCCCTTCCCGTCACATTCACAGTTAAGACGGAGAAGAGAAATTTGAAATTAATAATGACGTGCTTTTGTTCATTAAAATAATTGCGCATCCCTTTCGCAGAATTAGAAAATGAGAGAGGAAAGAATTTAATGAAAGAAAGAAATTGCAGATTTTCTAGAAAAATTATATGGTTGTTATTTAAAAAGTATTTATTTTAAAAATAAATATGAAAAAAAAAAAATATGAATCTACATAAACGACATGGAAAGGCGAATTATTTCATGGAAATATTCTATACGATTCAATATTCATACACAACAGTATCTGTTTTATGTATGTGAAATGTATTAAATTAGGAGAAGCAGCCATGGAGTTTTTTAACAATATTTTTTATTCTTCATAATGTTATGGAACGAGTTCAAATTTTATCCAATACTAAGATTTCTTCTTAAGAGTCATGCCCAGTGGGAGACCCAGTCCGATGGAGGAGAAGAAGGCGGAAAGTAGGAAAAAGGAACGTGAGAAGGTATACAGCTTTAGAATGGAATTTTGCAGAAAAAAGCAATTTTTGTTGTTCAGTACTTTAAAATTATCGCTGGAAAATAATAGCCCGCTCAACTCAGAAGTGAAGTTTGAGTTCGAATGATTAAGAAATAACCATATTTTAGTAAATGAACAGGAGATGATTGTCATTAAATTACAATTCGATTTATTATTCTTTATAATTTAGAAAAAGGCTAAATTTTTAGGAACATTTAAAATAAAATACTAGAGCTACATCGAAGTAGACGATAAAACAGTCTGGGGGAACATTCGGAGCTTGTACAGCTTCATACGGGGATTTTTTTCGAAATTTAGCTGAGAATTTATTTTAACCGCTTGATTTTCAACTAATATTGTAGCTTACGTTGCATAGTTAAAGTTACAGAAATGAGAAACATAATAGAGACAGAACCTCCAGCAACTCAGAAGTTAAAGTGGTTTGAATTCAACTGATTACAAGTACTTTTAAGACAGCAGTAAATAAATTCTATATTATATATATACCGACATTTTATCATATATTTTTAGAATATAAATTCGAAATTCGTATATCGCATTTAAATGTAAAAGATCATAATTTTTTGTAGTTACATTACATTAAATTCAATTTATTAGTACTTTTTTTAAAAAAAAACCTATTACATTTTTGAAATTGATGAAATCTTTCTTACAAGAATCTAGAAATAGTTTTTCTCAGAAGTTTAGGTTTTAAATTAAAAAAAAATGAACAAGTATCCCTTTCCTGTACGGCTCTTTCAATCTTATCGATGCGTGGACTAGGTTTGTATACATAGCGTATTTGTCTTGTAAACAGATAAAATATTTTTCAGAGCCGAAGTCGAGAGTTTTCCACATAGCCACTTCAGCCTTAAAAAAAATAAATTACAAACTTGGAAAATCTTCTGCTTTTTGGTGTTTAAATTTCGCTCGAAAGATATTTTCTCTACAAGCATTAATCTAATAGAATGTAGGTTAAGTTCGGTTAAGCGGAAGTTTATCTTGACCAAGATTCTAATTTCAAACCCTTCGAACTGCAGGTAAACTCTTTTCCGCGTTTTTCTGTAGTAGTTTGAAAAGAGACGAAGGAATTTTTCCCATTTCATTTTAAGAAAATCTTTATGAATAAGAGATTAAGTCTTAAGTCACAAGCATACTGATGACTTAATTATTTCTTAGAGCTAATTTTACAGTAATTCGTTATGAAAAAGCATATCTGGAATTCAGTCTGATTGCTGACAATTTTCCACATTTCTCTGGATTTACGGATTTTTCCTACCGGCAATTTTAATGGAGAAGATTCCTTTGCATTTTATGTACCGTTAAATATTATGTTAATTGTCAATATCTCAAATAAAGTATTTCGTATCTTAATCAACTGAATATCATTTAAATTAAACACATAAAATTTTTCTTTGCTTGAATCCAAATTTTATCCTCATTTCCACATCGCATTTCAATCATCCATCACTTACAACAGTTTTCACTCTACAAATGCTCACTTGCCACTATCATTAGAAATCTCCGAGGTTATTTTCTCACATTACCTTTGTTCACTGAATTCTCGCCACAAGTTTCTGAAGATTAGCTTAAGCGTTTCAAAATGCAAATCTTGATGACTGTTCAGCCGGAGTTAGAAACCGAATTAATCTTAACTTGAATCCGGAATACAGTAGAATGCTAATAACTATGACAAATTGGGGTTTGACTTCGTCTGCATTAAAGGCTTGAATGAGCACTTGAATGCCGTAATGAGTGTAATAATTCCAAACCATTCATTATCAATATTTAATATGCAATGCAAGTCGAGTGGAAAAACCGAGTCGGAGAAATGAAACTCTTGGCTAGAAAGCTCACACTACATTCTAAATGCGAAAGAAAAAATTAAATATTAATTAAAATAGCAATAAAAATATGTTGAGTTATGGCAGGAAGGAAAAGGATAGTACATTTTTTTTTTTTTACAAAATCTCAATGAGTTTTGTAGCTATATTCTGTAATAATTATTTTTTTGAAATGACATATATTCATTTCTTAGCAATAGAGGACCGTAGACATGATAAAGGGAATGAAAGAACACTCTGAAAAACTCAGCAGGATAAAAATTTATTACGTTAACCCTTTAAAGCCAAAATTTATTACGTTATGCCAACCTACATAATTTCATACAAAGATTAATAAATTTGGTGGGAAGCATACTTCCCACAGCCCTAGAAAGGGTTAACGACGTGTAAGAATAAATGTATAAAACCCTTTCAACATTGCGTATTACTTTTTTTTTTTTGCTAGCTCAAATTTCCGAGTTACTTATTTGTTATTGATTATTTTTCAAATTTCTCCATTACTCAGATAGAGAAGATTTCACTACTAATTGGTGATTTTAATTGGTGAGCTGCACAGTTTCGCGCTCAATATTTCCAAGCTGGTCATAGATTGGAAAATCAGCTAAAATCCAACAGAAAATCACGAGGCTTTTATAATCAAAGACTTTCTGTTATGACAGCTATTATTTCTAAAAACAGTCAACTGTAAACCATTTCTTGGAATCAAGATGAATAATGAGAATTTACTGTAAAGTTGTAAAAATAATGATAGAAAAAAAAAAAGAACCGTTTAATTGAGGAAGAAAATATCTTGAACAATTAATGAAGACAAAAGGCCACATAACTGAATTCTCATTTTCGATTTCTAACAAAAATAAATTCTAGGTTAATAAATGTAATTTTTTTTATTGTGGATTTTTAGGAAGACTTCCAGGGATCTAAAAATCATAAACCGTTTCGAGTAAACATTCTATCGAATGGGAAAATGCGAAGGATGAAAAGTCCTCCGCATAGGCGTATTTTGTTTCTGAGTGTTTCGCGTTTTTGCCCTGAAAGGATACATTTCTTTTTCTGATCGACTGCAATTTTTCGGTAATATATTTCCAGGTAAATGATATTTTTTAGATATGATTAAAAAAAGTTATTCGCAATTTTACTCCCCAAGAAGACTTTTTCTAGATATAAATTAAAAACGGCAATTCATTTAATATTGAGATCAGATAATAAAAATCAAACTGTATTTAGTCCATCGAGTTATAAAATTTGAGTGTCTAGACAAAATCTTAACCATATATGGAATCAATTTTTATAAATAAATTTTCATTTTAATATAATATATTTATTTTTAGAATGATTGATATTTTGTGACTTTTATATTACACAAGTTTGTTTTTTTTCACCTTTTTAAGTGTATTTATCTTCTAAAGAGTGTATTCTTAGACAAGCATTTGAAATGTTAAATATAAGAAAGTGCTCATCAGATTTTAATAAAATTCAGCAAATCGTATTAGATTACATTAGCACTATAATTATGTAGATTAACGGGGATAAGATTCGATCCCAGTAATCAAATATCCGGATAATTAGATAGTTGAAAAAGGTTATTTCTTAGGAAGGAAACTCCTCAGTTTGCTTATAATACATTATTTTAATGAGAAGCAAAACAATGTTGTTTATATTTTGTATACTTGCATACTATATTAAAGAATCATAGTTTGAACATATTAATCAGAGCTAGTTGTTTTGCTCAGCTTTATTCATTTTCACTCTGAAAGATTTGCTTGGGGATTTCTTACTTTCCCCTCAGAGCATTTCGGAAAATTGGTCCTCTATCAAATTATCTTCATTTAGTAAAAATTTATTGATTTTTTGTTGTATGCAATTATTATTAATTAACATTTATTCTTTTATTCAATAATTAAATTACAATAGTTTTATTCAATTATTCAATAATGAGATAAATAACAAAAATTTAATAACAGTTTAGATACGATAACAATTATTCTTTTATTTAATAATTAGATTACAATAGTTTTCTCTACAGAGAGCAACGGAGAAGAATTAAAGATATTAAAAATAAAAAAAATATCTATCCAAATGTTACCAAATTATGTAGGATGTAACTAAATCCATTTCCTTGAAACTGGCAGATTATCAGGACTCTTTCTATTGAGACAAATATCAAAGCAAAGAAACTGCAGCAGCCAAGGTGAAAGATTCAATATTGAGTTCTTAGATGACGGATCACTTTTTCTGTATTGACAACTTGGTTATTTTCAGTAAGTTTAGTATTAAAAAAGGTATTGCATTTGTACATATGGTAGCAGTTAATACCTCTGTTATGAATGCCTATTAACCTTGTTATTATTTTCCAGAAGTTGCCCAAGATGTAAACGAGTTTTTAGTAGCATTTTGACCGATGCTATTTACACATCGATCTACATTTTATATTTTTAAATTTTTATATATATATTTAAAATTTGCTGATGAGAATTTTTTAAACTGGATGAAATATTGAAAAAATGAATGATTAAAGTCTATTAGAAAATATTTGAACATTAACTTTTGCTATGAATCTTAACTTTTGCTTTTGAAAATTCCATGAGACGCTCATTATTTTAGATAAATTAATAGAGAATTTTTTCCTTTTTTAAATAATAAAAACTCATGGAATTAAAATGAATCTAAAAAGTTGTTTATTTTTGTACTGTTATCTTACAGATTCCAATGCTTCTTTGCTCAATTTGGAATATTTTTTAAAGAAAAATACATTAAAATTCATTTTTTATAAATTAATAAAAGTTGTGGTTTCGTTTACATAAGATAAAATTTTTTAAAATATTTAATTTTCCTCCAGATAAAAAAAAGAATTAAATAAGTTTTCTCATATTATAAACAAAGCACTGCAATATTTTCTCAAATCAATTGCTTCTTAATTTGTATTTATTTGAAAAAGAAGATAGAGTTCTGATATCTTTTGTGTTTAATGTTGTATTCTTTTATTATCTTCCTTTTAATCCAGATGATTTATTTTGGTTTTTTATATCTGAAGATTTACATTTTTGTTATAGCCGAATTTTTTCCGGCCTGTTTCTTAAAAGTTTTATCAATATCACACAACCAAATTGTTAAGACTCTACAGTTCATCTGAGCACTTTTAGATGCACTGTACGTTATTAAGCTCTATAAAAATTATACTTTCTAGGTGTCTGAATAATTTATAGTATTGAATGCAAAAAGAATTGCATTTGTGTCTCAATAAGCCCTTATTCGTTTTCCATATTTGTTTGAATATACAGAATTCTTTACAAATACGTATTTGACGAAGACGATATCAACTTGATGTAAACTTATTTTCTTCTCTTGGGCCAGAAACAATTTTTTTTTTGTCACAACAGTTTCGAAGAATTCTTGAGGACTCTTCTTGAAATTTTTCGCAGAGCATTTTTTCCCTGTTAGTACGAATGTTTTCCATATTTTTATACAAGCATGTTTAATATTAAAATAAACTTTTTTAGTGATTTATATAAATGAATTCATTAGGTATAATTTATTTCTTTTTTGTCTTTAGAGTTTCGAATTTTAGCCTCCCCTCCCCCCTCAATTCTTTAAGAGAAAACCTTTCATACATTATTCACCTCGATACACACTACTTTAGAAAATCATACATTCTGCTTCATAATTTTTTTTACTGTTAGTTACATTTTAATTGATAATTAATAATAAAGATGAGAATTTTTCAAGTCCTGATAAAGTAAATACGTTTTAAGGTCCAAATTCTTCAGCTTCAAAAGATTATAAAACCTTTGAAAAGCTGCGTCGTCTCGTTACAGTTGATAATCTTTTTTCCCATTTGTGATTCACGTATTTTTTATCTTCATTTTCTTCTTTGAATCATAAAAGTAAATAATGGCAATTTATAAAACTTTTTTTAAAGAAAATTTAGAATTATTTTCAATAATTAACTAAAAGCTTTTATCTCTTATGTTGCTAAAAGGTTTTCCGAAGGTAAAAAACATGATTAAATGAAAGTTTGTACAAAAAATATCCATATAATTAAGTTTTTTTATTGATCAAGCAATAAAATTCGTTTTCAGTTTATGTTTTTTATACTTTATATTAAACTTCTAAGCCTAAGGATAATGACAAATTTAGAATGCACTAAATTCTTTTTACTTAAGCATATCCACGGTTTTTTTTGTTTCTCTGAATAAACTGTAATTGCTTGGTTAATAAATTGTAAACACGACTACACACCGAAATTTCTAGATTTATAAATACGCTTATGAGCAAGCAGTAACTTTATGCCAGAAGCTCAGAATAGAGAAATGATATTTCAAATGCCGATTATATTGAATATCCACTCAATACTAAATGTGCTGTTGATTTGCCAAATCTCTTCATGTCGGCGCGTAGTCGAAATCTGGAAAATGTGATGTTGGCCAAGATATTACTTTCGATACGGCCAGGTCCAGTTTTGCTAGCTCTCATGCAGCTTCTAAGCAAAATATGATTCATCAGATATACTAACTGGAATGATCTCGTGATGTATACTATAAAGCAACAGAGTAAAATTTGGTTTACGCCATGTTAAATTAACTGTCTTGCTAAAGTAGAACCTATAATAAACTCCAGCAGAAGTCAAAGTTCATAGTTCGTTGGTTAATATTTGCTATGGAAATTTTTACCACATTGTATAAAATAATTTGCTGCATTTCATGAGTTGTTTATTTATACTTATCTTGGCACATTACTAAGCTTTCAGTCTTTTTTCGGGAGTTATTATCCTGGTTTTTAATATTTGCTGTTTTTTGTAAATAATCAGGTAAGCGTTTTTTAGTTAAAACGTAGCAATAAAATGTAGAAAAAAACCCCTAAAATTATATTAATATTTAATGACTGCCAAAAATAACACTCACTGAAGGGAGAACGGGACGAAATGTTTCCTCTGAACGATATCCACCCCTACTTGTACAATAATCCATACATTCTTCCACTGACTTGTTTTGGTTAAGCAGACAATCGTAATAGAACACAGGTATTCTAAAAGTAAAAAAATGATAAAATAATTTTCAGAATAGTATATATTAAACAGCAAAGCATGAGGCAAGGAGCAAAAGTTCTTGCTAGGAATGACAGGTAGCAACAGGCGTTTGTAATCGTGTTTATAGATCAATTTTCATAATTGCAATAGTTTTGAAAATGATACAGGTTATTTTTTTAGCAGCATGCAAAATTTTGTTAGTTGATTGCAACTTTTAGATGTAATATAGGACATGACAGCTGTATATAGTAAATAAATTTTTTCACATCATTTGGTTTCACTGGAAACGCAAAGTTGTTTCTTTCAAGACTGTAACTGAGATAAATTCAGTGTTAGGAAGGAGCCCGTAAGTGCCGGAACAATCGAATATCATGTCAAAAGGTTTAATGATAGAGAAGTCGTACTGAGATCAAAACAAGAACTTTCAGCTGAAGTAAATGACGCGGAAATGGTTTGATTGCGTTCCAGTTAAGTGCGTTTCCACGTGAAGATATGCCAATCCAAAGCTCCAGTTTGGTGTGGTTGACGTGCATTATTTTAGCTCATTAAAATGAAATCTTGTTCGGTTTATTACGATATTTTTGAAATATTTTCTATGCAACCATTTGCATTGCTTTCGACGTGTATAAGCGCCATCACCTGATTTTAGAAAGGGGGATTTGAGGAACTTTAAAAAATAAATTTCAGACTTTCGGTGCGACAGTGTGACTGAATGACAGTATCAGATGTTTGGCATTCTAAATCTCTTTACAGCAGTGGGAATACAGATTAATAAATAATAAAGTGAAGCATTTCAGATAAGAGTTTAAGCACACCCGCTCTTTTAGTCAGTTGGTCAGTATAAAATTAACCAAATAGTTGGTTTTTAAAAGTTTAAGGATAGTGGGAAAAATTCTTTGGATATTTGATGCAAATCATTCTGGCGGATCTAGCATAAATCATTCCAATGGATATTTGATACTATACCGACCAGAAATAACATTAAAAACATTTTTATCATCCAATTTAAGGGTATTAGGACTGAAATTCTTTTGATGATTGACATGACACTGCTTAAATCGTTTAAGCAGTGCCTTATCTTTTCATTAGATTATTTTAAAGATAGGTTATAGGTCTTCTTTCCTTTCGTTTTCCCTTTTGAGGAATTCTTGGATCCGCCTAAGAGTTACTAATACTATCCAAGCCTCTTTTCTCTCGTTCCCTTTTTATACACGCAACAGAATCTCTGGCGTTTGTTACGTTCCTGGACAGGCTATTCTCATTCTGTATATATATATATATATATATATATATATATATAGGTGTAAATAAGGGATAATAATACATAACAACAAATATTAAGATTCATTGTTAATGAGGTAAAATGCTAACCTGATTAATTGTAATTAAATTTGATACATTGGATTTATTCTTCAATAATTTCAAGCTAACTCAGGTGTAACTTGTAACCGTGTTCTATATTTATTTTAAATTAATAGTAGGACTCAAAATACAGTTTGACAATGATGTAGGTTAAAAGAGTTAAAACGTTTATCGCTTTGTGATTAATACAGGGTGTCCTACAAGGTATGCAGCGTCTAGTACTTAAAGATTTGGATAGAACACGCGAAGACGAATATTTTGATATATAACGTGTGTGGTCCCCGAATATATCGCCATAGTCATATTAAGATGAGAAGCATGTCATTTTGACGTGTTTTATCCGAATCTGTAAATATTAGACGCTGCATACCTTATGGGACACCCTGTATATTAATTAGTTTTTAAAACTAAAAGTTGCAAAGTTAAAAAAGTTATTTTTTAAAATTCATTCATGAAATTTCTGTTACATGAAATATCTAGATGCTGAAATTTTTCCTGAACTGAAAATTATCTTGCACAATATTCTAAATAGAAAAAGTTTCGAAATTTCGAGAAAGTAAAAATGAAATTTGTTAATAAGTAACATGAAATCTTAGTAGTTTCGGTATCTGTCTAGTGAAGCCTGAAAGGAAATATTAAAAAGGCGGAATTTTATATTCGTATAAATCATTTGTGTAAAAATTATACAATCTAAAATAATGAAGTGCACCATTAATGGCACCTGAGAAATTCTGTATCAGCAATCGCAATTATAATAATTTATTTTTTCTTCGTCTTTTTCTTCCGGAACACCACTGATTCGTTAGATTTCTAATTTAACAACGGATGAAAAGTTTGCTATCTTTTCGTATATATTTAGTGATAACAAAAACAAGTACATTCGAATTCATAAACTTAAGTATTCAACAGCACTGCGTTTGATAATCCTTCATATTGGCAATTATCACGTGCATTTGACAAAAGTTTCCATTTTTAGTATTTTCATGTGCTTTTTTTCCTGCATTTCTAGGAAATATTTTCTTGCAAAAAAAGTATACCAAATCTTCAAAACTATATCTTTCGTCCTCAGAAACGAATTTTCTGAAAATCATTTCAGTAGAGAAATGATCAGTTGTGAAGAATAACAGCATATTTATGATTTCCTTAAAATCATTTATTGACTTGTCTTTTTAAACACACAGTATTTAGAGAACGCTTCATATTTCACAATTGATTTTATATATGATTGTGTCAGTGCGAATGAAGGGAGCTTGCATTTTTTACTATGAATAATACCAATTTGCAACTAAAAATTAAAAAAAAAAGTTTTAAACTGAAATTCGTGCCGTGTTATATTTTAACCGAAATATAATTGAAAATATATATTTTGAGGGATATTAGGGACTTCTAATAAAGGAACAGATGTATTAATTATTTAAACAACTCACCCCCCCCCCATACAATTTCAGAAAATTTTTTGGCTGTTTGAGAAATGGTCAATCTTTTTGCTATAAGTGACAGCATCATAAAAAAACGATCCAAAAATTATCGAGAACTACCGGCATTTTACGTGATTGTTGTGCTTTATAGGAAGGGATTCTTCTATCTATGTACGAAGCAAATGAAATCTACAAACACAAACTACTTGTAGAATAATGCTGATAAAAATGAAGTAGCATTAACCAAGCCTGACCGATAATTCTGAAGAATTATCCAATGATTAATAAAACTTTGCTTCTACAAGTAAAAATTTTTTATACACAAGGAATTTCATTTCATAATTTTATTGTTTAAAATGAGCCAATAGATTATACCTCATTCTATTTATTATTTACTGTCATATGCCTACTGATTTCAATATCACGTCTTTGATTGATTTGATATTATGTAGCGTATTCTTAAGTTTGATAATTTTAGATAAACACAAGCTTTTAATGTTTGTATAAAGGAGATTATATATGTTATTATAGTTCATGTTATATTGATAATTGTAGAATAATAATCCAAATCAATTCGATATGTCGTTTTAGACACTGATTTTTAGAAGCATTTATGTGATCAATTTGAACAAGTGATATGATGAAAATATGAGAAGTGTGATTTATTTTATAAAAGAAATCTTTCTAGTTTGAACAAAAAGACTGTTTTTTGAAAGGATTTGTAAAATATTAGAATAATTCAGAAGACCAAAAGCTTGGTATAAAAGCTTATTTCATGTAGTAGATTTATATTTTAATAAATTGATATATTTTAACCATTATATTTTATTGCTCTGTATCGTATCCTTTTTCCAAAAACTGACTCATTTTGGTGCTATTTTCGTTCTAAAAAAATAACCATTAGAGACACAAATAAAAGGCATAAAAATATAAAGGCACAGTAAAAGCAAGAAATAAAAACAATATGCATAGAAATGTGAGAACATTCTAAGTAAAGAGAAATCATGCATTTATTTTGTTTTCAGCCACATTAAAGGAAAAAAATTCCATAACGTTTCAAACAAAACAATGGAATATTATCTGTAACGCTGCTCTAAATTTTACAGATTAATGTATTCTTTTTTAGTAAATAATACTAAATTTATTCAAATTTCATTCAAAGGCATGCTCACCTACCTGTTTAAATTGCAAACAGTCACAGCTGGAAAGTTTTGTTTCCAAGTATTTTGTACTTCCAAGGTGATTACAACGGGATATTGGAAATATAGAGTCAAAAAACGATATACTTCATAAGAGCAACCCAATATTCCCACCAGAAGAACTACGAACCACAAAATTTTTCGACTACTTCCATTAGATGATACGAGTTGGGCTACTGCATAGACGGATGATTTTGTTAAAAGATTCAACGCAATCGATTTCAAATTTTCTTCATCCGGAAAATCGTTAGGCGAAGACATTTTTTTCACATCTGAAGTGGAATGCTTCTGGAAATTTTCATCTTTGGACTTAGCAGAAGACATCGAATAAATGGCATGGAAGGTGGTCTGAAAATGCAGCACTTGAGCGTTCGAGTGACAGTAGCTTTAGAGATGGTGCGTGCCTCTAGGGCGGGGAATTTCAAGAGGATTGTGACAAATTAATTCGCAAAACACACATTACGTAAGCGTAATGTGCTTGTCATATCAAAGGGTGGGTCTCTGTGGTTAATATATTATTCAAAAAAAAAGATAAAAATGATAAAAACAGAATTATTGTGATAGATGTACATTAGCGTGAGTATGCTGTATTAGCTTCTTGCATCATCAAAATTTTCACAATCTAATTACAAAATTATTTATTAATTGCCAATTGGAGAGATCATTTGCATGCTCCTGTTTAACTATGAACTATTATCTAATAAGCAAAGAGATAAAAGGAAAATGATTTTAAAATTGCATTTTCATTCATTTTAATTTGTCCAAGTTCATTTGATAATTTTGTGAGTAAAGTTCAACTACCACAGCCTTTTGAATTACAAATGAAGGCATAACTGTGCATGGTACTAACTGTTGATGTTTTATTTCATTTATACTTGTCATAAATATTCAAGTTGTACAGTTATTTAATCTGTAATATTTTTGTCACCAATTTGGATGCTTAAAGCCGTGTTTTATACCGTAATACATTTCCCAGTATGGTAAATGAAACATTTTAAGAAATTTCAATGTAAATCTAGCTTTGTGAAGAAATGGCTGTAGCGTAATATAATGAGCATTAATAGCATATTTGTAAACAATTTTGCTTTCTTAATAATTTGTATAATTAATAGAAGTGTAGAATTTGAAAAAAAAATTATATCTCAATGAAAGTATTTAAAGTAATTTAATAAATAAAGAAATTGTATTGAAAATAAAAAAATACAGAATGTAACTATTTCTCCATTTTCTAAAATTTCAGTTTATCAAATATAAAAATAAGACAATTCCAGGTTTAGATTTTATTTTATTTGAAAATACAAAAGAACTCTTTAATTGTTTAATAGTTGGATTTTTTAAACTCTAATACAGTTATAAGGAATTTCCGGTTAGACTAGATTTTTGTATGCTGTAAGATCATTAGATATTTTCATAAGAGACTATCTTTGATATTTCCTTTCAAAGCACGAAATGTTCATAAAATTTGAAATAAATAATATTTCCAACTACGAAAAACCAGTAGTATTGTCTGTCAAATTCTTTCTAAAAATTCATTGCCATATTTATTCATCTATATCACATGGCTTGTAAAGTGAAATAAAGTTTTTAAGATCTGTTTAAAATATTTTTATTAATATGAAAACTATTTTCATAATGACAAATTGCCATGCATTTCGCAATATATTTTTTAGTATGAGAAACATTTGGTATGAACTAAAAACCTTTTATCATTATTATTTAATATTATTTTTATAAAAATATTGTTTTAAGGGATGTAGCCTGTTTATATCACATTTTTATTTTTGAATTTCTTCATAGAGGCTATCGAAGTAACTTCATGGAATTGCGTTATGGAATATAAGTTTGCTGATCGATTCTTTCGGCAACAATGATTAATCTTCCACTGAATAAGGGAATCCTCCTTGACATCAGATTTCTTTTTGTTTGGTCTTGTTCATGCACACAATATGACGAGGCATCAATACTACAATAATCTTAAAGAATGGCACACATATCTATCACCAAGTATTCTTAGAATTTCTCTCTAGGCGAATCGGGCAATGAGCCCATAGCTCTTTACATAGTAATCTTAAAATAGACAATGGAAATTGATTTTGGAATTCCTGTTGGAAATTTCATTACAATTTTACAGGGAACAAAATGAGTCCTCTTTTCTATTTAGACACGGGAAGGATACAAGCAAATAAATACAGTCAATAAGCAAACATTTCTAGCAAATTCATAGATATTCGTTCAGCAACTACTGATAAATGTTGTATTGAGATTCTAAGAAGGTACCGAAGATACGCTTCGTGGGAAAATATTTCAGGCAACCTTTTACGACAGCATCTTTTGATGTTTCTGGCTCTTGGTTTTAGTTCAACTTTTGGCATATTATATTCTGAATCAGTATTCCGGGACAATTGATGATGCGGAAATCGAGATTATGAAATTGATAATGAAATAAAAATTTGAAATTATAATGGATCGAATTTCCTTTGAGCTTTTCGGAATATTAATTTGTTAATTTTGAAGTACACGCGAAAAATATGCATGAAGTATGTGTTTCCTCTCATTCATCAATAATTCTCTGAAAATGCTTCGCATTTGAAAAACCAGTAATAGTGATGCCAGCATTTTACCATCCATCGTCTGTTTGTCTTCTCATCTGAGAACAGATTTTGAAAACTATAATGGGTCTCAAATCTTTTTGATAAATTATTCGAATTAATTTCTCATATGAGCATGCAGTACAGCCTATACTTGAGCATTTCCTGAACTGATATAAGGTCAGATCATGAATTAAAAATTGGCGAATGCAGACCATTTTTCAAACATTCTCTATCAGACATGAACTATTTAACGAATTTCATATCCATGAGTTGTTTTCAACAATATATATATATATATATATATTTGCATGGAAAAAAGTTCAGTCTAGCAAAATATTGCAACACATAATAAATGGCTGGAATTAAGAACAATTTATCATTAATCATTTTTATTAATCATTTTTAATAAAAATGATTAATAAAATCATTAATAAATCATAAATTATGATTTATTAATCAATGATTAATAAATCATAAATTATTAATCATTTATTTTACATTAATCATTTTTATTCTATCAATACAATTTCAATTTTAATGAAGATAAAATTACTTGAAAATTATTAATACGAGTACTATGTGCATAAAAAAGATATTTTAAATTGAAAATATTCTGAAAATTTGTATCAATAAATAAATTTAATTTTTTAATGTATTCAACAGTCAAACTGTTAAATTCAGTTTTTCTTTGAGAGATGAAATGCTTCTGGTTAATTGGATTCAAATTCTTAAGACTTTCATTCGCTTAGTAATCAAATCAATCAGTACATATCCTAAAGCTTCATTTAATTGAGGTACGTAAAGTGTGAGAAGATCTGCAATAGATTTTCGACTTGTGTGCTACATGGGAGTAGAATGAACTTCCCTCATTTGTAGAACTGCTGATATACAGGTGGTTATCAAAATAATGGAAACACTTTAGATTTGTTAAGAATCCTTTATTAGTATGGTGTAGGACCGCCTTTGGCATGTAATAAAACTTGGAATCGCCAAGAAATCGATTCATATAAGTGTTGAATAGTGTTTAGAGGAACATTGTACCATTCTTCTTGGAGATACTGAGAAAGTTCTGGGAGAGATGACGGTAGAGGATATCGATTCCGTATTGAACGCTCTAAAATAGACCATAACGGTTCAATTATAGCGAGGTCGGGTGACTCTGCGGGACAAAGCAGATATTTAACTTCATCCTTGTATTCATCAAACCATAATTGGACAAGTCTTGCTACATGGATAGGTGCATTATCATCCTGGAAAATTCTATCTCTTGCAGGAAACAAAGTTTGCATCCTAGGATGGACCTGGTCAGCTAAAAGTTCTCTATATTTCGTCCCAATGATCCTTCCTTTCAGGGTTACGATTGATCCAGCAGAAAACCACGACATGGCTGCCCATATCATGGCAGATCCACCTCCATGCTTGACAGTTGGAAGGAGAAAATCACGATCGTACGCTTGTGCAAGTGTCCTCTAAACGTGCAGACTTCCTTTTGTAGAGAAAAGTGTGAAATACGATTCCTCAGACCATATTACTTTCTTCCACTTATCAATCGACCAGGTTTAGTGCTTGTGACACCACTGTAGAACGACGTTTACCATTAGCATCTGTGACAAGTGGCTTGGGGAATTACTGCTCTGCCATAAATTTTCTGTTTATGAAGGTGCCTTCTAACTGTAATCACTGACACTGGAGAATCCAGATGGGTATTGAACTTTGAGGTGACTTTTGCTGCAGTTGTTCGCTTTTTAGACATTACAATCAGCTTCAATACCCGTCGGTCTCTTTCACTGAGCTTCTCTTTCCGCCCTCTATTTTGCTTTGCCGAGTTTGTCTTGCCGTGCTGTGTGTATGCTCTCATGACTTTAGACACCGTACCTCTAGAAACGCCTAAAAGTTGGGATGTTTCGGTCGCACTTGCTCCAGCTAGACGGGCTCCTACAATTTGGCCTCTTTATAAATCTGAGAGGTGCGACATTTTATGCTTTTGAAAAAAATCCAGGAATTACAGAACTGCAATAAATTTAACGCATACTACCAGAATATATAAATTGCTATTTATAAAAAAACCGGGGGGCAATTATTATATTTCAATGCTTACGCAGCGCATTCAAAAATGTCATTGTTATTCACAAGTGTTTCCATTATTTTGATAACTACCTGTAGGTTCATGAAATTTGAGTCCTAGCGTTGCATTTTCGAAGTGAACTTAAGCTTCAATTCCAAAATTAATCTTGTTATGGGACGTGTAATCATTCTTGCACAGGAGGATTCTTAACTCGCTTTGTGGGCTTAACGGAATCATGTTTTTGAAGAGTTGTATGGGTGACGTATGAAACACTAGAATAGAAGAAATGAAATCTGAATTTCTTGGAAAAATCGTTTTTCTCTTCTAATGCATAAAATAATTATATCCTTTTCTCGTCTAGAAATTGAGTGTATAGTTATATGCTAAAAGATTCCTAATTAAAAAAATATTTTTCTCTTAGATTTAAGATGACGAGAGTATTTACTGTCTAACCTCGCCAAATGAATCCCTTTTTTTTGTTTACATGTGTGGCATCATTTGCAAGATTTTTGTTTAATAATATGAATAGCATTTTCTAAGCAGTTCGCATATTTCTTTTGTTGTCATATAAAAATGATATAAATTAGGAAATGATGAAATATTCAAATACTAATGTGAGATTTTTCTAAGAAATTTGATTTATTATAAAAGCATAATAATTCGCCTGAAGCTTTTTTCATTGTTGCAAAGAATTTTTTCATCAAGTCAATATTTTTATAGAAAAAATATTAGCGAATATATATCAAAATTCTATCGATTAATTTCTTATATTCCAACTTTAATGATCGTCGGAAAAGTTTTTATTTTCGCAAAGCGTTTTAAGAAAATTTTATATGTTTCTACTACAATATTAAGATTGCAGTTAGTTGACGATCATTTAGCTTTAAATAAAATAATGAAATTCTTTTACATTATTTATTAAAAATCTAGAATGGATTTTATAAATTAATTTTAAATAAAATCTCTAGTAATATCTCATTGGCTCACAATGTACTTGCAAAGTACATTTAAGTTTATATGTAAATTTTATAGACGAAAATATCAGTGATGCAATGTCAGAATTAATTGCGAAAAGATTATTAATACTTCCCAAAGAAACTTTATTAGCATAAACCAACTTAAATTAACCAAAGTTTATACATACATAAGCTTATGTTTCGTGAAACAAGCTAAAAATTTATATTAAAGGTTTCTTGGAAGAAAATATCAAAAATACTTGGGCATTTTTTTTTCCAGAATTTCAATAGACTGTTCATAAGATAAAAGATCGCAATTTTTTATTCTACAGGAGATTTGCTGTTTCAAGTTTGCTATAGGATTGTATAAATGGACACTATCTTTAAATAATTATTTAAGGGGATATATTTTCATAAAATGCTATTAAAAACTTTTTTGATCATTTGGACATGATTGGTGTATACAAGTGCATTAACCCTTTTTTGAATGATGATAGAAATTTCCATCATAACATATAATGAACAAAAAATTGTACTCAAAACTTGTGTACTGTAAATTGATTGTTGCTCTCCACTTTTTTCATGACTATTGGATAATAAGGTAAGTAGCTGTAAAAAAAAAAAGAATCAAATGTCATAATTATTATAGCGTGGTTTGAACTTGTCATTTCGCTGTTTGTTGTGGTTGGAAGAAACGTGCGATTTCTTGAATATTTTTTATAATTAATTTGAGAATTTTTTTACTAATACAAACGGTAATGAGTGGAGAAATTTAGAAGAGGGGGACTTTGAAGATTTTGTACTGAGCTTAACATGTAAATTTCCATGATGATGGGTATTTCCATCATACTAGTTTTTTTTAATTATTTTATATTATATATATATATATATATACTAGAATTTTTAAAACATTTTTTCTTTAATCTAGAATATAAATTATATCACCCTGATTTATATCACAAAAAAGAAAGAAAGAAAAAATCATACAAAGGAGAGTTAAATATATATTGTTTAAAAATGTTCATAGAAGTATTCGATTTAAAAGCATTCAATTCATTCTTCAGGTTCCATGGAATAGAAAATAACGCTATACGAATTCAGATTCGGAAAGGAAACATTCTTCAATTCTTATTTTGCCATTTTTTTCAAAAAGCCGAAAGGTAGTTCAATTATTTGCTGTATCAAGGCTGCTACATTTAAATTTCCATTAAAATTTCAGCCTCATTATGGCAAGAGTCTTCTTCTCGTAATTCGTAAGGAGAGCCTTGTTCTTATCCCCGTCCATCCAATTAGTAAAGCAACATTGACCCTTATCTCTTAATACATAAAATGAGACACAATTCGGTGACCCATCGGTTTGATAACATCTACATTAATTAGAGATTTCGAGGCTTATCAGGTCCTCTATATATATGGAAAAAGGAATTTATTTTATGAATGGAAGTGTATTTCCCCCTTTCTTTGAATAAGAACAATGAAAATTGTCTTCGTGGTAAAATAAAATAAAGAACTAGCAGAACTTTCAAAAAATTCTTATTTATAAAATGATTTATTAAAAAAATTAATGATGAATTTTATCTAAGAAATCAAAATTGCTTATTATTATGATGTATTTTCAGGGTACTGAAAAAAGCAGGGTATCTGGGATTTAACGTATACTAATGTATATAAATAATTCTATTTTCATTTACAATACTTTCTAAACTTTTATTTGACGCTCTATGATCAAATATTTCTAATCATTAAAAAAAGAGAAAGAAATTAAATTAATTTCCAAACAGTTTTCAAACATTTGATTTAATTATTAAATTGATTTTGTTTGAACAATTTAATTCGAACATTTAATTTTAATCATGAGGGTGGTTCAAAAAAGTAAGGTGACAAAATCCTCTGAAAGAAACGATTTATTCACGGAATCTAAGGGATTGACAAGAGTAAAAAAGTGCTGGTACATATTACTTTTCTATTTAGACACCGTGGTTATTGAAGTATTGTGCCATTGGCAAAACAATCTATTAAAACAAGTATGGAAGAAATCAGGGACGCGGTGCTAGATAACGACGATATTTCGAACTTCAGTATCGGTTCAAAAACAGCGATTATATACTTCTTCAGTGGTCTGAACGGAGAAAAATCACTTGGTGAGAGACACGAGCTGTAGGGAGGGTGTTCTAATACACTCCGTCGATAACGCTGTAACAAATTACATGTAACCTAGGCTATGTGTTTTATGTATTTCGTACAATAACACGGGACACCTTTCGATACCAGTCCCGGACGTTTCCTGAGGATTGCTTATTACACAACTCACCTCAATTGCAACCGTATCCGTCAACGCCGCTGATGTCTAAAAGAAATTTCGGAACGCTATTACACAACTAGCCTTATTTACTTGTGGCGTTTGAATGCCTAGATAGTCTATTCTCTTTAGATATAGAATTTTATTCTTGCGGGGAATTTGCGCACAGGTGAGAGCTTTTGTTGTCAGACTTTTTGAACAACCTACATATTTTTTATTTTTTAGCTTTTAATTTATAATTCATTGCTACAAATCTTATGCTTTTTTTGAAGTAAAATATTTATATAATAAATGATAAATATGTTTTGAAAATAATAGAGCAGTCTGTTAATATAAAAGTACATATTCAAAAATTTAACATATAAAAAAAAGGGAGATAAAAATTCCATTTTAACAAACATAATACAAGTAAAATTAAATAATTGTTTATTAATCAGATAAACTTTCTGTATGATAAAAAGTAACGTGCCATTACTTCACAAATTATCTAACATTTTATTTACCAACTTACCATACTTTTTTGGAGGGGAAGGGGTACTTCGAGCCAGAGAATGGGAAGTTTCTTTATAAATAAGGAATTTTCGGCGGCATTTTAATGATGTTCGTAAAAATTTACGGACCTACTGAGGATGAGAGGACGCATCTCCTCTCGTGACCTCTAGATGAGGAATTCTCATAATGGAACCTCAATGCAATGTTTCTATTCGTGGTCGGTCTGGCCACTCAATTCTTCATGACTAGTTGAGATCTTCTTTATGGTTACCAACGTCTCAATTAACAATAGTGAGAATCCCCCCTCCTTCATATAGAAATTGCAATCGTCAAAAAATGAATATCCACGTTTTAGACTTTTAAGAGTCTGAAAACTCATTTTGGGTTTAGTTTAGATACATTAACATCCCGTTTTAAGGCAATACTAGGGCTATTTTGGGACGGACCTCGTAATTGTGAATCGTGGTCAGATGACAAGGACGACAGCTGAGCTGGCACCCGCTCTCCAAACTTCCACACCACACCAGAGGGAGGACGTTTCGCCCCGATGGATTTAACGTACACCAGACCGCTTACACGACAGTACTTCGGTGGAATCGGTCTTGAGTCTCCCGTTCCGAAGCCGAGACCTTACTACCGCAGCTCCATCTCATCTTGGAAATTATGCATGCCTGTTGGTGAACATAACTCAAAAACGGTATGTCCTGAATAATTATAATTCAATATGGAATTTTAATTCTAAAACTATAATATTTTGGAAGAAATGAGTTAAAGAGAAGTCCATTTGCTAATCCTTATGCATGTTAACACGATAGTCAAGAAACGCAATTAATCACAGTACAGTAAATACATTTGGTTCACGGTTTTATCAATAGAATTGTGGTTCCTCATTAAATTTTGTAATTAAAAACAAACTACAAAGCATTGATTGTCAATCGATATAAGAGAGAGTAAACACGAGAACTCAGAAATACAATTAGCTAGATAGATAATGAAGAACGTATGAATTTGAAGAACACGTGAATAAGTACATGATATGAATTGTATATCTCGGAGGTAGAAACTTTCTTAATTATGCATACCTTTCAGAAATAATTATCAACATTGGAAAAGGATCATATAAAATAATAATCGGATATGCTTACCATTCCATTTTCCCAATATGGTGCGAAGAGAATGGAATATTTCGGTTGAATGACTGGGTTCAAAATTTCCTGTTGAATGATTAGGTTCAAAATTTCCTGTTGAATGATTAGGTTCAAAATTTTAAGCAAAGCTAAAATTTTTGTGCCAAGCTCGCTTTCCAAATAATATGTGTGTAGCATTTTTAGAGTTGTCACTCTCACATAAGATCAAAATGTCAGACTAACAGACAATCAATCTATTAACGGAGTTGGTCGAAAAGTTAAAAACGATTTGAGTAATTCCAATGATAAAACAATCTGCAAATTTTTTCTCATTTAGAGTTTTGTGTTTCTGAGTTTTCGTGTTCAAATGTGCACAGTCGAATAGACAGAATAATAGACTTCCCCTTGAGACTTTTCGTCCAAGATCTAATAATTTTATCTTAAAGTTTCCTGAAGAGCTTAATTTTTAAAAAAAAATGTCATTTGGTGTTTGTAAAATAAAATGTTTGCAACTTTTAAATTCCTAATACGTTTTTTTAAGCTTTTAGTATTGAATTAATTCAATTTTAAAAGTCTCAATGTGTTTTTTAATGTTTTTAACATTGATTGAATTCGACCTTTGGATTACTAATGCGTTTTTAATGTATTTAAGATTGAATATATTCAGAGTTTAAATTTCGAACATATATTTCAGTGGTTTTAGGGTTCGGAGTTTGCAACTTCTTAATTCTTAGTGTTTTTTTTTTATTGATTGTATACACAAATAAAATACCTAATGCATTTATTTTTGTTGTATATGATGTTCATTTTGTAAAACAATCTGTAACTAGAGTTTTTTCTGCAGTGTGTATTTTATTTTTAAATAAATAAATATCAAACTTCATTTTGCTAGATCATTCCGTTTTCAGGTTATCATTTTTACAGATGACAGACTCACATTAAACCACACAGAGTTTCTTCTTTTTTTTGGGGGGGGGGATAGGGAGATCTAAAATGTGAATATACATAATAACCATTCGTAATAATCACACTACCTTCTTTCTGTATATTTGATAGTAAACAATCGGGTGAAAAATTACATCTGTGTTTAGCATAACTATCTCAAGCTGCAAATTTTCCTCAGTAAGCCACAGCCATATTATTCATTCCATATTTCTTTGAGTATCAAGATCTAGAACACAGTCTCAAAAGTAGTTACGAAAATCCCTTTCTTGCTTATCTTTGTTTTAGTTATTTCGATATTACTGAATATTTGCCTTCTCTGAAGCTTTAGAAAAGAAACCTAATGGCTTACTCTCAGTTTTTATTTATTTATTCACATTCTAATTCTTTTATTTAAAATAATAAGTTCACGATAGCATTAAAGAATCAATGCCAGACAGTACATATATAAAGCTTGTTTTCTAACATCTAGTAATTTTTGCTGTTTTATGGAAAGAAAATTCACGAGCTTGGTGCTCTAAGTACTTTCTTTTTTTAATATTTATCCCTAGCCATGCTTATTATCTGTATGCACACTTTGCATTCTTTTCACAGCACCTCTAAATGCATTCTTCAAAATGGCAGACTCGTACTTTTTGCTTGAAACACAAAGCGATAAGCTTTCCCTTTGAAAGGAACAACGCATGCAGTTTGTATAAACTCGTTCGTTTTTTTAGAGGCTTTTGCTAATTTAAGAATTTTTTTCCTTATCTTTTAAATTTTTTATCTTTATTTTTTACTTACTTTGGCGCTTTTCTCTTTTCAGGGCTTTCTGGCTTGATGCCATTAAATGTTTCGGAAAATTTGTCTAAAAGTATGAAGAAAAACTTGGTTTCGATTTGTAGAAGTCAAAAGCATCCATTAGTCTAAACAACGATATATTTCAATATTTTTCTAAAGTTTTTTTTTTTTTTTTTATTTAAATGCGTTTCTTTCAAATCCTACTTCTGAAATTTCTGAATATTCTGCTTTTAATATTTCACTCGCTTGACTACGTATTATTTTGACCATCAACTATTTAGTATATGCTTATATGAATTGCTTATTATTGTTATTGTTTTCTTTAAGCATTACAGCTTATATTTCAAACATGTTACTTTTGCAACTTTGTTTTACTTAAAAATACACGATTGAAATAAAATGTCTCGTGTTTTTAAGAAAACTTGTATTAACAGTGCACAAAGACTTTTTCTGTTTTATCTCTTACGATTTTTACATATTGTGGTTGATAATAACAATTTTTGATATTATGGCTGATAATAACAAATAATTTGTAAAATTTTAGAATTATCTGTTTATGCATAAATACTTCTAGTTCTTTTCTTGACACATTTGTATGAAATGTTTGAAAAAGGAAAAAAATTACGCTGGAATGATAAAACTCCAACTCGTTTCGAAGTTGCGTAGAACAATTTGAATAACTGGTCACCTCGCATCTTAAATTTGGAATTTGCGTCGATTTTAAAATAGAACCCATACGATATGTTTCAAGGAACTTGTTTACTTTTCGATGATTTAGTGCAGTAGTTTTCCAATGGTGGTTCACAAGTGCGTGGGAAGTGATTCGCGGACCACATAAAAAAGCCCATACTAGACAATGCCTGAAATTAGTAACATAAAAGTGCCTCTAAATATACTTTTTAGCAACCTAACTTTCAAAAATTTTCTGGGAGAGAAATTCTTAGACAATCCCTTTGTCTGGGGGTATTCCATATTCTTTCTGTAATCAGAAGTTGGTCCGCACATGGTTCATTTTCTGGCTTAGTGATCCGCAGACTTCTACGAGTTGAGAACCACTGATTTAATCCAATGATGATGATGTCGTGCCCGCGTTGCCACGGAAAGGGGGTGCAGTAGCTTCTGAGGGTAAAGACCCCTGAGCACCCGAGGGCAGAAGTCTGACTTCTAGCTCATATGAAGATGACACACACACATTCGCTTGCACAACCCCTTTTTACAGGGAGGCACATTCACACACCTCACAGATAGAACACAGATGAAGAACAACCATGCCCAAACCGGGATTCGAACCCGGGACGCTCAGATCACGGGGAAGATGCGCTACCCCTATGCCAGGACCCCGGCATTTAATCCGATCAACACGTACTATTTTGAAGCTACGGGAGGGCTGCTTTGGGACTGACCTCGTTATATCAAGAAATATCCGTGAGATGACGTCATCTCAGGAAGTATTCCGCTCTTTAAACCCCCATGCCATTCCAAAAATCCACGACAACAGATCTAAAAAGCACCAGATTCACATACAAGGTGGAGTGGAAGCAGGATTTGAAAGTGAGATCTTTCCACTAGAGATCCGGAGCCCATGTCTCGATGAGCCATGATTGGAGAAAAAACAAAGATCTAGTCACATCTCTTAATATGCCACCTGAGAACCTTCCACTTCTCATTCTGGTACTTGAGGTAGAGACATAGACTAAATTGCGCAATTAGAAGAGGGAAAGCTAAAATAACATTTTTGGTGTTTGTAATAAAGTTTTCTTTTCAAACAAGATAATTGAACAAATGATTTTCAAATGTAGTTTAGAAATCTACCTTATTAATTTTGCTTAGATAAGTAAACGTTATTAATTTAATTTAGATCAGTAAGATCAAGAGCATCAAGTACTACTTGGGGGAGGATCTCGTAAATGACTATTTAGTTTTTGTAGTTTATGCTTTCTTTAAGCCATTTTGTCTTTGATTACAGCTTAATTGCCATATCTCTTCTTTATAATTGTTTGATGACCAGGATGGACTCTCAGCTTGCACGTCGATTTTCAAAATTCCACGCCCTATTAATGGGAGTGCTTTTCATCTAGAGAGGCAGATTTAACTTGCCCGAGATCGTATACGGCAATCCTCCGACTTCCTAAGCTAAGACTGTACCAGCTGGCTATTAAGAGTTTAAACCTATTTCATTGATATAATAAAAGTCTGGGCACGTTTCATACGCACAAATTCTTACGAGTTAAAGAAATTTGATGAAATACAAAAAAGGCGTTGAATAATTCAAGTTACAAGTATCATTTTAATAGAAGATAAAAAATGTGCCCCAAACCCTACCTAATTACTATAATGAAAGTCTGTGCACGTTTTACACTCACACGCACCTACTAGGAAAAGCATTTTAATGAAATATGTATCCAAATAACAGGCGTCATTGCTTAATATTTTATTAAAGAGAGCGAAAACAGCGGCTCAAACCTGACTCATTGCTATTACAAAAACTTGAGCATGTTTTACATGTACCTATGCATAAGAGTTAAAGAATTTCAAATAAATGCGTAACCAAAAAAGCGTCGCACAAGTTCGAACGACAAATGTCATAGCTTGGCATATTATTAGAAGAGAAAAAAGTCCCTCCCTAGCTGTCAAATATTATTTGAAAGACTCGTAAGAAGATCAAGAAAAAACTATTTGGAACTACCATCATTTATTTCTTTTCCAGAAAAAAAGGAAAAGGGTAATAAAATCCAAAGGATTAAGTGGATTCCTGAAGTAAGGAACAATTCAAACTATAAAACGGGGATAAGTCTGTTCGGAAGACGTTTTTATTGCTTCAGAAGATAAACAGTGGGATTTGTGGAAAGGTTAAGAAAATGCCTTTGCAACCCGCGAAATGATGTGCGAGATGGAAAAAGAATCTCATTTATGTTTTGCTATTTCTCCTTTATTGAATTTTTACCGAGATGGAGCTCGAGATCAAAGGGTTCTGGGCGAATCCCCGATTTGCAGATTACCTATCAACAGAACGAGAAATGTCGTTGATAGGACATTTTGAATAATACATGCATCAAGCTGGATAAAATCTCTTATTGGAATTTTTTTACATTAATATCCGCTTTGAATTTTCTGCAGGAAAATAATCTCACCCCCGAAAGAAAAAACAATTCCCAGAATTTGGTTAAAAATTGAACTATAGAAAATGGATTTTTTTCAAGTAATTTATTTTTCTTTTGTTCAAGAGTATGTTTTAAAGTTTGTACCACCTTTTCATTTTCTTTAGTAAATAAAAATGGCAAAATGGGAAGGACCAAAATTTAAGATTTTGTATGAGGGAATTGAAGACTTGCATGTGTTATGGGGATATGAATTATTATCTGTATTATTTAGTGGTAAGATGCTTGCCTATGATAAAAATTCTAGGTCTGATTTATTTTTTGATACTACTTCACAATTGCGTGGATCTGGTGTTGGAATTTCCTCTTTTAATACTTTCTCGTATACGAGATACAAGATAGAATATTTTGACTTTAACTATTTCCTCTATCTTTATTTTGATGATTTCATGTTTTCAAAAGACCTACTTCCGAGAAAATCATCTTTTGAATTATCTGTCAGCCGGTCTTTACGATGAAATGGTTAAATTTAGAACGAGCTAAACGGCTGAATTTCGGCATCTGGTCTTTACACCAAAATAGGTATTTGACAAATTTTTTTTGCAATTTTTTTTTTAAAGTGATGCCTGGGTATCTGTCACCTGCATACATGTGGATATGAAAACTCAAAAGTACACTGAAGTAAATGGATGGAATTTGGTATATGATTTTATAATCAAAATTGCAGAATTGCATCAATTTTTGTATATATACGGCAAAAGGATCATCGCCTATAAGTTTGTCTAACCGAGAATATTGTACGCAATAAATCAAAAACGTAGCTAAGTAAATGAAATTAAGTATTTCATCTTGATATTAAAATCGTGAAACACATTAAAATTTTATATCTACGGCAATATTTTCAGCTCTATTCATAAAATACTAAAGCTCCAAATGTATACACTATACTCTTTTCTCTATGGCGAAATGGGCACAAATCATACCATACTGTGGAATTGCATTATTAAGTCGAGTTTTCTAAAAATGTGCTTATTCAAGTAGCATTACTACTATATAATTTGCACTCAAGAGTCTAAATTATTTTATTAAGCTTTTGTAAAATGAAACAAAAATTGTTTATAATATTTATTAAACTAGAAATAAAAATGCTTTAGTTTTATGGATTAATTTAATTAATTGCACAATTATTGCTCAGCAGTTTATTTATTACATATAATTAATATAGCACAGTTTTTCTCTAAAATTTGTAAATAAATTTCATAAAAATGTTTTAAAAATATTTTTTATTAATATATTATAAAGTCGAAATTTTGAGTTTTAGTAATTATTTATTCATTCATTAATTCATTCATGCTTTATTTTTTTATCATTTGTTTATTTATTTTTTACTTTTTAATCTTCAATTTATTATAAATAAATTAAATATACGTATGTTATGAATTTGCATGTATTATGAAATCTTGAAAAAAAAATATTTTCAGTTTTACTGTGAGGTGACGCCAATACCATGGTAGCAAAATGTAATTAAATTTATAGATTTTAACTAATAATTAAGTTCCAAAAATATTCAAATAATGAATTGTTTTTGATATAAAGTTATACAAAAACTCAAATTTCTAGTACATCAGGTAGTATGCGAACTCTGATTATTGAATTTCATGTTTACAAACATGAAACAAATCAAATTAAATAAAAGTACATAAAATTATTTTTATACTTATGAAAGAGAGAATTTCATCACTTGATCAAGGTTAAAATTTAAGAAATCTGTATACTTTCAGAACGGGGAATAAATCTGAATCATTAAAAGTTATGATACCCATATAAATATTTCAAAAGTGTAAAAAATTTTAGTGCAAGCATATTTGTAATATTCAGGGTACAATAAATGTACCGACTAGCTTGTACTGTTTGGAATGTGCTCCATGACTGATTACGGCAATTTTTGAGCTATGAATATAATCAATAGATTTACTTCATATATAAGAACTTTACTATCATTTAATAAACTTTATTCGGAATAAGGAAAGAAAGTTAGCAAGAATCATTATTGCTTAAAAGAGAATAACTATGACCGTATTTCCATAATCCGTGCTCCCATATTTGTATCTTCAAGGTATTCAAATTAGCATTTGTTTAACCAAAATATCCATCATCAGTTTCCCTCTCCTTGAAATATAATAACTTCATTTTTAATTCAAATTTCTCAGTCACCGTTTAGTTTTGAAGTTTATTTTTTTCTTAAAAGCTAGTAATTTGTAAAATTCCAAATTATTCGAAGTAGATGGTATAAAAACTATGAAAAAATACTCACTATTATACAGAAAAGCTAGCTTGAAATGGGCTGGCAGCAGGCTATTATAATTTCATATGTATATTTATACGCTTATACGGACAAAACTAAACTTATGAATATTTATAAAAAGATATAACCAAAGCATGAACCTATTACATTTTCACCAGTCTATTAATATTTAAGCGAAAAATTCTGACGAACTGCTCAGTTCGGAATACATTTGGTCAGTCATTTATTTCTAGTTCCCGTAGCAAAAAAGTCCCATAAACAAAATGTACTGAATACATGATTTAATTTGAATCTAGAGCATTAAATTGATATAAAGGGATTTAATTTATCAAAGGTAAATTTGGATAAGTATCACAGTTTTAAATTTTATAAAATAAACACATTTAGTTTGACAGTATCTAAAGTACGTTTATTGGTACATTATAAAGTGAAAATTACTTATTTATATTAATAATTTTCAACTTTTTGCTTTTTCATTTATAATTCATTATAATAAATAATACAGAATAATAAAAGTTCTCAACAATATGCAAATGTGCCAAATTTCAAAGCTCTAGAACATTCGGAAGCGTATAAGAAATCGAATACAAAGTTCCATCTTTATTTACATACATGAAATAAGTTAAATCAAAATGCATCAAAACTTTACAAAATAGCTTACTGAAATATAGACAAAATAGTTTTCGTCATTAGAGAATAATTTATTGAAATTTCATATCAGCTAACTAATCAAAGAAATCAGTTTCATTACTGATGCATCTTTTGCCCTTGATTTTGAATGTATGAGTCTCTCTAGAAATTAGCATATGATTCTTTAAGTGTGAAGTGAAGATGTTTAAAGTGAACATTTTAAAACAGTGTAACTCAAATGGTGTTTTTTTGCATTCGGTACGTTTTCTTCATCTTTTATTACAATCTATTATATTATATACAGGATGTCCCAAAAAAGAGGAACAAGCAATTTTCTTAACTATTGCAATTAGACAAATTCTTTCAGTTTCAAAGTTTCATCAAATATTTTACCCAAATATATAAAAATACTTTGACTTCTTTAGAGGTGGACGGTAAAAAGTTGCATTCTTTTAATAATACTTGTACAAATGCTATCGAATTCATCATATCTGACAAGGATTGACTTTTTATATTCGTCGGCAGAGCTACAGAGCATGCAGTGACAAAGCAAATTCAACCTCTACGTTCAGACTTAATGTGAATCAAAATAAATTGGATATACCTTTTAGCATACTACAATAGTATAAAACGAACCAAATAAAGAAGTTCTAAAAGTAGAAATATATAACACATTTATAGAAAATTGTCATTGACGATGAAACACGAACTATGTTCGCTTACATGACTTCTCTTCGATGAAATCGGGTTTGAAGCTTGGAGCATTCCGGCCCCTTCTGGAAGCCGAGGCTTTCCAGAATGCAGTTGAAGCAATCCATTAAATTTTCTGTTCTGTTAGATATTATACTTCTAATATTTGCATTACTAAAAAATAAAAATATTTTTTTTTCTGTACGGTTTAAATTGGTGGTTTGTTATTTATAATTTTAAAATAAAACTATTAATAATTTTTATAATTTTTTTTTCAAGAAACAAATGGCTGTTCTGAATGGTCATGAATTATTTAATATTCCATGAAATAGGATTTCAAATTTGTGAAATAATGTAAGGAATTACAGAGAGCATAAAATGTTCACAGCAAAAGTTATTGCTAATGTTTCCAATCAATAAATCTTTGATATAATATGATTAACCCCTTCGCATGCAATGACGTATCTGATACGTGTATCGAATTATTGAATTTTGCAGTTACGAGTCTGCAACCAAGCGACAGAATTAAGTATTTTAATAATGTAAAAATCACTTAGAATCACTTCAATATTTCAAATGCTTCTTATATTATTATAAAAATCAAAATAACGACACATGTCGAAAATAGGATGTATCATCTAATTCAGAAATAGATTCGTATGTCTAGGGGTTGTAGGAACATTAGAAAAAATATCGTATTCAACAGTTACCCAAAAATATTTGTTCATCTAAAGAGCTTCAGAAAAAAAAATGAATAATTTAAAATGAGATTTAAAAAATTTAAAGCGATCGATATTTTTTAATAATGATTGAGCTAACCTTAAAAACTAAGATTCCATATGAAAAAAAAGCGCTTATTTTTTCCTACGTAATAGTAAAAATATGGTTATAAAAATACAATAAATTTAATTACAGAAAACAATATTTATTTAAGGATAAAATTATAGAAATCATGAAAATGTTTAAATAAATTATTAAAAATTCGCTTGTTTCAATGTTTTTTTCTGAATGTTAAGAGGGGATTAATACTTTTTTTACACTTTTTTTAAAGGGAGAAATTTTACATTTTCAGGAAATTTAACAGAAAAACTTATTTTGTGTGAAAAAGTCTCTTTGTAAATTATTTTAACTGCATTATGACTAACTATTCGAAAATCTGAACTCATGATTAAATGCATAAATTAAAAGTAAGTTTATAATTAGAAACACCTGTTCGCGACATCCAGGAACTTTTGAAAAAAGAAAATTATTAGTTTAATAGTAATTATTTCTTGAGAGAAATGTTTATAATAAGAAAAGTATTTCTGGCTCTCATATTTATTTTTTTTTCTTTAACTTTACTATGGATAGTGATTAAGAGGTACAAAAATTTCAATTTTCGATTTTTCAATTAATTTGAGCAATTTAATGATCGAATAACTATTAAATTAATAATTAATGAAAAATAAATTAATGCATATTTAATTATAAATTACACTTGCTTACTAACTTCATTAAAATTATTAATACATTCGTATTTTAAAATAGGAAATTTTATAATAATCTAGTATACGATCTATACACTAAATTCGTAGATTTCTATCAATTTTTGAACAAAATCCATTCAGAGGAAATATGTTCAGATGTCCGAATATAAGCTAACGTGACAGCTATAAAACGAAGAGAGCTAGATGGATGTAATTGAGCATACATACTTAACATCTATATTGTGGAAAACTGTCAAATTTTGAGCAAAATCCCTCAAAGGGTTGATCGTCTGTCGGTTTGTACTTTCAGAAGCATGGAAATTCGATAACTCAAAAATGCAATGATGTAAATATATCAAATTTGGTATGTGATTTTTACCGCTGCAATTGCAGCTCTGTGCCAAATTTTGGTTTCATTCGGTTGGGAAAGACGCATCTAAAACACGAATTTTATTTTTGGATGCTATTAACCACATATCAGAAATCAGTCATCAAAACAACTCGCCAAGAATCATAGGATTGAGTCAATAAAAATGCTAAATTCACGCCAAAGGTTGATATTTCTTAACTATTGTACTCCAATGCCATGTAAAGCCTTCTTTGAGATAATATCTTTATTTGAAACTTCTTGTGTACAGCCGATCACCCCGCTACCGCTGAACGAAGCCGTATTTATTGACAGGATCTTTATTAGAGGCTGTCAGAGGAAGTTTTGAGGGATCCCTCCTGCTTGCATAAAATAGAATTTAATGAATAATTTACTATCTATTAATTTTCGTACAGAAAATTATTAATTTAGGAATGTCAGTTCATAAATGAAATTAATTTTAATTTGTTTCATGCATGCTAAAAAAGACACTATTTTTCACAGTGGAAACAAAAAAAAAAAAAAAACGCGATCAGTTATAGAAAAAGAAAAAAAACTTTTATGTATTAATAAAACAGATGTATTAAAATTTATTTTACAGAAAAAAATGCGTTCATAAGTATGATCAGCGAAAAAAAACCCCTTCATTTTGATTTATTCAGGAAGAGGTTATTTGTTCTATGTTTAGTCAGATTAACCTCCCGTTTTGAAGTCCCGAAAAGATCGTACTTTTGAATCATAATTAGATAAAGAAGACGACATTCAATAAGGTAATATATTTCCGCATCACTTCAGAGAACGTTTGATCCTTGACGAATTTAACATGCAAGGTTCGTGCACAATTCGTCAAAAAAAAGTATCCGCCTACTTATTGCTCGCAATCTGCGTCCTTCCTTTTGAATTATTCAAGAAAGGTTTTAAAATAGGAAATAGCGTATACTTAAAATAGTATTCATCAAATAACGTATTTTGTACTATGCCTTTAAATTTATATAAATTTTATTTACATGAGACACCATAATCATGTTTATTTTCGTATCAACTTCACATTTTGCATTGGTAACTGTCCTTTTTCTTCTTTTAAACAATTTATTACTATGAGAACCCTCTGAATATGACATTTTAGGTAATTTGATACAAAATAATCTGAGATATACAAGAAAAAAAAGGGGGGAGGGGGTCTAAATATCCGCAACTTTAGAAAAAAAAATTCTTATAATTCTTTTCCTTTACATCTCATTAGCAATTTTGATCATTTGTCACCGAGCATTTTAGCAAAGAAAAAAAAAAAGAAAAAGAAACCGAAAGATATATTCCAAAACATTTTCCGAAATATGAACTCAACATTACATTATCTTCATACTTATTTATCGAAAGAGAAACGAGAAGATATTCAATATCAACAAAAGCTTTTTATACCTTTTAATTTAATCTTAAGTGAATGGATATCCTCATTAATAGTTCGGCTTTTTTTTATTCCCAATAATAGCTTTACGAATATTATATTAGCTTTATGAAGACAGCATGATTCCATATTCCAATACAGCGTTCTTTATACGTTATTTAGATTAAACCAGCGGGAGAAGTTTCTCCGACATTTTCTCATATATTCTCTAATGTACTTGTGTATTATTAGCTGCATGACACTGATGAACAAAAGATCTATTGAAAGGTAATTTTTTGTTGTTTTTTCAGCCATTAATCGCTGGGATGTGCTTAATACATAAGTAACAGAAAATCAAACCTGCATTTTGGGCATCTTTTTTCTGATCATTTGAAACTACATCTGACACAGAAATACATTTGTAGTCACAAAATAACATACCAAATTGCATATGTTTAAGCCTGTGCGTTTTTGAATTACGTGTTTGGGAAAAAACAGACCGACAGACAGTCAATTCCTTGATGGATTTGGTTCCAAATTCGATACATGTATCCACTTTAGATGCAGAATCTGTGCACCAAATTTAATCCATGTAGCTCTTTTCATTTTGGAGTTACCGTGCTAACTTATATTCGGACAGCCAGACAGACTTTCTTTTAATAGATTTCGTTAAAAATTTGAAAGAAGTATGAAATTTGTAGGGAAGACCACGTACCAAATTTTAAACATATAGCTCAAAGCGTTTTTGAGTTGTGTTCACAAATGGATAGACATAATGTCATTACGGACTCAGGGAGATCTAAAACGCGGAGATTCGTCAAAATCTCTAGTCAGGACATTTTAACGATTACATTACTATGTATACTTGGTACAAGTGAATGTAAATAAATTTCGAATATCCAGAAATGCTTAAATAGTTTATTGAAAATAATACTGATGAAATATTTTATCAGTATTATTTTCAGAGTAGGTAACATATGACAATTAAATGGTTGTTGCGAAAAACTTCTTTATCAATGTGATACAATTTTTATGATGTAATTTTCGCAGATTGAAAATTAATATCAGTTGAGGAGTTTTGAATGTTTCATTTATATTCAATTGTCTTATAGCAGAAAGGATTGGAAATAAGAAAATTGACTTAAATAGTTTCAAATTTCATTTTACAAAATGGCACTAAATTAAAATCTCATGGTAGAATATAAACCATGCGTAGACTTTTTTTTCTTTATTTGTTATTATTTTTACTTGATCTCACTTTTACACCTGGTTTCATTTGTACTTCGGTTAACCAATTTTTCCAAAAAGTCTTTTTTTTAAATTATTATTTTATAAAATAAGGATTTCCCGAGAAGTTTTTGCAACCTCTACAAGTTCTCATCCTTTTTTTTTATGAAAACAATTGCTTCCAAATATCAATGATTCGGATCTGCTTGTTGAATCGATTGTTCGCTTAGAGTCTGTTTTTTTAATTATAAATATTTTCAAAAGAAAACATTAATTGACATAATTATTGCGTAACTATTAACTTGAAGTAATGGTCAAAAATCTATCCTGGTTTCTATTCCGTTTTAGCGATATTTTTCTACAGGATAATATATATGTTAAAGTGTGATGATTCCTCTAACATATTGCTAATGGCGTTATTCGAAACACTTTAAATTTTCTTTGTTGTATATCTTCGGACTACTGATTAGCTGCTTTCTTTATTGATATCAAAATTTTTATGTGTTTCTAGTTAATTTTTAAAATTTAAGTTTAATAATTAAGATAATACTTTAAATTTGAAAAATAATAGTTTTTATTTATGCTAGTAATTCAATAGCAGTCGATCTATTTTATGTATAACTTTGCTGAAAAACAAACAAACCAGGCAACTTTTTTGAACAGGGAGTTCTGAATTTCAACTGCGCGCACTCTTTTCTTTGTAAAAATGGAAGACTTTTACATAAATTCAAATTAATTTCATCGATATTTGAATTTGCACTCCGAATTGGATGTTGCCATTTAAAAATATCGAGATCACCCTCTGCTTAAAAAAAAAATGCATATACTTTAAATAAAGAATTTTATAGAACGATCTTAAAGGGCGATAATTAGCTCCTGAGTACAGAGAGTTCGAATATTTTTTTAGATAGATTGTACAGTCTGTAAAAAAAAAAAAAAAAAAACTATCCGGACACTTACTATTGCTTGCAATCTATGAAAGCTAAATGCTAGGAAAATATGTCATTGCATGATTGTAAATGCATGATTTTATTTAGACATTTTATTAAAATAAATAAATAATTGTTAGATAGCATTATTTAGATATTTCATGTAAAAAATTTAAATTTTTGGATGAATTTAGAGACTAATATTAATAAAACAAGATAAATTAAATTTTTTTGGAGGAGTTAGAAAATAAAAGGCAAAATGCTTATTTCCTGAAGTTTTCCTTTAAAATTGGAAAATGAATAGCGTAATGCTGTTAATTTGCATGTTAAAATTCCCAAAAAACGATACTTTAAATCGCTTTTAAGATTTTAAAAAAATATTTAATATCCTTTTACTAGAAAGTGTATTAAATAATAACTTTTTTTGTCGAAATACGCTTACGCTTTTGTTTAATTTTTAAACAGTATTTTGTCAAAGCCTACCTACTCTAGACTAACTCCACAGAAGAAGTTGCTTTTGCATTTTATATAATAATTTAAATCATTCATACATGGTATAAATTCGTATCTTGAATAGAATTCTGCTTCTGTGCTTTCCTTTATTAATTAAAGACCACACGAATAACTTTTACAACTGTTATTGGCTTCTATTTGTCGCAAACAAATTTTCACTTGAAATGGAAGTGAGGAATAATCTATAACGTTTATCGATTTTTATCATCTTTGCATTTATTTCAAAAAGAAGTATATATTACTCTAAAGCAATATTTAAAGACATGATTTGTATTCTGTTTCATTTTAGCGATATTTTTATTGCTGCATGAGAATTCTTTTAAAAATAAGAGCCCCCCCCCCCTCTTTCGAAGTAAGCGAAAATTAAGGTGCTCCGAAAGCTTTGGTTATTGCACCTCCGATTCGCATGAAAATTTTTGAGAATTTCTATTAAAAAGCTTTAACTCATGATTTGAAAAATTAATAAAGATATACAATATACTTATATATTTTTAAAAGCATATTTTGTCTTTTTAATGATTATTTAAATGTAAAATAAGAAATTTTATCAAATAATCATAATATCTTGAAATACAATGAAAAAACTGGAACTCTCATTTAACATTAGGAAATAAAAATTTCAATTGATTTTAATTTATCAACCGTTTACTCAAAATTACAAAATCCTCTATGTATTCAAGCTAATTTAATTCGGGGAATTTGGATATATAATTAAAATTGGTGGTTGCTATTTTAAAAACTGAGTCTGTGTGAATCGAAATATGAAGACGGCCCCTTGTATGAAAAAATTTCTCAATTTATAGAGCGCATATTTTTACAGCCATAGGGATTGATAATCTTACTGTGCGTTAATTAATTTCGTAATAACAAACGATTTCTAAGAACAATTTGGATGGGTTATTCTATCGATATTGGGCCCTAAGCTCGTTAACCTACGGTCCTGAAGCTATGAGGTACGTCCTGTTTATTCCACGAGCAACTAAAATATTCTTATCTGCAAACCGAAAGATGTTATCAAAATTTTTTTTTCCGTCTAAGTCAAGATATACTACTGGCATAGATTACGTATTTTCAGAGATTCGAGTCTCGAATTTACTACCCTGCTGTCTTAAAGTCTTGACTCGACTACTATTTGATGAATTTAGAACTACAAAACTCAAACATTTATTTCGATACTCTTACATACGAGCGATAAATATTTAAGTCATCGCTCGATCGATTATTGTTAGCTTCGATCTCATTATCTTCTGAAGAGTGGCAGCCATTAAAGAAACTTTTAATACAAATTTTGCTCATTAAAGATAAGCAATTCTTCCTCTAAGTTGAATAATCTTTCTATCTTCAATAGTTAAGGTGTCAAAAGGAAATGATAACTTCACCCCCTCATTTCCAATTCCTTTCAGCTAGATGACCCATTTACGAACTTGTCCAATACTTTATCTCCCTAAAAATGTATTTCTTGAGCATTCAAACAAAATTGAAACTACTTGATTTATCTTAAATAACTTTTGAATGAGGAATGGTTAAGTATTCTCTAAAGGACATGATAGGAGAAGATATATAGAAATTTTCCAGTCGTCATTCAAGTCAGGAAAGTCATGTCGAGAGCTATTTCAATATATTTTTCTTGAAAGAAAGAAAGAATAATCAAGTAAATTAGGTAGAAAATTAGGATTTTAAGTAGAAAATTAGGATTTTACTGTATTATGTTTATATATTACATGAAATGCATAAAAGATTCCTTTAGGGAACCCGGAATTCAACCAAGGAATAGGCGTTCGTAGTAGTCGTATCAAAAAGTGGTCTTTAAAAATAAAAATGATATACATTCGGATATCCAATGATTTAAAAAAATCACAGGAGAAAAAAAATTGAAGATTCCATTAACCCTTTTGAGGCAGACAGCGCCTTTAGGCGCTCAGTTATAGACGCTCACTCTGAGCGAACAGCACCTATAGGCGCTCAGGCAGAGTTGCCCTCTCCGAACGAACAGCGCCTTTCGCCGCCGTTCATTTGTGACATATCCTACCCTGAAATAGGTTTCTAAAATGCTTTTATAGGTTTTATTTCGTTCTAGTGTGTTGCGGTGCCGATTCCCTATTCTGGATTTCTTTTCAAGGGGTGGTTATCATTTGTTTTAGTGTTTTTTGTAAATAAAAATAAATAACAACAACAAAAAAAATGATTAAATGAAAAAAAATAAACCAAAACAAAGATATATTACCACCATAAATTTGTGGGGACACCACAATTTGTTATCAGTAATTGCCCAATAATGTCCATTAAGTCGTTTGTTTTCGACGCCCTAGCAGCACACGCTTCTTGTGCTGAGACTTTTTTGTTTTTACATAATTAAATATAATTATCTATAAATTTTGCCCCGATCATTGACAAATGAACGACGAGTACGAACTGCGATGGTATGGAATTGTCATCGGATTCTGACCTGTCTGAAATGTTTGGAGAAATTGGATACAAAGGTAAAATTCAAAATACATACAACAAGAGTTGCATACTCCCAAGTAGCTCGGAATCTGATTATGAAAACATTGAGGAATTGCCAGACAACCATCCGTGGCAATTTCTTTGAAGTGCATAAAATTTGGTTCCAAAAGTTTTTGAATTTGATGAGCAGGACCGTCACCCAGGTTGCCTAGAGCGCAATTCCTTTCTGAGCGCTCTGCCGCTAAAGGGTTAATATGAATCAAAATGGTAAATACGAATTTGGCGTTAAAAGTTACGGGGTCAGTTCTGCAGAGAGCCATCAAATCGTAATACAGGCTGGTGGTTGTAGCTAACATTGACGTCTTGATAAAGTATTATGCCACGTCATATCGCTATGTTATTGTTAGAAGTTCGATTCATCATGAGAGTGCGATTTATATAACCTCAGCTTACCGCAAATATGAAATAACAAAACAATAACAGCTTCGAACTTTACAGAATATTGCTACTCGACACACTGACTTGTCTAGACATTTTATCAAAAGGAAAATAATCCGTTTTTCGAACATAATCAGATCTTTGGATTCATCTCACCTTATTATAAATAGCGATTTAAGAATAGAAGAGCAGATATGCATAAAAAAAGATTTGTACGAACACGTTTTGGGAAATAAGTTAGAACATTATAATTGATATATATCCATTTAGAAATTTATCATCAAATTAATTATCTGAAAATTGGAGTATATTTTATATTGTTTTGCTAAAAAGAAAACCGTACTATGAATTAATTTTAGGTTTCCT